>NW_027361797.1:6442500-7642500 GCF_039654945.1 Dendrobates tinctorius
CCCAGCAAGTCAAGGAAGCTTTCCTGGGACATCCGTGTATAGTCAGCAAATTTCTCCGGGTTTTTCTGGAGCTCGCTGTACAGCGTGTGATATGCTCCACGGCTTGCCCGGAGTTCGATAATTGGATGCCTCCAAAACCGACGCCGCTGCCGTCTCTGCTGTCTCTCCCTTTCTTGCTGGCAACAAAAGGCATACGCCTGAGACAGCGCGATGTCAAGATCCAGCTTGAAGCGGAAATTATCGAGACGCAGGTCCATCTTGACACCGGAAACAGCAGCAAAATCTGATGAATTCAGCAGTACAGGGTCTATAAAACATTCCAATGACACACGCCCACTGGTATCCCATTGGTGTTCAAGGATTTTTCTATTGTGAAATGTCATACCTAAAAACGCATGCGCATAAAAAACGCATGCGCATGCAAAAACGCATGTAAAACGCAAGTAATGCTGCGTTTTTTTGACGCATCAGCGTGCGCATGACGTAAAAAAACGCGCGTTTGTTTTGCGTTTTTCTTTGCGTTTCTTATGCGCCCGATGCGCTGCGCAAAAAAACGCTAATGTGAAACTAGCCTTAACCTGTACAGTATACAATGGAGAATGGTCTCAAGTCAAAGGAAGCAGTCAGAGAAGAAAAAGTGTGTGTCAGCGTTAGCATTTGTTAGTCACAAGGAGCTTCTGTATAATGTTAGCTTGTAGGGTAATGTAAGTTTGTAACCTGTGTAGACGTGGTGTACTTTTCAATCTTCATGTAATGCAATTGGTCCACAGGAAAAGTAGCCTATGCTTCTAGATTTAATCCAAGGGGATATGACACAGTGTGCATTCTATTTTCATCTAGATTTCTAAAGTACAGTCTCAATAGACATTTAGGTGCTGTCCTGAATACACAGGAGAATGTATTTGTAGTTTACAATATATTGCTATTGTTTCTTAAGCAAGAGCATGAAAAGAGAATAGGAATGTTGTCATGATAGCAAAAAATATTGTATGTATAAGACACAATACCAAAATATGTAAACTCGATAGAGAAAACAAATATCAATTCTACTAATCTAATATATAAAGCTCAATGTGTGTGTGTGTATGTATGTCCGGGATTGGCATCCGCACCGTCGCAGCTACAGGCACAAAATTGTGCAGAGTCACACATCTGGACCCTGAGAACGTCATAGCCTATGTTGTGAGGCGAAATTTTAACCCCGCTCATTCCAATTCACCAAACAATTTTGCCCCTATTTACATAATGGGGAAAAAGTGAAAGGAAAAGTGTTGGAGGCAAATTGACAGCTGCCAGATGTGAACAAGGGGGACTTAAAGAATGAGAGCGATGGCGCCAAAGTGTATATACCGTACAGTTGCTAAGGTGGGGCCCTGACATGGGATACTCACCACACACGGGGATATGTACCTACACACAAAATGCGCCACACACTACCACGTGCTTCAACACATATACCACCCTCAGCACACATTTCACCACACATACACCAACCTCGCCACATAAAAGTCAAAACACGAAAGTCGCCACTCAAAACTCGCCATGCTGTCCCAGAGTTGTTTAAAAGATGAAAAATGAGCTGTGATTGGTTGCTATCAGCAACAGTTTTCTTTGTAGACAGTTGTGGTAACTGAGGCCTATTATTCTTATCATTTCTATGGTGTTATCATCCTTCTGTAAAGCTGGAAATAACACAATTTATTACCGTGCCAACACAGACCACCCTCTGACACAGACTGCAGGGGAGCCCAGGATCACACAGGATAGAATTAGATACACAGCTCAGCAGTCAGTATCACACAGGAGAGGATTAGATACATAGCTCAGCAGTCAGTATCAAACAGGATAGGATTAGATACGCGGCTCAGCAGTCAGTATCACACAGGAGAGAATTAGATACACAGCTCAGCAGTCAGTATCACACAGGAGAGGATTAGACACATGGCTCAGCAGGCAGTATCACACAGGATAGGATTAGATACACGGCTCAGCAGTCAGTATCACACAGGATAGGATTAGATACACAGCTCAGCAGTCAGTATCACACAGGAGAGGATTAGATATACAGCTCAGCAGTCAGTATCACACAGGAGAGGATTAGATATGCAGCTCAGCACACGGTATCACACACAATAGTATTAGATACACGGCTCAGCAGTCAGTATCACACAGAATAGGATTAGGTGCATGGCTCAGCAGTCAGTATCACACAGGATAGGATTAGATACACAGCTCAGCAGTCAGTATCACACAGGATAGGGTTAGATACACAGCTCAGCAGTCAGTATCACACAGGATAGGACTAGATACACAGCTCAGCAGTCAGTATCACACAGGATAGGGTTAGATACACAGCTCAGCAGTCAGTATCACACAGGATAGGATTAGATATGCAGCTCAGCACACAGTATCTCATACAATAGTATTAGATACACAGCTCAGCAGTCAGTATCACACAGAATAGGATTATATACACGGCTCAGCAGTCAGTATCACACAGAATAGGATTAGATACACGGCTCAGCAGTCAGAATCACACAGGATAGGATTAGATGCACGGTTTTTATGTGCAATATAATCATTATAATTTGTTATAACTAACCACAGTTGGTTACTATGCCCAGGCAACGCCGGGCTCTTCAGCTAGTAATAAACATTAAACTATAAACTAGAAACAGGGGCGTGAGCAGGCAATCTAAAACATTGTCTAGTGCATTAAGATTGTAGTAATAAACCGATAACACCATATATTTATAGTAGTGTCAGGATTATCCAGATTTTAAAAAAAATTCAAGAGTACCCTACAAATGGCTTTAAAAGTCAAAATATATAAAAGGATATAGAAGGAAACAGTCTGGTAACTTTTAGACAAAGTTCAGATCCAAATCTAAATACATTCCTCAATATAAAAATTGCAAAATCAAGAATAAGAAATCATTGAATTTTGGAAATCACATAATTGATAGATATGTTAATGATATGCAAATGATGAGAAAACAAAATTGAAGGAAAACAAATTTTCAAAACATCTCGATTTTTATTCAGTATTAAGAATGAGCACCATGCACAGAAGTACGCCCACTTTCACACCTAGACATGCTATCAATGAGGTTAATAATGATTGTCTGAGGAATGTTCTGCCATGCTGAGTGCACTTGGACACACAAATCATCAAGCTCAAGCATCACTGTGCATAGAAAGACAACTATGGAAAGTCTTTCCTCTTCAGCAATGAGCCCCATTTTCATTTTGGATGCAATAATAGCCAGAGATTGGTCTAATGACCACATGGGAAGGCCATAAAGAGGCTTTCACTAGGGACCATCACATCAATCCTACTACTGTGATTATGGTGTGAGGTGGCATAGATAAGTTGAAACCCTCTCTTCTTCCATCATAGAACACTAACAGCGTTATGTTGATTTGGTCATGGAACCAGAGGTACAGCCATTTTTCCAAACTGTCTTAAGAGGTATTTTTTATTAGGACAACACTAAATTGCTTGTTGCCAAAGGCTACAATGAGCAATCTGCTTGGACTACACTTGCTACCCTGGCCTGCATTGTCTCTAAAATTGTCTCCCATCAAGTACATCAATATTGGCAATTGAAAAGGGAACTGCCAGGAGTGAGTCTTGATGATTTGTATTTCCAACTGCATAAAGCAAGGAAGAAATTGATAAACTTTGCCTCTTCAGAACTTGAAGGTAAGAATTGTCTAGCATCTTAGACTTTACCCATCAATTAGACCACATGTTATATCATTTGCTACTTTAAAAGGAACCTGTAATCTGATATGTGCAGCTAAAACTGTACGATCACACCAATGTATGCTTGTCTCTGAATCACATTTGTAAAAAAATTAGCCTGCCACCATTTCTCACACTGCTGAAGCATCATTGAGCAGGCAAACAGCATTGCTGTGCGATCTTCCCCATAATGCTCTTCTGCTATGATATCTTATGTATTATCATACCTTCTACAGTGGCAGTGGGTACCTGGGCCATCACAGATCAGCAGTTCCCAGTGGAGCACATTTTACAGCAGAGTTGTTTCCATCTCAAGAGTCACTGGGTAACGCTCTTTCTTCTGTGGTGTGTAAGGTTTTATGGTTAGCAGAGTCCACTCTTTCACTCTGCAGGAGATAATAAGCTTTTGTGATCATAAGGGTTTTCTCCTTCTATCTCTTTATTACTTCTGTAAAGAGTTAGCTATTTTGGTCAGCGGGGTCATCTCTCTTCTATAGAGTGTAAGCTTTATGGTCAGCGGGGTCGTGTATCTCTTACTCACCTTTAAATTGTAAGCCCTTATGGTCATCAAGATACTCTCTCTCCTCTATTCCAAGTGTATTTTATTATTATTATTTATTTATATATCACATTTAATCCCATGGTGCTGTAGATGAGACGGGTTACATGAAAATACAAATATCACTTACAGTAAACAAACTAACAATGGCAGACTGGTACAGAGAGAAGAGGACCCTGCCCTTGCAGGCTTACATTCTACAGGATTATGGGAAGGAGACAGTAGATCAGGAGTTGCAGTAGCTCCGATGGTGTTGAGGTGGCCGTGTGGTCATTACAGGTTGTAAGCTTTTTTGTAGAGATTGGTTTTCAGGTTCCGTTTGAAGGATCCAAATGTGGTGGATAACCGGACGTGCTGGGGAACAGAATTCCAGAGGATGAGGGATATTCAGGAGAAATCTTGGAGGCGATTGGGTGAGGAGCAAATAAGCATGGAGGAGAGAAGGAGCTCTTGAGAGGACCGGAGATTACGTGAGGGAAGATATTGAAAGATTAGTTCGGAAAAATATAGGGAGGAGAAATTTATGGATGGCTTTTTAGGTCAGTGTTAGTAGTTTAAGCTGGATACACTGGGAAATTGGGAGCCTGTGAAGGGAATTGCAAAGAGGAGAAGCATGAGTGTAGAGAGGAGAAAGATTAATTAGTTGATGTTAGGCGTTGGGTTCCTGTCGCTGCACAGCGGGAATCCCGAGCCTTGCTTCCGGCGGTCTCCCATTCCTCTTCAGCCACAGAGGAGGCTGCTCAGCAGACTCGTTGGTCCCGGTGCTCTGCCCAGACTAGCTCTGTGGTTTGGCACAGTAGTATCTGCCTGGTCCTAGTCACAGAGGAGAGCAGCACAGTATGACGTGTGGCTGCTCTCCGCTTGTCTTGTGGTAACTTAGCTCTGTGGTTTGATTGCTGCTGCCACCTCTGTTCCAGCTATAGCAATGCATGCTGGTCAGCAGCGAGCTACTCCAGGGACTAAGTCCTCCATTCGGTCCACTGAGCATGCCCGTGGGATGATCTCCCATTGGAGATCGGAGGTCGCGTGCTCAGGTCCTTCTGCTTGGATTGGACCATCAGGAAGGTCCCGGAAGGACTCTGCAATAAAAGGGTCGCATGGCAGCTCGGCCATGCGCTAATATTGACTGCATTATCAGACTATGAGAAGTAAGTGTTGTATGCATTTATGAATGTCTTTGGTGAATGACTCTACCTATACCTAAGCCTGGGCGCTTAACTGGCTGGGCTGCACATGGTACAGTATGCATGTGTTGTGCAGCCTAGCCTGTTAAGTGCCCAGGCTTAGGTGTAGGTAGAGGCAGAGTCTGAGACTGGCATCAGTGTCCACCGGTGGCTCTGCACACCACGGTGCAAGTGTTCCACACTCCACCATAGTGTGCATCTGTAGTGGCGTCCACAGGTGCGACGCCACGCACTCAGAAGGTCTAGAGGGACTCTGACCCTGTGTCCTTGTGGTAGAGTTCTGTGACCGCATTCTGTGCTCTCCATTGCCGAGCTCTGTGAGCTAAACAGGCTCTGGCATTTATGTTCTGTGGTAGTGCGGCTCTGTGAGGTAACAGAGACATGCATATTTCTTTTGGCAATTACTCTGATCTGCTCCTTATCCACATTTTCCACGAAGGCTTTTGTGGATTCAGGAGCGGCCTTGAATCTGATGGACTTGGATTTTGCTAAACGTTGTGGTTTTCCTATAATACTTCTGCGGACGCCTATTCCTTTGAGTGGTATTGATGCTACTCCTTTGGCGTAGAATAAACCTCAGCTTTGGACCCAGGTGATAATGCGGGTCACCCCAGACCACCAAGAAAATTGCAGACTTTTAGTGTTGCATAATTTACATGATACCATTGTTCTGGGTTTTCCCTGGTTGCAAATCCATAATCCGGTTTTGGATTGGAAATCTGTGTCTGTGGTGAGTTGGGATTGTTGGTGTGCTCTTGGCGACACTCCTGTTTTCTACACCTCTCCCCAGTTGCATGATGTTCCTGACTACTTGGCTGATTTTCATGATGTATTTAGTGAGAGCAAGTCTGCGTCTTTGCCTCCTCATAGGAGTTATGACTGGGCAATTGAGTTGAGACCTGGGTGTAAATTTCCCAAGGGTCGACTTTTCAATTTATCTGTACCCGAACACGAGGCTATGCGATCTTATATTAAGGAGTCATTAGAGAAGGGTCATATTAGTCCATCCTCTTCGCCCTTAGGTGCTGTTTTTTTTTCCGTGGCCAAGAAAGATGGTTCTTTAAAGCCTTGCATTGACTATAGATACCCTCAACAAAATTATGGTTAAATATCAGTATCCATTACCACTGATTTCTGATTTATTCTCCAGAGTTAAAGGTGCTTGCTGGTTTACTAAGCTTGACCTCAGGGGGGCATATACTGTAATCTTATTCGCATCAAGCATGGGGATGAATGGAAGACGGCGTTTAATACTCCGGAGGGACATTTTGAGTACCTGGTGATGCCTTTTGGGCTCACTAATGCCCCTTCTGTCTTCCAATCCTTCATGAATGACATTTTCCGGGACTTTGTGGATAAGTTTTTGATCATCTATCTGGATGATATTTCGATCTTTTCCAGGGATTGGGATTCTCATGTGGAACATGTTTGGACTGTGTTCCGGATTTTGAGAGTGAATTCCTTGTATGTTAAGGGATCGAAGTGCCTTTTTGGTGTACAGAGGATTTCATTTTTGGGATTTATTTTGTCTCTGTCAACTATTGAAATGTACCCGGCCAAGGTGCAGGCCATTTATGATTGGGTTCAACCCACTTCTTTGAAGGCTCTACAGAAGTTTTTGGGTTTTGCTAATTTTTATCTTAAATTTATAGCTAATTTTTCTGGTATTGCTAAACCACTGACTGATTTAACTAAGAAGGGTGCTGATGTGCTGAATTGGTCTTCAGAGGCTGTTTCGGCCTTTCAGGAGCTGAAGCGGAGGTTCACTTCTGCTCTGGTGTTGCGGCAACCTGATGTCTCACTTCCTTTTCAGGTGGAGGTAGATGCTTCAGAGATTGGTGCAGGAGCTGTTTTGTCCCAAAAAGATCCGGTGATGTCTAAAATTGAATCCCTGTGCCTTCTTTTCCCGAAAGTTCTCCCCATCTGAACGCAACTATGATGTGGGGAATCGGGAATTGTTAGCCATGAAATGGGCATTTGAAAAGTGGAAACATTGGTTGGAGGGAGCTATACATCAAGTTGTGGTCCTCACTGACCACAAGAATTTGATTTACCTTGAGTCGGCCAAATGCTTGAATCCTAGACAGGCTAGGTGGGCCTTGTTTTTTACGCATTTTGATTTTGTGGTCTCCTTTCTTCCAGGCACTAAGAATGTTAAGGCAGACGCCCTTTCTAGGAGTTTCTTTGCTGATTCTCCTATTGTGACCAAGCCTACTACCATCCTAGGTGAGGGGGTAGTTCTTTCTGCCATCTCGCCCGATTTGAGACGTGCTCTGGAAGAATTCCAGAAGGACAAACCTGAGCGTTGTCCTATGGGAAAATTGTATGTTCCTGACCAGTGGAGGAAGAGAGTGATTTCTGAAGTTCATTGCTCCGCATTGGCTGGTCATCCAGGTAATTTTGGTACCAGAGATTTGGTGAGTCGGTCGTTTTGGTGGCCTGCCTTATCTCGTGATGTCAGGAATTTTGTGCAGTCCTGTGGGACATGTTCCCGGTCTAAACCCTGTTCTCGCTCTAGTGGGTTGTTGATGCCCTTGCCGGTGCCTAAGAGGCCATGGACCCATATTTCAATGGATTTTATTTCTGATCTTCCTGTCTCTCAGAGAATGACTGCTATCTGGGTGATTTGTGATAGATTCTCTAAGATGGTACATCTTGTACCACTCCCAAAGTTGTCATCTTCCTCAGAGTTGGTACCCTTGTTTTTACAACAGGTGGTTCGGTTGCATGGGATTCCTGAGAGCATTGTATCGGACAGAGGAGTTCAGTTTGTTTCCAGATTCTGGAAAGCCTTTTGTTCCAAGCTGGGAATTCAGTTGTCCTTCTCCTCTGCGTTTCACCCTCAGACCAATGGGCAGATGGAGAGAACAAACCAGACTTTGGAGTCCTATTTGAGATGTTTTATATCTGCTGATCAGGATGATTGGGTTTCATTTTTGCCCTTGGCCGAATTCGCTTTAAATAATAGAGCTAGTTCTGCCACCTTGATGTCCCCCTTTTTCTGTAACTTTGGGTTTCATCCTCGATTTTCTTCAGGGCATGTGGAATCTTCAGCCTGCCCAGGTGTTGACACTGTGGTAGAGAGAATGCAGCAGATTTGGGACCAAGTAGTGGATAAGATGTCTCTCTCCCAGGAAAAGGCCCAGCGGTTTTCTAACCGGCATAGGACCATTGGTCCCCGGTTTAAAGTGGGTGATATGGTTTGGTTGTCATCAAAGAATATCTCTATGAAGGTGGCTTCTCCAAAGTTCAAGCCAAGATTTATTGGACCTTACAAGATTTTGGAGATTCTTAATCCGGTTTCTTTTCGATTGGCTCTTCCTGTTACGTTTAAGATCCATAACGTGTTTCATAAGTTGCTGTTGAAGAGATATGTTGAGCCAGTAGTTCCTATGGTGGCACCTCCTGACCCTGTATTGGTTAAAGGTAATGTGGAATATGAGGTAGAGAAAATACTGGATTCTCGCCTGGCTAGACGGAGACTCCAGTATTTGGTCAAGTGGAAGGGTTATGGGCAGGAGGACAATTCTTGGGTCTCTGCCTCTGATATTCATGCCGATAGATTGGTTCGTGCTTTTCATCGGGCCCATACTGATCGGCCCGGTGACGTGGATGAGGGTTTGGTGACCCCTCCTCAAGGGGGGGTGCTGTTGTGAGCTCATTTTCGGGTTTGCCTCTGGCTTCTGGTGAGGGTTATGGAGCTGGCTGTGCTGACAGAGGAGTAGTGAGTTCTCTATCTGAACTCCCTCTGTTGGTAAAGGTAGGTAATGAAGCTGATCTAAATGACAGAGACCGGCCACCTGAGGAAGAGGACTGTGATTGGACATCAGGAATTTCTGATTAGATTTAAGGCAGCCGACTCCCTAGTTTCTTGCTGGTGATTTCTCCTGACTGTGGCTTCTGGTTTCCAGTTTGGTTCCTGCCTTCTTAAAGCTAAGTTTTCTCTGCTATTGTTCATATGAGTTTTCCTCTGGTTTACTTAGTTTTTGTGTTCAGCCAGTCCTGGCTGGGACTGGGGTGAATCCCCATTTTGTTTCTGATCAGTTGATCTCTTTTGCTCTGTCTTCAGAATATACCTGAGTGCTGATATAATCAAACTAAAGGAACAAAAAAGCGCAATAGGGTCTTATCCGGGTTATTGCTGGAGAAATAGATTAGAATTTACTCACCCTTTTTAGGAGAGATTAAAGCATGTGGGATCAGTAATCTGCTTGCTGCACGTCCAAAGGTCAACTCTGCGACCGCTTCACACATCAGATTTCGGAATAAATTCTTGGACTTTTTGTGCGCTACCAGATAAAATCACTAATCCAGTGTTTAGGAGAAAGATTAATCCATTTATTTCCCAACGCGTTTCGAAATGTATACCATTTCTTCTTCAGGGGATGACATTGCTTGCATTGAGAAACATGCAATGGTGTCTCCGCGGCTTGTGTTTTGCATGTTTTTGCATATTTCCCATAAGGGATGGGGGCATTGCTCTAGAATCACTGCGTTTAGAAACATGTGATAGTGTCTCCGCAGTGTTGGATGTTGATCTCCATGAGTTCATTCATCCTCATTTTTCACAGTCGTTTACTAGGCATTGCTCCTACTAGTCAGTTTCCTACTCCACTTTGTTGAGGGGCAATACCCTGAAACAGCTGTCTGTGGATGGATACCATTTTTTGGCATAGGTGGTTTCCTTCATTGGAGACTGCTCTTCCCGTGGTTGTTCCTTCCCGGGGAAAGACCTGGCTAGTCATTGCTTGCGTTGAGAAACATGTGATGCTGTCTCCGCGGCTTGTGTTTTGCATGTTTTTGCATATTTCCCATAAGGGATGGGGGCATTGCTCTAGCATCACTGCGTTGAGAAACATGTGATGGTGTCTCCGCAGTGTTGGATGTTGATCTCCATGAGTTCATTCATCCTCATTTTTCGCAGAGTTAAGGACAGACTGGAGGGGTGCGAGAGTATTAGAAGGTAGGCCACAGAGAAGATTGTTGCAGTAGTCAAGGTGGAAGATGATTAGGACATGTATAATCATTTTGGTAGAGTGAGGGTTGAGGAAAGGATTCGGGAAATATTTTTGAGCTGGAGGCGACAGGATGCGGTGAGAGCTTGGATGTGTGGTTTGAAAGACAGTGCTGAGTCAAGGGTTACTCAGAGGCATTGGATTCCGGGGACAGTGGAAAGTATGAATTCATTTATTGTGATAGATAGATCAGGTAGGGAAGCTATGCGAGATAGAGGAAAGATAATTAATTCAGATTTGTCCACATTGAGTTTGAGGAAGTGAGAGGAGAAGAAGGAGGATATGACTGATAGACACTCTGGGATTCTGTAGAGCAGAGAGGTGACATCTGGGTCAGAGAGGTAGATCTGAGTGTCCTCAGCATATAGATGATATTGGAAGCCATAGGACTTTATGAGTTGTCCCAGGCCAAGAGTATAGGTTGAGAATAGAAGGGGTCCTAGGACAAAGCCTTGAGGGACACTAACAGAGAAGGGGTGAGATAAAGAGGTAGTGTGGGAGTACGAAACGCTAAATGTGCAGTTGCTAAGGCATGAGGAGATCCAGGATAGGGAAAGGTCTTTGACACCAAAGGAAGAAAGGATCTGTATTAGGAAGCAGTGGTCAACTGTGTCAAAGGCAGAGGACAGGTCTAGAAGGAGAAGTATAGAGAATTGTCTGTTAACTTTGGCTGTAAGTAAGTCGTTACTAAGTTTTGTCACGGCAGTCTCAGTGGAATGGTGGGGATGGAAGCCAGATTGTATGTTGTCGAAGAGCAAGTTAGATGCAAAGTGAAAGGGAATTTCAGTGTGGACGAGCTGCTCACGGAGCTTGGAAGCAAATGGGAGCAAAGATATGGGGGGATAGCTGGACATAGCACTCGGGTCAAGGGATTTTACAAACAAATTATAAGGTTTTCAGCATTGAAGTCCATGTGAACATATTTTCTGTGAATCAATTTTTTGGGGAAAATTTGGCAAAGTCGGCAAACTTTACCATAAAAAATCCACTAATTTCTACTCTTAATACCGTATATAGATTGGTTGCCTCTTGTCTGATTAGATCATCAGCAACAGATGTTTTTTGTTTTCAGCACTGTCTACAATGATGTATTTTGTACTTCGTTTCACCCATTTATGTGAGAGAAATAGGGGGTGCTTTCTTTAGAAGGGTTATATTAGTGTTACAGTAGAGTAGGGAGCTTGTGTGTGGACACTAACCTCTTATAGAATAAAATAAAATAGATAGCTGCCTTGACTTTTTCTAATCGGGCTATCAAGTAACCAGGTTGTAAATAATAATGGAAATAGCTACAGGATTCTAGTATTGCGTTGTTATTATCAGAGGAACGAAAACTCAATACAGATACCTAAACCAGTGTTCGGCTTCAGACCTTTTGTCAGACGAGCATATTTCTAAGAGATGTTTTCTAAAAGAAGAACATTTATTGTATATTTTCTTCTGAACCTTTGGATTCATTCAGTGAAAGTCTCTACGGTTTAGAAATGGCCTCAAACAATGAGTCTGGAATTTCCCTCATGCGGTATCACCTCTCACTGCTTTAACCATGAAAGAAGCAAAGTCTCAAAATTGTCCATATTGTCCATATTCTACAGTGCAACTTACATTTTTTCTGTAGGTTAGTGTTTTCTTGATTAGTTAGTAAAGAACTGCTTAGTGGTTTGAGAAGACCAAATAAATATTTAGAGTAGCTTCTTTTCAACAATATTTTTACACATCCAAAAAATTGTTCTAGTACATAGTTACATAATTAGTACAGTTGAAAAAAGACACATATTATTATTATTTATTACTAGCTGAAGAGCCCGGCGCTGCCCGGGCATAGTAACTAACTGTGGTTAGTTATAGCAAATTATAATTACCCTCCATCCCATAGTCCCGTGCCCATATACCCATCATACATATCCACGATCCCATAGGCCCGTGCCGATATACCCATCATACATATCCTCCATCCCATAGTCGAGTGCTCATATACCCATCATACATCCTCCATCCCATAGTCCCATGCCAATATACCCATCATACATATTCGCCATCCCATAGTTGAGTGCCCATAAACCCATCACACATCCTTCATCTCATAGTCCCATGTGCATATACCCATCACACATCCTCCTCCATCCCATAGTCAACCATTATGACATCATAATGAGTGGCGGGGCTTGCAACCTATGATGATATCAGCGTCGCCATGGCAACCATTATGACATCATAATGAGGGGTGGGGCTTGATACACACACACTTTTTCCCCATTATGTAGATAGGGGCAAAATTGTTTGGTGAATTGGAATGCGCAGGGTTAAAATTTCGCCTCGCAACACAGCCTAGGACGCTTTTGGGGTCCAGACGTGTGAATGTGCCAAATTTTGTGTCTGTAGCTGCGACGGTGCGGATGCCAATCCTGGACATACACACATACATACATACATACATACATACCCACAGTTGAGCTTCATATATTAGATTATAGCGCCATTTATTCCATGGCGCTTTACATGTGAGGAGGGGTATACATAACACATACAAGTACAGTAATCTTAAACAATACAATTCACGACTGGTACAGGATGAGAGAGGACCATGTCCGCAAGTGCTCACAATCTACAACGGGATGGATGAGGATACAGTAGGTGGGGGTAGAGCTGGTCGTGCAGCGGTTTGGTGGATCGGTGGTTACTGCAAGTTGTAGGCTTGTCGGAAGAGGTAGGTCTTCAAGTTCTTTTTGAAGGTTTCCATGGTAGGCGAGAGTCTGATATGTTGTGGTAGAGAGTTCCAGAGTAGAGGGGATGCGCGGGAGAAATCTTGTATACGATTGTGGGAAGAGGAGATAAGAGGGGGGTACAGAAGGAGATCTTGTGAGGATCAGAGGTTTCGTGCAGGTAAATACTGGGAGACTAGGTCACAGATGTATGGAGGACTCAGGTTGTGGATGGCTTTGTATGTCAAGGTTAGGGTTTTGAACTGGAGTCTTTGGGTAATGGGGAGCCAGTGCAGGGATTGACAGAGGGGAGAGGCCGGGGAATAGCGGGGGGACAGGTGGATTAGTTGGGCAGCAGAGTTAAGAACAGATTGGAGGGGTGTGAGAGTGTTAGAGGGGAGGCCACAGAGCAGGAGGTTGCAGTAGTTAAGGCGGGAGATGATGAGGGCATGGACTAGGGTTTTTGCAGATTCTTGGTTGAGGAATGTACCGATCCGTGAAATATTTTTGAGTTGAAGTCGGTAGTAAGCGGAAAGGGCTTGGATATGTGGTTTGCAAGAGAGATCAGTGTCAAGGATACCCCCGAGACAGTGAGCTTGTGGGACTGGAGAGAGTGGGCAGCCGTTTACTTTAATGGATAGGTCTGTTCGGGGGGTCACGTGAGATGGGCGAAAGATGATTAATTCTGTTTTGTCCATATTAAGTTTAAGAAATCTAGTGGAGAAGAAGGATGAAATAGCAGACAGACATTGAGGGATTCTGTTTAGTAGGGAGGTGATATCTGGTCCAGAGATGTAGATCTGTGTGTCATCAGCATAGAGATGATACCGAAAGCCATGAGATTCTATGAGCTGTCCGAGGCCGAAGGTGTAAACGGAGAAGAGCAGGGGCCCTAGGACTGAACCTTGCGGGACTCCGACGGATAGGGGGCGCGGTGAGGAGGTGGTGTGCGAATGGGAGACGCTGAATGTCCGTTCTGCTAGGTATGACGCAATCCAAGATAGGGCCAAGTCTGTGATACCAAGAGATGAGAGGGTCTGTAGTAATAGGGAATGGTCCACAGTGTCAAAGGCAGGTCCAAGAGGAGGAGGACAGAGAAGTGTGCTTGGTGGCTAGTAGGTCATTGGTGACCTTAGTTAGGGCAGTTTCAGTGGAGTGGTGTGGCCGGAAGCCGGATTGCAAGTGGTCAAGGAGGGAGCAAGAAGAGAGGTGGGAGGATAGTTCAAGATGGACGTGTTGTTCCAGTAGTTTTGAGGCGAAGGGGAGAAGTGATATAGGGCGATAGCTAGATACAGAGGATGGGTCAAGAGAGGGCTTTTTGAGGATAGGTGTGATTGAGGCATGTTTAAAGTTTGAGGGGAAAACACCAGTTGTTAGCAATAGGTTGAAGAGATGGGTTAGGGTTGGGATGAAGACTGTGGTGAGGTTTGGGATGAAGTGGGATGGGATCGGGTCAAGTGCACAGGTAGTGAGATGTGATCTTGAGAATAGAGTGGAGAGTCGATCTTCTGTAATGGTGGAGAAGTTGGATTTGGGGGAGGAGGGCACTGGGGGTTGTTGACCAAAACTGTTTCTGATGTTATCAATCTTTTCCTTGAAAAATGAGGCAAAGTCTTCAGCTGAGATGAGTTGAGAGGGAGGAGGTGCTGGGGCGGAGGAGAGAATTGAAGGTGTTGAATAACTGTTTAGGGTTGTGAGACAGGGAGGATATGAGAGATGAGAAGTAGGTTTGTTTTGCTGCAGCGAGTGTGGCCTTGAAAGTAGTGAGGGACTGTTTGAATGTGATGAAGTCCTCATTGGAGTGGGATTTTTTCCATCTCCGCTCAGCAGCCCTGGAAGCCCGCCTCAGTTCCTTGGTCAGACTGGTGTGCCAGGGCTGTCTGTTGATTTTGCGAGTTTTGGTATGTTTGAGAGGGGCAACTGATTCCAAAGCTACAGATATTGTGGTGTTATATAGAGCGGCAGCGGCATCCGCATTGTGTAGGGAACTTATGTCTATAAGAGGGAGGAGGGATTCAGACAGTGAGTGTAGATCGAGGTGTTGAAGAATTCTGCGAAGGTGTGCGAGTTTTTGAGGTGGGGATTGTGGACCTGAGGAGGAGAGGGAAGAGAATGTAAGTAGGTTGTGGTCAGAGAGAGGAAGAGGTGAGTTAGAGAGGCTAAATAGGGACCAGAGGCGGGTGAAGATGAGGTCTATTGTGTGGCCATCTTTGTGAGTGGCTGCAGAAGACCACTGAGTGAGGCTGAAGGAGGAAGTGAGCGATAGAAGTGTAGTGGCAGCTGAGAGGGAAGTGTCAATGGGGATGTTGAAGTCACCCAAGATGATCGTGGGGATATCAGTGGAAAGGAAATGAAGTAGCCACGTGGTGAAGTGGTCAAAGAAGGTGGTGGCTGACCCTGGAGGGAGGTATATGACAGCTAGTTGGAGGTTGGTGGGGGAGTAGATGCGCACAGAGTGCACCTCGAAGGAAGGGAGGGTAACAGAGGGCGGCAGTGGGATTGGGGTGAAGGAGCAGTTATCTGACAGGAGAAAACCAACTCCTCCACCATGCTTGCAGCTGGGGTAGGGGGTGTGGGAAAGGTGGAATCCACCATATGAGAGTGCAGCAGGAGAGGCTGTGTCAGAGGAGGTGAGCCAGGTTTCGGTGATGGCGAGGAAGGAAAGTTTGTTAGTAAGAAATAGATCATGGATGAAAGAAAGTTTGTTGCAGACAGAGTGAGCGTTTCACAGAGCTCCTGTTAGTTGGACTGGGGAAGCTGGGGCTGGGCGAATGTGTATAAGGTTGGAGTCGTTACGGAAAGTTGTGATTGGGTGTGGATGGGAGGTAGAAATTACTGTGGGAATGTGGTGAGGAGGACCAGGATTTGGAGAGATATCGCCGGCAGTGAGGAGGAGCAGAGAGAGTGTTAGCAGATGGGAGCAGGAGAGGGCATGAGGGGGCTGTCTGTGTTTGGAGACAAAGGATTGTATATTGAGGAACAGTTCTGAGGAAGAGGCGAGATGGATTGGAAGGATTGAAGAAGAGATGAACAGTTCCTTTCTAGGTGTAGGGATTAGTGGGGTTATCAGAAAGTGAATGATTATAGGGGTTAGAGTGGAAACAAACAAAAACATTGTTTACAGTGACTCTTTCCAGATACCTTCTATTCCCTTCTGGTTCAATTCTGGATTAATTCATATTTTCATATCATTTCACACTTTTAAGATACACACTTCTAGGATACACACTGCAGACAAAAGTCTTGGCAAACTTGTGCTATGCAATATATGTGTCATGATCTGACAGTTTTAAATTGGACAAAGTGAATTTTTTTTACTTTGTCAAGTGCAATGTGTGACGTGATTGCCCCCGGTGGCCATTGGAATTATCACACGTGGTGTATTTCCTTCTAAGTTGCCCGATGGTGGGGAGTGGTATCGCACCTTAGTGGTAGGTTTAATTTGTAATTATAAATCAGGTGTGAGGCTCTATAAATGAGTCTCAGGGTATTCAATCATTGTTGGTGATAGTTGTTCATTTGCAACCAACCTTGGTGGTGGAAGGAGCTGGAGAGATTGCTCAGCTCAATCTGAGTCCTGATGTGGAAGGAGTCACCGAAGGGAGTTCTTTGCAACGCTTACTGAACTTGGTGGCAGCTATTCAGGAGGAAGGCTGCAGTCGGTTGCTGGACTCTGTGCTGGAGCATTTGCACAGAGAGAGCTAAGTTTTCTATTTCCCCTGTTTGTGACTTTCCTTATGTGTGATCTAGTGCAGTGGTGGGATTAGTTTCCGCACCGGCCAATGCCCTAGGAAGGGACTAGGTTCAGGGCGAGTCAGAGCATAAGGTTCGCGTGCGGCGACAGGTGCGGAGCCTGTATAGGGAACGTAAGGAGTGCAGGGACGCTTCCTCTGGGGAGCTTAGGAGGTCTCCACGTCCCTATTTCCTATTACAGGGCCCACCACTGTAATTGTTCCTGTGTTTCCCCTTATTATTTAAATTCGCCAGCTGGAGGCGGGGTATCCAGTTTTACGTGTACTTTTTAAATTCGCCAGCTGGAGGCGGTGTATCCGGCTGCACGTCCCGGTATTATTTAAATTCACCCCGCTGGAGGCGCTGTGTCCAGTCACACGTTGACCTTTACATTATCACCAACCATAAAAAAAATTTTCTGCTGAGCCATGGACCTAATGCAAACCTTTACCCAGGTACTGCAGACCTTTTCTGCTGAAGAGATCAGGGGGCTGCGCGGTGAGATGGTGCAGCAACTGCAGCTGTTGGTGGGCTTTGGAGGTTTGATTCAGGCACAGGCTCAGCCAGAACCCAAGATATCTCTCCCAGACCGGTTTTCTGGAGGGAGAGATCAATTCTTGGTATTTCAGCAAGCCTGTAAATTATATTTCAGGCTGCGTCCTCGTTCTTCAGGGAGCGAAGAGCAACGGGTGGGGATCATTATGTCCCTTTTGAAGGGGGATCCCCAATCCTGGGCCTTCTCCCTGCCGGATGATTCACCATCTTTAGAGTCCGTGGACGAGTTTTTTGCGGCTTTGGCGCTTGTGTATGGGGATCCTGATGGCGTCTCTCTGGCAGAATCCCGACTCCGTAGGTGTAAACAGGGAGCCCGGGTTGCTGAGGAGTACCGCTCCGAGTTTAGGAGATGGGCCACTAACACTCAGTGGAATGACCCTGCACTTAGGAGTCAATTTGTGCAGGGTCTGTCTCCAAAATTGCAGGACACTCTGGTGCAGTACGCCGCCCCCAGGTCGCTGGAGGCCGCCATGTCCCTCGCCATCCGGGTGGATAGACGCCTTAGGGAAAGACATACACAAAATGTGCCCCCTGTAGTCCTCTCCGGGGGGGAGGACCCCCCGGTACGGTTGGTGGAACCCAGGCAGCCCGGGGTTGTTGGTACAAATAGGGGGTTGCCTGGGGTTCGCCGTGGTGGGGGGGTATGCTTTTCCTGTGGGAAGCCGGGCCATTTCGTGGGAGCCTGCCCAGGGCGTGCCAAGTCTCCGGACGAACCTATGCAAGTAGGAGGTGTTAGGTTGTGTTCAGGCCTGCCTACGGTTCAGGGAGTGGTGTCGGCATGTTTTTCCTGTGGGCAGACTGGTCATTTCCTTAAGGCGTGCCCATTACGTGCCAAAATATCTGTGTCATCTCAGAAGCCGCAGACCCCTGGTCGTTTGGAGGAAGGCAACCAGGGAGTGTACATTTCCTCCATTTTGCCCTCCCAAGGTATTATGTCAGCAGAAGTGTTTGCTGGCGGGGTACCGGAGGTGGTACCGGTGCTTGTGGACAGTGGAGCAGGAGTTAGTCTGGTGGATGCTCGTTTTGTCCAGACTCGTGGCCTGAAGTGTAGGACGCTGGTCCAACCTATAAGCGTCCAGGCCATTAACTCTGTTCCACTGAGCCAGGGGAGCCTTACCCAAGTCGTAGAAAACATCCATCTGCGTATAGGACATCATGAGGAGTCCTTGTCATGCTACGTCTTGGAGGGAATGCCAGTACCTATCGTTTTAGGCTTCCCCTGGCTGAAAAAACACAACCCGGGGATAGATTGGCGAGCAAGGGAAGTAGTCAGCTGGGGGCAGTCGTGTGAGGGCTGCTGCCTTGGGACTACTGTCTCTACCATCTCTCTTCGGGGACCCCTTCCTCTCCAGTGAGAGCAGCGATGGTGCGGCAGGAGAGTAGGGGCAAGTTTCAGCCCTCGCCGCTAGCTAACCCTGTGAGAGGCAGACCTCGAGGTGCAAAGGGTTGAAGTGTGGTGTACCCTATGGTGTAGTTCGGGGGTGTGAGTGTGGTGACACAGGAGGACGCCTCTGTTATCAGGTCCAGAATGAGTTCACCGATTTTATGACATAACAAATGTGTGCAACAAACGTTCAGGTCCGGACCTGTGTGTGAACGAGCATGTATGGGTGGCCACCAAAAAAACATCTTGTGGAAGAGTGTTGTGGAGCCTGATCAGTTCATAACAAAGATACTCATACATAAACTTGTTCCCCAGGTTGGCGCTATGGAGATGAGTGATTCCTCCATAATAAACTTTATTGCCAATACCAGCTGTGTGTTTGTCATAAATTTGAATTCAGGTGATGGTGGGGTGAACTCAGGGTCTGGCCGTCCCCGCTGTAGGGGTTTCCCTAATGAGGGGTGATCTTGAGGGTCCAGAGGCCCCTCATTAAGGAGGGGGTACTGTCATGATCTGATAGTTTTAAATTGGACAAAGTGAATTTTTTTTACTTTGTCAAGTGCAATGTGTGACGTGATTGCCCCCGGTGGCCATTGGAATTATCACACGTGGTGTCTTTCCTTCTAAGTTGCCCGGTGGTGGGGAGTGGTATCGCACCTTAGTAGTAGGTTTAATTTGTAATTATAAATCAGGTGTGAGGCTCTATAAATGAGTCTCAGGGTATTCAATCATTGTTCGTGATAGTTGTTCATTTGCAACCAACTTTGGTGGTGGAAGGAGCTGGAGAGATTGCTCAGCTCAATCTGAGTCCTGATGTGGAAGGAGTCACCGAAGGGAGTTCTTTGCAACGCTTACTGAACTTGGTGGCAGCTATTCAGGAGGAAGGCTGCAGTCGGTTGCTGGACTCTGTGCTGGAGCATTTGCACAGAGAGAGCTAAGTTTTCTATTTCCCCTGTTTGTGACTTTCCTTATGTGTGATCTAGTGCAGTGGTGGGATTAGTTTCCGCACCGGCCAATGCCCTAGCAAGGGACTAGGTTCAGGGCGAGTCAGGGCATAAGGTTCGCGTGCGGCGACAGGTGCGGAGCCTGTATAGGGAACATAAGGAGTGCAGGGATGCTTCCTCTGGGGAGCTTAGGAGGTCTCCACGTCCCTATTTCCTATTACAGGGCCCACCACTGTAATTGTTCCTGTGTTTCCCCTTATTATTTAAATTCGCCAGCTGGAGGCGGGGTATCCAGTTTTACGTGTACTTTTTAAATTCGCCAGCTGGAGGCGGTGTATCCGGCTGCACGTCCCGGTATTATTGAAATTCGCCCCGCTGGAGGCGCTGTGTCCAGTCACATGTTGACCTTTACATTATCACCAACCATAAAAAAAATTTTCTGCTGAGCCATGGACCTAATGCAAACCTTTATCCAGGTACTGCAGACCTTTACTGAAGAGATCAGGGGGCTGCGCGGTGAGATGGTGCAGCAACTGCAGCTGTTGGTGGGCTTTGGAGGTTTGATTCAGGCACAGGCTCAGCCAGAACCCAAGATATCTCTCCCAGACCGGTTTTCTGGAGGGAGAGATCAATTCTTGGTATTTCAGCAAGCCTGTAAATTATATTTCAGGCTGCGTCCTCGTTCTTCAGGGAGCGAAGAGCAACAGGTGGGGATCATTATGTCCCTTTTGAAGGGGGATCCCCAATCCTGGGCCTTCTCCCTGCCGGACGATTCACCATCTTTAGAGTCCGTGGACGAGTTTTTTGCGGCTTTGGCGCTTGTGTATGGGGATCCTGATGGCGTTTCTCTGGCAGAATCCCGACTCCGTAGGTGTAAACAGGGAGCCCGGGTTGCTGAGGAGTACTGCTCCGAGTTTAGGAGATGGGCCACTAACACTCAGTGGAATGACCCTGCACTTAGGAGTCAATTTGTGCAGGGTCTGTCTCCAAAATTGCAGGACACCCTGGTGCAGTACGCCGCCCCCAGGTCGCTGGAGGCCGCCATGTCCCTCGCCATCCGGGTGGATAGACGCCTTAGGGAAAGACATACACAAAATGTGCCCCCTGTAGTCCTCTCCGGGGGGGAGGACCCCTGGTACGGTTGGTGGAACCCAGGCAGCCCGGGGTTGTTGGTACAAATAGGGGGTTGCCTGGGGTTCGCCGTGGTGGGGGGGTATGCTTTTCCTGTGGGAAGCCGGGCCATTTCGTGGGAGCCTGCCCAGGGCGTGCCAAGTCTCCGGACGAACCTATGCAAGTAGGAGGTGTTAGGTTGTGTTCAGGCCTGCCTACGGTTCAGGGAGTGGTGTCGGCATGTTTTTCCTGTGGGCAGACTGGTCATTTCCTTAAGGCGTGCCCATTACGTGCCAAAATATCTGTGTCATCTCAGAAGCCGCAGACCCCTGGTCGTTTGGAGGAAGGCAACCAGGGAGTGTACATTTCCTCCATTTTGCCCTCCCAAGGTATTATGTCAGCAGAAGTGTTTGCTGGCGGGGTACCGGAGGTGGTACCGGTGCTTGTGGACAGTGGAGCAGGAGTTAGTCTGGTGGATGCTCGTTTTGTCCAGACTCGTGGCCTGAAGTGTAGGACGCTGGTCCAACCTATAAGCGTCCAGGCCATTATCTCTGTTCCACTGAGCCAGGGGAGCCTTACCCAAGTCGTAGAAAACATCCATCTGCGTATAGGACATCATGAGGAGTCCTTGTCATGCTACGTCTTGGAGGGAATGCCAGTACCTATCGTTTTAGGCTTCCCCTGGCTGAAAAAACACAACCCGGGGATAGATTGGCGAGCAAGGGAAGTAGTCAGCTGGGGGCAGTCGTGTGAGGGCTGCTGCCTTGGGACTACTGTCTCTGCCATCTCTCTTCGGGGACCCCTTCCTCTCCAGTGAGAGCAGCGATGGTGCGGCGGGAGAGTAGGGGCAAGTTTCAGCCCTCGCCGCTAGCTAACCCTGTGAGAGGCAGACCTCGAGGTGCAAAGGGTTGAAGTGTGGTGTACCCTATGGTGTAGTTTGGGGGTGTGAGTGTGGTGACACAGGGGGACACCTCTGTTATCAGGTCCAGAATGAGTTCACCGATTTTATGACATAACAAATGTGTGCAATAAACGTTCAGGTCCGGACCTGTGTGTGAACGAGCATGTATGGGTGGCCACCAAAAAAACATCTTGTGGAAGAGTGTTGTGGAGCCTGATCAGCTCATAACAAAGATACTCATACATAAACTCATTCCCCAGGTTGGCGCTATGGAGATGAGTGATTCCTCCAAAATAAACTTTATTGCCAATACCAGCTGTGTGTTTGTCATAAATTTGAATTCAGGTGATGGTGGGGTGAACTCAGGGTCTGGCCGTCCCCGCTGTAGGGGTTTCCCTAATGAGGGGTGATCTTGAGGGTCCAGAGGCCCCTCATTAACGAGGTGGTACTGTCATGATCTGATAGTTTTAAATTGGACAAAGTGAATTTTTTTTACTTTGTCAAGTGCAATGTGTGACGTGAATGCCCCCGGTGGCCATTGGAATTATCACACGTGGTGTCTTTCCTTCTAAGTTGCCCGGTGGTGGGGAGTGGTATCGCACCTTAGTAGTAGGTTTAATTTGTAATTATAAATCAGGTGTGAGGCTCTATAAATGAGTCTCAGGGTATTCAATCATTGTTGGTGATAGTTGTTCATTTGCAACCAACCTTGGTGGTGGAAGGAGCTGGAGAGATTGCTCAGCTCAATCTGAGTCCTGATGTGGAAGGAGTCACCGAAGGGAGTTCTTTGCAACGCTTACTGAACTTGGTGGCAGCTATTCAGGAGGAAGGCTGCAGTCGGTTGCTGGACTCTGTGCTGGAGCATTTGCACAGAGAGAGCTAAGTTTTCTATTTCCCCTGTTTGTGACTTTCCTTATGTGTGATCTAGTGCAGTGGTGGGATTAGTTTCCGCACCGGCCAATGCCCTAGCAAGGGACTAGGTTCAGGGCGAGTCAGGGCATAAGGTTCGCGTGCAGCGACAGGTGCGGAGCCTGTATAGGGAACGTAAGGAGTGCAGGGATGCTTCCTCTGGGGAGCTTAGGAGGTCTCCACGTCCCTATTTCCTATTACAGGGCCCACCACTGTAATTGTTCCTGTGTTTCTCCTTATTATTTAAATTCGCCAGCTGGAGGCGGGGTATCCAGTTTTACGTGTACTTTTTAAATTCGCCAGCTGGAGGCGGTGTATCCGGCTGCACGTCCCGGTATTATTGAAATTCGCCCCGCTGGAGGCGCTGTGTCCAGTCACATGTTGACCTTTACATTATCACCAACCATAAAAAAAATTTTCTGCTGAGCCATGGACCTAATGCAAACCTTTATCCAGGTACTGCAGACCTTTACTGAAGAGATCAGGGGGCTGCGCGGTGAGATGGTGCAGCAACTGCAGCTGTTGGTGGGCTTTGGAGGTTTGATTCAGGCACAGGCTCAGCCAGAACCCAAGATATCTCTCCCAGACCGGTTTTCTGGAGGGAGAGATCAATTCTTGGTATTTCAGCAAGCCTGTAAATTATATTTCAGGCTGCGTCCTCGTTCTTCAGGGAGCGAAGAGCAACAGGTGGGGATCATTATGTCCCTTTTGAAGGGGGATCCCCAATCCTGGGCCTTCTCCCTGCCGGACGATTCACCATCTTTAGAGTCCGTGGACGAGTTTTTTGCGGCTTTGGCGCTTGTGTATGGGGATCCTGATGGCGTCTCTCTGGCAGAATCCCGACTCCGTAGGTGTAAACAGGGAGCCCGGGTTGCTGAGGAGTACTGCTCCGAGTTTAGGAGATGGGCCACTAACACTCAGTGGAATGACCCTGCACTTAGGAGTCAATTTGTGCAGGGTCTGTCTCCAAAATTGCAGGACACCCTGGTGCAGTACGCCGCCCCCAGGTCGCTGGAGGCCGCCATGTCCCTCGCCATCCGGGTGGATAGACGCCTTAGGGAAAGACATACACAAAATGTGCCCCCTGTAGTCCTCTCCGGGGGGGAGGACCCCTGGTACGGTTGGTGGAACCCAGGCAGCCCGGGGTTGTTGGTACAAATAGGGGGTTGCCTGGGGTTCGCCGTGGTGGGGGGGTATGCTTTTCCTGTGGGAAGCCGGGCCATTTCGTGGGAGCCTGCCCAGGGCGTGCCAAGTCTCCGGACGAACCTATGCAAGTAGGAGGTGTTAGGTTGTGTTCAGGCCTGCCTACGGTTCAGGGAGTGGTGTCGGCATGTTTTTCCTGTGGGCAGACTGGTCATTTCCTTAAGGCGTGCCCATTACGTGCCAAAATATCTGTGTCATCTCAGAAGCCGCAGACCCCTGGTCGTTTGGAGGAAGGCAACCAGGGAGTGTACATTTCCTCCATTTTGCCCTCCCAAGGTATTATGTCAGCAGAAGTGTTTGCTGGCGGGGTACCGGAGGTGGTACCGGTGCTTGTGGACAGTGGAGCAGGAGTTAGTCTGGTGGATGCTCGTTTTGTCCAGACTCGTGGCCTGAAGTGTAGGACGCTGGTCCAACCTATAAGCGTCCAGGCCATTAACTCTGTTCCACTGAGCCAGGGGAGCCTTACCCAAGTCGTAGAAAACATCCATCTGCGTATAGGACATCATGAGGAGTCCTTGTCATGCTACGTCTTGGAGGGAATGCCAGTACCTATCGTTTTAGGCTTCCCCTGGCTGAAAAAACACAACCCGGGGATAGATTGGCGAGCAAGGGAAGTAGTCAGCTGGGGGCAGTCGTGTGAGGGCTGCTGCCTTGGGACTACTGTCTCTGCCGTCTCTCTTCAGGGGACCCCTTCCTCTCCAGTGAGAGCAGCGATGGTGCGGCGGGAGAGTAGGGGCAAGTTTCAGCCCTCGCCGCTAGCTAACCCTGTGAGAGGCAGACCTCGAGGTGCAAAGGGTTGAAGTGTGGTGTACCCTATGGTGTAGTTCGGGGGTGTGAGTGTGGTGACACAGGGGGACGCCTCTGTTATCAGGTCCAGAATGAGTTCACCGATTTTATGACATAACGAATGTGTGCAATAAACGTTCAGGTCCGGACCTGTGTGTGAACGAGCATGTATGGGTGGCCACCAAAAAAACATCTTGTGGAAGAGTGTTGTGGAGCCTGATCAGCTCATAACAAAGATACTCATACATAAACTCGTTCCCCAGGTTGGCGCTATGGAGATGAGTGATTCCTCCAAAATAAACTTTATTGCCAATACCAGCTGCGTGTTTGTCATAAATTTGAATTCAGGTGATGGTGGGGTGAACTCAGGGTCTGGCCGTCCCCGCTGTAGGGGTTTCTCTAATGAGGGGTGATCTTGAGGGTCCAGAGGCCCCTCATTAAGGAGGGGGTACTGTCATGATCTGACAGTTTTAAATTGGACAAAGTGAATTTTTTTTACTTTGTCAAGTGCAATGTGTGACGTGATTGCCCCCGGTGGCCATTGGAATTATCACACGTGGTGTCTTTCCTTCTAAGTTGCCCGGTGGTGGGGAGTGGTATCGCACCTTAGTGGTAGGTTTAATTTGTAATTATAAATCAGGTGTGAGGCTCTATAAATGAGATTATGGTCAGCATCTCGTTGGAATCCACCAAGCCACTTGACATATATATATGGCAGCATCAGAAATACGAAAACTAGAATAGAATAAGAATGAAACAATTAAAAACATAATAAAACCACACCATTCGTCATGAAAGATGACACAGATGTGCAACAGAAGCGGTCACAAAAAGGGAGCAAAGCTAAGGTTCTCATTGAGACCATTTGGGTGGACGGTATTAAGCCTCCAAATCCAATGTGCCTCCTTTTGGGCCAGGCGCCGAGAAATTCCACCTCCCCGAATACCTACCTCCAATACATCGATACCCCTGACCTTCAAACCACTAGCATTACAATGATGATGTAATTTGAAGTGACGGGGTAAGGTTTTAAGAGTGGAAACATCTTCATGTTCCATAGCGGCTTGTATCCCCAGAACATGTTCCCTCACCCGGATTTTTAATTGTCTAGTGGTCAACCCTATGTATATTAGAGAGCACGGGCAGGTAGCAAAGTAGATCACATTCTTGGTGGTACATGTTATATATTTGCGTATTTTAAATTCACGTGATCCCGAGGAGTCCCGAAAAACAGAACTACGTTCAATATTTACACATGCCACGCAATGACCACAAGGGATACAACCACATCTGGTTGTAAGATGGCTAAAGAAATTGGATGGAGGGGTAGGAGCATAATGACTATGCACTAATTGGTCACGGAGATTCCTGGCACGGCGATAAGTGATGAGTGGACGGTCGGGTAGGATTTTAGATAAAATGGGATTAGCCATTAATATCGGCCACGATCGAGAGAGAATCCTACGTAGTCCTTCAAATTGACTATGAAAATTGGTTACAAATCTAATAGGCTGCACCGTAGTATCACGTTCAGAATGTCTGTATAGGAGTGAATTCCTAGGGTTATATTTAGCCTTATGATAGGCTTTTTTAATAATCCGCTGACTATAACCCCGTTCGCCCAATCGCGTTTTCAGTTCGAGTGACCGCTGTTCAAAATCATAATCCGTTGAACAAATACGTCTCAAACGAAGAAATTGACCAGTTGCTACTGCTCGTATCATATGGGCAGGGTGTGAAGAAGCAGCATGGAGTAACATGTTGGTTGAAGTGGGTTTTCTATAGATATCTGTCTGTATATATCCAGATGGATCGCGGCTTAGTTTCACATCCAGAAATTCTATATTGTCTGGGTCAGATTTAACAGTAAGGTGTATATTACGATCATTCTGATTGAGCCGCAAAATAAATTGATCAAGGGCCATAGATGTATCCTGCCAGATCAACAGGACATTGTTGATGTAGCGCGTCCACAGCAGGACACGCTCCATTGACGTATCCAGATCTGACAGGAAGAGGTCCCTTTCCCACAGCCCCAGGAACAGATTGGCATAGGCCGGCGCATAGGCCGCGCCCATCGCTGTCCCCTGGAGCTGTAGGAAAAAGGACCCCTTAAAAATGAAAAAGTTGTGAGTCAAAGTAAATTCTAAAAGTTCAAGTATAAAGGCCCTCATATTTCGGCCAAATTTGGACATTTCCAAAAAGTATCTTGTAGCATTCAACCCATCACTATGTCTGATGTTTGTATATAGCGACTCAACGTCTGCAGTAACAAATAAGGTCCCCGGCTCTAGTGATAGACCATCCATCCTACAGAGTAACTGATTAGTATCCTTAAGGTATGATGGAAGGTCCTCGACCAGAGGCTGTAACGTTGAGTCGATCCATCGATTAACACATTCAAGATAATTACCCCCACCCGATACAATGGGGCGGCCGGGGGGATTATTGGTGTTCTTATGGATCTTGGGAAGTAGATAAAAAGTTGGTATAATAGGTTCAACTACAATGAGTGCTGATGCCAATTCTTTAGTGATGATATTGTTATCTACAGCCCTAGTAATAATCCCCCTGAGTTGTGTCTCATAGGCGGACAAGGGGTTGAAAGTAAGTTTTTTGTAGCAAATGGTGTTATTTAATTGCCTGTAAGCCTCCTTTTCATACATTGTCGTTGGCCACATTACAATGTTTCCCCCCTTGTCCGCCGGTTTGATCACCACATCAGGGAGATGTTGAAGATATTTAAGGCGTTGACGTTCATCACTAGTCAAATTGTCATGCACTATATGTTTTTTAAACCGTAATAACTCCTGAGAAGCCACCTTCACAAACAAATCAATGCTACTACACGATGTCAGTGGGGGAAACTTTCTAGACCGTGGCCGAATAGATGGAGGAATCTTACCTCCCTCCACCATGTTGTGTTCACTGGACAGATCCTCCAAAATCCTTAGAGCTGCTTGCTCCTCATCTGTAGGAAAAATTTGATTGGAATTATCATTATAATAAAACCGTTTAAACAGTAGTGACCGTGCAAAAAGATGAAGGTCTTTGATTACAGTGAAATTATCGAAACCAGCAGCTGGAGAAAAAGAGAGACCTCGTGACAATAAAGACATGTCAGTACTGGATAATTCATGATTACTTAGATTAATCACCTTGTGGTCATTATTCATATCCTCAAAGGAACTTTTATTATGACGTTTATAGGGATGATATCCATAGTTCCTCTTTTTCTTATTTCCTGCCCTGGTATTCATAGATGACGTTGAGGCCTCAGATTGTGCACTCAAAGAGGAAACTGAAGTCACCGATGTGGCACGATGTAATGAATAGGCACCAGCTCCTGATTTCTTCCGCCATTGATATACATTTTTGAGATAAAAATCTCTATTATCCCTATTTATCTTAGAGGATTGTGATTCCTGTATCTTTTTAACAGTCTCATCAAGTGTTTTCTCAAGATTTTGTTCAAATTTACGTAATAAATCAGAAGGACAGCTGGCTTTCAGCTCAGCCTGTGCCGTATCAATAGTCTTATCTAAATCCCCTATCGACTTAGAATTCATGTCAATTAGTAGTTGCATAAAAGTCATTGAGCAATTATTACAAGCTTCCTCCCAGCTTGACCTAAAGTCTTCATCATCTACCGGAAAAGCAGGAATGACGCGAATCCTGAGCCCTCTAGGTATAATTTTACGGGTCACATATTTTTCTAGGAAGGCCCGATTCCACCAAATTTTTGTGCATTTAATCAATGAAGTCTGTATAGTTTCACATAAAGCATCCCATCTATGACCAGCTGACTGTTGCACATCAGTCCCATCACCCCCAAATACCAGATCAACCTGTCCAAGCCAGGATTGATCCCTGGCTCTAAAATCCATGATGCCAAGAGCGGAACCTGTGCATAACACAGAAAAGACACAAATTAGTAGTATGCTCGTGACAAATGTCATCCTAGTTGAGGATTACATCAATTATAAAGATCATATAATAGGACATTCATGGAACAAGTAGACCTATCGCACTGATATGTGACACAAACCGTGAGCAAAGGAGCTCCAAAAAAAAGCGATAAATAGATCCACACATAATATGGTAAAAAAATAAATTTATTGACAATAATATATTAAAAAAACAAATACAGATCCATAAAAGAGGATGTTGGGAAAATTAGTGTCAAATCCAAAACAGAATAGGCTAAACAGCAAAGGGAGACAGAGCTGGAAAGCCAAACTGGTTTACAAAATTGATGTAAGAAGAGAGGAAAAATAATTTAATCAATGGAGTAGTGTACTCAAAATCATGATTATGTGGAGTGTCCACACTTACTCACATAGCATCAAAACATCATATGTCCACAAAGGGCACAGTACAAAAGTGTGAAAAATGTGGCAGAGGACACTCACCAGCGGCTACCAGTCTGTACACCCACCCCGACGCGCGTTTCGGAGGGTCAGTCCTTCATCAGGGGGCATGACACATAGGTAGAACAAGGCCAAATAAATACCGGCGAAAACCGGAAGTGGCGGCGCCAGCTGACCGGAAGTGACGCATGCACAGTCTCAGCAGCCGCGGTCACGAGCGGCGTCGGCGTCATGCCACGAGGGCGCACCATGGCAACCACAGGGGCTGAAGACGCCGAGAGCCGCGCGGGAGCGGGGGAGCCAGACGCGCATGCGTCACGTCAGTGACACAGTCACAGGGGTAGTGATAAAGAGAAAATCAATCACTATGGTGAACATACAAAAAGGTATAAGCTCAATAAATCAATAACAATAATGACAGCAGTTGATGTGGGGCAGAAAGGAGGGGAAGGGAGGGAAGGAGGGAAGGACCGGGGAACAAGGGGAAATACCATCAATAATTAAATCATTAAATATAAGCCATTACATATAAGAATGCAAAATACAAGTTTATCAGGGATACAAACAATCATATAATACATAGCTAATAAGCATAGAATAATATATCCCTGACAATACTTAATGCTGGTATGGCATACTGTAATCATACATAGATATAATAGATGATATATGCAAAAATAAAAATACAAATACAAAATATACAATGAATAAATAAAAAAATACAAAAATACAGACAACAAAACCAAAATAATATACTGGAAAGAGGAGGGGAAAGGGAGGGAAAAAGAGGTGTGAGGCTCTATAAATGAGTCTCAGGGTATTCAATCATTGTTGGTGATCGTTGTTCATTTGCAACCAACCTTGGTGGTGGAAGGAGCTGGAGAGATTGCTCAGCTCAATCTGAGTCCTGATGTGGAAGGAGTCACCGAAGGGAGTTCTTTGTAGCGCTTACTGAACTTGGTGGCAGCTATTCAGGAGGAAGGCTACAGTCGGTTGCTGGACTCTGTGCTGGAGCATTTGCACAGAGAGAGCTAAGTTTTCTATTTCCCCTGTTTGTGACTTTCCTTATGTGTGATCTAGTGCAGTGGTGGGATTAGTTTCCGCACTGGCCAATGCCCTAGCAAGGGACTAGGTTCAGGGCGAGTCAGGACATAAGGTTCGCGTGCGGCGACAGGTGCGGAGCCTGTATAGGGAACGTAAGGAGTGCAGGGACGCTTCCTCTGGGGAGCTTAGGAGGTCTCCACGTCCCTATTTCCTATTACAGGGCCCACCACTGTAATTGTTCCTGTGTTTCCCCTTATTATTTAAATACGCCAGCTGGAGGCGGGGTATCCAGTTTTACGTGTACTTTTTAAATTCGCCAGCTGGAGGCGGTGTATCCGGCTGCACGTCCCGGTATTATTTAAATTCGCCCCGCTGGAGGCGCTGTATCCAGGGTCACGTGTATCATAAATTCGCCCTGCTGGAGGCGCTGTGTCCAGTCACACGTTGACCTTTACAATATGTGCTACAAAGTGCATTCAGGTGTGAAGCTGAGAGGAGTGGTCTGTGCTCCTCTTGGTCAGATAATTAAGAGTGGACCAGATGCATATGATCAAGCCAAAGTAAACAAGGTCATAAATAATACTGGGGTAAAGCAGGGGGTTAGTTGAGAGACATACCAAGTGAATGCTATGTGCAGAGGTAAGAAGTCTTTGTGGAAAGCTGAGTGACGCACCAAGTGAATGCTATGCGCAGAGGTAAGAAGTCTTTGTGGAAAGCTGAGTGACATACCTGTAGGGAGAATAGATAGACATGCTGGTTAGAGTGTGATGGTGGCAGATGGGAGGGCACAGTCTGTATGCATCATTCTGGATTAATTCATATTTTCATATCATCTCACACTTTTAATATACACACTTCTAGGATACACACTGCAAACTGCATGATATCCATCATGTTCAGCCGTAGAATGGGAGAGATTAAAGTGAATTGGTTACAGGCACATACATTCTGTCCATTCTGTATAAACAAATTGTTCCTCAAAGAACTAATGATGTGTAAATTATCCTTTATCATATCAAGACCTCTAAACTGCTTATATAAATACTCTCACAGATTGTGTACTGAAGTGATATCATTTTCTTCTTCAATTGTATGTCAATGAATGTTGAGTGTCAACTTTATGATTATCCTAAACAATCATCCAACAGTGTTACTGCCCATCAGAGGGTATGTTATTATTGTCAGAGGGTATGTTACTATCACTATTGCTTTCTCGTTGTCATGCTCTCCATGTCTGTTATGTCCGCCATGTCTGTTTTACCTCATGACACTGGAGCGGTGTGCAGAGCGCATCTCATGTCTGCTATCCTGCTTGTTCCCTAGAGCAGTGTGCACACTCACCTCATGTGTGCTGAGCTGCAAGATGCCTGCGTTTCTGTTTTGCATTCTGTGATCTTCTCGTCATGTCTAGAAACCTTGATCATGTGACGTTTCCTAAGATCCTGCATTGTCTGGTTCTGCAATCATCTTGTCATGTCTGAAACTGTGATCATGTGACCTTTCCTAGGATCTTGCACTGTCTGGTTCCACAATCATCTCGTCATGTCTGAAACTCTGATCATGTGACCTTTCCTAGGATCCTGCACTGTCTGGTTCTGTGATCATCTCGCCATGTCTGAAACCCTGATCATGTGTCTGCACTCTGTGATCCTGGAGCATCTGAACTAGGAAGTTCTCCCCTGGTCCTGACCCAGAAGAAGAGGTGCTATGCCCTATATTAGACCGCCCCTTCCTATGCTCAGGGCCTGAGTATTGTGTTGTGTCCCTGCATGGCTGCTTGGTCTGTGGGGCGCTCCCTCTATTCTGTGCCCTTGCACTTTGCTCTGTCGTGCGTCTCTGCACACGCTCCGTGCTCGTACTCTGTCTCTTGTCCCGTTCCTTGTCTTATGTTTGTCCGCTGTGCCATGTTCGTCCTTGTCCTGCTTGGACTTGTAGTCTTTCTGTTATTCTCTGCCTTGCCTGTTTTCGCTATGCCTTGTTTCGTACCTTGCCTTGCTCTGCCTTGTTCCTCCCTATGGTCTCAGTCTTTGCTTGCTCTGCCTCGCTCTCTCCTATGGTGCTCTGTAGTGCTCCCTGGCACACGCACCATCCCTCCTTTCTTTCCTTTTGTGCTCTTTTCCATGTCTAGTCCCAAGGCCCTGCCTTGGCCCGGCTCTGGGCTTCGGCCTATGCTCCGCTGCTAGATTCTTTCCTATTATGCTCTCTTGCACGTGTCTAGGCTAGTCCCAAGGTTCTCCCTTGGCCCAGCTCTGGGCTTCGGCCTACGCTCCAGTGCTAGCTCTGTTCTTGCTTTGACCAGATTCCGTGTTTCTGCCTTTGTTTCCATTCCTGGTTCTGTACTCTGTCTAAGCTCTGCCTGGTTTCTTGTCTTGTCTTCCCTTGCTGCTTCGTATGCTCTTTGCGTGCGCCTGGCCTTCCTAGCCTCCTGTTTGTGCCTCAGCCATGCTCGTCGGTCAGTGACAGCTGTGTCGCCTGCCATGCCTCAGTCAGGTTTGCTGGAGTCTTGCCCGTCTGTCAGTGCCGCAGCCCGATCAGCTAGCCAGTGCCCCAGCCATGCTCTCTGTGCTCCCTTGCACCTCATGCTGTTTCCGCACTGTGCTCTGCGTGCTCTCTAAAGCACGCGCAGGCCCTCGCCTGCCCATGGCATACCTCCCCGTGCTTCTGTAAAAGTACGCACAGGCCTTGACATGTCCCCTGTCGTGCCCTCTTGCATGCACAGGCCCTAACCCTGTCCTGGAACCCTGACCCTGGCGTGCCTCTCTGCACGTGCAGGACTCTGCCTCGCCTGACCCTGGCGTGCCTCTCTGCACATGCAGGACTCTGCTTTGTTACCTTGTGCCTTGGCGTGTCTCTACACACGCATTCTGTCTTACCTTGTGCTTTGGTGTGTCTCTACACACGCACCCTGTCTCGTTTTGTGAACCCTAGCGTGTCCCCTACACATGCACCTTGCCTTGCACCTAGCCTTGAACCCTGGCATGTCCCCTACACACGTACCTAGCCTTGCACCTAGCCTTGGACCTTGGCGTGTTCCCTAGCACGCTCCATGCCTGGATATCTGACGTGCCTCCTTGCCTGAACCCTGGTTTGCCTGCCGGATGCCCGGAACCTGCCGATCGCTGCCAGAGATCGTAAGATGGATGACTGCGGCCTGATGTCCGGAGCTGATGTCCGCAGCCTGATGCCTTGATCATGTCGATCATTGCCAGCGGTCCGGAGTCCGATGCCATTGTGCCTTTACCTGTACCTAGGCATGCCACCTGGCACGTACCATGCTATGGACCTTGGCGTGCCCATGCACGCACTTTGCACATTTTGCTTGTTCTCACGTTTTTACACTGAATGTGATCCTGAAGATCTTAATGAAGATACCTTGCACTTACCTCTTGCCTTGTCTTGTTTCCTGCCTGTCCCTGGTCGTCAGACACTCCCACAGTGTCCCCCTGAGCCGGCCGTCTGGTCCCAGCAGTCGTGGTGGCTCACCCCCTTGGTCTTGCCCCTGACACTCCCTGTACAGGGGGTGGGTTCTCACTAGGTCAGCTCGCCCTAGGTGGGTGGGTGCCACGGCCCAGAGGGTCCACTCTAAAAAGGAAAATGGGCTCAGCAGAAGCCGAGTCCATCACACTCGTCTGATAGTAATGATGTGACTTTAGAGTGTAGGTGACAGCTAACATCACTGTATTGCGTATTACAGCTCCCAGTATTTAGCAAATCACTCTATTTTTATTAACCAAGGGTCCAATATATTAGGGTGTCTCAACCTGCCATCGTCACAGATTGAATAGCAATCTGAACCAAACAGCTGACACATTTAAAGAAGTCTTTCCTTGAATATTTGTATCTTTTATTAAATATGTGTATGTAATATAGTATAAGTGTATTAATATACTCATCTACTGCTGCTTTCTCAGGAATGTAGCACAGTTCTGCTCCTCTTCTCAGTGATGTCACTGCTCTGCAGACTCTCCAATTCACTCTATGCTCTGTGCATGAGCCAGAAGTCTCTTTTACAATGTAAGTCTACAGAGCCTCATTCTCAGTCATCTACTATATAATCATCTAATTCTGTCTGTCTTTATGTTTGTAATGGAAATCTCGCGCCGCTGATTGGTTGTGCCTGGCCGGCCGCGACCAATCAGCGACAGATGCAGTCCGGCCGCGAATTGGCACGGAATTCGAACAACGCACTCCACCGCTACCATCGGGAGATCTGCGGCGCTATCCACTGATCTTCCGACAGTTGCCACGGGTCATCTCCTGCCGCATGGATTTGCCACAATCAGAGATAGTGGCGCAGAATTTAAAGGAGATCTGTCACCCCATTTTTGGCCTATCAGCTGCAGCCACCACCATCAGGGGCTTATCTACAGCATTCTGTAATGCTGTAGATAAGCCCCCGATGAAACCTGAAAGATAAGAAAAAACAGTTAAATTATACTCACCCTAGCGTTAGGTCCGATCCGTTGGGTGTTGTCGTCCCGTCCGGCACCTCCCATCTTCATACGATGACGTCCTCCTCCTTGCTTCTCCCTCGGCTCCTGTGCACGGATACTTTAGCGGCCCTCTTGAGGGCAGAGCAGAGTACTGCAGTGGGCAGGTGCCGGACCTCTCTGACCTTTCCCTGCGCCTGCGCACTGCAGTACTTTACTCTGCCTTCAACAGGGCAGATAAAGTACACATGCGCAGGAGCCGAGGGAGAAGCAAGGAGGAGGACATCATCGTATGAAGATGGGAGGCGCCGGACCAGACCGCGACACCCACCGCACCCGCCCTCGTCCCCCGGTGAGTATAATCTAACATGGTTTTCTTATTTTTCAGGTTTCATTGGCGGCTTATCTACAGCTTTACAGAATGCTGTAGATAAGCTCCTGATGGTGATGGCCCCAGCCTATGGGGCAAAAATGAAGTGACAGATTCCCTTTAAATAAACTACATACGTATTCTAGAATACCCGATGTGTTAGAATCGGGCAACCATCTAGAAGGCTTAAAATGTAGAAGCCACTTCCTGGTCACGCAGTGCAGCACTGCGTGACCCAGAAAACCTGCAGAGTGGTGACGTCACTGAGAAGAGGAGCAGAACGGTGCTGGACATGGAACAGAGCAGTGATAGGTGAGTATATTAATACACTCCCACTACACATATGCACATATTTAATGATAAAAATATTCATGGGAGTGTTTCTTTAAATGATAAAATTGTGCAGGCTTAGCAGGTGAAGCCAAGCTTTATTTTTGGACAGCGTACCACCAAATTCACTGTCACTTACTACTATAAGTTATTATATGAACCAGCCCAGGGTGAGTTTTGCATAGTTACACTATTTATACTTAGTGTGCACTGTATTGTGACAGTTTTTCCATCACAATATATATTAGTATGTCAGAACCATTTGGTAATATATTTTGGACATTGGAAGATGACCTTAGATTGGCAAAACTTAAATACAAATAACTTTTTTAAGTAACAGAACAACAAAAGTATATTGTATTGCAAATAATTGGTAAGTTATTTCTTAGGGGCCTAGATCACTCTTATTATGCTCCTGATAAATAGTATAGCATACAAACTATATAACATTAAATTATAATGGACTTTCAGAAAAAGCATCTGTCAAATATGTAAGTGTCTGCGAAAATTCTAATCTTGATATGCCAACTTGTCTTGTTTTGTTCAAATTCAATAGTTTATTTGATTTATGTGGCAATGAATGTAAAGTCAAAGACTTTCATATGCATCACCTATAAATATTAAGGACATTCTGATAACACATTATTTTCAGTGCTCTGAAGCTTAAGAACCATATGTTGGTAACAGCTGTCTTACACTTAACAATTGTAGTATCTGACTTATTTCCCATATGGTATGTGCGTACTTCGGTTATCTTCACATGATTTATAACATCTTAGGTTTTTGTCATCTCTACTTTTTATTTTATAGATTCACCTAATTTAAAAGATGTGTCTAATTCTAATTAACAAAGTGCTTAAAATGCATCAATTCTACACTGAACTGTCTAGAGGAGTAAAGAAAAATACTTATATCAAGAGCTTTCAATTTAGAGAAGAAATTATTACTCCCTATACATTTCTACAGTCAAGGTTGCCTATTCTGTAAGACAAATGTTTACCAAATGTGATAAATAACTTAAAGAGAACCTGTTACTTGAAAAACACTATTAACTTGCAGAACCGCACCTTGATAAAGTGAAAGCGAAACGCGCGTCGTTCGCGGTGGGCTTTGGTCCAGTTCAGCACAATATGGGTAAGCAATATGCTTGAGCAACTGAATAAACTCCAGCTTATTGTCTGTGCACATGTTAAAGACTTTTGCTAGCGGAGGTGTCAGCTGACTAACCCCTTATTGTCACTTGTAATTCATTCAGTCTAGCTCTCTCTATTTTATTATTGGTGAACTTAGCCATCATTGCCTGATCCTTGTTTTGTCTATCTATTTATATACTTATATATGCATTGTCATTTTTGTTTAATTGTTAAATATATTTACAATTTTTTTGTCTTCATGGACTTTTTACTCCTTTGCTCCCTTTTTGTTTACAAGGTTATATTTTGGAGTGTCTTGTAGGGAGCCTGAGTAATACCTTACTATGGCTGTTGGTCTGGCTGGCATCCCTTTTATTAGTATTGTGCTTTTTCTGGTCTGTATTTAACTGGCAAATATGAGGTTAATATGCAGGTTAATAACATTGTGAACCTGCCCTGAATTCAAAACAACTTTGCACTCAAGTGCCAAGTTGTTCTGAATTCAGTATTTGACAGGCTGGATAACTGACTTGTGCACCAACATCTCTTTTTTTGAGTGCCATGTTGTCTAAGTCCATTGTCAACCTGCCCGGCGCCAGCACTTAGACATCCTGCTGCCGGGAGTATATGAACTTTAATCCTCCCGACAGGATTCTGGTTTCAGTCACGGGGTGGCACCAGTGTGGGTTCTGTTATCGCTCTGTGTATAGAGAACGCTTGCTGTAGCCGCACTCCTGGCACTGACTGGCAGCAGCTCATCATATGGACTGACTAGTTAGTGTTGGGGAGGCGCAGTTATGGCTGCTGCTCTCTATACACAGAGCAGAGACTGAACAGGCGCTGCCCATGTGCAAAAAAGTATAGATTTTATGGTGCAGGTAAATGGATGTCTGGATGTGTAGGGTCAACATTAGCAGCACCAGCCACAGCAGTACAGTAGAGTTGTGGAACACCATGGATGGGCACGAGATGTGTGGCTGTCTGTTGGCACTGAGAGCAGCAGGGTAGCAGCAGCAGCTACACCATACAAATAGGATGAGAAAAGCAAGGAGATTTCTGGTTGCATTGTGTCAGCACTAGCAGCCCCAGTAGCAGCAGTGGCACAATATAGATATAATATGATGAACAGGAATGTGATGCACAGCTGGTCGGTACAGATCAACATTGTCAGCAGGATAACAGAGTGAGACTCAATGTGCAAACATTCAACACTGATGAATGGCTGACTCAGTTTGACAAATGTAAGGCATTCTACATTGTGGTGGACAATCTGGTCAGCTTGGGCATGATAAAGCCAGGCTGAATACTTTATATGACAGTACACTAGAAGCTGGACGTGAAAGTACTGTGCCCAAGACAAACTGAGCCGTTTTTTTTCAACTTATTCAACTGGCTGACCAAAAGCCCATGGGTTCAGTGCTTAGGGCATCTGCCAGACAATGGACAGAGTCTAGATATGACTAAACCTGACAGTTAAGGTGGTGCATCTTAGCTGAAGTGTTTCAGGCTGACACAGCATCATATAGCACATGTGGTCCACTTTGCCATATATAATATTGCTGATTTGGCTACCTATTGTAGATTTGGCACTGGCACAGGCACCATCAATGTTCTCATTATCAGTCCCACTGTCTGTCAGGGGTGGGGGCAACCATTTTTTTCACTTTCCATTAATAATAAAGACCTTCAATCAAAAACTTCATTTTGTGTGTGTATATATGCTCAAAAAAATAAAGGGGACACTTTAACACCAGAATATAACTCCAAGTAAATCAAACGTCTGTGAAATCAAACTGTCCACTTTGGAAGCATCACTGAAGCAACACACGATCAGCTCTTCCCTCACCTACTGTATTCCTCACCCATCCCTTGTAGATTGCGAGCCCTCATGGACAGGGTCCTCTCTCCTCCTGTACCAGTTGTTACTTATATTGTTCAAGATTATTGTACTTGTTTTTTATTATGTTTACGCCTTTTCATATGTAAAGCGCCATGGAATAAATGGTGCTATAATAAATAATAATAATAGTCACTGATAGTCCATCCTAATTTGTTGAGCTAGACTATATGATTTTATAGCTGCCAAGCATTGTTCAGAAGCACAAGTGGATGTGTCATCATGAGAGACCAATGTCTGTCTGATGCAATCTTTGGCAATTTGTGAATTGACACTGGACATTATTTGCTGTAACAACCCTGCTGGAATCACTGCATGGCCTCCCATCCCCGCACACCAACTTACTCACTGCTCCAGGTCATGCAATGATTTCTGTCTGCTGCCAGCTCCATGCGCTATGCCTCTTGTTTTCCTGCTTTCTCTCTTCATGTTTCCTGACTGTGTGTATAGGGGGCGGTGCCTGAGCGCTCTCCTTCTTATGCAGTCAGGGTGTACCAGTCTAAGCTGTCCCCGACCAATCACCAGGAGCCCTTTACTATATAAGGTCACCACACCCACTAACCCTTGCCTGTGCAATGTCTCAACTCAGTTAGCTCCTTGCTGCTGGGGAAGCCAGGCCCTGTCCTATGTCTCGCCTTCTCTGAGAGGCTTTACTCCTAGCTTTGTCTAGTATTCTCTGGCTGCCCTCCAGGAGGCAAATATCCTGGTCTCTGCCTTGTCCTAGCTCTGTCCCTGTACTTTGCCTAGTACTTCTCTGGCCGCCCCCAGGAGGCAGAATATCCTGGTTCCTGTATCCCTTGGTCCCTGTACATTGTCTTGTACTGTTTCCCTGTCTGAACTCTGCCTAACCTCTGTCTGTCAGTCTCCTTGTCTGTGGCTCCTTTCCCTGCTGAGTCTTTCCATGTGTCCTCCCTGTCTGTTGTGAGTTCATTCTCTGGTTCCCCTTCTGGACTCCCTCTGGTGGTGTCGGGAGGTGGTGCGGCTGGTTTGATCGGTGGAGATCTGCCACCTGAGAATGAGGATGACGATTGGATCTTAGGATTCTCAGATTGGATTTAAGACAGCCGACACCCTATTCGGTTGCTGGTGATTCCTTCTGGCTTGTCAGCTCTTGGTTTTCAGCTCTGTTCCAGACATCTAAAGCTAAGTTTTTCTTCTAATGTTCACACTTGATTTAGTTGGTCTATTCAGTTTTTTGTGTGGTCTGCCAGCCCTGGCTGGGGGCTGAGCTGAATTTCCAGTCTTATTTATCAGTATTTTGCCAATTGGCTTTTTGTCCCTTACTAGTTCGGTCTCTTTTTGCTCTGTCTCAGAATATTCCAGAGTGCTGATATAGTGGGAGAAGTCTAGTGACTTCAGGGTTAATTTTGCTATCAGAAGTGTTGGACATTATTTTTGTAGGGTTTTTTGCAGGTTGCAGACAGTGACTTGCCTTTCCTTTCCTGTCTAGTTAGTTTGGGCCCCATCATTTGCTCAGCCTATTTTCCTGCCTGTGTTTGTGCCTTCATCTTGTTTCACCGTCAATACATGTGTGGGGGCTATCTATTCCTTTGGGGTCTGCTCTGGGGCAGTTAGTTTTCCCTTTTCTTGCTTTAGGCTTATGTAGTCCTCCAGCCGTGACAATGCGTCTAGGAACATTGTAGGCACGCTCCACGGCTACTGCTAGTTGTGTGGTAAGACCAGGGATCTGCAATCTGCATAGTTACCAACCTCTCTGGTTTTCTGTGGCTTAGCTTGCTTTGTTTCTTTTCTCCTCGGTGACCCATTCATAACAGAATCACCAGCCATACCGAAGATTCTAGGGTACTCAGAAGCAGGAAAGAATTGTAAAAAAAAAGTGTCAGAATTTTTTTTTTAATATGTATATTTTTTCCTCTTTTTCTCTGGGGCCGTAGGAGGATTTTTTTTTTCTTAATGGAGATTAAGCAATTGTCTGATCATGTGGAGCAGCTCACTGCTGAAGTGTGGGGAATTTCCACCTATCTCGCTCATTCACATGCTGCTGAACCAAAGATCCCTACTCCTGATGTGTTTTTTGGGGATCGGTCTAAATTTTTGAATTTTAAGAATAATTGTAAATTATTTCTTGCCTTGAAGCCTAATTCATCGGGGAGCTCTAATTGTCATCTCTTTGCTGCGCGGCGATCCCCAGGATTGGGCGTTTTCTTTGACACCTGAAGATCCTATTCTGACTAATGTGGATGCATTTTTTCAAGCCTTGGGATTGTTGTATGATGAACCTAATGCTTTTGATCAAGCTGAGAAAGCCCTATTGGCATTGAACCAGGGTCAGGATTCTGCCGAGTTATACTGTCAAAAATTCCGAAAGTGGGCGGTCCTTACGACCTGGAATGATGGTGCCTTGGCAGCTCTCTTTCGGAAAGGTTTGTCAGAAACTGTAAAAGATACTATGGTGGGATTTCCTGTTCCCTTTGGTCTTGACGATTCTATGTCATTAGCCATTCAAATTGATCGACGTTTACGTGAATGCAAAACTACACGAAAGGAGTTGCCACCTTTTGGACAAATCTCTGAACCTATGCAATGTGATAGAGTTTAGTCTAGGGCGCAACGTCAGGAGTTTAGAAGGCGTAATAAGCTGTGGTTTTTTTGTGGAGACGTCTCTCATACTATTTCTGTCTGCCCAAAATGAGAGAAACGTTTTGCACATACATTTGCTGTGGGCAGTATGCAACCTAAGTTTCTTTTGGCAATTACTCTGATCTGCTCCTTATGCACATTTTCCACGAAGGCTTTTGTGGATTCAGGAGCAGCGTTGAATCTGATGGATTTGGACTTTGCTAAACATTGTGGTTTTTCCATGATGCCTCTGCGGACGCCTATTCCTTTGAGGGGTATTGATGCTACTCCTTTGGCGGAGAATAAACTTCAGTTTTGGACCCAGATGACGATGCGGGTTGCCCCAGACCACCAAGAAAATTGTAAATTTTTGGTGCTGCATAATTTACATGATACTATTGTTCAGGGTTTTCCTTGGTTGCAAACTCATAATCCAGTTTTGGATTGGAAATCTGGGTCTCTGGTGAGTTGGGGTTGTCAGTGTGTTCTTGGAGACGCTCCTGTTTTCTCCACCTCTCCTCAGTCTCATGATATTCCTGATTATCTAGCCGATTTTTCTGATGTATTTAGTGAGAGCAAGTCTGCATCATTGCCTCCTCATAGAAGTTATGACAGTGCAATTCAGTCGATGCCTGGGTGTAAATTTCCCAAGGGTCGGCTTTTCAACTTATCAGTACCCGAACATGATGCTATGCGATCCTATATTAAGGTGTCATTGGAGAAGGGTCATATTAGACTATCCTCGTCACCTTTAGGTGCTGGGTTTTTTTTGTGACCAAGAAAGATGGTTCATTAAGACCGTGTATTGATTATCGTTCCCTTAATAAGATGACGGTTAAATATCAGTACCCGTTACCTCTGATGTCTGATTTATTCTCCAGAGTTAAGAGTGCCTGCTGGTTTACTAAGCTTGACCTCAGGGGGGCGTATAATCTTATTCGCATCAAGCACGGGGATGAATGGAAGACAGCGTTTAATACTCCGGAGGGACATTTTGAGTACCTGGTGATGCCTTTTGGGCTCACTAATGCCCATTCTGTCTTCCAGTCCTTTATGAATGATATTTTCTGTGACTTTGTGGATAAGTTTTTGATCATCTATCTGGATGATATTTTGATCTTTTCTAGTGATTGGGATTCTCATGTGGAACACGTCCTGACTGTGTTCCGGATTTTGAGGGAGAATTCCCTATTTGTTAAGGGATCGAAATGCCTCTTTGGTGTACAGAGGATTTCATTTTTGGGATTTATCTTATCTCCATTGACTATTGAAATGGACCCGGCCAAGGTACAGGCCATTTATGATTGGGTTCAGCCTACTTCTTTGAAGGCCCTCTAGAAGTTTTTGGGTTTTGCTAATTTCTATCGTAAATTTATAGGTAATTTTTCTGGTATTGTCAAACCACTGACTGATCTGACCAAGAAGGGCGCTGATGTGCTGAATTGGTCTCCTGAGGCTATCTCAGCATTTCAGGAGCTAAAGCAGAGATTTACTTCAGCTCCAGTTTTACGGCAACCTGATGTCTCAATTCCGTTTCAGGTGGAGGTAGATGCTTCTGAGATTGGTGCAGGAACTGTTTTGTCCCAAAAAGACCCTGTGACTTCTAAGATGAATCCCTGTGCCTTCTTTTCTCGAAAGTTCTCCCCATCTGAACACAACTATGACGTGGGGAATCGGGTATTGTTGGCCATGAAGTGGGCATTTGAGGAGTGGAGACATTGGTTGGAGGGAGCTAGACATCAAGTTGTGGTCCTCACCGATCACAAGAATTTGATTTATCTTGGGTCGGCCAAATGCTTGAATCCTAGACAGGCTAGATGGGCCTTGTTTTTCACGCGTTTTAATTTTGTGGTCTCTTTTCTTCCAGGCACTAAGAATGTTAAGGCAGACGCCCTTTCTAGGAGTTTCTTTGCCGATTCTCATAGTGTGACCAAGCCTACTACCATCCTAGGTGAGGGGGTAATTCTTTTTGCCATTTCGCCCGATTTGAGACGCGCCCTGGAGGAATTTCAGGAGGATAAACCTGAGCGTTGCCCTATGGGAAAATTGTATGTTCCTGACCAGTGGAGAAAGAGAGTGATGTCTGAAATTCATTGCTCCGCATTGGCTGGTCATCCAGGTATTTTTGATACCAGAGATTTGGTGAGTCGGTCCTTTTGGTGGTCTGCCTTATCTCATGACGTCAGGAATTTTGTACAGTCCTGTGGGACTTGTTCTCGGTCTAATCCCTGTTCTCGTTCTAGTGGGTTGCTGATGCCCTTGCCGGTGCCCAAGAGGCCATGGACCCGTATCTCAATGGATATTTTTCTGATCTTCCTGTCTCTCAGAGAATGACTGTTATCTGGGTGATTTGTGATAGATTTTCGAAGATGGTCCATCTTGTACCACTCTCAAAGTTGCCATCTTCTGCTGAGTTGGTGCCCTTGTTTTTACAACAGGTGGTTCGGTTACATGGGATTCCTGAGAACATTGTGTCCGACAGAGGAGTCCAGTTTGTTTCCAGATTCTGGAAAGCTTTTTATTCCAATCTGGGAATTCAGTTATCCTTCTCCTCCGCGTTTCATCCCCAGACCAATGGACAGACTGAGAGAACAAACCAGACCTTGGGGTCTTATTTGAGATGTTTTATATCTGCTGATCAGGATGATTGGGTCTCATTTTTGCCCTTGGCCGAATTCGCACTGAACAATAGAGCTAGTTCTGCCACTTTAATGTCACCCTTTTTCTGTAATTTTGGGTTTCATCCTCGATTCTCTTCAGGGCAAGTGGAATCTTTGTCCTGCCCAGGTGTGGACACAGTGGTTAAGAGAATGCAGCAGATACGGGATCAAGTGGTGGATAAGTTGTCACTCTCTCAGGAAAAGGCCCAGCGATTTTCCAACCGGCATAGGACCATTGGTCCCCGGTTTAAAGTGGGTGATATGGTTTGGTTGTCGTCTAAGAATTTTCCTATGAAGGTTGCATCTCCTAAATTTAAGCCAAGATTTATTGGTCCTTATAATATTTTGGAAATTCTTAATCCTGTTTTGTTTCGATTGGCTCTTCCAGTTACGTTCAAGATCCATAACGTATTTCACAAATCTCTGTTAAAGAGGTTTGTTGAGCCAGTGGTTCCTATGGCAGCACCTCCTGACCCTGTGTTGGTCGAAGGCAATGTGGAATATGAGGTAGAGAAAATATTGGATTCTCGTTTGGTTATGGTCAGGAGGATAATTCTTGGGTCTCTGCCTCCGATATTCATGCCAATAGATTGGTTCGTGCTTTTCACCGGGCCCATCCTTAGCAGCCTGGTGGCGTGGATGAGGGTTCGGTGACCCCTCCTCAAGGGGGGGTAGTGTTGTGAGTTCATTCTCTGGTTCCCCTTCTGGACTCGCTCTGGTTGTGTCGGGAGGTGGTGCGGCTGGTTTGATCGCAGGAGATCTGCCACCTGAGAATGAGGATGACGATTGGATCTTAGGATTCTCAGATTGGATTTAAGACAGCTGATGCCCTATTCAGTTGCTGGCGATTCCTTCTGGCTTGTCAGCTCTTGGTTTTCAGCTCTGTTCCAGTCATATAAAGCTAAGTTTTTCTGCTAATGTTCACACTTGATTTTGTTGGTCTATTCAGCTTTTTGTGAGGTCTGCCAGCCCCAGCTGGGGGCTGAGCTGAATTTCCACTCTTATTTATCAGTATTTTGACAATTGGCTTTTTGTCCCTTACTAGTTCGGTCTCTTTTTGCTCTGTCTCAGAATATTCCAGAGTGCTGATATAGTGGGAGAAGTCTAGTGACTTCAGGGTTAATTTTGCTATCAGAAGTGTTGGACATTATTTTTGTAGGGTTTTTTGCAGGTTCCAGACAGTGACTTGCCTTTCCTTTCCTGTCTAGTTAGTTTGGGCCCCATCATTTGCTCAGCCTATTTTCCTGCCTGTGTTTGTGCCTTCATCTTGTTTCACTGTCAATACATGTGTGGGGGCTATCTATTCCTTTGGGGTCTGCTCTGGGGCAGTTAGTTTTCCCTTTTCTTGCTTTAGGCTTATGTAGTCCTCCGGCGGTGACGAGGCGTCTAGGAACATCGTAGGCACGCTCCACGGCTACTGCTAGTTGTGTGGTAAGACCAGGGATCTGCAATCTGCATAGTTACCAACTTCTCTGGTTTTCTGTTGCTTAGCTTGTTTTGTTTTTTTTCTCCTCGGTGACTCATTTATAACACCTGTCTGAACTTTTCACTCTTGCAAGCTCCGCCTACTTTGCACTCTTGGAAGCTCCACTTGCTTTGCACTCTAGCAAGCTCCGCTCACTTTGCGCTCTTGCAAGCTCCACTCACTTTGCACTCTTGCAAGCTCGGCCTATTTTGCACTCTTTCAAGCTCCACCTACTTTGCACTCTTGTTAGCTCTGCCTACTTTGCACTCTTGCAGGCTCCGCCTACTCCGCACTCCTGTGGCTCTGCCTACTCCGCACTCCTGCAGCTCAGTTCCTAACTTGTTCCAACACACTCCACTCCTTCCTGCCTATACCGATACCTGCATCTGCTGTGTGAACAGGCTCCTACCTGTTCCTTCTCATACCGTGCCAGCCTGCCCTGTGTCTCAAGCTGTGCCCGCTTGCCCTGTGTCTCAAGCCGTGCCCACTTGCCCTGTGTCTCAAGCTGTGCCCGCCTTCCTTGTGTCTCAAGCTGTGCCCACCTGCCTTGTGTCTCAAGCCGTGCCCCTCTGCCTTGTGTCTCAAGCCATGCCCGCCTGCCCTGTGTCTCAAGCCGTGCCCGCCTGCCCTGTGTCTCAAGCCATGCCCGCTTGCCAGCTTGCCCAGTGTCTCAGCCTGCTTGTCACTCGCACCTGTCCTGGTGTCCTGTTCCCGAGTGGGATCAGCAGCCACAGCCAGACACCACCCGGGAGTGGCACCCGGCAGCTACCTGCTGCACAAGCCTGACCTCACAATCAGAGGTTCCAGTGAAGACCATGGTAGCTGTCATAGTCACGCCCCTTCCAAGGTTGTCTGGTTTGTGGCACAGTGGGGCCACAACCCCCCGGCTCGCGCCAATCAGCCAAGGCGCAAGCGTGACAGTTGACATTTCAATCTGCACAAATTGAGTTGAATCACAAATTATTTGAAATCACATGGGCCTGCAAATCTAAAGAAACTTAACTCAAAATCATTTCATAATGGATCAATTTGATCAACTCTACTTCCTGCCACTATTACAAATCTGTGAGCTCTAACATCTTTGAAATCTTCTCTCTGCGCCAAACGCAACCTGCTGCAGTTTGGTTGCGTCGGCGCATCGTCAAAAAGGCGCATGCGCCGGCAAACGCATACTGCGCACGGCCTGCGCCCCCTGTGATAAAGATAGGGAACGCAGGGCGCATGCAGCGTCATGCGCCGGTGGGCGGAGCTACCGGCGGAGGCGTGACAGGGGGCGGGGCTTAGTGGCGGCCGTGCGCAGGCCGTCGCTGCGCTCATAAACGCTAGTGTGAAACTAGCCTTATTTGCATCAAATGGATTTGATCTCAAAGTCCCACAATGCTCCTACCTCTAACATTTTTCTCATTCTCACACCATCACAAAGCATTCTATTATGTGTCAAGTTTTAAATTATAGGTGTTTTATATTTTTATTTTATTTTTTGCAAGATACTTCATGATAACGTAAAGTAGAATCTGACACGTTAGTTGTAAACTTGAACAAATTAAATGTCTGCACTTTCTTGATCCCTTATAAACCTATGACGTGTATATCAGTCATGGGTTGCCTCCCCTTTGTTATGGGCCCCAGCGCTGAGCCTACATCTTTTCTTGCATATGACAGCTGATCTGATCAGCTGTCATGTGCCCCTAACAACTGCGCATGAAATTGAGATCCAATTGCAATAGTTAACTAGTTAAATTCCACTGTCAATACCTGACAGTGACATTTAACTTGTGCAAACCAGGAGACCCTTGTGATTGTCATTGCAGAACTACTATGAGCGCCGCCCGGTGGTTGGTGCTCATAGCAAATGAGCATTTTTGTTACACAGATCAGGGCTGAAACCCTGCTATGTATAACACAAGCAATCAGATGATCACAGCTTCTAGTCTCTCATTAAAACTATTGAAGCAAGTAAAAACTTAAATAAAAAAATGTAAAAAATTGTAAAAATCTAAAAGTTCAAAATAGAGCCCCATTTAAAATAGAACAATAGAATAAAATAAAAAATGCACATATTTGGCAAATAAGAAACGTCCGATCGGTAGACAGCTTAACGAGAAAAGAAATCAAAACAACAGAATTACATTATTTTTGGCAGCTGCAATATTGAAATAAAATGCAATAATAGGCAATCAAAACATTGTATCTACACCAAAATGGTATCAATAAAAATGTAAACTCAGTTCACAAAAAATAAGCCCTCACCCAGCCTCAGTTTTACAAACTTTTGATTTTTTTCCCCCACTTACTGTATATACTCGTGTATAAGCTGACCCAACTATAAGCCGACCCCCCTAATTTTGACACAAAAAACTGGGAAAACTTATTGACTCACGTATAAGCCTAGGGTGGAAAATGCAGAAGCTACTGGTAAATTACAAAAATAGAAATAGATACTAATAAAAGTAAAATTAATTGAGACATCAGTCGGATAAATGTTTTTAAATATCCATATTAAATCAGGAGCCCTATATAATGCTCCATACAGTTCACGATGGCCCCATAAGATGCTCCATACAAAATACACCCCATATAATGCTGCACAAAGGTTAATTATGGCCCCATATATAAGATCTCCATAGATTATGCCCCATATGCTGCTCCATAAAGGTTATGGCTCCACAAAATGCTGCATAAATTATGCCCCATAAAATGCTTCATAGATTATGCTCCATAAAATGCTCCATAGATTATGCCCCATATGCTGCTCCATAGATTATGCGCCATAAGATGTTCCATAGATTATGCTCCATAAGATGCTCCATAGATTATGCCCCCATATGCTGCCCCATAAGATGCTCCATAAAATGCTCCATAGATTATGCCTCATAAAATGCTCCATAGATTATGCCCCATATGCTGCTCCATGGATTATGCCCCATAAGATGCTCCATAGATTATGCCCCCATATGCTGCCCCATAAGATGCTCCATAGATTATGCCCCATAAAATGCTCCAGCGAATATGCCCCATATACTGCTCCATAGATTATGCCCCCATTAGATGCTCCATAGATTATGCACCATAAAATGCTCCAAAAAATATGCCACATATGTTGCCCCATAAGATGCTCCATAGATTATGCCCCCATAAGATGCTCCATGGATTACGCCCCATAAGATGCTCCATAGATTATGCTCCATAGAATAGGCCCCATATGCTGCCCCATAAAATGTTAAATAGATTATGCCCCCTAAGGTGCCCCATAGTTTATGCCCCCATAAAATGACCCATAAGATGCTCCATAGATTATGCTGCATAAAATAGGCCCCATATGCTGCCCCATAAGATGCTCCATAGATTATGCCCCATAAAATGCTCCATAGATTATGCCCCCATAAAATTCCCCATAGATTATGCCCCATAAGATGCTCCATAGATTATGCTCCATACGCTGCCCAATAAGATGCTCCATAGATTATGCGCCATAAGATGCTACATAGGTTATGCCCCATAAGATGCTCCAGAGATTATGCCCCCATATGCTGCCCCATAAGATGCTCCATAAAATGCTCCAGAGAATATGCCCCATATGCTGCTCCACAGATTATGCCCATAAAATGCTCCATAGAATATGCCCCATATGCTGCCCCATAAGATGCTCCATACATTATGCCCCCATAAGATGCTCGATAGATTATGCCCCATAAGATGCTTCATAGATTATGCTCCACAGAATAGGCCCCATATGCTGCCCCATAAAATGCTCCATAGAATATGCCCCCTAAGGTGCTCCATAGATTATGCCCCATAAGATGACCCATAAGATGCTCCATAGATTATGCCCCCATAAAATTCCCCATAGATTATGCCCCATAAGATGCTCCATAGATTATGCTCCATACGCTGCCCAATAAGATGCTCCATAGATTATGCGCCATAAGATGCTACATAGGCTATGCCCCATAAGATGCTCCAGAGATTATGCCCCCATATGCTGCCCCATAAGATGCTCCATAAAATGCTCCATAAATTATGCCCCATAAAATGCTCCAGAGAATATGCCCCATATGCTGCTCCATAGATTATGCCCCATAAAATGCTCCAGAGAATATGCCCCATATGCTGCCCCATAAGATGCTCCATACATTATGCCCCCCATAAGATGCTCGATAGATTATGCCCCATAAGATGCTTCATAGATTATGCTCCATAGAATAGGCCCCATATGCTGCCCCATAAAATGCTCCATAGAATATGCCCCCTAAGGTGCTCCATAGTTTATGCCTCTATAAGATGCTCCATAGATTATGTCCCATAAGATGCCCCACAGATTATGCTCCATAAAATAGGCCTCATATGCTGCCCCATAAAATGCCCCATAGAATATGCCCCCTAAGCTGCTCCATAGTTTATGCCTCCATAAGATGCTCCATAGATTATGCCCCATAAGATGCTTCATAGATTATGCTCCACAGAATAGGCCCCATATGCTGCCCCATAAAATGCTCCATAGAATATGCCCCCTAAGGTGCTCCATAGATTATGCCCCCATAAGATGACCCATAAGATGCTCCATAGATTATGCCCCATAAAATGCTCCATAGATTATGCCCCCATAAAATTCCCCATAGATTATGCCCCATAAGATGCTCCATAGATTATGCTCCATACGCTGCCCAATAAGATGCTCCATAGATTATGCGCCATAAGATGCTACATAGGCTATGCCCCATAAGATGCTCCAGAGATTATGCCCCCATATGCTGCCCCATAAGATGCTCCATAAAATGCTCCATAAATTATGCCCCATAAAATGCTCCAGAGAATATGCCCCATATGCTGCTCCATAGATTATGCCCCATAAAATGCTCCATATGCTGCCCCATAAGATGCTCCATACACTATGCCCCCATAAGATGCTCGATAGATTATGCTCCATAAGATGCTTCATAGATTATGCTCCATAGAATAGGCCCCATATGCTGCCCCATAAAATGTTCCATAGATTATGCCCCCTAAGGTGCTCCATAGATTATGCCCCCATAAAATGACCCATAAGATGCTCCATAGATTATGCTGCATAAAATAGGCCCCATATGCTGCCCCATAAGATGCTCCATAGATTATGCCCCATAAAATGCTCCATAGATTATGCCCCCATAAAATTCCCCGTAGATTATGCCCCATAAGATGCTCCACAGATTATGCTCCATACGCTGCCCAATAAGATGCTCCATAGATTATGCGCCATAAGATGCTACATAGGTTATGCCCCATAAGATGCTCCAGAGATTATGCCCCCATATGCTGCCCCATAAGATGCTCCAGAGAATATGCCCCATATGCTGCTCCATAGATTATGTCCATAAAATGCTCCATAGAATATGCCCCATATGCTGCCCCATAAGATGCTACATACATTATGCCCCCATAAGATGCTCGATAGATTATGCACCATAAGATGCTTCATAGATTATGCTCCACAGAATAGGCCCCATATGCTGCCCCATAAAATGCTCCATAGAATATGCCCCCTAAGGTGCTCCATAGATTATGCCCCCATAAGATGACCCATAAGATGCTCCATAGATTATGCCCCATAAAATGCTCCATAGATTATGCCCCCATAAAATTTCCCATAGATTATGCCCCATAAGATGCTCCATAGATTATGCTCCATACGCTGCCCAATAAGATGCTCCATAGATTATGCGCCATAAGAAGCTACATAGGCTATGCCCCATAAGATGCTCCAGAGATTATGCCCCCATATGCTGCCCCATAAGATGCTCCATAAAATGCTCCATAAATTATGCCCCATAAAATGCTCCAGAGAATATGCCCCATATGCTGCTCCATAGATTATGCCCCATAAAATGCTCCATAGAATATGCCCCATATGCTGCCCCATAAGATGCTCCATACATTATGCCCCCATAAGATGCTCGATAGATTATGCCCCATAAGATGCTTCATAGATTATGCTCCATAGAATAGGCCCCATATGCTGCCCCATAAAATGCTCCATAGAATATGCCCCCTAAGGTGCTCCATAGTTTATGCCTCCATAAGATGCTCCATAGATTATGTCCCATAAGATGCCCCACAGATTATGCTCCATAAAATAGGCCCCATATGCTGCCCCATAAGATGCTCCATAGATTATGCCCCCATAAAATGCCCCATAAGATGCTCCATAGATTATGCTCCATACGCTGCCCAATAAGATGCTCCATAGATTATGCGCCATAAGATGCTACATAGGTTATGCCCCATAAGATGCTCCAGAGATTATGCCCTCATATGCTGCCCCATAAGATGCTCCATAAAATGCTCCATAAATTATGCCCCATAAAATGCTGCAGAGAATATGCCCCATATGCTGCTCTATAGATTATGCCCCATAAAATGCTCCAGAGAATATGCCCCATATGCTGCCCCATAAGATGCTCCATACATTATGCCCCCATAAGATGCTCGATAGATTATGCCCCATAAGATGCTTCATAGATTATGCTCCATAGAATAGGCCCCATATGCTGCCCCATAAAATGCTCCATAGAATATGCCCCCTAAGGTGCTCCATAGATTATGCCCCCATAAGATGCTCCATAGATTATGTCCCATAAGATGCTCCATAGATTATGCTCCATAAAATAGGCCCCATATGCTGCCCCATAAGATGCTCCATAGATTATGCCTCCATAAAATGCCCCATAGATTATGCCCCATAAGATGCTCCATAGATTATGCTCCATACGCTGCCCAATAAGATGCTCCATAGATTATGCCTCCATATGCTGCCCAATAAGATGCTCCGTAGGTTACGCCCCATATGCTGCCCCATAAAATGGTCCATAGAATATGCCCCCATATGCTGCTGCTACTGCAAATAAGAAAAAAAATGACATACTCACCTCTCGTCACTGGGGCAGGTGCCAGTGTCCTGAGCAGGTGAGACACCTGTGCGCTATGGGGGTCAGGTGCCAGTGTTGCCGCTGGCTCAGGGCCATGGCACCTGAGATATTCACCTGTCTCCGGTCCACCACTGCCACTCTGTCTTCCGGGTCCCTCTGTCAGTGAAGTTCAGGCAGCAGTGGGCACGGCACACACTAACTATGTCACCGTGCCCTCTGACCTAAACAACACAGCCAGAGGATGTGGAGGACAGAGCAGCATGCAGCGGTGGAGCGGGGACAGGTGAATATTGCATATACATACAACCTCCTGGCACAGTCTCTGCAGCCCCGCTTCTCCCGATCTCGGGCTCCTTCCTTCAGCAGTCATGTGGTACCGCTCATTAAAGTCATGAATATGCACATATTCATGACTTTAATCAGCGGTACCATGTGACCGCTGAAGGAAGGAGCCTGAGACCATGGGAGAAGGGGGGGCTGCAGAGACATGCCAGAGGGGGTGAGCATGATCTGACACCCCTGCTCCCCTTCCCCCGCTGACCCCCTGGCATATATAACTCGCGTATAAGCCGAGAGGGGGACTTTCAGCCCCAAAAAATGGGCTGAAAATCTCAGCTTATGCGCGAGTACATACGGTATATGAAAACTATCCTATACATGTTTCGGATCTACGAACCCGTAATGACCTGGGTTGTCATAATGTCAGGTCAGGTTTTGCATTTAGTGAAAAGCAAAAAAAAAATTGTGGTATTGACCTTTTTTGAAATTACACCGCGCTTAGAATTTTTTCCCGTTTTGCACTACACGATATGGTTAAAGCAATAGTGTTGTTCAAAAGTAAAACTCATCCCACAAAGAATAAGCCCTCACATGGCTATATGGAGGGAAAAATAACAAAGATATGGCTCTGGGAAGAAGGGGAGCAAAAAATGGAAATGCAAAAACAGAACTTCCCCTGGTCTTTAAGGGATTAAGACTTCTTCTACTATTTGATCAGAATAGGACCATGTGGCCGTACAATACGACTGCTGATCAGTAAACTTTATCAGTGATCGTTTGAATGCCTTTTTACTTAGGCAGACCAAAGCACACAAATGCACTGAAGATCTAGATCACTCATTGTGCATACAGGAAAGATGTATATCTTTGTACCGTGTTAGCCAGTGGATAGAAAAATATTCAGGATTGAGAGTCCTTATCTATGAACTGGTCCAATGTTTATATTTATGTTTCTCCCTCTCCCATATTGATAGTTCTGCTTCACGTGACTTGTCTTATCCATTGCATTTTTTCTAGGCTGTATTGTGCATAAATATGTGACTTCAGATTTTGTATTAGTCTAGCCTGATGAAGAGACCTGAGTAGTCTCGAAAGCTTGCAATGTATTACCATCTTTTCAGTTAGCCATTAAAAGGTATCAACTACTGAGGACTCTCAATCCTGAATATTTTTCATTGTGCATAGGCTGCCATAGTTCTCATAGTTTACACCGGATGATGCACCACTGGGAAAAATTTAACTTCACCCAATGAACAAGGGGCTGTCTCGTTCATCCAGTAATCAGTGTCCTGTTAACATGGCAAAATAATTGTGAAATGTGCGTTTTTAACAATGCTCTTTCACAAATATCTTGCTGTGTAAATGCCCCTTAAATTAGAAGACAAAGTTGTTCCCCATCTCCAGTCCTGTTTGCTTTAAATATTAAGCCCTTAGCAACAGCAGTCAGGTCCCACCCTGCTATACACAGCTTTGAGATTGCAGACAGAATACAAAATTAGCTTTTTTACTGATGACCTATTTCCTACACTTACACAAACCTTGGAATAAATTCCTTAGCAACTTTCCTTTTCAGAAACAAATTCTTTTTTCCTAGCCTATTTAATTATCAAACTTTTTTTTTCCCCTTTCACCCTGCGTACATAGAATTACACTCTGATAATTAATAAAATTCAAAAGGACTTTTGCCATACCCTCCCTATCCTGGGTGGGTAAAATCCGCACAATCAAAATAGTCCCCTCTGCTTCCTCCACCTCTTCAGATTTCGTATTAATATTGTTCCCCCTATAGTGTTCAATATCTATATGGAACAAGAAGAGGCCACGACTAGCACTTATAACAGTGTCACTGCAAAACTGAAACAACGTTACTTCCAATTTGCACTCTTTACACTGTTAGTGTTCTTTTTGGAAAACCCAATTTAGACATAGACGTAGACTTAGACATAGACTTAGACGTCTATTGCCTAGGTCATTCCAGTGGGGAAAGCTACTTGACTGCACAGATTTTAGGATTTTGAGTCTGGCTCCAGTATATTATGACTTGAGACCTTCAAAGAGAAATTATCTCTTCCTAATAACTTTGAATAAGTTCAAAGTTACCTAAAATGCATCATTGTGACGCAATGTAATGTCCACTGAGTTGTGAAATGGCCCAATTGCCACAGAACATGTAATCCACTGCAATCTGCCATTATCCTTTGCAAGAACTGGACCAAACATGTCTGTGGTCATGAGTAGTGATGAGCGAGTATGCTCAGGTTTTCCCAAGCATGCTTGGGTGTCCGAGTATATTGGCGTGCTTGGAGATTTAGTTTTCAATGTCTTATCTGCATGATTTGCGGCTTCTGGACAGCCTGAATACATGTGGGGAATGCCTGTTTGTTAGGGAATTCCCACATGTATTCAACCTGTCTACAAGTCGCAAATCATGCAGATAAGACGACGAAAACTAAATATGGGAGCACGCCAAAATACTCGGAGAGACCCGAGCAACGAGTACACTCGCTCATCACTAGTCATAAATAATAAAATGGAGGCAAAATATTTATCGTTATGACCAATATACCTTAATTGTGAACATTGTATTCATTATTGAAAGTTTTTGCACCGTCCAGTATACAATAACAAATGTAGTAATCAAAGTAGGACTGTACCCTATAGTCAGACATTTCCTTCTTATCTACAACTTATGAACAGCTGCTCTTTGCTGACATCCTTTTTCACTGCACTAGTATCCTCTTATCTGATAGTTGACTTTACACAAGAATTTGGCAACCTGGCAAATTGGAATAATACATTACTTTAAGGATATGCTTGCCTGCACTGATTTTGCTGTGAAATGTGGCCCAACCCCTCACTTTTTGATTATTAGGATTTACTTATAATAATGATTGTCATATACAGTATGTTTACAAACTTACATTATCTCGATGTTGAAATCTATAATTACGTCCCATACTTGCTCTACAAAAGCTGCTATGTGTACTATGAAATATTACATTTACTGTAAATTTTTGCAAATATTGGGAAAGGATCTGTTTTTACATTGATCAGTTGAGTATCAATCATTTTTGGTCATGAATCACCAGCTGGAACACAGAATGCTCTTTAGTTTTAGGATATGAATTAATATTTTAATATTTGAAATATAAAAACAGTTTTTCAATTACTTTTCACATTCAGTGTGCTGTTTCGATTTCTGGATTTTCACTTTGGTGGAGATATCACAGTACCTGGGTTGTACATGCAGTAATGAAGACTGCTTAATGGTTTAAAATTAGGGTTTTTCTTCCACCAACAAATTTCAGCGCCACATTGATGGCTTGTTCAAGGTGAAAAAACAAATGTAGTTTCTTTTTTCACTTTGAAAAAGGTGCCAGTCTATCGCCAAAAAGCATTGGAGTACTAAAAACCTCAATTTTATACCATCAAGCATTATTCATCCCAGCAAGCGCAGCCCAAGTACCATGATATCTCCTCTTAAGTAAATTACCATCTGGCAGAATTTAACTTCCGGCCATGGATTTTAAGCTTATTATAGGTTTTGTGCTTCTACAGAACCAACCTAGGTGAGCACTACTGTCAAAGATCACAGCCAGGGAAGTCACCCTGAGCAACCCACTGTTATATTCTTGTCACAAACAAACGTTTGACGTTAAATGGAGGAGGCTGCTTCCACTAAGGATTGTTATTGGGAAGCTAACAGTTACCGTATGGCATATACACAGCTGATTTCAACACAAGGAATATATAAATACCTCAGTTTGGTCACTGCTAACTCCATGATAACCCATGAACTACTCACTGCAACCACAACTCATTTTATATAGGCTGACTGGATGCCTGGTTCTGGCAACGTATGGCTTCAGGGTGCGGTTTACAGATAAAAAGGAACAGAACTATTAAATGCTATGTTTAATTCAGAATAATAGGCTGTGTTTATAAAAATATACAAAATATTTTACAAAGGGGACAAAACAGCACAGCATGTACAATTACATAAAATAAAAAAGATTAACAAAGAATCTTACTTTGCTGATCATAGAGATGATTAGGCTTAGCAAAGGAGAGCACTTTGATTGAAAACATTCAGTGATGAGATCGTGCTTACACTGATATGTATCTCTCTACATGAACACAGATCAGATTTCACCTTCACATTTATCAGTACCTAAGTTACACCCACACATCCCTCCTTGCTAACCTCACATCGGTCGGTTGGTGGGATGTTCTCAGCCCTTCAGAGTTTTACAAAAATCCCAGCATTAGCAATATCATCACTTCTGACGATTGCAGAAGTTTGAGATTGCTTCAATATGTTTTATTGGGATTTTACATTTCCATAGTTAGCAAACATGACATGACTGGTGTCAACTATCTGACCACTATTGATTTGGGGCTTATAGGTAGATGTCACAGTTATGAGAAAATATGCATATTCTTCCCAAGTAGTAGAAGTTGAAGATGTATGTTGCATCAATATCGGTTCTATACAAACCCTAAAACAAAACATTTTTGTACGCCTCATCACAGCAACATGGATATGAAATTACTGGTATTGAAAGATAACTTCACATCTCAGAGAGAGAGACCAGTTTGGGAGTATAAATTTATGACGACCTCTGACACTCTCAGTGCTGGAATGAATGTGTCGCATGGATTTATGTCTTTTTACATCAATTAAGGAATTTGCTTTTAAGACCTGGTGGGGGCATCACCACACATTAGGAGACCCCAATCAGAGGACTATAAAACATCCGGACTCCTTATCTATGTACTGATCCAATATTTATGTTTCTCCCTCTCCCATACTGATAGTTCTGCTTCACGTCACTTGTCTTATCCATTGCATTTTTTCTGTGTTGTATTGTGCATAAATATGTGACTCATCAGATTTTGTATTAGTCTAGCCTGAAGAAGAGACCTGACTGGTCTCGAAAGCTTGCAATGTGTTACCATCTTTTCAGTTAGCCATTAAAAGGTATCAACCACTGAGGACTCTCAATTCTGAATATTTTTCTATACAAACCCTAATGTTCTTAACTCTTTATCTGAGACAAAAAGTCTGGGGTAAGTTCTTTCAACATAGCAGTTTATCCTGGAGAGAGCACAATAAATATCCTGCCTGAATTGTTTGTTCACACAATGGAGCCTTGGCATCAATAGGAACTTGAATGGTTAGCTATTCATATCTTAATTGGCTTCTTCAACCCCTTGCTATATGTAATTTAGCGAAATGGTCATTGTCAGCTTTCTGCTCACTCCTGCTATCACTCCCCCGGCCAATATGTATTGTATGTGCCTATATATATATATATACAGTGGGGCAAAAAAGTATTTTGTCAGTCAGCAATAGTGCAAGTTCCACCACTTAAAAAGATGAGAGGCGTCTGTAATTTACATCATAGGTAGACCTCAACTATGGGAGACAAACTGAGAAAAAAAAATCCAGAAAATCACATTGTCTGTTTTTTTTTCTTTTTTTTTGCATATTATGGTGGAAAATAAGTATTTGGTCAGAAACAAAATTTCATCTCAATACTTTGTGATCTAACCTTTGTTGGCAATGACAGAGGTCAAACGTTTTCTGTAAGTCTTCACAAGGTTGCCACACACTGTTGTTGGTATGTTGGCCCATTCCTCCATGCAGATCTCCTCTAGAGCAGTGATGTTTTTGGCTTTTCGCTTGGCAACACGGACTTTCAACTCCCTCCAAAGGTTTTCTATAGGGTTGAGATCTGGAGACTGGCTAGGCCACTCCAGGACCTGGAAATGCTTCTTATGAAGCCACTCCTTTGTTGCCCTGGCGGTGTGCTTTGGATCATTGTCATGTTGAAAGACCCAGCCACGTTTCATCATCAATGCCCTTGCTGATGGAAGGAAGTTTGCACTCAAAATCTCACGATACATGGCCCCATTCATTCTTTCATGTACCCGGATCAGTCGTCCTGGCCCCTTTGCAGAGAAACAGCCCCAAAGCATGATGTTTCCACCACCATGCTTTACAGTAGGTATGGTGTTTGATGGATGCAACTCAGTATTCTTTTTCCTCCAAACACGACAAGTTGTGTTTCTACCAAACAGTTCCAGTTTGGTTTCATCAGACCATAGGACATTCTCCCAAAACTCCTCTGGATCAACCAAATGCTCTCTAGCAAACTTCAGATGGGCCCGGACATGTACAGGCTTAAGCAGTGGGACACGTCTGGCACTGCAGGATCTGAGTCCATGGTGGCGTAGTGTGTTACTTATGGTAGGCCTTGTTACATTGGTCCCAGCTCTCTGCAGTTCATTCACTAGGTCCCCCCGCGTGGTTCTGGGATTTTTGCTCACCGTTCTTGTGATCATTCTGACCCCACGGGGTGGGATTTTGCGTGGAGCACCAGATCGAGGGAGATTATCAGTGGTCTTGTATGTCTTCCATTTTCTAATTATTGCTCCCACAGTTGATTTCTTCACTCCAAGCTGGTTGGCTATTGCAGATTCAGTCTTCCCAGCCTGGTGCAGGGCTACAATTTTGTTTCTGGTGTCCTTTGACAGCTCTTTGGTCTTCACCATAGTGGAGTTTGGAGTCAGACTGTTTGAGGGTGTGCACAGGTGTCTTTTTATACTGATAACAAGTTTAAACAGGTGCCATTACTACAGGTAATGAGTGGAGGAAAGAGGAGACTCTTAAAGAAGAAGTTACAGGTCTGTGAGAGCCAGAAATCTTGATTGCTTGTTTCTGACCAAATACTTATTTTCCCCCATAATATGCAAATAAAATGAAAAAAAAACAGACAATGTGATTTTCTGGATTTTTTTTCTCAGTTTGTCTCCCATAGTTGAGGTCTACCTATGATGTAAATTACAGATGCCTCTCATCTTTTTAAGTGGTGGAACTTGCACTATTGCTGACTGACTAAATACTTTTTTGCCCCACTGTATATAATATATATTTGCAGCATATATACAGTTGAAGCCCCCACAAGTGATGTTGAAAAGTAGACCCCCTAAGGAACTTTTCTAGATGTGTGGTGAGCATTTTCAACCCCCAAGTGCTTCACAGAAGTTTATAACGTAGAGCCGTAAAAATAATCATATTTTTTTCACAAAAATTATCTTTTTGCCCCCACTTTTTTTTACTTTCCCAAGAGTAACAGGAGAAATTGGACCCCAAAAGTTGTTCAATTTGTCCTGAGTATGCTGATACCCCATATGTGGGGGTAAACCTCTGTTTGGGCGCATGGCAGACCTCGTAAGGGAAGGAGCACCGTCTATTTTCAATGCAGAATTGGCTGGAATTGAGATCAGATGCCATGTCGCATTTGGAGAGCCTCTGATGTGCCTAAACAGTGGAAACTCCCCAATTCTAACTCCAACCCTAACCCTAATACACCCCTAACCCTAATCCCAACCGAAATTGTAATCCTAACTTTAGCTCCAACCCTAACCCTAATAGGAAAATGGAAAAAAATACATTATTTTTATTATTTTTCCCTAACTAAGGGGGTGATAAAGGGTGGTTTGATTTACTATTTATAGCGGGTTTTTATAGCAGGTGTTTATGTTTGGCAGCTGTCACACACAGACGCTTTTTATTGCAAAAAATAGCTTTTGCATCACCACATTTTGAGAGCTATAATTTTTCCATATTTTGAGCCAAAGAGTCATGTGAGGTCTTGTTTTTTGCGGGACGAGTTGACGTTTTTACTAGTACCATTTTCGGGCACAAGACATCTTTTGATCACTTTTTATTCAGATTTTTGGGAGACATAATGAGCAAAAACCAGCAATTCATGAATTTCTTTTGGGGGGGCGTTTACACCTTTCTGCATGTGGTAAAATTGATAAGGGTTTTATTTTTCAGGTCAGTATGATTACAGCGATACCTCATTTATATAATTTTTTTATGTTTTGGCGCTTTTGTACAATAAAACTATTTTATATAAAAATAATTGTTTTTGCATCACTTCATCCTGACAGCTATAACTTTTTTATTTTTTTTGCTGATGATGCTCATTTTTTGTGGGACAAGATGACGTTTTCAGTGGTACCATGATTTTTCATATCCGTCTTTTTGATTGAGTGTTATTCCACTTTTTGTTCGGCGGTATGATGAAAATGCATTGTTTTTTGCCTTTTTTATAGTGCTATCTAAAGTGGTTAAATAGTGTGACAGTTTTATTGCTCGGGTCGTTACGGACGTGGTAATACCAAATACGTGTGCTTTTATTGTTTTGATTTTTTTGTCATTCAAATATTTATTTTAGCGATCAAATACATATTTTTTTTTATTATTTTTTATATATTTTTACAATTATTTACTTTTTTTAAATTTCATTCAAAGTTTTACACTTTGTCCCACTATGGTACACTCATTTTGTGCAAGCTGATCACTTCTATAGCATGCAGATCTGCATGCTATAGAAGCTGTCAGCACAGCAGTTTCTATACATTAGCCTTAAAGTCTTCCTGACATGCACTGCGCAGGACAGGAAGTTTCTCATCTTTGGAGACCCGATGTCATCATGACGACATCTGTTCTTCATGGCAGCGATCGGGACCCAACGGCGTGCCACAGGGGGTCTCCGATCCAAAAGGCAGAGGTGCTGTCGGCCACTCTGATGGCTACGGAACGCTGCGATCTTGTTTGATCGCAGTGTTCCGGGGGATAAAGTGCCAGGAGTGGTCTGTGACTGCTCCTGGCACTTAGTGGCAGGTGTCAGCTGTGAGAATCCCCCCCGTGAGCACGACCGATCAGCTATGACGTACTATCCCATCCATAGGAATTAATTCCTATGTCACATGGACGAGATAGTACATCTAATGGCAGAGAGAGGTTAAAGAAAAACAGCAACTACTTAGCCTATATTAATAGCCTCTGTACCAATACCAGTGAGAGGTTTGAAGAGAAGAGATTATTGTTAATAAAATGAATTTAAGCTTGTGCTACATATAAAAAATAAACACAATATTTCATAGTTTTTTCAATTATTAAGAAAAGATTTTATGCCACTCAGGTTCGAATGTGACAGTGCATTGGAGTGTTTTGTACAGATTTGCTTTATCTAATGGAACTTCTTTTATTGCATATTATGCTGACAAACTTGTAACAAACCCTTTGATGGCCTTTATTAGTTCCTTTATTGATTTTTCCCACTGAGTATTTTCTCCCATGTGGACTCAATATGTTATTTCCTTCAAGTATTGTCCCACAAGGTAAATTTTATTCAGGGTTTTACTCATAATTAAAGCAGAAACAATACAAGTAATATAACGCCCAGCCCAATAATATCTATAATTTAGCTAAAAGTGCACATAGGAATGTATATTTCTACCTATTGCTTGCAATGAATTTCAGGTTTGATTATCAATCCCTTACCAAAGACTTCTATAGTCTTTTTATGAAATTTGTCTTTGTCCATGTTAGTGCTTATTGTACGTTTACATATTAATTTGTTTGCTCCAGTTTAGAATGTAAGCCCCAGTAGGAACAATGAAGATGTCTGTAAAGCACGATGGAATTAATGATGCTATATAAGCAAGGAAAATAAAGAAAAAAAATGGCTGCCGATTGACATGTGGGCAATTTGTAGAGTAATACAGTACAAGCTAAATTGACTTGATTTCAACAAATCTTAAAGAAGCACTTCCATCTAAGTTTTTATCCCTTTAATATACTAAAGTCATCATATTATATAGCACTGTGTACTTACAATTAGAGATGGGTGGACACCTTGATGTTCGGGTCCAGCCGGTTCGGCCGAACAGTTGCAAAAAGTTTGGGTTCGGGTACCGGAACAGTACCCGAACTCGAACCCGAACTTAAACCCTATTCATTTGAATGGGGTCCCGAACATCTAGTGTTTGCCATGCTGCCATGTGCATGACAGCGAGGCAAACACTGCTTCTGATCAGTGGTGAAATCATCCCCACCAGTCAGAGAGCCGCGGTTCCCACGCTGTCAAAAGACAGCACAAGCTCTCAGCTGTGATCGGAGGTATAAAGTTTACCGTCGGTTACTGGTGTCTGCTGATGGGACTACAGCTCCTATCATTCGACACCTGCTGCTGCTAATAACAGTGAGAGCAGGAGCTGCTGATGGGTATATTAATTAGCCAGCACCTGTGCTGTATATATATATTTTTTTTAAAATGGCGTAGGTTCCCATATATTTTTGATAACCAGTCAGGCAAAACTCACAGATGGGGGCTGCAACCCTCAGCTGTCAGCTTCAACAAGGCTGGTTGCCAAGAATAGGGCGGTCCCCACATTGCATTTTGTAAATATTTAAATAAATAATTTAAAAAAACGGCATGGGGTCCCCCCATTTTTGACAACCAGCCTTGCTAAAGCAGACAGCTGAGGGATGGTATTCTCAGGCTGGTAAGGGGCCATGGAAATTGCTCCACCAGCCTAATTATTTAATTATTAAACTCAGTAACTGAGTTTAAGAACACATGCTGTGTTCAAAACGCATTCAGTAGTTATCACCACCCTCCCTTGATCTAGTCCAATATGTCCTAGCAGCATTTTGTTTTTTTAAATATGGAACATTTTTCTTCACAAGTGATTACTCCATCAGGCATTGACGTATCTCTGTGCTTCTACTCAAGTCCATTGAGAGCTTATCAAGGGTGAGCTGAAAAAAAATTTTTTTTTGCTTCTTATGTGTTACAGTTTGACCTTGCCCATGGCCTCATCCTCTGAGCTCGCCATCAGCTTCATGTCCATTTACCTGTCCATTATCATGTGCCTTACCCATTTTTAAATTACTTAAGATATATCCCTGTTGAGGAAACTCTGCAGGATTGTTGTCGCAGGAAAGTTTACCCACCTTAGATGGACTTGTTGCAGTACAGTAGCAATATAGCGATGCTATTTTGAACCAACCACATCTGCCATTTTTATTTTGATGCACAACAGGCACAGTATAAATGGTGTATAATATTTCACTCCTGAAAACAATTTGCAAGAGTACTATCTCAGGAAAATGTGCCAACCTCAGATGAATTTCTTACACTGCTGGAGCAATAAAGCAATGCTATTGCTACCCAACTAATTCTGGCTGTATGCTTTTGACACACAATTGGTGAACTGTAAATGGTGTATAATATTTCCCTGATGAAAAAAAATTGCAGCATTACTAGCACAGGAAAATTTGCCCACCTCATATGGATTTGCTACAGTTCAGGAGCAATATAGCGATGCTATATATAGTCTGACTTTATGTTTTTGACGCTCAACTAGAGCAGTATATACGGCATATAATATTTCCCTTCTGAAAAAACTTTGCAGAATTACTATAGCAGGAAAATTTGCCCACCTCAGATGGACTGGTTACAGTGCAGGAGCAATACAGTGATTCTATTGCTAACCAACCAAGTCTGCCTGTACGCTTTTGATGCACAACTGGGGCATTATAAATGGAGTATAATATTTCCCTGCTGAGAAATGTTTTGCATGATTAAGAGCAAAAAGAATGTTAGCCCTGAGAACTTGAAGGGCTTTTGGTATGAGTTGCGTTAGAAAGGACATGCAATTAGCCCTATCCTGTTTTACACTGTCCCTTCAGCACAATCTCTCCATAAGTGCTGCCATCAGCAGTACAAATATTGATTATAATAATGTTGCAGTTGAAAGAAAAAATACACGTCTAATCCTTTCCTATATGCAGATACAACTCTGTTCCTAGTATAGCAATGCAACACCTCTCCTTACTTTACCTGTGTCCTTTTGTACATTGTGGTAAGCATGGCGTCATGGGTCTTATATAGATTCGATGATGCTATGTGGCCAGCCAATCACAGTAATGCCACAACCAAGATGGCTATGGCATTACAGTGACTGGTATGCCATCCCTGCATGTTTATTGGCTGTATAAGAAATGTCAAACATGCAGGGCTGGGACTCGAGCTTGCAGTCAAAAATAGTCACCGAGTAACGAGCATCTTCAGCACACTGATGCTCAAGCAGTGATGAGGAAGCTCGCTCAACACTAATTCTGAGGTCTCTCCAGACCTCAACACATAATAAAAATGAGGTATAAAAAATATTTAAATGATTTTACTCATCTTACCTCTCAACTCTCCAGCCCTTTCTATCCTCAATGTCCCCCATCCGGTCCTTGCTGTATCTTCAGATTGTTGCAACTCACACTGAAATTCATTGACCAATGGCTGATATTACACCTTTGATATGGCCCTACTTATGTGCGCAAGGTCATGGCGATTGCCATGACTGCATGACACCTTGACCTTTCATGCATGCTTACACTAAATCTTGATAAGTCTCATCAAAACTAGAAGTGCCAACCAATCTTAAAAAGGAGATTTCAGCATGAGTGAAGGCGTACAAAGATGTGGTGAGAAGCAGACCACTGATGTGGGGCTGGTGATTTGCATGGTCAATTAGTATTTTCATTTTTAACATCTTGATGACCATAAATGTTTCATTGGGATGGTGGCCAGCAGTCGCCATTTTGCTGAGTCCGTTCCAAAGTGTATTCCAAAAAGTCTACATTTTGACAAATGTGGATTTTTGTGAAATTTAAGTGCAATTCAATTCAAGTCAAATTTATTCACTCATCTCTACTTATGTAATTTTACCCACAATGTTTCAACTTCCTCACAATCTTCCATCTCTATCACCTCTGTCACAATCACTTTTAAATCACTCCTAATACACAGGCATAATCCTCCTCCTTTTCTGTTTGCCATGTCTTTTGAGAAGTTCATAAAACTAGGAGCACTTAGAGCTCAGTCACATGAAAAGTCCTACCATGTCACTGCAACACCAACTGCATCATGTGTTCCTTCAGTACCAAGGCCTCAATCTCTCCTATTTTGCTGATTTGACTACCTTGTCAATATGCAGTTTTTGAACACTCACATTAGGTTTCAATCTAGTTTCACATTTACTTTTAGAAATGCTAATTCCTGTATTGTTCTTTTTAATTCGTCTTTTGCTACAGATAAATTGGAAATACTGTATGTCGGGAACAAATCTGTCAAAGCATTGGAACTCTTTGGGCTATCTTAGGCTCCATTTCCAATTTGTGGCTTGAACATTTATTAGGCCGGGGTCACACTAAGTGACGCAAAATATGGTCTGTATTTTCCATGCGTAATATGGAGAAATGTCCCCTAAATAGTGCTCCGTATGTCATCTGTAATCAAGGTGTGGTCGCGTATTTTGCGCATGTAAGCATCTGTATGTAATCCGTAAGCCATCCGTATGCCGAGATTTTCTCAAAGGCTTGCAAAATGAACATTTAACGATTTGAGGCCTGCTAACTATTTAAATCATCAGCCTGCACCCTATTTATTGGCTCATATTCAGCACCTTGGTAGCCACTTTGGCCACTTGGTAGCCACTTTGGCACATTCGGCGACTCGGTAGCCACTTTGGCCACTTGGTAGTCACTTTAGCATATTTTGCACCTCGGTAGCCACTTAGGCCACTTGGTAGCCACTTTGGCACATTCGGCATGTCGGTAGCCACTTTGGCCACTTGGTAGCCACTTTGGCACATTTGGCACCTCAGTAGCCACTTTGGCCACTTGGTAGTCACTTTGGCACATTCGGCACCTCAGTAGCCATGTTGACCACTTGGTAGCCACTTTGGCCACTTGGTAGCCACTTTGGCCACTTGGTAGCCACTTTGGCACATTTGGCACCTCAGTAGCCACTTTGGCCACTTGGTAGCCACTTTGGCTCATTCGGCACCTCAGTAGCCATGTTGACCACTTGGTAGCCACTTTGGCACATTTGGCACCTCGGTAGCCACTTTGGCCACTTGGTAGCCACTTTGGCACATTCGGCACCTCTGTAGCCTCTTTGGAAACTTGGTAGCCACTTTGGCACATTTGGCACCTCAGTAGCCACTTTGGCCACTTGGTAGCCACTTTGGCACATTTGGCACCTCTGTAGCCACTTTGGCCACTTGGTAGCCACTTTGGCACATTCGGCCCCTTGGAAGCCACTTTGGCCACTTGGTAGTCACTTTGGCCACTTGGTAGCCACTTTGGCACATTCGGCACCACGGTAGCCACTTTGACCACTTGGTAGCCACTTTGGCACATTCGGCACCTCGGTAGCCACTTTGGCCACTTGGTAGCCACTTTAGCCATGTTGACACCTGCTGCCACTTTGCCTCGGGGGCCACTTTGGTGCTCCGGGCCCCTCAGGGACCACTTTGGCACACTGGGCTTCTAAAGCCACTTTGGCATCCGACTGCAGTGATGGCGAAGCTTGGCACTCCAGCTGTTGGAGAACTACAACTCCCAGCATGCCTCAACTGCTGCCTCAACTGCTGCAGGTTGCAAGGACATGCTGGGAGTTGTAGTTTTACAACAGCTGGAGTGCCAAGGTTAGCCATCACTGGGTGGGGCTTTTCAGAAGCCATTGGCGTGCTGCACCTTTAAGACCTTGAATCAGCGATCTGTCAGTTTCTATTAGCTAATACGGGTCATGTGTGGAAGCTGCATTTGCATAGCTGCCATCTTTGTAAGGTCACTGCACCTGCGCTGTGGCTTCAATCCAAGTCAGTTGGGGGTCATGGAAAGGTCGCCATTAATTCCTATGGGAAAAAATGCGATTTTTTTTTTTTAAAACTACAAATCGGATTGACTCCAAAAATACATAACACATCTGTCCCCACCGAGGGCTTTGAAATGCCATCTGAACGGGGTCTCTACGCCGAATGGTTCGTGCCGCATTAATTGCAGAAAAGGCGGAGAAGAAGAAGTAGAATAACTAGATGGGCATTTCCTGAAGGAAATACATGGTGCTTGAACAGCGCTGCCAGCTGTACAGCAGTGTATCAGGTGTCGACTGTAAGAAAGTAAAGTTAGAATATGAATGTTGTGTATAGCGATGGCACAACCTTGGATGGGTTGTATATGAAGCTTCATATGGGGGTGATGTAGTGATGTCACCATCATATAATATTGGGTGCAGGCTAAAGGACCTGTGTGATGTCACCACCATTGGCTTCAAGGGGACACTGGGACCCACAATGATGAAATGAGCGGGGTCCGGACACTTGTGGAGAACAGGCAGACTGTCCTAGGCAGAGTCTGTATGTAAGACATTGTGGCTGCTCAGTTTGATTTATTGATTTCACTAAAAATTCTGATTGCAACGAATAATCTCTCTAGCAGCAAGTTCTCACAGGTAGACTCTGCTAATGGAAAGTCTGTCTGCTTTTGGCAGATTTTAATAGGGACGGCCATAATGGAAACAAGATATTTTTATGTAGCTAATGAAGTCACATTTAGGGCTAGTACACACAGTCAGAACAAATAATCGGTCAAATTCGGATGTAAAAATCGGACTGTGTGTACTAGCCCTTATAAAGCAATGTAAAAGTGTACACATACTACAGTATGATTACTTAAGGTACTGTCAAACTTAGCGATATTGCTAGCGATATCACTCTGTCTGATACTTACCTCCCCTGCTGGTTATCGCTGATCGCGTGAGAACGTCCTGGACCGTTTCTCGTCGTCAGCTTCCTGCTGGGCTTCCTGTGGAGAGACGAGCGACGAGCGTGGAGCCGGGCAGGAGAACGTCAGGATCGCCTAGTGTGACAGGTAAGTAGCGAACCCCGTCCCCAGCGATGTCGCTGGTGAGATCTGCCTGTGTGGCAGCTCACTAGCGACCACTTAGCGATGTACTAGCGATCCTGACCGCGTCATATCGCTGGTCGGGATCGCTGGTGCATCGCTAAGTGTGACAGTACCTTTACATATAGCTTTACAATCAAAGGAAAGCGAATTAGAATGTTTTATGCCAAGTCAGAGAACAGGAAGCCTGTGCTAGTGCTACACCACACACACCAGACGCTCTTACGCTTCATGCCCTTTTGACAATATGAAGTAAAAACACAAACAACTTTGTAAATTGTAAATGGGGGGTGGTCGCCACAGCTTTTAATAAGTCAGAAACTCTCACATTTTAAAAATGAAAACCATTGAAATGGAACAGGAAGCAGGGTGCCACACAGACTTTTGGCATGCACTAGTGCCTTCCCATATAATTTTATCCACTCCGTTAAAATATACCGTCAGCTGTGACTTAATAACAATACATCAAGAATAAACACCCAAAATGAAACAACGTGTAAACCATATATATATACTTAGTTTCTTTTTTATATTATCATATATTCTTTATATAATACATACTTTTTTCTTTCTTTTTTTTAATAAAGGGGGTTTACAATAAAATCCATAAATACAGAGTTCTTAGCAATACATAAGTTGGAGGGCAGGACAGAAAACAAACCTGGTGGGAAGAGAGGAATTCTTATGCTGTACACGCTATATCCAATGTCGGGAGCAGTGTCAAAGGACGTGACAAGATCTGATTAGTCCTTAAGGGTACTCTCACACACATCAGCAGTCTGCAGATACTTGGCCAAGCAGCTGCTGTACGTCTCTGCACCCTGATAGACTGAGCACTGAACAAGTGCTCGGTCAGTTGGAGAGATACTGCACCACTGAAAATTAGTCATTTCAGTATTGTGCTCTGCTATTCATTGAGGCTAACACTCAACTGCGGCAATGAAGGTCTATGGCTATGGCGACCCACTCGGTCGAGCAGGTGGACACAGCAGCCGATCAGTGTAAGGGCGGCTTTGAATTGACAGCTACTCAGCCACAGCAGTGATCGACCACGGCTGAGCGGCTGTCAATTGACAAGTGTAAAGGTACTGTAAGGGAATATACCAGGCCATGACAGCGGGAGGTAAGCTAGCCATACCAAGTAAATTTAAATTAAAGGAAAAGCATGCAAGGACACCCCAGCGATGAAAACGGCCGGGACTGGGATCTGCCATGCTCAGGAATAGCCCCTGCGATGTTGTATCCCACTTTCACACACAGCAATTGCCACCGTCACAGCGGGGTATTGCTGAAACATAATGGAACGGATGCTCGTTCAGTGTGATGGGGACCTTAGTAATGATAGCAACCATTTAATTGCAGCTGTACCCCTGAAAAATAAAAATGGACAAAAGCGCATATCGCGTTTTCATGGAAATATTTTGTGGACATTCTTGTGGTGTGAATCATCTTAGGCTGGTAAAAGCCAGAGCGACGGGCATAGTACAGCCCCTCACAAGCCACTTTGGCATGGCGTGACCCCTCAACAGCCACTATGATGTCAGGGCCTTTCAGGAGCCAGTCTGGCATGCGAGGGCTCTCAGGGGCCACTTTAGTATATGAAGTCCAAGACCCACTTTGTTGTGCGTGCCCCCTCAGGAGCCAGTCTGGTTCCCAGGGCCCCTCCAAAACAACTTTGGTGCCAATGAACCTCAGGATCAAGTCTGGCATGCAGGGCCCTGCCCCTGGGTAGCCAGTTTGGCCCCCTGGTAGCCACTTTGATGTGCGGGACCCCTTGTTAGCCACTTTGGCCACATGGTAGCCACTGTGGCATATTCAGCAGCGTGGTAGCCACTTTAGCCACTTGGTAGCCACTTTGGCACATTCAGCAAATCGGTAGCCACTTTGGCCACTTGGTAGCCACTTTGGCACATTCGGTACCTCGGTAGCCACGTTGGCCACTTGGTAGCCACTTTGGCACATTTGGCACCTCAGTAGCCATTTTGACCACTTGGTAGCCACATTGGCACATTCAGCACCTTGGTAGCCACTTTGGCCACTAGGTAGCCACTTTGGTCACTTGGTAGCCAATTTAGCACATTTGACACCTCGTTAGCCACTTTGGCCACTTCGTAGCCACTTTGGCCACTTGGTAGCTACTTTGGAACATTCGGCACCGTGGTAGCCACTTTAGCCACTTGGTAGCCACTTTGGCACATTCAGCATCTCGGTAGCAACTTTGGCACACTCGGCACCTCTGTAGCCACTTTGGCCACTTGGTAGCCACTTTGGCACATTCAGCCCCTCATAGCCATTTTGGCCACTTGGTAGCCACTTTGGCACATTCGACACCTCAGTAAACACTTTGGCCACTTGGTAGCCACTTTGGCAAATTCGGGACCTCTGTAGCCACTTTGGCCACTTGGTAGCCACTTTGGCACATTCGGCACCTCAGTAGCCACTTTGGCCACTTGGTAGCCACTTTGGCACTTTCAGCACCTCTGTAGCCACTTCAGCCACTTGGTAGCCATTTTGGCACATTTGGCACCTCGGTAGCCACTTTGGCACCTCAGTAGCCACTTTGGCCACTTGGTAGCCACTTTAGCACATTTGGTACCTCGGTAACCACTTTGGCCACTTGGTAGCCACTTTGGCCACTTGGTAGCCACTTTGGCACATTCGGCACCTTGGTAGCGACTTTGGCCACTTGGTAGCTACTTTGGCACCTTCAGCACCTCAGTAGCCACTTTGGCCACTTGATAGCCACTTTGGCACATTCGGAACCTCAGTAGCCACTCTGGCCACTTGGTAGCCACTTTGGCCACTTGGTAGTCACTTTAGCACATTCGGCACCTCGGTAGCCACTTTGGCCAGTTGATATCCACTTTGCCACATTCGGCACCTCGGTAGCAACTTTGGCCCCTTGGTAGCCACTTTGGCACATTCGGCACATCGGTAGCCACTTTGGCCACTTGGTAGCCACTTTGGCACATTCGGCACCTCTGTAGCCACTTTGGCCACTTGTTAACCACTTTGGCCACTTGGTAGCCACTTTGGCACTTTCGGCACCTCGGGGGCCACTTTGGCCACTTGGTAGCCACTTTGGCACATTCGGCGCCTCGGTAGCCACTTTGGCCACTTGGTAGCCACTTTGGCAAATTCGGCACCTCGGTAGCCACTTTGGCCACTTGGTAGCCACTTTGGCACATTCAGCACCTCTGTAGCCACTTGGTAGCCACTTTGGCACATTCAGCCCCTCGGTAGCCACTTTGGCCACTTGGTAACCACTTTGGCACATTCGACATCTCAGTAGCCACATTGGCCACTTGGTAGCTGTTACAGAACACCCAGCAAACCGAATAGGAGATGTATGCCCTTAATGCAGCAACCGACCGGCTGCGACCCCCTGGGCAGAGGTCAACAAGATATCCCACTTCTGATCTCCCCACCTTTGTAAATCCCACGGCTATTGTAATGTATGTGTAGCGTCTTAATTGGAGCCTGTTATCTACTGGCATAACACACATTCATTGTCCTGCCCTCATGTATATATATTCTGAGACCGTTGAGTAAAATGTTGTCATACAGGAAATACATGGAATAGCAGTGATCTTTTATATGTTCCCATGTTACAAAGCCTTTCGAGCCAGCACCCTTCATTCAGAAGCGAGGAAAAGCAGAGTGGACCTCCTGAAACACGGGGTGGTAATGTAAGAGGTATTACAGCCCAGAAGACCCCGCTACACTGGTGGCAGACAGCGGGATATGATACTCCGTCTTAGGAGTAAAGGACTGAAAGGAAAACAACTACCAGAAGTTAAAGAGGAATACATTAAAAGACCTTGTGGAAGCTCGAGGATTAATTGCCAGCAACAAAACAAAAGCAGATTTGAAAGCAGCCATCATGGAACACGACAGTGCAGTGCCCCCCAGTGTGAACGTGGAAGAGACTGAACTCCAGAGGGAGGTAAAGCGCAGACTGGCATTCTATGACCCAAACCCTGCAGTAGAGATCGTACGAGAGGTGATGGCTGATGTGCGTACTGATTTGAAGGAAAAGATGGCAGAGCGGACCAGGATAGAGCTAGCCAAGATGGAAATGGCAGAGCGGACCAAAGTAGAGCTAGCCAAGATAGAGCTAGCCAAGGTGGAGATGGCAGAGCTGAGAGGGGAGAGTCAGCGAGCAGGGGGAGCTCTGGCCTCCGCCCAGGTACCGTCAGCAGTAAGCCACAAAAAAATCCAGTGTAATGCATTCAGACTTTTGGGGGAGGCAGAGGAAGACATTGATGGCTTTCTGCAGGACTTTGAGCGGCAGTGTGCCCTTCATCAAGTGAAACCGTAGGATTGGGTTCAGGTTCTGGCCAGCAAGCTGACAGGCCGGGCAGCGGACGCCTATCGCACGGTACCTGATGAGAACTGTATGGACTATGAGCGGGTCAAAGAAGTGATCTTGGCCCGGTATGCGCTGACACCAGAGGCATACCACCAAAAATTCCGCAGACTTATAAAACAGGTAACAGATACCCACGCTGAATGGGCCTGTAAATTACGGCGGTCACTGTTACAGTGGGTACAAGGGAGCCAAGCAACCACTAAGGAGGACGTCCTCCAGCTCTTCTTGTTAGAGCGATTCTTTACTGGACTAAACCCCGAGACACTAGAATGGCTTCGGGACAGACAGCCAATGACTCTTGAGGAGGCCGCTTGTCTGGCCGATGAACATCATGATGCCAGGAGGTCTCAGTTGTCAGGATCAAAGACTGTCACTAGGGGCCCTCCCATGGGTCTCGAGGCCCCTAAACCACAGAAGATTGTTGGGGGAACAACTAAAACTCCGGCTTACCAGAGTCCCCCTGGGGTGCGATGCCACACCTGTCATCAGCTGGGCCACCTGCAAAGACAATGTCCCAACCGGACTCATCGTACCCAGTGGCCAAAGGCGGGACGGCTACCGTCAACCGGTCTGCTGTACACTACTACCAGGGCGAAGCTGACCCGGCATTGGGGGCTATGACTAATCCGATGATGAAAGAGATGGAGGAAGTGCTGCATGAATTAGACCCCGTGCAGGCAGCTCGGGCAGATAATCGACAACAGCATCGACAGACGGTGTGGGTTAATGGGAAATGAATGCAGGGACTAAGAGATTCCGGAGTAACTTTGACCCTTGTGAAGCCTCATCTCGTCCGGGACCAAGAGAAGACGGACCAAACAGTTGCCGTCCGTGTAGCAGGGGGGGCTATACATCAACTGCCCACTGCCAGGATTCACCTGATCTGGTGAGTCTGGGTTGGCCTTGTTGAGGTCGGCCTGATGGAGGATTTGCCTGCAGACGTCTTGCTGGGAAATGACTTGGGGCCCATGTTGTCTGCATTCTCAGTCACCCCTCTGGCTGAGACCTATCCTGTGACCACCTGGAGACAAGCTCGAGCTGCGGAGGCGGAATCACACTCAGAGGAACCCCAGGTAAGACACCCCAGACTTACACGTATCCCCATAGCCAGACACATTTCTTGGGCAACCCCAGCTGAGTTTAAAAGGGAGGTACTTGAGGATCCCTCATTGCAGGGGTATCGTGGGAAGGCACAGGAGGGGAGAGGAGTAATGGAAGGGGAACAGTTTGTATGGCATCAGGGACTCCTCTACCGGGTTACAGAGCAGCGCCACACAGAGACGAGCCCCACTATGAAACGACAGCTGGTAGTTCCCAAGAAGTATAGGCAGGAGCTACTGTGAATCTCTCATGACATACCCTTGGCTGGGCACCTCGGCGTCAGTTGCACCAGGCATCGTCTGACACAAAACTTCTTTTGGCTGAGGGTAACCTATATTGTTCGTCAGTACTGCCAGACCTGTGACAGTTGCCAGTGCCTTGGCAAGAGGGGAGATCACTGCAAGGCCAATCTACACTTCCTCCCCATTGTGGAGGAGCCATTTAGCCGAGTAGCGGTCGATCTGATAGGGCCATTAGCCAAACCCAGTCCATCAGGGAAAAAGTATATATTGACAGTGGTAGATTATGCCACACGGTATCCAGAGGCGGTTGCATTACCTAACATACTGGCAGAGACAGTGGCGGCTGCCCTGCTCCAGGTTTTCTCACGGGTTGGATTTCCCCGGGAGGTTATCTCGGACCAGGGTACCCAGTTTACAGCAGAGGTGACCAACCAACTGTGGAAGCTGTGCAGCGTAAAGTCCATTAGAAGCGCCCCGTACCACCCGCAAACCAGTGGGTTGTGTGAACGTTTTAACGGAACATTAAAACAACTCATTGGGACTTTTACCAGGACCTACAGGGACTGGGAGAAATTGTTGCCACACCTCCTGTTTGCCTATACGGAGGTTGTCCAAGAATCCACGGGGTTCTCCCCGTTCGAACTGTTATACGGGAGGCGGGTAAGGGGACCCCTAGACTGCGAGAACACTGGGAAGGGGAGGGAACCATAGAAGGGATGCCTATTGTGCCCTATGTGCTCGAATTCCAGGACCGCCTACAAGAGCTGACTCAGGCTGTACATGGGAACATGCAGGCGGCCCAATGGCGCCAGCGCGTATGGTACGATCGGAGGGCCAGAGAACGCACCTTTGAGATAGGGCAGAAGGTCCTGGTGTTAGAACGAACTAGGCAGAACAAGATCAAAGCTGCATGGCAGGGGCCTTACCAGGTAGTGGGGAAAAATAGCCGACACCACCTACAATGTCGGCAATTGTGACGATCCGAGGGTTATCCGTATGTTCCACGTGAATATGCTGAAGCCCTACCGGGAGCGCCCTGAAGAGGTAGTGGCCATCTGTGCACCTGAAGCAGAGGATTTAGCAGGATTCCCTGTTATGAGTTCATTTTCCCCTTCACCGTTGATGTCTGATGAACTCCCTCTTCTGGTGAAGGAAGGTAGTGAGGCTGATTACCAAACACCTGATCTGGTAGATGATGACTGGGTAACAGGAACTACTGACTGGATATAAGGCAGCCGACGCCCTTCTGAGTCGCTGGTGATTTCTCTGCTGGATTCTTGGAGACCAGTCTGATTCCTGCTTCCCAAAGATAAGTTTTTGCTCTGCTATTAAACTTATTAGTTTTGTTTTGCTTACCTTGTTTTTTGGAGTTCAGCCATCCCCGGTCGGGGGTGTGCTGAGTTCCATTTTTGTCTCTGATCAGTTTGTCTCTTTACTCTGTCTTCAGAATTTACCTGAGTGCTGATATAGTCATTTTGAAGTCCTAGCGACTTCAGGGCCTGTTTTTCCTATCAGACGGCTGGGAATCACCAGCCATACCACAGATCCTAGGGTACTCAATAGCAGGAAAGAATTGTAAAAAAAAAAAAAAGTGTTTTATAAAATATTTTTTTTTTGTGTATATTTTTCCCTCTATGTCTCTGAGGCCGCAGGGGGAATTTTTTTTTCTTTCTCAATGGAGATGAAGCAATTGTCTGATTGTGTAGAGCAGCTCACTGCTGAAGTGCGGGGAATTTCCGCCTATCTTGCTCATTCACATGCTGCTAAACCAAAGATCCCTACTCCTGATGTGTTTTTTGGGGATCGGTCTAAATTTTTGAATTTTAAGAATAATAGTAAATAATTTTTGCCTTGAAGCCTAACTCATCGGGGAGCTCCGCGCAGCAGGTTAAAATTGTCATCTCTTTGCTGCGCTGTGATCCCCAGGATTGGGCGTTTTCTATGAAACCTGATGATCCTATTCTTAGGTGAACGCATTTTTTCAGGCCTTGGGGTTGTTGTATGATGAACCTAATGCTATTGATCAGGCTGAAAAGGCCCTGTTGGCATTGAGCTAGGGTCAGGATTCTGCAGAGTTGTACTGTCAAAAATTCAGAAAGTGGGCGGTCCTTACTACCTGGAATGATGGTGCCTTGGCAGCTCTCTTTCGGAAGGGTTTGTCAGAAACCGTAAAAGATACTATGGTGGGATTTCCTGTTCCCTCTGGTCTTGACGATTCTATGTCATTAGCCATTCAGGTTGATCGGCGTTTGCGTGAACGCAAAACCGCATGAGAGGTGTTGCCACCTGTTGAACAAATGTCTGAACCTATGCAATGTGATAGAGTTTTGTCTGGGGCGCAGCGTCAGGAGTTCAGAAGGCATAATAAGCTGTGTTTCTTCTGTGGTGATGCCTCGCATATCATTTCTGTCTGCCCTAAACGAGAGAAACGTTTTGCACACACATTTGCTGTGGGTGGTGTTCAACCTAAGTTTCTTCTGGCAATTACTCTGATCTGCTCCCTGTCCACATTTTCCGCTAAGGCTTTTGTGGATTCGGGAGCAGCTCTGAACCTGATGGAATTGGATTTTGCTAAACGTTGTGGATTTCCTATGACACCTCTGCGGACGCCAATCCCTTTGAGGGGTATTGATGCTACTCCTTTGGCGAAGAATAAACCTCAGTTTTGGACCCAGGTGGTAATGCGGGTCGCCCCAGATCATCAAGAGAATTGCAGATTTTTGGTGTTGCATAATTTGCATGATACCATTGTTCTGGGGTTTCCCTGGTTGCAAATTCATAATCCAGTTTTGGATTGGAAGTCTGTGTCTGTGGTGAGTTGGAGTTGTCTGTGTGCCCTTAGTGATGCTCCTGTTTTCTCCACCTCTCCCCAGTCGCATGATGTTCCTGACTATTTGGCTGATTTTTATGATGTATTTAGTGAGAATGAGTCTGAGTCTTTGCCTCCTCATAGGAGTTATGACTGTGCAATTAAGCTGAGCCCTGGGTGTAAATTTCCCAAGGGTCGACTTTTCAATTTATCTGTACCCGAGCACGAGGCTATGCGATCCTATATTAAGGAGTCGTTGGAGAAGGGTCATATTAGACCATCCTCTTCACCCTTAGGTGCTGGGTTTTTTTCGTGGCTAAGAAAGATGGGTCATTAAGGCCTTGTATTGACTATCTTTCCCTCAACAAAATTACTGTTAAATATCAGTATCCGTTACCCCTGATTTCTGATCTATTCTCCAGAGTTAAAGGTGCTTGTTGGTTTACAAAGCTTGACCTCAGGGGGGCATATAATCTTATTCGCATTAAGCATGGGGATGAATGGAAGACGGCGTTTAATACTCCGGAGGGACATTTTGAGTACCTGGTGATGCCTTTTGGGCTCACTAATGCCCCTTCTGTCTTCCAGTGCTTCATGAATGATATTTTCCGAGACTTGGTGGATATATTTTTGATCATCTATCTGGATGATATTTTGATCTTTTCCAAGGATTGGGACTCTCATGTGGAGCATGTTCGGACTGTATTCCGGATTTTGAGGGAGAATTCCTTGTATGTCAAGAGATCGAAATGCCTTTTTGGTGTACAGAGGATTTCATTTTTGGGATTTATTTTGTCTCCGTCAACTATTGAAATGGACCCGGTCAAGGTACAGGGCATTTATGATTGGGTTCAGCCGACTTCTTTGAAGGCCCTCCAGAAGTTTTTGGGTTTTACTAATTTTTATCATAAATTTATAGCTAATTTTTCTGGTATTGCCAAACCATTGACTGATTTGACTAAGAAGGGTGCTGATGTGCTGAATTGGTCTCCGGAGGCTGTTTCTTCCTTTCAGGAGCTGAAGCGAAGGTTCACTTCTGCTCCGGTTTTGCGGCAACCTGATGTCTTACTCCCGTTTCAGGTAGAGGTGGACGCTTCTGAAATTGGTGCAGGAGCTGTTTTGTCCCAAAAGGATCCTGTAACATCTAAAATAAATCCCTGTGCTTTCTTTTCCCGATAGTTCTCCCCATCCGAACGTAACTATGATGTGGGGAATCGGGAACTGTTAGCCATGAAATGGGCATTTGAGGAGTGGAGACATTGGTTGGAGGGAGCTAAACATCAAGTCGTGGTCCTTACTGACCACAAGAATTTGATTTACCTGGAGTCGGCCAAACACTTGAATCCTAGACAGGCTAGGTGGGCCTTGTTTTTCACACGTTTTGATTTTGTGGTCTCTTTTCTTCCGGGCACTAAGAATGTCAAGGCAGACGCCCTCTCTAGGAGTGTCTTTGCTGATTCTCCTGTTGTGACCAAGCCTGCTACCATCTTAGGTGAGGGGGTAGTTCTTTCTGCCATCTCGCCCGATTTGAGACGTGCTCTGGAAGAGCTTTAGGAGGACAAACCTGAGCGTTGTCCCATTGGAAAATTGTATGTTCCTGACCAGTGGAGGAAGAGAGTGATGTCTAAAGTTCACTGCTCTGCATTGGCTGGTCATCCAGGTATTTTTGGTACTAGAGATTTGGTAAGTCAGTCTTTTTGGTGGCCCGCCTTGTCTCGTGATGTCAGGAATTTTGTGCAGTCCTGTGGGACTTGCTCTCGGTCTAAACCTTGTTCTCGCTCTAGTGGGTTGTTGATGCCTTTGCCGGTGCCCAGGAGGCCATGGACCCATATTTCAATGGATTTTATCTCTTATATGCCTGTCTCTCAGAGAATGTCTGTTATTTGGATGATTTGTGATAGATTCTCTAAGATGGTCCATCTTGTATCACTCCCTAAGTTGCCATCTTCTTCAAAGTTGGTGCCCTTGTTTTTGCAACAGGTCGTTCGCTTGCACGGGATTCCTGAGAACATTGTATCTGACAGAGGAGTTCAGTTTGTGTCTAGATTTTGGAGGACTTTCTGTTTCAAGCTGGGAATTCAGTTGTCCTTCTCCTCTGCGCTTCACCCTCAGACCAATGGGCAGACGGAGAGAACAAACCAGACCTTGTAGTCATATTTGAGAGGTTTTATTTCTGCTGATCAGGATGATTGGGTTTCATTTTTGCCCTTTGCCGAATTTGCTTTAAATAATAGAGCTAGTTCTGCCACTTTGATGTCACCTTTTTTTTGTAACTTTGGGTTTCATCCTCAATTCTCTTCAGGGCAGGTGGAGCCTTCAGCCTGCCCAGGTGTTGACACTGTGGTGGAGAGAATGCACCAGATCTGGGATCAAGTGGTGGATAAGTTGTCTCTCTCCCAGGAAAAGGCCCAGTGGTTTTTCAACTGGCATAGGACCATTGGTCCCCAGTTTAAGGTGGGTGATATGGTTTGGTTGTCATCAAAGAATATCGCTCTGAAGGTGGCTTCTCCAAAGTTTAAACCTAGATTTATCGGACCTTACAAGATTTTGGAGATTCTTAATCCAGTCTCTTTTCGATTGGCTCTTCCTGTTACATTTAAGATCCATAACATGTTTCATAAGTCTCTGTTAAAGAGGTTTGTTGAGCCAGTAGTTCCTGTGGTGGCACCTTCTGACCTGGTATTGGTTGAAGGTAATGTGGAATATGAGGTTGAGAAGATACTGGATTTTCGCCTGGCTAGACGGAGACTCCAGTATTTGGTTAAATGGAAGGGTTATGGCCAGGAGGATAATTCTTGGGTCCCTGCATCCGATATTCATGCCGAAAGATTGGTTTGTGCCTTTCATCAGGCCCATCCTGATCGCCCTGGTGGCGTGGATGAGGGTTCGGTGACCCCTCCTCAAGGGGGAGGTACTGTTGTGAGTTCATTTTCCCCTTCACCATCGATGTCTGATGAACTCCCTCTTCTGGTGAAGGAAGGTAGTGAGGCTGATTACCAAACACCTGATCTGGAAGATGATAACTGGGTAACAGGAACTGCTGACTGGATATAAGGCAGCCGATGCCCTACTGAGTCGCTGGTGATTTCTCTGCTGGATTCTTGGAGACCAGTCTGATTCCTGCTTCCCAAAGATAAGTTTTTGCTCTGCTATTGAACTTATTAGTTTTGTTTTGTTTACCTTGTTTTTTGGAGTTCAGCCATCCCCGGTCGGGGGTGTGCTGAGTTCCATTTTTGTCTCTGATCAGTTTGTCTCTTTGCTCTGTCTTCAGAATTTACCTGAGTGCTGATATAGTCATTTTGAAGTCCTAGCGACTTCAGGGCCTGTTTTTCCTATCAGACGGTTGGGACATTTTTTGGTAGGGTTTTTTGCGGATTGCAGACAGCAGTTTTTCTGTCCTGTCCTTTTTAGTTAGCTTGGGCCCCATCGTTTGCTCAACCTATCTTTCTTTCTGTGTTAGTGTTTTCATCTTGCTTCACCGTCATTATATGTTGGGGGCTGCCTATTGCTTTGGGGGGTCAGCTCTTGGGCAGTTTAGATTTCCCCTTTCTTTCTTTAGGCCTATTTAGTTTTCCGGCTGTGATCGAGGGGTCTAGGGCATCGTAGGAACCCCCCACGGCTACTGTTAGTTGTTGTGGATAGGATCAGGGGTCTGCAATCTGATAGCTACCAACCTCTCCGGTTTTCTGGACTTAGCTTGTATTTTTATTTTTTCCTCATTCGGTGACTCATTCATAACAATTCCCCTTGCCTGATGTCTTAGGGGAGAGGACTCAGTCTAAAACATGGGACCAGGTACACTTGGGAGAAAACCTAGGGCCCCTTGAGAGACAGCAGGCGGAGGCGTAATTGAGGCGGCGACAGAGAATGTTTTCAGAGAGACTGGGGTACACCCGCCTGGAACAACACAAGGTTGAGACCCGGGATCAGACCTCCCTGGGACAACCCCCCTTCCGTGTCCCTGAGTCTGTACGAGAAGGGATGCAACAAGAGATACAAAAGATGTTGCGTTTAGGGGTCATTGAAGAGTCAGACAGTCCCTGGGCATCCCCTGTAGTGTTAGTGCCCAAGAAGGATGGGACTACCCGGTTTTGTGTAGACTATCGCAAGCTAAATGAGAACATGGTGACGGATGCGTATCCCATGCCGCGTGTGGATGAGTTGTTAGACTGGCTGGCGGGGACAAAGTATTTGACCACCATCGATCTATGCGAAGGCTTTTGGCAGATCCCCCTAAGTCCTGACGCTATTCCCAAGTCTGCATTTGTCACCCTGTTCGGCTTATTCCAGTTTTGAGTTATGCCATTCGGGATGAAGAATGCCCCTGCGACCTTCCAGAGGCTGGCTGACCGGCTTCTAGATGGTCTCCAGGACTATGCTTGTGCCTACCTGGATGACATCGCCATCTACAGTGTGACAAGGGATGAGCATCAAAATCACCTAGAGACCGTATTGGACAGGATCCACACTGCCGAAATCACCTTGAACCCCAACAAGTGTCACGTGGTTCAGTATTTAGGACATTGGGTGGGAAGTGGGAAACAGTCACCAGAACCAGCCAAGATTGAGGCCATAGCCAAATGGCCCACCTCATGCACTAAAACCAAGTCATGGCATTTCTAGGGACAGCAGGGTATTATAGGAAATTTGTCCCAATTTACAGCAGCGTAGCCAAGCCCCTCACTGATCTAACCTGTAAGAACCTCCCCCACCAGGTAACCTGGACCCCCGAGTGTGAGGAAGCCTTCCGCCAGCTAAAGGACGCCCTCACAAATACCCCAGTATTTGCCGCACCCGATCCAACTAAACATTTCCTGGTTCACACAGACGCTTCTATGTTTGGATTGGGAGCAGTGCTGAGCCAAGTCGGGGCGGATGGTCAAGACCACCCGGTAGCTTACCTGAGTCGGAAGCCATTGCCCAGCGAAGTAAGCTATGCGGCCATCGAGGAGTGCCTGGCAGTAGTATGGGCACTTAAGAAGTTACAACCATATTTGTGTGGACGACAGTTTTCCCTCCTAACGGACCATAATCCCCTAGTGTTGCTTAATCGGGTCTCTGGAAACAACCCCAGATTACTGCTGTGGCGTTTAGCCCTACAACCGCTAGACTTCACCTTCCACTACAGACCCGGCAAACAAAATGGTAATGTCAATGCACTAAGTCAACAAACAGAGCTTGTACCAACCCCATAGACTTCGGTCATCCCCAAGCCGATCCGTTAAGGATCAGACTGTGTATGCCGATTGGGTCGCTGAAAAGGGGGAGCCGTGTTACAGAACACCCAGCACACCGAATAGGAGATGTATGCCCTTAATGCAGCAACCGACCGGCTGTGACCTCCTGGGCAGAGGTAAACAAGATATCCCACTTCTGATCTCCCCCACCTTTGTAAATCCCACGGCTATTGTAATGTATGTCTGGCGTCTTAATTGGAGCCTGTTATCTACTGGCATGACACACATTGATTGTGCTGCCTCTGTATGTATATATATTCTGAGGCCGATGAGTAAAATGTTGTCATACTGGAAATGCATGGAGTAGCAGTGATCTTTTATATGTTCCCATGTTACAAAGCCTTTCGAGCCAGCACCCTTCATTCAGAAGTGAGGAAAAGCAGAGTGGACCTCCTGAAACACGGGGTGGTAATGTAAGAGGTATTACAGCCCAGAATACCCCATTACAGTGGCCACTTTGGCCACTTGGTAGCCACTTTGGCACATTCGTCACCTCGGTAGCCACTTTGGCCACTTGGTAGCCACTTTGGCACATTCTGCACCTCTGTAGCCACTTTGGTAACTTGGCAGCCACTTTGGCCATTTGGTAGCCATTTTAGCACATTCGGCCCCTCGGTAGCCACTTTAGCCACTTGGTAGCCACTTTAGCCATGTTGACACATGCTGCCACTTTTCCTCGGGGGCCACTTTGGCGCTCCGGGCCCCCCAGGGGCCACTTTGGCTCACGCCTGAGCGGGGTCTTTGCGTCGAGCGGTTCGGGTCGCCTTAATGGCAGAAAACGCGGAGAAGAAGAAGTAGAATAATAATAATAAAACATCAGAAATCGGATTACAATATGTTGCTTGAACCTAGAGGTTCAAGCACCATAATGATGCCAGCGTTGATTGGGCACTGGGCTCATGTGTCACAACAAAAAGAGAGCCCCGGGGAGAGCGAGTGCCAACACCCAAGGAATGGCTCCAGCCCTGGAGGTGAGTATAAGCTTTTACAGCATTAGTCCCAGACTACTGTCAAAACAGTTTTGTGAGTGTAGCCTATTGTAAGGCTACGTTCCCACAATGAACTTTTCGTAAGTTTTGATGCTGCAGATTTTCTGCAGCATTTCTGGACCTATTAAGTAAAATAGGTTACAGTGCTCGTGTTTTTTAAAAAATATGCAGTGTAAAAAACTACCGAAAAACTCATTGCGGGAACATAGCCTTAGTTTGCTCTTGGGGAAAACCCTTGAATACCGCTCAATGAAAAAAAAATTAACGGTGCAACCTTAGTTTTGGTGCCCTCATTCAAAGAAAATGTAATACTTTTTTATTACAGTGGTTGGAGTCCACATAAACTCATTTTTAAATGAACTATTATCTTTTATGATTATAATTTATACATTCATTACATTAGGGAGTCAGAAACTTTTTCATCTTAAAAACAAAATGTTCAGGATGTCCTTACTTTTGAACTGCGTTTGCACAACATTCGGCCAGTTTTTGAAGTACTAAGCTACAGTGAAGTCAATTTTATAGAATCCTGCTGGACATGTCAAAAGCACATAAAAAGTATGTATATGCCTGTGAATCTTTTTTGATGTTCCGGGCAAGACTACATTCATAACACAATGCCATTAAAAACATGTGGATTTTATTTGTGCCAGCTTCCACCTTTCTTCCTTTGAAGATCGCATAATGAGACACCTGGGTATTGTCATCTATGTGAAGTTAATTTCATACTCACTGATTGGTATCATTTTTTACAAAAATAGTTGATACGGAGATTTAATTGCACAAACTTATTTAGACATTCTTATTTTAAGGTACGACAACATCAGCTACTCTTTCTTTCTTTCTCTCTCTTTCTTTCTTTCTTTCTTTCTTTCTTTCTTCCTGTCCATACATATCTATCATGTTACATAAGTTAAGACTCCTTAATATTCGCAGGCCCAAATATATTTTTTAACATCCAGAGCCCTGTGTGGCAACCAATAAGACCCTTCCAGGAGTTTTGTGGTCTGCATATAGCCACAGTGACCACCCTTCCTGGACGCACGTGCCCACGTGAGCAAATTTGGCCGAAGGCGGGGAGGAACAAGGGTCTTGCCTGGCGGCACAGAATTTGGTTGTTGCGGGGCACTGTTGTTCTGAGACACAGCGTGTTGACAATGATAACCACAACTGGAGTCTTGTGCCGGATGCGCATGGAGAACGGCGGGAGACACCTCCACTGGCTCTGGGGGTGGAACCTCTGGCTCGGGTAGTTCCAGAGGCTCAAAAAAAATTGGGAGCCGTGGTAACCTTTCGTTTGGCTTGAGCACGCTCCATACCGTGCTCCGAAAAACGGAGGTCAATGTGGGTGGAAATGGCAATCAGCTCTTCCAAACTTGCAGGAACCTCTCTGGTAGAGAGAGCATCTGTTATGATTGAGTCACCGTAGGAGGCAAAAATAGAAGCTAAGTCCAGAAAACCAGAGAAGTTGGCAGACCCCTGAACCTATCAACACAACTAGCAGCAGCCGTGGGGGGCTCCTACGATGCCCTAGGCCCCTCGATCACAGCCAGAGGACTACATAGCCTAAAGACAGAAAGGGAAATCTAAACTGCCCCAGAGCAGACCCCAAAGCAAAAGGCAGCCCCCCACATATAATGACGGTGAAGCAAGAAGAAAGAACAAAACACAGACAGAAAGATAGACTGAGCAAAGATGGGGCCCAAGCTAGCTTAGATAGGAAAGGACAGGAAGGCTGCTGTCTGCAATCCGTGAAAATAAGAGCCAACAAACTGACAGTAAAAAAGGCCCTGAAGGCGCTAGGCTTCAAAAAAGGCTATGTCAGTACTCAGGAATATTCTGAAGACAGAGCAACAGGCAAAAGGAGATTCAGCTCACCCCAGCAGGGAATGGCAGAATCCAGAAAAGCAAGGAAGACAAAACACTAATGCAAAAAGGCAAAGCAGAAATCTTAGCTTTAGATGAGCAGGAATCAGACTGGTTTCCTAGAAGTCCACAGAGAAATCACCCGCAGGCCAGAAGGGCGTCGGCAGCCTTATATCCAGTCATTAACTCCACTCAGCCAGTCATCATCATCAGCCCCAGGTGTTTGACAATCAGGCTCACTACCTTTCTTCACCAGAAGAGGGAGTTCCTCGGGCCTCAGTAGTGAAGGGGAAAATCAACTCACAACAGTACCTCCCCCTTGAGGAGGGGTCACCGAACCATCAACCACACCACCAGGGCGATCAGGGTGAGCCCGATGAAAGGCACGCACCAATCTTTTGGCATGAATATCAGAGGCAGAGACCCAGGAATTATCCTCCTGACCATAACCCTTCCACTTAACCAAATACTGGAGTCTCCGTCTAGCCAGACGGGAATCCAGTACTTTCTCTACCTCATATTCCATGTTACCTTCAACCAATACAGGGTCTGGAGGTGCAACCCCCGGAACAACAGGTTCAACAAACCTCTTCAACAAAGATTTATGGAACACATTATGGATTTTAAATGTGACAGGAAGAGCCAAACGAAAAGAGACCGGATTAATAATCTCCAAAATCTTGTAAGGTCCAATAAATCTAGGCTTAAACTTAGGAGAAGCCACCTTCATAGCAATATTTTTTGATGATAACCACACCATATCACCAACCTTAAACTGGGGACCAATGGTCCTATGTCGGTTGGAAAACCGCTGGGCCTTTTCCTGGGAGAGAGATAACTTATTCACCACTTGGTCCCAGATCTGGTGCATTCTCTCCACCACAGTGTCAACACCTGGGCAGGCAGAGGGCTCCACCTGCCCTGAAGAAAATCGAGGATGAAACCCAAAGTTACAAAAAAAAGGTGACATCAAAGTGGCAGAACTAGCTCTATTATTTAAAGCAAATTCGGCCAAGGGCAAAAATGAAACCCAATCATCCTGATCAGCAGAAATAAAACATCTCAAATATGACTCCAAGGTCTGGTTTGTTCTCTCTGTCTGCCCATTGGTCTGAGGGTGAAAAGCAGAGGAGAAGGACAACTGAATTCCCAGCTTGGAACAGAAAGTTCTCCAAAATCTAGACACAAACTGGACTCCTCTGTCAGATACAATGTTCTCAGGAATCCCGTGCAAGCGAACCACCTGTTGTAAAAACAGGGGCACCAATTCAGAGGAAGACGGCAACTTAGGGAGTGGTACAAGATGAACCATCTTAGAGAACCTATCACAAATCACCCAAATAACAGTCATCCTTTGAGAGACAGGTATATCAGAGATGAAATCCATTGAAATATGGGTCCATGGCCTCTTGGGGACAGGCAAAGGCATCAACAACCCAATAGAGCGAGAACACGATTTAGACCGGGAGCACGTCCCACAGGACTGCACAAAATTCCTGACATCACGAGACAAGGAGGGCCACCAAAAAGACCGACTCACCAGATCTCTAGTACCAAAAATACCTGGATGACCAGCCAAAGCAGAGCAATGAACTTCAGACATCACTCTCTTCTTCCACTGGTCAGGAACATACAACTTTCCACTGGGACAACGCTCAGGTTTGTCCTCCTGGAACTCTTCCAGAGCACATCTCAAATCGGGCGAGATGGCAGAAAGAACTACCTCTTCGCCTAAGATGGTAGCAGGCTTGGTCACCACAGGAGAATCAGCAAAGAAGCTCCTACAGAGGGCGTTAGCCTTGACATTCTTAGTTCCAGGAAGAAAAGAAACCACAAAATCAAAACGTGTAAAAAACAAGGCCCACCTAGCCTGTCTAGGGTTCAAGCGCTTAGCCGACTCTAGGTAAATCAAATTCTTGTGGTCAGTGAGGACCACGACTTGATGCTTAGCTCCCTCCAACCAATGTCTCCACTCCTCAAATGCCCATTTCACGGCTAACAGTTCCCGATTCCCCACATCATAGTTACGTTCAGATGGAGAGAACTTTCGGGAAAAGAAAGCACAGGGATTCATTTTAGATGTTACAGGATCCTTTTGGGACAAAACAGCTCCTGCACCAATCTCAGAAGCATCCACCTCTACCTGGAACGGAAGTGAGACATCAGGTTGCCGCAAAACCGGGGCGGAGGTGAATCTTCGCTTCAGCTCCTGAAAGGAAGAAACAGCCTCCGGAGACCAATTTAACACATCAGCACCCTTCTTAGTCAAATCAGTCAATGGCTTGGCAATACTAGAAAATTTTGCTATAAATTTCCGATAAAAATTAGCAAAACCCAAAAACTTCTGGAGGGCCTTCAAAGAAGTGGGCTGAACTCAATCGTAAATGGCCTGTACCTTGGCCGGGTCCATTTCAATAGTTGACGGGGACAAAATAAATCCCAAAAAAGAAATCCTCTGTACTCCAAAAAGGCATTTAGATCCTTTGACATACAGGGAATTCTCCCTCAAGATCCGGAACACAGTCCGAATATGTTCCACATGAGAATCCCAATCCTTGGAGAAGATCAAAATATCATCCAGATAGATAATCAAAAATTTATCGACAAAATCTCGGAAAATATCGTTCATGAAGCACTGGAAGACAGAAGGGGCATTAGTGAGCCCAAGAGGCATCACCAGGTACTCAAAATGTCCCTCCGGAGTATTAAACGCCGTCTTCCATTCATCCCCATGCTTAATGCGAATAAGATTATACGCCCCCCTGAGGTCAAGCTTGGTAAACCAGCAAGCACCTTTAACTCTGGAGAATAGATCAGAAATAAGGGGTAACGGATACTGATATTTAACAGTAATTTTGTTGAGAGCACGATGATCAATACAAGGTCTTAATGATCCATCCTTTTTGGCTACAAAAAAAAAAAGGCACCTAAGGGTGACAAGGATGGTCTAATATGACCCTTCTCCAACGCCTCCTTAATATAGGATCGCATAGCCTCGTGCTCGGGTACAGAAAAATTGAAGAGCCGACCCTTGGGAAATTTACACCCCAGGCTCAGTTCAATTGCACAGTCATAACTCCTATGAGGAGGCAGAGACGCAGACTCATTCTCACTAAATACATCATAAAAGTCCGCCAAATAATCAGGAATATCATGCGACTGAGGAGAGGTGGAAAACACCGGAGCCTCACTAAAGGCACACCGACAACCCCAACTCACCACAGACACAGATTTCCAATCCAAAACTGGATTATGAATTTGTAACCAGGGAAACCCCAGAACAATAGTATCATGCAGATTATGTAACACCAAAAACCTGCAATTTTCTTGATGGTCTGGGGCGACCCGCATTACCACCTGGGTCCAAAACTGAGGTTTATTTTTAGCCAAAGGAGTAGCATCAATCCCCCTCAAAGGGATAGGCGTCTGCAGAGGTGTCATCGGAAATCCACAACGTTTAGCAAAATCCAAGTCCATTAGGTTTAGAGCTGCTCCCGAATCCACAAAAGCCTTGGCAGAAAATGTGGACAGGGAGCAGATCAGAGTAATAGCCAGTAGAAACTTAGGTTGAACACCACCAACAGAAAACGTGTGTGCAAGGTGTTTCTCGCATTTAGGACAGACAGAAATAATATGTGAGGCATCTCCACAGAAAAAAACACAACTTATTACGCCTTCTGAACTCCTCACGCTGCTCTCTGGAAAAAACTCTATCACATTACATAGGTTCAGACATCTGTTCAACAGGTGGCAACACCTCTCGTGCAGCTCTGCGTTCGCGCAAACGCCGATCAACCTGAATGGCTAAAGACATAGAATCGTCAAGACCAGAGGGAACAGGAAATCCCACCATAGTATCTTTTACGGCTTCTGACAACCCCTTCCGAAAGAGAGCAGCCAAGGCATTATCATTCCAGGTAGTAAGTACTGCCCACTTTCGGAATTTTTGACAGTACAATTCTGCAGAATCACGACCCTGGTTCAATGCCAGCAGGGTCTTTTCAGCCTGATCAATGGCATTAGGTTCGTCATACAACAACCCCAAGGCCTGAAAAAATGCGTTCACATTAGTCAGAATAGGATCATCTGGTTTCAAAGAAAATGCCCAATCCTGGGAATCGCCACGCAGCAAAGAGATGACAATTTTAACCTGCTGTGCGGAGCTCCCTGACGAGTTAGGCTTCAAGGCAAAAAATAATTTACAATTATTTTTGAAATTCAAAAATTTAGACCGATCCCCAAAAAATACATCAGGTGTAGGAATCTTTGGTTCAGCAGCATGTGAATGAGCAAGGTAGGCGGAAATTCCCCGCACTTCCGCAGCGAGCTGCTCCACATGATCAGACAATTGCTTTATCTCCATTGAGAGAAAAAAAAATTCCCCCTACGGCCTCATAGATATAGAGGAAAAAATATACACCTTTTTTTTTTTTTTTTTTTTATACAATTCTTTCCTGCAATTGAGTACCCTAGGATCTGCGGTATGGCGGGTGATTCTGTTATGATTGAGTCACCGTAGGAGGCAAAAATAGAAGCTAAGTCCAGAAAACCAGAGAAGTTGGCAGCTATCGGATTGCAGACCCCTGAACCTATCAACACAACTAGCAGCAGCCGTGGGGGGCTCCTATGATGCCCTAGGCCCCTCGATCACAGCCGGAGGACTACATAGCCTAAAGACAGAAAGGGAAATCTAAACTGCCCCAGAGCAGACCCCAAAGCAAAAGGCATCCCCCCACATATAATGACGGTGAAGCAAGAAGAAAGAACAAAACACAGACAGAAAGATAGACTGAGCAAAGATGGGGCCCAAGCTAGCTTAGATAGGAAAGGACAGGAAGGCTGCTGTCTGCAATCCGTGAAAAACCCTATGAAAATAAGAGCCAACAAACTGACAGTAAAAAAGGCCCTGAAGACGCTAGGCTTCAAAAAAGGCTATGTCAGTACTCAGGAATATTCTGAAGACAGAGCAACAGGCAAAAGGAGATTCAGCTCACCCCAGCAGGGAATGGCAGAATCCAGAAAAGCAAGGAAAACAAAACACTAATGCAAAAAGGCAAATCAGAAATCTTAGCTTTAGATGAGTAGGAATCAGACTGGTTTCCTAGAAGTCCACAGAGAAATCACCCGCAGGCCAGAAGGGCGTCGGCAGCCTTATATCCAGTCATTAACTCCACTCAGCCAGTCATCATCATCAGCCCCAGGTGTTTGACAATCAGGCTCACTACCTTTCTTCACCAGAAGAGGGAGTTCCTCGGGCCTCAGTAGTGAAGGGGAAAATCAACTCACAACAGCATCTTTAACATGCTCAGCCAAACCTCTCCAATACACAGGGATGAGGGCTTTATCGGACCACTCCAGCTCAGAAGCCAGTGTCCGAAAATGGATGGCATACTGACTAACCGAGAGAGAACCCTGAGTCAACGCAAGACGCTGAAGAGAGGTGTCGTGCGTGACCCGTGGACCGAGGAAGACCTGCTTAATAGCTGTTAGAAAATGAGCAGCAGTCCAAACCTCTGGGTCACCACGCTCCCATAATGGCGTAGCCCACTCCAACGCCTTGCCCGACAGAAGGGAAACAATAAACCCCACCTTGGCCCGTTGTGTAGGGAATCGCGCAGCCAGTAGCTATAGGTGAATAGTGCATTGACAGATGAAACCCCTACAGGAGGCGCCATCGCCAGAAAATTTATCGGGAAGTGGGAGGTGGGTAGCTGTCGGCGCGAGGGAGGACGTGGACATACGGGAAAACACGTCTGTGATTGCCTTTACAGCAGCTTCGGTGGATTGTGCAGCTGGGAGAGCCCTCTCAAGAGTGGCCAACCGGCCCTCAAGCTGCCGAATACACTGTAACAATTGCTGCTGTTCTGCCATCACTAGCCAGACCCTGGAGCTAGTATAATGTTAGGAACGGCGGAACGCACTAAATAAAAATAATAATAAAGTGTGTTCGCCGCTCGGGGTCCACCGTACAGTAGGTGATATAACCGCTGCTAAGTGGTGGCAGGAGCAATATGGCGGAAATGCGCACAGGGTTAAATGTCACCCAGGTGCGCAGAGCAATCTCTGTTAAGTCACAGAGATGCCAAATAAACACAAATACACAGACTGAGCCTGTTGAGGTCCAGCACTCAGTATAAATACACACACGGTATCAGGTCACAGGAGTAGCCCAAGACGGCGGCACTACGTCCGTCTAGACCTACCGTGTGTGCGGTAAAATGCCCTTGCGGCCTCCTCTACGTAGGGGAAACAACTCAGGCCATAAGGGATAGGATAAGCAAGCATAAATCGACCATTAGATGCAAGAATTTACTCCTCCCTTTGCCCCACCATTTTCACACGCATGGACATAACATCACACAACTAAAATTCCAAGTGATCGAACATGTCGCAATCCCCAGACGGGGGGGGGGTGATCGGATCAGGTTATTGAAACAGAGAGAATCCTATAGGATTCATGAGTTGCAAACACTTGGCCCTCGGGGACTGAATAGAGACTACGACCTATTATCCATCACATGATTTCAGGACAGAAGTCTTCAAGTTTGGCAATACTATTTATGATGTAATTGTGGAATTATTGACCATAATGTCCATTTTGCTAATTTTGTGCGCTCATTCATTGTGGGCGACAAGAGGATGGAATGTCAAGCTATACAATTGGATAATTACCTGTCAATTATTGGCCGTTATTATGAAAATTAATACTATCTTTCTCTTTATTTTAGAGTCATCTCTACTGATCTCAATTGGCTAGTCTCACGTATCACGTCCATCTGGACTTCACTTTATCACCCTTTCACCCGACCGCAGAATATTAACATTGGTAACTGCAATTCCTCATCTTTATTTTCACTATACTGGATCATAGAACTATGGGTACAGTAATTGTAGTGCATTCCTTAAAGGGTATCTTATACAGCCATAAGTCATGACCTACACCTCCAATTGGCCTTATTTTTGGGTCGTTTATCCTGATGGATTAATTTCTCTACCTATTTGGCCAAAAGTTTGTTTTTTTCCCCACCAAATACAATCATCATGGTTTTATATCCCGATTGCTTCCACCACTGCAACATAATTGTATTACCAATACTCCCTTCTAATTGATAGAGGCATTACTGTTTAGGAACGCTATTTTTTTCTTATTTTTTTTCTTTTTTCTCCCTATGCAAAGGCACAGATCAATCTCTTTCACTCAGCTCCTCCCAGTCCTCACACATGACACACTTCCCTTCACTTTTATTGGAGTGCGGGAGCTCCTATTCATGAGACACGGGGCTCTGTGTGATTGACACAATGAGCCGGACACTTCCTGTTCACCACTTCCGGTGAACGTGGACGCTGTCCTGCCTTCATTTGATTGAGGACTGCTGACAAGGGCACACGTGGCTAGCAGACAAGCGGGGGAATACCGCGTCTAGCCCGTGCACGCCAACTCCACACCTCCACTAGGTAAGCATTCACAGCAGGGTCCTTCTTATTTGTTACATGACGCGGTAGAGGCTGGTTCACCGCCTAGTACACATTCCCTTTTTTTCTTGTCTTAGCTTCATATGGACCTACTCTTTTCTTCCTATTATACAGTGACAGTTCCAAACAGACCAGCGTCCACGGCACCTCTAAGGGGATTTATACATTTTTTCCATGTATAGCCATACATTCTTTTTGCAAGGTATATAATCAACCGCATTCATTCATTTTTACTTACTTTTTGGAGACAAAAATTAAGTATTTTATTTTGTTATTTTTTTTCTATTTTTTATTTTCCATTTTTTCAGGTTTTTAATTCAGCACACCTATTTTCATAACAAAAGGAGATACTATTTAGATCCACATGATATTATAAAGTAGGTATGACTATAATATTCTTCTATAGATACCACCACCATTAGATATTCTACTACTGTAACTACTCACCTGGTTCACCATAGATTTCCATAGGAATTCTTGTCTGGATACCGGATTATCATTCCATGATAGCAGTCGGGTATGTCCCCTCCTTCTTTTGTGTTTCCACTTTATTGTTTTCTTTCTTACCTGGTTCTCCTTTCTCAATATTGCGACACATATTGTTATATATACTGTGACCATTACTATGTGATGATATTGCTTGTGATTTATATTACGGTCAACAATCAACATGTTTATACAATATTGTATATTTTATGAGGACCTGTTATGATTTTCTTCTGTATGTATCTTGTACATTTTATAGCAGACTGACGAAGGCCGATTGTAGGCCGAAACGTCTTTTCTAGGTCTGCAAAAAATACATAAAATAAATCAAATCTGCAAAGGATTATTCAGTTGAGTGCCAAGTTACTTTATTATTCACTTTGGTCTGGGTAACCTACTTGTGCACCCTGCAGTAGTGCCACGCTATATTTGAAACAGAAAATGCTGACAGGCTCAGTCTGATAAAAATAAGAACAAAACCAGAATTTTCCACTCCACCAGACAACAGCAGCTAATAAAGTGTTCTTGATCTTCAATATTTGAATGAGGCCCTTCAGTTTCTGTCTTCAAGGGTGCGTGGATGACCAACCTAATATTTTTCTTTGGTTTTTCACTGTGTGCAGAGTCTTTAAGAATGTTGAAATACCACAACTACACTTTATTTTTTTATGAGGCAATCCAGCTGGTGCCTTCAAGGGTGTATGGAAGAGCCACCTTGTATTTTTTTTCTGGATTTCAACTGTGTGCAAAGCCTTTGAGTGTAGAAGTGCCATAACTACATTTTGTAAATATTTGAAGGAGGCACTCCAGTTGGTTACTTTAAGGCTGTATGGATGGCACTGCTTTTAATTTGTGCTAGGCTTTGCACTGCGTGTCAAGCTTTTATGAGTGTAGGAGTATCACAACTACACTTTCCTCACAATATTTGAATGAGGCACTACAGTTGGTGCCTTGAAGAGTGTATGTCTAACCCTGCTTGTAATTTTTGGCAGGCATTGCACTGTTTGGAGAGCTTTTATGAGTGCAGGAGTACCAAAACTACACTTTGTCCACCATATTTGAATGATGCACTTCAGTTATTGCCTCAAAGGTTGTATGGATGAGCCTGATTCATAGCATAGCCTTTATGGGTCTAGGAGTACCACTGTATGACAATTTGAACAGAATGTGTATGAGGCTCTTCTTTATGTCTAATATAAGGTGTATCTGAGTCCATCTTCCATCATTTTTTTTGCCAGTTTTTGCTTACTTTATAAATTACATTGAAATTTCCAATGCTTTCGTAAATAAATTCAATTCTGGTTTAATTAAATTATATTTTTTTTTTAAATCCTGTTTTTTAATTTTGCCATTTACACAAAGTAATAAAAAGGAAAGAATGTTTCTTAACATTTTTTTCTTGTGATCTCCTATTTCTCCCCTATTTGGAATGTTTTATTGTCAGTTATTAAGGAGGAGTAAAAGTTTAACACCATTGTTCTCAGCAGGGATCTGGGAGTCATAGATGCTTTCAGGGGTCTTTCCCATGCTATTCTACTACCATTCAGAACTTTTTCAATCCATTTCAACATTTTTACTGTCCCTTCAAACTTCCTTGTAGGGTCTTCTGGAAAAAATCCTCGGATTTCCATTGACTCCCATTATACTGGTTGCTCAAAATGAGCATCCGACCATTAGAAAGTGCTTGGTTCGAGTAACGAGCATCCAAGCTTTTTATTGCTCGCTCAACCCTATTTATGATATAGTCATTAAAATTAGTCCTTCTTAAAAATTAGAGCTTATTTTACTCTTGCTAAAACCTAAATATTCAGGTTAAAGAAACTATTTTTTTAATTTATCCATCACAGGTATAGGCAATTAGTTTTATAAATTGAAGTAGGGGGAGATAAATAGGCTGAAATTAATTCTGAACAGGGTAGGGTTCCCAGTAGCAGTACAATGTAGCTATACAAAAACAATAGACAAGCAGGAGATATGTGGATGCATAGTGACAGAGGCAAAAGAAACCCAATATAGAACAGATAAGTGAATGTTTGATTTTCTGTGACCATTATCAGCAGCCTTTACAGAAGTGTGACAATAGAGATGACATGACGGATGGTGAGTAGATGTCCATCTGGGTGTGGGGCATCAGCACTGGTGGCAACAAATAGTGTAGAACACAATGAATAGATGTTGTGGGCATTATAGTAGGTTGAAAGTACATGCCTCCAGAGCTGTAAGAAATGAAATGCCCAGACAAATAATAAAAAATGAAATATATTGGGAGTCAGTGATTTTCTTGCCCTATATCTCTACCACGTAGTGGCGAAAATAAAAAAAGAAAACATTTTTTTTTAACTGTATTCCTCCTATTATGTGTAAGGTATTACACATATTAACGTGCTTAGGAAATAGGATTATAAATAAATGATTCCTAAATCATCAAACTATTATTATTCTCCATGTTTTTCTCTAAGACCCAGACGAAGAAATATAAATATTGGCTTTATTAACCTAGCTAAAGAACGACTACCATCAAAGTTTTTATTCTCTTAATATATTTCAGCCATCATATTATATAGCACTGCGCACTTACAATTGCTCGTTTTGACTTTCTACCCAGTTAATTACTTGCTTTTCTCTGCTCTATGTGGAAACAGAAAGTCTCTTTTCCCTGCACAAATCATTTCTCTCTTCAACTCCTGACCCAGCTCCCTCCCTTTGCCAGGGACTTTTGCAGGGACTGAAGAGTCATACAGGGAAAAGAGACTTCATGTTTCTATATAGAGCTATGAAGGATCTAGCTAGTCTATTTTTAAACACATGATGTCATAGACCTAATGGAAAAGAGAAGAATTAACTGGGTTGAAAGGAAAAATTAGCAATTGTAAGTGCTCACTATGTAATATGATGGCTGCAATATATTAATAGGATAAAAACTTTGGGAGAGGTTATTTAATAAAAATAGACATGTATAGTGCTGTGCAAATTAATTGGGACATTTTTTTAAGTAAAATCGTAAGTTGGTTACCAGTCAGTGATTCAAACTAGTTTTAAGTGCTTTGAACAGGTGTGAGTGCTTGTTCAAAGCAGTTAAAACTGGTTTGAATCACTGACTGGTAACCATCTTATGATTTTACTTCAAAAAAATGCTTTGTCCCAATTAATTTGCACAGCACTATACAGTAGGGTGAGGGTAGGTAAACTGCTGATGTCCAATATTAAGCACATGTGCACTAACACGTTCCAGAACCTTCTTAGAGAAATACCTGTATTGTGTTGTTGGGTGGACTACAAGTTCCTGATACTCTAAGCTAGGGCTGCTGAGCAGAGAGATGACTGCCTTAAAGTCCAGGGATGCAGGTAAGTGCATAATTAGATGCAATATCATAGTTGTGATAACTGTGTAACTGTGGTGATTGTTGGGGAATTACTGTATCTGTGCTTGTTGTCTGTCTGGGGTGGGTTAATACTTGTTTAAAGGAGAAAAAGGGGGAAGCCTGTGATTGGTCCATGTGATCGGGTATCTGTAAGGCAAGTGTTTGTTCCACAACCTTCTAACAGAAACACTAGCACTACTCTACAAGTTCCAGATACTCTAAAGCCCCCGTTACACACTGCGATATCGCTAGCAATATCGCTGTAAAGTCACCGATTTTGTGACGCTGCAGCGATATTGCTAGCGATATCGCTACATGTGATACTTACCTCCGACCAGCTCCCCCGCTGCTTATCGTTGGTCGCGTGAGAAGCTCCTGGATCATTTCTCGTCGGGCGCTTCCTGCTGGGCTTCCTGTGACGCCGACGAGCGACGCGTGGAGGCGGGCGAGAGGACGTCAGGATAGCCGCGTCTGACGGGTAAGTAGCGACCTCCCAACCCCAGCGATGTCGCTGGTGAGATCTGCCTGTGTGGCAGCTCACTAGCGACCACTTAGCGATGCACCAGCGATCCATATCGTTGTCGGGATCGCTGGTGCATCGCTAAGTGTAACGGTACCCTAAGCAAGGGTTGCTGAGCAGAGAGAGAGAGAGCTGTCTTTAAGTCCAGGGCTGCAGACAGGTACATAGTTAAACACAATATCATAGTTTAACACAAGAGCATAGTTTGTTGTTTTCCATACTAGCATCCATTGTTTTTTTCTGCTTTATTCTGTACAGTTTATCCCCATTGAATATGTGCTCCGTGGACAATGCTACCATGTGTGCACCTTGTGAGATGTACAGTCATGGCCAAAAGTTTAGAGAATGACACAAATATTAATTTTTACAAAGTCTACTGCTTCATTTTTTCTAATGGCAATTTGCATATACTCCAGAATGTTATAAAGAGTGATCAGCTTAACAGCAATTACTTGCAAAGTCAATATTTGCCTAGAAAATTAACTTTATCCCCCAAAACACATTTCAACATCATTGCAGCCCTGCCTTAAAAGGACCAGCTATCATCGTTTCAGTGATTGCTCCATTAACACAGGTGTGGGTGTTGATGAGGACAGGGCTGGAGATCAATCTGTCATGATTAAGTAAGAATGACACCACTGGACACTTTAAAAGGAGGCTGGTGCTTGGCATCATTGTTTCTCTTCTGTTAACCATGGTTATCTCTAAAGAAACACATGCAGTCATCATTGCACTGCACAAAAATGGCCTAACAGGGAAGAGTATCGCAGCTAGAAAGATTGCACCTCAGTCAACAATCTATCGCATCATCAAGAACTTCAAGGAGAGAGGTTCCCTTGTTGCCAAAAAGGCTCCAGGGCGCCCAAGAAAGACCAGCAAGTGCCAGGACCGTCTCTTAAAAGTGTTTCAGCTGCGGGATCGGGCTACCAGCAGTGCAGAGCTTGCTCAGGAATGGCAGCAGGCAGGTGTGAGTGCATCTGCACGCACTGTGAGGCGGAGACTCTTGGAGCAAGGCCTGGTCTCAAGGAGGGCAGCAAAGAAGCCACTTCTCTCCAGAAAAAACATCATGGACAGACTGATATTCTGCAAGAGGTACAGGGAGTGGACTGCTGAGGACTGGGGTAAAGTCATTTTCTCTGATGAATCCCCTTTTCGATTGTTTGGGACATCTGGAAAACGGCTTATTCGGAGAAGACCAGGTGAGCGCTACCACCAGTCTTGTCTCATGCCAACTGTCAAGCATCCTGAAACCATTCATGTGTGGGGTTGCTTCTCAGCCAAGGGAATGGGCTCGCTTTCAGTCTTGCCTAAAAACACAGCCATGAATAAAGAATGGTGCCAGAATGTCCTCCAAGAGCAACTTCTCCCAACCGTCCAAGAGCAGTTTGGCGATCAACAATGCCTTTTTCAACATGATGGAGCACCTTGCCATAAAGCAAAGGTGATAACTAAATGGCTCAGGGAACAAAACATAGAGATTTGGGGACCATGGCCTGGAAACTCCCCAGATCTTAATCCCATTGAGAACTTGTGGTCAATCATCAAGAGACGGGTGGACAAACAAAAACCTTCAAATTCAGACAAAATAAAAGCATTGATTTTGCAAGAATAGACTGCTATCAGTCAGGATTTGATCCAGAAGTTGATTGAGAGCATGCCAGGGAGAATTGCTGAGGTCCTGAAGAAGAAGGGTCAACACTGCAAATATTGACTTGCTGCTTTAACTCATTCTAACTGTCAATATAACCTTTTGTTACTCAAAATATGATTGCAATTATATTTCTGTATGTGATAAAAACATCTGACAAACACACATAAAAACCAGAGGGCAGCAGATCATGTGAAAATAGAATATTTGTGTCATTCTCTAAACTTTTGGCCATGACTGTATGCATGCCTTGAACAGCCGTTTGAAGGTGAATATGTCTGCACTCGATGTCAGAGAGTTACATGTTTGGAAACCCAGGTAATGGATTTAATTGTGCAGCTTGAAAAACTCAGGAGCATTGCAAACCTGGAGAGGAATTTAGATCTCAGTGAGCTGGCTGGGGCCAGTGATATGGAGGAGAGGGAGGTGGGAAAGATCAAGACAGAGAAGTACATAGCTGGTTACAAGAAGAGGTAGGGGGAAAAGTGCCATGGAGCTCAGTCCTGATCTGACACAACCTAGTAAATATGCCTGTTTGGCTGATATCTGGAATGTAAGCTCAGGACTGGGAACACTACAGCAGGACATTGCTCCTATCTACCAGGAAAACGACTGCTGTAGAAAGAGGGGAAATAGAAGTGCAGCAAAGGTCAGACAGATGTTGGTGATGGGGGACTCTATAATTAGGTGGACAGACAGGGTCAACTGCTGCTGAGACCATGAATGTCAAACAATGTTTTGCTACCGGATGCCTGGGTTCGACATATTGCAGATCGGATAGACAAATTGCAGGATGAGGCTCGGGAAAACCCAGCATTCAAGGTACACATCGGTACCAATGACAGGAGGGAGGTGGAAGGTCTTTAAGAATGATTGCAATGAACTAGGAGAAAAGCTGAAGGCCATGACTTCCAAGGTGGTGCTTTCAGAAATACTTCCAGTGCTACCAGCATCACTAGAAAGACAGCGGGAGCTTAGGGGGATAAATAAATGGCTTAGAAATTGGTGCAGAAAGGAAGGGTTTGGGTTCCTGTAGAACTAGGCTGACTTCTCTGTCAGCTACAGGCTCTATGGTAGTGATGGGCTGCACGTCAGTGGGAAGGGTGCAGCTGTGCTTGGGGGAAAAAGTGGTAAAACCGATAGATGAGCTTTTAAACTAGAATCTGGGGAGAGGAAGGGTAGTTGTGCTAATGAGGGGATAGATGGAGTAGACAGAGAGAGTGAGGCAAAAGGGGTGAATGAGGATTGAGGGCTTGGATATGCAAGGAAAGCAGGGAACTGAATAGGAGTAACAAATGTGCTATGTACAATGTAGAGTCAATGTGGGTAAATGTACATGGAGATGGCAATAATGGAAAACTGCTAATTGCTAACTGGATTTTGCTACAAGCCTCACAATATAGCTGAACAGGTGGATGATGAAATGCTGCAACAAGTTAAAAAGGCAGCAAAAAGGAATATGGTTTTTAGAAATGGCGGATTTTAACTATCCAGACATTCAATGGGACATAGAATCTTCTGATTGTGCTAAAAGTTAAAAAAATATTATCCACAGTTCAGGACAATTACCTCTCTCAGCTGGTAGATGAAACAACCAAGGGAGGTAATCTGCTGGATCTGGTTCTGTCAAATAGACCATATACATTTTCAGATCCACGGGTCATGGAGCATTTGGTATGCAGTGATCATAACATGGTAAGTTTCAATGTAATTTTCAATCAAACATTGAAAAGGGGAAATGCCAAAACCTGGAACTTTGGGAAAGCTGATTTTAACAAATTAAGGGAAGAGCTTAATCATGTAAACTGGTACTAAATCATTGTAACTAGTGATATTGAACATAAAGGGGGCATTTTTAAAGAAATACTACTAGAATCATTCAGAAAACTTATACCCTCTGGTAATAAAATGTCAAAGAATTAAAAAAAAACATTATGGATAAATAAGAAAGTTCAAAGTTTAATAAGGAAAAAAACAAAGGGCAGTCAAAATGTTGAAAGCCGAGAATACTGCAATAGCATTTCGGGAGTATAAAGAGCTAAATAAGAAATGTAAAAAAGAAATCAAGCTAGCTACAGATAACCAAGTCACCAATGACACTAAAATAAATCCCCACATTTTTTTTAAATATATCAATGTCAAAAATAAAAAAACAGATGACATCGGCCCCTTAAAAGATTTCAATAACAAGAAATTATAGAGGACAAAGAGAAGGCTGAGATATCACACAGGCACTTTTCATCCATGTTCACCAATGACCTGTCCGTTACAGGAATCATTCAGCAAGTCAGAAATCAAAGTTCACAACCTGATATAACTAGTTTAACCCAAAAGGAAGTACACCAACGTCTGATCAATTTAAACATTGACAAACCCCCCTGCCCAGATGGCATTCACCCACGGATACTGAGGGAATTGAGCTCAATAATTTACAGACGACTGTATCTCATATTCTTAGACTCTCTTGTTGGTACCACGGGATTGGAGGATGGCTCACGTGTTACCAATATGTAAGAAAGGTAAGAAGGTGGATCCAGGCAACTACCGTCCTGCAAGCCTGACATCAGTAGTGTGCAAAATGTTTGAGGGCTTTATAAGAAATGACATACAGAACAATATTGTGATAATAATGTAATAAATGACAACCAGCATGGATTCATGAAGAATAAGTCATGTCTAACTAACAAGTTGGGCTTCTATGAGGAGGTAAGTGCAAATATGGATGTTGGTAAGCCACTGATGTGATTTATCTGGCCTTTGCAAAGGCATTTGATACTGTTCCACATAACTAGCTGATACTGAAGGATGAGAAGCAAGGACTGGGGGAATCTATAAGCAGATGGGTAAGTAATTGACCAAATGACAGGAAACAAAGACTCGTCATAATTGGTACGTTCTCTAAATGGGATATAGTCAGCATTGGGGACTGCAGGAATCTATGATAGAACCAATTCTTTTTAATCTCTTTATTAATAACCTTGTAGATTGGATTGAGAGTAAAATGTGAGTCTTTGCTGATGACACCAGACTATATAGGATGTTAAAATCTGACCTTAACATTACAATATTGCTAAACGATCTGAATAAGATAACTGAATGGACAAACACTTGGCAGTGAGGTTTAATGTAGATTAATGTAAAGTAAAGGTACTGTGACACTTAGCGTTGCACCAGCGATCCCGACCAACGATATGACGCGGTCAGGATCGCTGGTGCATCACTAAGTGGTCGCTAGTGAACTGCCACACAGGCAGATCTCACCAGCGTCATAGCAGGGGTCAGGGGTCGCTACTTACCTGTCAGGTGAGGAGATCTGGACGTCCTCCCGCCCGCATCCACGCGTCGCTCGTCTCCACAGCAGGAAGCCCCAGCAGGAAGCTGACGACGAGAAACGGTCCAGGACATTCTCGCGCAATCAGCGATAACCAGCGGGGGAGCGGTCGGAGGTAAGTATCAGACATAGCGATATCACTAGCAATAGGGCTATAACGTCATAAAAACCAGTGACGTTATAGCGATATTGCTAGCGATATCGCTTAGTGTGACAGGCCCTTAACAATAATAATCTTTATAATAATCTTTATTTTTATATAGCGCTAACATATTCCGCAGTGCTTTACAGTTTGCACACATTATCATCACTGTCCCCAATGGGGCTCACAATCTAAATTCCCTATCAATATGTCTTTGGAATGTGGGCGGAAACCCGAGAACCCGGAGGAAACCCGAGAACCCGGAGGAAACCCACGCAACCACGGGGAGAACATACAAACTCCTTTGCAGATGTTGTCCTTGGTGGGATTTAATACACAAGGCTAGAGTAATCCTATTGCTGCATAAACTTTAAATGGGAGTATATGCAGAACTGCATAACAGGAGAAGGACTTGGGTATTTTGGTTACAAATAAGCTGAGCAGCAGTGCTCAATGTCAAGCAGCAGCTGCAAAAACAAACAAGATTTTAGGATGTCTAAAAAGAGAGATAAAATCCTAAGCTTACAACTTATTATTACCTCTTTATAAATCACTGGTGAGGCCACATCTAGAATATGGCATCCAGTTTTGAGCTCCACATTTTAACCCCTAACCCCCAGAGCTTTTTTTGGTTTTGTGTTTTGTTTTTTGCTCCACTATTTCCCAGAGCCATAATTATTTTATTTTTCCATCAATATGGCCTTGTCAGGGCTTGTTTTTTGGGGGACATGTTCTACTTTTGAACTACGCCATTGATTTTACCATGTCGTGTACTAGAAAATGGTGAAAAATTTGAAGTATGGTGAAATAACAAAAAAAGTGCAATCCCACACTTGTTTTTTTGTTTGGCTTTTTTACTAGGTTCACTAAATGCTAAAACTGACCTGCCATTATAAATCTACAGGTCATTACGAGTTCATAGACATCAAACATGTCTAGGTTTTTTTTATCTAAAAAACCTACAAGTAGCAAAATAGACAAAAACCCTGCCATAACTAAAGAAGTAAAAAGCAAAGGTATGTTTAAATAACACAGGGTTCTATGTAGTAGAATTACTCACTTGCTATGAGCACCCACCAGCCACTAGGTGGCACTCACAACAAGATGGCACTGAAACCATAGGGGTCTCCAGGAGACCTCTAGTAGTCATGCCAACACACCGGTGACCCGCGATCACGTGATGGGGTTTGCTGGTGGGCGGATTTCCTGCTCGCTTTCTGAAAGCGCTTGTCAAATGCTGCTGTCAGCGTTTGACAGTGCTATTTAACGGGTTAATAGTAGTGGGTGGATCGCGATTCCACCCACGGCTATTGCGGGCTGCTCAAAACAGCTGACATGTGCCGGGAAAGATGTGGGCTCCCCACCGGAGCCCACATGAAAGGGAGAAAGTCCAACATCGGCATTCTATTACGCCCGATGTCAGAAAGGGGTTAAAAAGGATATTCAGAAGTTAGAATCAGTTCAAATATGGGCAGCTACATTATTACAAGGGATGGAAGGCCTCTCATGATGAAAGGTTAAAAAAGTTGGGCTTGTTTAGCTTAGAAAAAAGATGCCTCAGAAAAGATCTAATTTCCATGTATAAATATATGTGTGGCCAGTACAAAACACTGGCACATGACTTATTCCTTTCAAGGACCATACTAATGACTAGGGGGCACTCATTACGGGTGGAAGAAAAGCGATTGCGATAGCTGAATTGGAAAGGGTTCTTTACAGTTAGAGCAGTCAGACAGTGGAATGCCGACCTCAGGAGGTAGTAAATGGCAGACACTATAACAGCTTTTAAAGAAGCGCTAGATGATTTCCTCAGTACACATAACTAGAGTTGAGCGAAACGGGTCGAACAATTTCAAAAGTCGCCGACTTTTGGCAAAGTCGGGTTTCATGAAACGAAACCCGACCCTAGGATGAGGTCGGCCACGAGGTCGGCGACTTACGCGCCAAAGTCGCGTTTCAAAAATTTGTTTAGCGCTCTTTTTCAGCCAATCAGGATCCACAGAAACTGTGGGCAACGTGATGACATAGGCAGGGGTCGCCACCATCTTTCAGAAGGGCATGCAAGTGATTGGCTTGCATTGGTGGGCATCACAGGGGTTATAAAAGTGTGTGCACTCCGACCGCCATCTTACTTCTGCCGATCTTAGCATAGGGAGAGGTTGCTGATTCTGTAGGGAGAGCGTTAGGCAGGGAAGAAGACAAAAAAACTGCTTCTGCTGCTAGCGATTTTGCCTGTGCAACACACCAGTCACTGTGTGTGCAGTGCAAGGGGAGGCTATATTGTGGTGGATCAGCGGTGTTGGTTGTTAGGCTGCCTTCTAAGGCTTCCTGACAGCTGCATTGCTGTTTCCCCACTGCTCTGCAAACTGCTTTTTTAAAAGCAATCCCAATTTTTTTTTGTCCTGCTAAGGTACTGAGCGTGCATTTATTCACACCATACAGCGGTGTACGCTCCTCACACAGTACCGTGTAACGGCTGTTATCACAGCCACAGTGAAGCTGTGTGTCACTGTGGAGGACTTGTTCCGTTCTTACAGACCTACACTCTAGGGAGATTCCTATTCTGCCCAATTCTACAATTCACTTTTTTCACACCTCTGCCATCGAGCCTGTGACATAGCGCTGTGATATTCATTGGGCCTCACACAATCCAAGTGTCCAGTGTCTGCAGAAATTCAAAATCTCCCTTATCCTGTAGTCACTTTTTTCACACCTGCTGCATCGAGCCTGTGACATAGCGCTGTGATATTCATTGGGCCTCACACAATCCAAGTGTCCAGTGTCTGCAGAAATTCAAAATCTCCCTTATCCTGTAGTCACTTTTTTCACACCTGCTGCATCGAGCCTGTGACATAGCGCTCTGATATTCATTGGGCCTCACACAATCCAAAAGTGTCCAGTGTCTGCAGAAATTCAAAATCTCCCTTATCCTGTAGTCACTTTTTTCACACCTGCTGCATCGAGCCTGTGACATAGCGCTCTGATATTCATTGGGCCTCACACAATCCAAAAGTGTCCAGTGTCCACAAGTGTCTGCAGAAATTCAAAATCTCCCTTATCCTGTAGTCACTTTTTTCACACCTGTGCCATCGAGCCTGTGACATAGCGCTGTGATATTCAGTGGGCCTCACACAATCCAAGTGTCCAGTGTCCACAAGTGTCTGCAGAAATTCAAAATCTCCCTTATCCTGTAGTCACTTTTTTCACACCTGTGCCATCGAGCCTGTGACATAGCGCTGTGATATTCAGTGGGCCTCACACAATCCAAGTGTCCAGTGTCCACAAATGTCTGCAGAAAATCTAAATCTCCCTTATCCTGTAGTCACTTTTTTCACACCTGTGCCATCGAGCCTGTGACATAGCGCTGTGATATTCAGTGGGCCTCACACAATCCAAGTGTCCAGTGTCCACAAGTGTCTGCAGAAATTCAAAATCTCCCTTATCCTGTAGTCACTTTTTTCACACCTGCTGCATCGAGCCTGTGACATAGCGCTGTGATATTCATTGGGCCTCACACAATCCAAGTGTCCAGTGTCTGCAGAAATTCAAAATCTCCCTTATCCTGTAGTCACTTTTTTCACACCTGCTGCATCGAGCCTGTGACATAGCGCTCTGATATTCATTGGGCCTCACACAATCCAAAAGTGTCCAGTGTCTGCAGAAATTCAAAATCTCCCTTATCCTGTAGTGACTTTTTTCACACCTGCTGCATCGAGCCTGTGACATAGCGCTGTGATATTCAGTGGGCCTCACACAATCCAAGTGTCCAGTGTCCACAAGTGTCTGCAGAAATTCAAAATCTCCCTTATCCTGTAGTCACTTTTTTTCACACCTGTGCCATCGAGCCTGTGACATAGCGTTGTGATATTCAGTGGGCCTCACACAATCCAAGTGTCCAGTGTCCACAAGTGTCTGCAGAAATTCAAAATCTCACAGAAATTCAAAATCTCCCTTATTCTGTAGTCACTTTTTTCACACCTGTGCCATCGAGCCTGTGACATAGCGTTGTGATATTCAGTGGGCCTCACACAATCCAAGTGTCCAGTGTCCACAAGTGTCTGCAGAAATTCAAAATCTCACAGAAATTCAAAATCTCCCTTATCCTGTAGTCACTTTTTTCACACCTGTGCCATCGAGCCTGTGACATAGCACTGTGATATTCAGTGGGCCTCACACAATCCAAGTGTCCAGTGTCCACAAGTGTCTGCAGAAAATCTAAATCTCCCTTATCCTGTAGTCACTTTTTTCACACCTGTGCCATCGAGCCTGTGACATAGCGCTGTGATATTCAGTGGGCCTCACACAATCCTAGTGTCCAGTGTCCACATGTGTCTGCAGAAATTCAAAATCTCACTTATCCTGTAGTCACTTTTTTCATACCTGCTGCATCGAGCCTGTGACATAGTGCTGTGATATTCAGTGGGCCTCACACAATCCAAGTGTCCAGTGTCCACAAGTGTCTGCAGAAATTCAAAATCTCCCTTATCCTGTAGTCACTTTTTTTCACACCTGCTGCATCGAGCCTGTGACATAGCGCTGTGATATTCAGTGGGCCTCACACAATCCAAGTGTCCAGTGTCCACAAGTGTCTGCAGAAATTCAAAATCTCACAGAAATTCAAAATCTCCCTTATTCTGTAGTCACTTTTTTCACACCTGTGCCATCGAGCCTGTGACATAGCACTGTGATATTCAGTGGGCCTCACACAATCCAAGTGTCCAGTGTCCACAAGTGTCTGCAGAAATTCAAAATCTCCCTTATCCTGTAGTCACTTTTTTCACACCTGCTGCATCGAGCCTGTGACATAGCGCTGTGATATTCAGTGGGCCTCACACAATCCAAGTGTCCAGTGTCCACAAGTGTCTGCAGAAATTCAAAATCTCCCAGAAATTCAAAATCTCCCTTATCCTGTAGTCACTTTTTTCACACCTGTGCCATCGAGTCTGTGACATAGCGCTCTGATATTCAGTGGGCCTCACACAATCCAAAAGTGTCCAGTGTCCACTAGTGTGTGCAAAAAATCTAAATCTCCCCTGTCCTATAGACACCTTGTACCTTGTTTTACATTACTATATAGTTTGTTGGATTTTGTCTACATTTCTACCAAAAATGAGGAAGGCTGGTGGAAGAGGCCGTGGAATTGGGCGGGGGTTGGCAGCTGGTAATGATGGTGTTTGTGGTGGATCTGATGGTAGTGGCAAAAGCAAAATAGGACCGAATGCAGGAGGTGTTGAGCCTGCGTCATCGTCTGGCTCCATAAGGCTTCGAAGGCTTAGTTTTCTAAGAGTTGGCAAACCGCTTTTAACGCCAGAGCATCAGGAAAAAGTTTTGTCTTACATTGCTGACTCAGCCTCCAGCTCTATCGCCTCCTCTTCTGAAGTTGTAAAAAGTAAAAGCAATGAGTCGTCATTGGAGGCTCATGTTCATGAACCACACCTTTCCTTGTGTCCTTCACCACAACCAAGATTGAAGGATGACGCAGGCCATACTACTGATTACTCTATGGAGCTGTTTTCACATACCATGCCTGGATTATCAAGTGAAATGGTGAATTACCCAGGCCAAGATGAATCTGACATGGAGTGCACTGATGCACAGCCGCTGATAGATGATTCTGCTGGTACATTCACTCAGAGCACTACATTGTCCTCGCAGTGTACAGAGCCAGATTCTGACCCTGATGAGACTCAGGTGCCCCTTCCCGCACACTATGCCACCATACACGGTCACACAGAGGAAGGTGCACATGACATTGAAGAGGAGGTGATGGATGACCCAGTTGTTGACCCAGATTGGCATCCATTGGGGGAAGAGGGTGCTGCTTCCAATAGCTCAGATGAGGAGCATCCACAGCAGACATCAACATCGCAACAGCTGTTATCTGGCAAGCCCGGAGCACTCCAAAGACAGGTTCCAAAAATCAAAAGAGTTGCTGGACAGCTTGTCCAGAGGGTCAAAAGATCACAGCGTGCTAGGCCGCAAAATGTCTGCCAAAGTAGGAAGAGTGCAGTGTGGCACTTTTTTGAACAAAATCCTCATGATCAGGCCAAGGTTATCTGTAAGAAGTGCGCAAAGACCTTTAGCCGAGGGAAAAATCTGAAAAATTTGAATACCAGTTGCATGCTTAGACATTTAACCAGCATGCACTTGCAAGCGTGGACACAACACCAAACCTCAAGTGCCACATGTGCAACTGATCACAAAGAAGGTAGTCAGCAACGCTACATTGTTTCCCCCACTGTAAGCCCACCGGTTAGCACAGCAGCAAATGTTGAGGTGTCGTTGCAAGGCCACAGCAGTCAGGGAATCCCACTGTTATATCAACGAAATACTGATTCTAGGCAATCAGAAAGAACACCAACTCCATCACCATCATCAACCCTCTCTCAGTCCGCCCTGTCCACCGCTACTTCTACCATATGCAGCTCTCAAGTCCAGCTCACCCTCCCAGACACTATGAGTAGGTCAAGAAAGTACTCAGTCTCTCATCCGCGTACACTGGGTTTGAATGCCCACATTGCCAAACTAATCTCTTTTGAGATGATGCCCTATCGGTTGGTGGAAAGCGCAGCTTTCCGCGAACTCATGGCCTATGCAGTACCACGCTATGACCTACCCAGTCGCCACTTCTTCTCTCGCAAAGCCATCCCAGCCCTCCACCATCATGTGAAAGACCGCATTGTCCATGCATTCAAGCAGTCAGTGAGTGGAAAGGTGCACCTCACAACTGATGCATGGTCCAGTCGGCATGGCCAGGGCCGTTACGTGTCCATCACTGCGCACTGGGTTAATGTGGTGGATGCAGGGTCCACAGGGGACAGCGGTGGTGGGACAGTGCTGCCTAGCCCACGGTATAGGAAACAGTTGGCTGTAGGCGTTCCACCCTCCTCCTCCTCCTCCTCCAGAAGCGAAAGCTCGTCCACAGAGCGCAGTCGTACGAGCACTCCATCTGCAGCTGCCACTGTTGCACACGAGGTGTCCCCCTATCGAGCAGCTAATGGAAAGCGTCAGCAGGCTGTGTTGCAGATGATGTGTTTGGGCGACAGACACACAGACGAGGTGCTGGCCGAGTACTTGAAGCGACAAACTGAGTCATGGCTGGGCAGTGTACATCTTGAGGCAGGCAAGGTAGTTAGTGATAACGGCCGTAATTTTGTGGCAGCCATAGCCCTTTCAAAACTCAGCCACATACCTTGCTTGGCTCACACCTTGAACCTGGTGGTGCAGTGCTTCCTCAAAAATTATCCGGAGTTAACAGTCCTGCTCCATAAGGTGCGAAGACTGTGCGCGCACATCCGCCGGTCGCCTGTACACTCCGTTCGTATGCAGAAGCTGCAGCGATTGCTCCACCTTCCCAACCACCGCCTCATTATCGACATTGCAACAAGGTGGAACTCCACCCTGCACATGGTGGAGCGGCTGTGCGAGCAGATGCAGGTCATAATGCATTTGTGGGAGGATACACGGCCAGGCACTTTGAGAGCAGACATGGAGTTGACAGGTGTGCAGTGGTCGAAGCTGAAAGACCTCTGTAAAGTCCTTCAGTGTTTTGAGGAATGCACACGGCTGGTAAGCGCAGACGACGCCATCCTAAGCATGAGCATCCCACTTATGCGTCTGCTCATGCAAACTTTGACGCACCTTAAGGAGCAGGCGTCTGCAGCCAATGTTGACGAGGAGTAAGAGGTGGAGGGAATCCTTGATGACATTCAGCCATTGTCTGCTCTGGGACCTCTCCTGGATGAGTTGGAGGAAGAAGAGGAGGAGGAGGATGATGATGGGGATGATTACTTAGGGGAGGAGGATGCATCTCGTGGGGCAAGTGAAAATGTTGGCGTGGCAAGGTCTGGTACAGGGTTTGTGCGTAACTGGAGGGATGTGGATTTGCCAGAAAGTGCTCCTCCAAACAGCACTCGCAGTGCATCATTGACACCGGGAACATTGGCCCACATGTCAGATTATGCCTTGCGGATCCTAAAAAGGGACCCCCGCATTGCCAAAATGATGAACGATGACGACTACTGGTTGGCCAGCATCCTGGATCCACGCTATAAAGACAAATTACAAAACATCATGCCACAGGAGAACCTTGACCTAATATTGGCTAATAAACAAGCAAATCTGGTAAATCGGTTGCTTGAGGCATTCCCAGCACACAGCAGCGGTGATGGTTCTCACACGAGCCGTACGGGCCGGGGGCAGCTTGGCAGAGGTGTTCATGGTGCACACAGCAGAAGTGGCGTTGGAGACAGGGGTTTCATGACAATGTTGTGGACTGATTTTTCAAGTACCGCTCACACAACTGGTAATACTGCATCGATGGAAAGTGACAGGAGACAGCAGTTGTCAACTATGGTTACAAACTACTTTTCCTCCCATATCGATGTTCTCCCACACAGGTCATTCCCCTTTGACTATTGGGCTGCTAAACTGGACACCTGGCCTGAATTGGCACAATATGCCTTACAGGAGCTCGCTTGCCCAGCTGCAAGTGTGCTATCGGAAAGAGTCTTCAGTGCAGCTGGATCAATCCTAACAGAAAAAAGAACCCGTCTGTCAACCCAAAATGTGGATGATCTAACCTTCATTAAAATGAACCATGCATGGGTTTCCAAGGATTTTGTCCCACCTTCCCCTGATGACACATAGGGTGACAGAAAAATGGCTTGCTTTGGTCCACCTCTTCCTGGGACTTGACCTATTTCGCCTTTTGCATCAGCTGAATGTCCAACATCAGCATATGCCACTTTCTAAAACTCCCTAACTGTGCTGCCTCCCCCCCCATGGCCGGGGTCACCACCTAGCGCACGACCCGGTGCGAGTGCCGTTGCCCTGGACAGGTGGGTAGGCCGACTCTTGGGCGCGGGCACTGGCACAGGGTCCCTCATAGTGCAATCAAGTGTCTCTGACGGTGGTGGTGCACACCCGCCGTCAGACACACCGCCGTACTATGAGGGGCCCAGTGCCAGTACCGACGCCCACGAATGGGCCCCCTTGCTTGGGCAGGGCCCCAGCATTTGCAATCTTTACCTCTCCCTGCTCCTCCGCTGTGTAGTCTGGGCCGTCAAATCCATACTGTGCCTGACACCGTCTGAGCCTGCCTCCCGGTGTATTGACATATATTTTGAATGTGTACGCTATCCATACATGTTATCCGGGGATACGGTACCCTTTCTCACCTTTGTGCAATCACATGCAATCCATACTGGGCCTAACACCGTCTGAGCCTGCCTCCTGATGTATAGACATATATTTTGAATGTGTACGCTATCCATACATGTTATCCGGGGATACGGTACCCTTTCTCACCTTTGTGCAATCACGTGCAAGCCATACTGGGCCTAACACCGTCTGAGCCTGCCTCCTGATGTATAGACATATCTTTTGAATGTGTACGCTATCCATACATGTTATCCGGGGATACGGTACCCTTTCTCACCTTTGTGCAATCACTTGCAATCCATACTGGGCCTTACACCGTCTGAGCCTGCCTCCTGATGTATAGACATATCTTTTGAATGTGTACGCTATCCATACATGTTATCCGGGGATACGGTACCCTTTCTCACCTTTGTGCAATCACTTGCAAGCCATACTGGGCCTTACACCGTCTGAGCCTGCCTCCTGATGTATAGACATATCTTTTGAATGTGTACGCTATCCATACATGTTATCCGGGGATACGGTACCCTTTCTCACCTTTGTGCAATCACGTGCAAGCCATACTGGGCCTAACACCGTCTGAGCCTGCCTCCTGATGTATAGACATATCTTTTGAATGTGTACGCTATCGATACATGTTATCCGGGGATACGGTACCCTTTCTCACCTTTGTGCAATCACGTGTAATCCATACTGGGCGTGAGAACGGCTGGCGTCCTGTTAAGCAAGCTACAGCACTTGTGGTTTGCACACGTAAGTTTTTCATTTTTTTCAGGAATGACGGTTAGGCCTAATTCCGGAACTGCGGTTGACCTGCACTTACTGGGAAATCATCGTTCGCGAGTAATAATTGTAAGCAATGATCCCCATCACTAACGTTGTTCAGCGGGTTATCTGCACCTGTAAGCGACAAACGCTGGCCTTTTCAGTGTAGCGCACATGCAGCCACGGACATGTAAGGGCATGACACACCAGTTATTGGCCAATCTCATGTGCCAGAGCCTCACGTGTCCCTCTAGTAAGCCAGACTCGGACCGCGGGGCATGACGGAGTCTCGTTCGTTAAAGGAATTAAGCTTGCAATGTGTGCATCTGTTCTGTAGCTGGCATGGTTGAGGTTGCCCGTGTTGAGTCAAATTACGCCGTAGGCTCCACTCCTGGTGGTGCCCTTCTGGACATTCCTTTAAGGTTCAGCTTTGCAACCATACTGCCCACGTAAAACAAACACTTTGCCTTCATGAACGCTGTTTGGAGGGTCATGACTCGTGGGAATAACGCCGCCCAAACAGTTAACCTGCTAGAGAGATCCTTCGTTGCTCCCAAGCATGACATCACACTCCCTAGGAGGAAGGTAATGCCACTGTGGCGACCGAACTCCTGGGGGCGACACAAGTGCACTGATGCCCAGCCACTGCTCGATGAATCTGCTGGTACATTGACCCAGACCACTACATTCCCCTCGCACGCTACCCGGCCTGAATCTGACCCTGATGAAACTCAGGTTACCCTTCCCATATACAGTTCCATCTTACACAGTGACAACGAGGAAGCTGCAGATGAAAGTGCAGGTTCGGCCCACCCGCCATCAGACACACCACCGTACTATCAGGGGCCCTGTGCCAGTGCCGTCGCCAACGAGTGGGCCCCCCCTGCTTGCTCAGGATCACAGCACTTGCAAGGTTGAAATACTGTGCAGTGAGATGGAAGATGGGGACGACGAGGAGTCCAGACTAGTACAGGGATTCCCTAGCGAGGAGACTTATTTGATTGTTTTCAATGTTGGGACAGCAATTTTTGGGGAGCACTATACTCTGGAGAATGATAGATGGGGCCCACCATACACTGGAACATTCCAAAGGTAGACATCAGACACTGGAGCAGCATTTACAGGGCCCATTATACACTAGAACATTAGAAATGGGGCCCATTATGTTTGGAGCATTATTTGGGCCCATAAGACAGTGGAGCTTCATCCATGGGGACCAACATATACTGTAGCATTATGTGGAGCTCATCATATACTGTTTCAAACATTATATGGGACCAATGATTCTGTATGGAGAAATAGATGGGCCTCGTCATGAGATGTAAAAAGTGAAGTATTTTTCATTGTACTATACCGCTATGATGAGTTGTGGTATTATGTGTTAAAGGGGCGCTCTTTCGACCAGGGCACATGAAAACCTGGAGCCAGCCCTACCCCCCCACAACTTTAGCCAAATAACCCCCATTTTTCAATGTGTAACTTGTATTATGAAGTTAATTAAGGTTGACCAGCTTAAGTAAGAAGAATTGATGCTTTTGGCATTCAAATGAGCACTGTAGGAGTGTTTCCTGTCCTCCTCTCACTGCCGACTTTTATTCCCCATTGACTTACATTGGGTTTCGTGTTTCGGGACGACCCCGACTTTTCCCTATAATCGGCCGATCTTGCTCGACCCGACTTTTGGAAAAGTCGGGTTTCACGAAACGAAACTCGACCATAAAAAACCAAAAGTCGCTCAACTCTACACATAAGATTGTGAGTTATAGCTAATTTAATAATATAATGCACAATTGGTGGAGAAAGGTTGTACTTGATGGCCCTAGGTCTTTTTTCAACCTATTTAACTATGTAACCCATCAGTATAAGGCTGTGTTCAGACATTTCAGTGGCGCTATGAATACAGCCTTAAGATCATATTTTATAGCTCAGCCATTTTTACACTTGTGAAACTGATATCAATATTTATGATACCTATGATCACATATTAAATTATATTTTGTATTCCACTTACACTTTGCTTAAAATTTTCCAAGGAACATTAACCCGTTAAAATCATTTTTCCAGGACAGACCTTTTAATTACCTAATTGAGTTGCTACATGAAATTATTACCATACAGTTCTATTAAAGACAATGCTCCAGATATTTGTTATTGAAACATTCAACTATACGTAAATGAGGCAAATATCTAATGTCGCCCAGCTTCTGCACCAGATGTATGTGGCTACATAAGTATGTCACACGACACTTGGACATGACATCACTTAAGATGACGTGTATCCCAGGGTATCTAAAACAAGTTCTGAGCACTCGATTCTTTAGAAAAGAATATTCACTATTTACAAATTTATTTTCATATGTCATCTATTTTATTCAAAAGAAAATTGTCTCTTTATGAGAAAATTAACCGCTTCCCGACCGCCCACAGTAGTTAAACGTCGGCGCTAGCTGGGCTTTGTGCAGCGCCGACGTTTGTCTACGGTGGGTGGTCTCGCAGCTCTCAGGACCCCCAGGAGCCTGGAAGCGCTGCGATTCCTGTGCAGAGCCGTTGCTCTGACAGGTGACATCATCGGGTCCTGATTAGATCAGGTCCTAATGGTGTTAACCCTTTGCTATCTTCTAGATGCCACGATCGCATGTGTATTGCTTTGTAAGAGACCAGTGATCTGACAAATGAAAATTGAAGTCTCATACAGGGACTAAGTAAAATAGTAAAAAAAAAAAAAAAGAAAAAAAAGTTTTAAAACTATTAAGAAAAATCACAAAATAAATAAAAAAAAAGAAAAAATATTAAACCAATAAATACATACATATATTTTTAAAAACAAAAAAAGTACACATATTTGGTATCGCCGTGTCCGGAAGGAGCCAACCTATAAAATGGTCACACTTGTTCACGCCTTCAGTGCACTTCATAAAAAGAATAAGAAAAAAAAGGAGGAAAAACCTTTGCTTTTTCATCATGTCGCCACACAAAAAGTAGAATACGACGCGATCAAAAAGTCATATCAAAATAAAAACGGTAGCAATGAAAACGTCATCTTGTCCTGCAAAAAACAAGCCACCATCCAGCTCCAACAGCGGAACAATAAAAAAGTTATAGCTTTCAGAATAAAGCGATGCAAAAACAATTATTTTTTCTATAAAATAGTTTTTATTGTGCAAAATCAGCAAAACGTAATAAAAATATAAATGTGGTATCACTGCAATTGTACTGACCTGAAGAATAAAGCTGCCTTATTAATTTTACTACCCACAGAACGTCATTAAATAATAAAAAAAATTTTTCCAGAATTTCTGGCGTTTGATCATTCTGTCTCCCAAAAATCAGAATAGAAAGCGATCAAAAATTTTCATGTGCCCGAAAATGGTACCAATAAAAACGTCAGCTCATTCCGCAAAAAACAAGCCATCACATGACTCTGTGGGTCAAAATATGGAAAAATTATAGCTCTCAAAATGTGTGGTGAGGCAAAAACTAGTTTTCGCAATAAAAAGCATTTTTTTAGTGTGTGACAGCTGCCAAATATAAAAACCCGGTATAAATCTAGTATCGCTGTAATCGCACCAACTCGAAGAATAAAGTCACCTAATCACTAATACCGCACAAGGAACGGCATAAAAAAAAAAAAAAACTACTTCTACACAGGCTATTGGTTTTTTTTCATTCTGCCTCCCAAAGATTGCAGTAAGGCTTGGCGCACATTTATCCTGCGCTCTGCGCTGAGCGCTTACACCAGGGTTTCTGTGTAAATCTCTGATTAGGCACATCAGGGGCTCTCCAAACACAACATGACTTCCACTGTCGATTCCAGCCAATTTTGCATTCCAAAAGTCAAATGGTGCTTCTTCCCTTTCAAGCCCTGCCGTGTGCCCAAACAGTAGTATTGTCCCACATATAGGGTATCGGCGTGCTCAGGAGAAATTGCTCAACAAATTGTATGGAGCAATTTCTCCTGTTAGCCTTACGAAAATGCAAAATATGAAGCTAAAACGATTTATTTGTGAAAAATGTTGCTTTTTTATTTCCACGGCTCTATGTTATAAACTTCTGTGATGCACCTGTGGGTTCAAGGTGCTCAATACACATCTAGATAAGTTCCCTAAGGGGTCTAGTTTCCAAAATGGGGTCACTTGTTGGGGGTTTCCACTGCTTAGGCCCATCAGGGGCTCTCCAAACGCAACATGGCATCCACTATCGATTCCAGCTAATTTTGCATTCCAAAAGTCAAATGGCGCTCCTTCCCTTTCAAGTCCTGCCGTGCGCCCAAACAGTAGTATTCTCCCACATATGGGGTATTGGCATGCTCAGGAGAAATTGCAAAGCAAAATGTATAGTCCATTTTCTCCTGTTACCCTTGTGAAAGTAAAAAAAAAGGTCTAAAGGAAAATTTTTGTGAAAGAAAAGGAAATGTTTCTTTTTTCCCTCCACATTCCATTCATTCATGTGAAGCACCTGAAGGGTTAATAAACTTCTTGAATGTGGTTTTGAGTACCTTGAGGGGTGCAGTTTTTAGAATGGTGTCACTTTTGGGTATTTTCTGTCATATAGGCCCCCAAACTCACTTCAAATGTGAGGTGGTCCCTAAAAAAATGGTTTTGTAAATTTTGTTGTAAAAATGAGAAATCGCTGGTCAACTTTTTACCCTTATAACTTCCTAACAAAAAAAATGTTGGTTCCAAAATGGTGCTGATGTAAAGTAAACATGTGGGAAATGTTACTTATTAAGTTTTTTGTGTGCCACATCTCGCTGATTTAAGGGTATAAAAATTCAAAGTTGGAAAATTGAAAAATTTTCTACATTTTCGCCAAATGTCCATTTTTTCACAAATAAACGCAAGTTATATGAAGGAAATGTTACCACTATCATGAAGTACAATATGTCTCGAGAAAACAATGTCAGAATCAGCAGGATCCGTTGAAGCGTTCTAGAGTTACGACTTCATAAAGTGACACTTGTCAGAATTGATAAAATTGGCCCGGTCATGTAGGCAAAAAAACAGGCTCTGGTGCGAAAGGGTTAAATCCTGCTAATTGCACCCATTTTCCAAGTGAGTCACATCTGCATGCTGTAATATTCTTGTCATCTGCACTTTGCTAAGAGTGAAATATATATTAGAGTCAAATACAAAAAAAATGAGCTCAGGAACAAGCTATATAGTGAATATAAATAGAAGTCATGTTTATTTTCAGTGCTTTATACAGTATGTACATGATAGTGTATTATTTGATTGTTCTATATTAGGTTACGGTAACTATGACAACAGAAGAGTGTGGCTTTTTTAGGTTTGGCTGGAGAAATAAGCATTGCAACAATTTTGCCTCATTTATTAAATTATTTGTGCATCTTCAATATGTGTAAACATTTCAATGCATATCATTGTGCCACCGAAGTCTGAAATAGATACCAATCGGGAGGGAAGAAAAGAACAGTAGATGGAAAGTATTATTGTGTTATGTTTTATATTTTTATCTGCTATCTTTTTCATCGGAACTAAGAAAAAACAAGGAAAAATAAATACAATCTTTGCAATGTATTCCTCCATTGCATTGACTCAGATGTAAAGGCTTTACCGTACAAAACTGTAAAAAGGTCATTTGGAATCTGCAAAAAAAGTGTCACCGAAAGAATGAAATTTAAGGCATCTCAGCGTTACTCCATATCTCTCAATCCTATTTTTGTCCAGTATAGAAGCAATCTACAAAGTAGCTTTATAGTAAGTGAATATGTTCCCTTTAGTTCTACCGGAATATCCTGCAGTGTGTTTATATCTGAACTTGGGTTTTAGGAATAAAGCAACTTCATATTTATCCAGAATGGGAGAAACACAACAAAATGAAAGATTTTTCTAAATTTTTTGTGAAATACCAGCTTTCAAAAAACTCACAGCACGACTATACTTATATTGTACTCTGCTTTTCCAATGCATTCATGTTACCCTACATTAGTTAAAGTAGAACTATTCTTTCACACAAAATCTGTAGAAAACATATTGTTGCTGACCTAACCCCTAAAATAAGAGAAAATTGCTTTTGGTGCACTTACAAGTCTAAAATGTACAAGAACTTTCCTGGTTCTCATGCTCTATAACTTGCCATTCACTGTTTTTAGAGAATGGTTCCTCTTCATTTGTGTTCTGCCAGTTCTACAGCTGCAGAAACTTCCTTTCCCTTACTGCCAGTCATGCCACTCCTCTCCTTCTACTGCCCAATGGTTTGCTTGCTCCAAACTGAAGGTCCACTTCTATTATGTTCGTACTTCATTTGACAGAAGGAAAACAAAAGCAAAAAGACAAAGCCTTGCCCCCACTTTTTGTATTTCATTTTGATTTGTCTGCTACTGAAGATGGATTATACTTTATAACAGGCAGTAGACAGCAAGTAAGAAGATAGACTAGAGATGATAATTTTTGAGTTCAGACAACATAATTTTTTTAATACAGTGATTTGACTTTTTAGTACATTAGTTATGAAATGGGATAAAGTCTGGGAGTCAAGTGACCAACAAAATGGTCAATGTCATTTCAACAAACTTTGCATAAATCAACAGAACAAATTTATATAATACATTTTGTATTATGTCACCACAGAGTTATCTGTTATCTTAAAGAGAGGAAGACAGATAAAAATCGCAGGATACATTTTGTTCTGCATAACTGTCAGAAGTAGTGTTTCTCTTCATGTACACACACATGACAGCTAATTCGGAACATTTACCTGAATACCACTTAAAAAATATATTTTTTTATGAAACTTATAGTCTGTTTTGATTATTCTTTATGTGATTATTAGATATGAGTGGATCAGCCAAAATTCTAATTTGCCTGTTTACGTGGAGTTTTTACAGGAGAGTGAATTTGGAGACAAGTTGTCCTCCATGAGTTTAATATCCTTTATTATGCTCTGGTATTATCATAGACCCCAAACCATAATAAATAAATGATGTAAAAAAAAAAAATTACTTATATTCACCTCTCATGTACCTTTGCTCCTCACCATTACCCATCTTGTTAGGTCACATCAGCTGATCTCCCAAGACTTCCTCATGCTAGACCAGAACTCTTAGCTCTGATGAGGTCCAGGATATCTGCGCAAGCATGTAGTACGTCACAACATCAAGACATTATGACATGTGCTGTAACCTTGCACAGTCACACACATAACTCCCATGAGCCCCATCAGGACTAGAAGTTCCACCCTATCTTAAGAGGCTCATGGATTCAGGAGTCACAATGAAGACCAGATGGGTGATGGTAAGGAACGGTGGGGCCAAAGAAGTGAGCTGTAGAGTTGAGCGAAAAGGGTCGGTCAAATTCATAAGTCGCCGACTTTTGCTAAAGTCGGGTTTCATGAAACGAAACCCGACCATAGTGTGAGGTTGGCCATGAGATCGGCGACCAGAGCGCCAAAGTCGCGTTTCAAATGATGCTTCAAGCGCCCTTTTTCAGCCAATAATGGAGGACGCACACTGTGGGCAACGCGATGACATGGGCAGCGGTCACTACCATCTTTGAGAAGGGCATGCAAGTGATTGGCTTGCTTTGTGTGGCGTCACAGGAGCTATAAAAGGGCGTGCACGCCGACCGCCATCTTACTTCTGCCAATCTTAGCATAGGGAGAGGTTGCTGCTGCTGATTCTGAATAAGGGAGAGCGTTAGGCAGGGAAGAAGAAAAAAAACTGCTTCTGCTGGTAGCGATTTTCACTGTACAACACAACAGTTTGTGTGCAGTGACAGGGGAGGCTATATTTTTGTGCATCAGCTCTGTTGGTTATTAGGCTGCCTTATAAGGCTCCCTGATAGCTGCATTGCTGTTTGCACACTGCTGTGCAAACTGCTTTTTTAAAAGCAAAAATACTTTTCTTCCTCTTTTCTGCACAGTTACCAAGCGTTCATTTTTCCACACTTTTGTGTGCAGCAGTCCTGCTTATTAGGCTGCCTGCTGCCATACTTGGACCGAGAGCATCATTGTCAGCCTCCAAAAATCTCTAGGGAGATTCAAATTCTCCCCTATACTATATACACCTTGTACCTTGTCATACACCAGCCTATTTCAGCCTGTTAAATTGAGGTGTAATCTATAGTGGGCCTGAGATAATAGTTCAGCCTCCTAAAATCTCCAGGGAGATTCAAATTCTCCCCAATACTATATACACCTTGTACCTTGCTTTACAGTACCATATAGCTGGTGGTATTTTGGGTACATTTTGCCAAAAATGAGGAAGTATGGTGGAAGAGGCTGTGGAAGTGGGCAGGGGTTGCCAGCTGGTACTGAAGGTGGTGGTGGTGGTGGTGCATCTGCTGGTAATGGCAAAAGCACAATAGCACCTAAGGCAGGAGGTGTTGAGCCTGCGTCATCGTCTGGCTCCACAAGGCCTCGAAGGCTCCCTTTTCTGGGAGTAGGTAAACCACTTTTAAAGCCGGAGCTTCAGGAACAAGTTTTGGCTTACATTGCTGACACAGCCTCCAGCTCTATCGCTTCCTCTTCTGAAGTTTCAAAAAATAAAAGCACTGAGTAGTCAGTGGAGGCTCCTGGTCAGGAACAACACCTTTCCTTGTGTCCTTCACCCCTACCAAAAGTGAAGGATGTGGCAGGCCACACTACAGATTATTCCATGGAGCTCTTTTCACATACTATGCATGGGTTATCAAGTCAAATCGTGAATTCCCCTGTCCAACATGAATATGACATGGAGTGCACTGATGCACAGCCACTGCTAGATTTTTCTGCTGGTACATTCACTCAGAGCACTACATTGTCCTCGCAGTGTAGTGAGCCAGAATCTGACACTGATGAAACTCAGGTGCCCCTTCCCGCACACTATACCACCTTACACTGTGACACAGAGGAAGGTGCACATGAAATTGAAGAGGAGGTGATGGATGACCCAGTTGTTGACCCACATTGGCATCCATTGGGGAAAGAGGGTGCCGCAACCAATAGCTCAGAAGAGGAGGAAGAGGATCCGCAGCAGGCATCGACATCGCAACAGCTGTTATCTGGTAAGCCTGTAGCAGTCAAAAAATGGGTTACAAAAACCAAAAGAGTTGCAGGACAGCTTGGCCAGACGGTTAAATTAGCACAGCATGCAAGACCTAAAAATGTCTTCCATAGTAGGAAGAGTGCAGTTTGGCAATTTTTTGAACAAAATCCTAATGATCAGGCAAAGGTTATCTGTAAGAAGTGCGCAAAGATCTTTAGCCGAGGGAAAAATCTGAGAAATTTGAATGCCAGTTACATGCTTAGATATTTAACCACCATGCACTTGCAAGCGTGAACAGACTACCAAACCTCACATACCACATGTGCACCTGCTCCGAATGAAGGTAGTCAGCAATGCTACATTGCTTCCCCCACTGTAAGCCCACCGGTTAGCACACCACCAGCAGCAAATGTTGAGGTGTCGTCGCAAGGCCAAAGCAGTCAGGGAATCACAATGTTATTGCTACCAAAGACTGAATCTAAGCCATCTGCAAGACCACCAACACCATCACCATCACCAACCCTCTCTCAGTCCGCCATGTCCACTGCTAGTTCCACCATATGCAGCTCTCAAGTCCAGCTCACCCTACCAGAGACTCTGAGTAGGATAAGAAAGTACTCATCCTCTCATCCGCGTACACTGTGTTTGAATGCCCACATTGCCAAACTAATCTCGTTAGAGATGATGCCCTACCGGTTGGTTGAAAGCAAAGCTTTCCGCAAGCTCATGGCCTACATATTACCACGTTATGACCTACCCAGTCGGCACTTCTTTTCTGGAAAAGCCATCCCAGCCCTCCACCTGCATGTGAAAGACTGCATTGTCCATGCACTCAAGCAATCAGTGAGTGGAAAGGTGCACCTCACAACAGATGCATGGTGCAGTAGGCATGGCCAGGGCCGTTACGTGTCCATCACTGCGCACTGGGTTAATGTGGTGGATGCAGGGTTCACAGGGGACAGCGGCAGTGGGACAGTGCTGCCTAGCCCACGGTATAGTACAGTTGGATGTAGACGTTTGACCCTCCTCCTCCTCCTCCTCCAGAAGCGAAAGCTCGTCCACAGAGCGCAGTCGCACGAGCACTCCATCCGCAGCTGCCAGAGTTGCACACGAGGTGTCCCACTATCGAACAGCTAGTGGTAAGTGTCAGCAGGCTGTGTTGAAGATGATGTGTTTGGGCGACAACAGACACACTGCGGAGGTACTGGCCAACTACTTGCAGCAACAAACTGAGTCATGGCTGGGCAGTCTACATCTTGAGGCAGGCAAGGTAGGTAATGATAACGGCCGGAATTTTGTGACAGCCATAGCCCTTTCAAAACTCTGACACATACCTTGGTTTGCTCACACCTTGAACCTGGTGGTGCAGTGCTTCCTCAATAATTATCCGGAGTTAACAGCCCTGCTCCATAAGGTGCGACGACTGTTCTTGCACATCCGCCGGTTGCCTGTACACTCCAGTCGTATGCAGAAGCTGCAGCGATTGCTCCACCTTCCCAAGCACCGCCTAATTATCAACATTGTAACAAGGTGGAACTTCACCCTGCACATGGTTGAGAGGCTGTGCGAACAGAGGCAGGCTGTAATGCATTTGTGGGAAGATACATGGGCAGGCAGTTTGAGGGCAGACATGGAGTTGTCGGGTGTGCAGTGGTCGAAGTTGAAAGATCTCTGTAAAGTCCTTCAGTGTTTTGAGGAATGCACACAGCTGATAAGCACAGACGACGTCAGCCCCAGCCAGATTAGTATTAGCCTATTTTTTGGAGCCTCATCTATTGCATTGTAGGTTACCTTCCTGCATTGTAATAGCTACAAAAAGTTTGTGATACTATCGGTTTTACATCTTTGGGCACATCCAGTGTATTTTTGTGGAAAAAAAAAGTTAATAAAGTTCACCAAACACTCCACTTTACAGTTGTGTAGGCCACATTAGCTCATATTAAAGTCTAGTCCACACTTTATAAAATTAGTGTCTCTTATACCTGTTAGCAGCTGTTCAGGAATAAGCACACTAAGCTCTTAGTACTTTTCTGCCTGTCTTTATCTGTCTACCAAGATGAAGAAGGCAGGGAGTAAGGCACGTGGTTATGGGAGTGGAGTTTCTGCAGGGAGAGGACGTGGGGATTCTGTGCCTGCTGCGGGCACCATTGAGTCAGCATCAACCTGGTTTTCCCAGGGAACAGTCCTTTATGCGCAGATTTGTAGGAGCTCGCCGTACCCCACTGCTGCGGGATAAACAAATTGAAGCCGTTGTCGGATGGATGGCAGCTAACGCATCGACTTCAATTAGTTCCAGATCCTCTCATGTCCAGACCACCGAAGAGCACCCATCTGTCTCTTCACCACTTGCCAAATTGCCCAGGCAGTCAGAGAGCCCGGCACAGGAGCCATCTCTACTTCTGTTCTCTGAATCTGTTGGCTTGGAAAGAGGGGGCCAGCCAAGCAGCATTCGAGAATTTGAAGAAGAGGTAGTATGCAGTGATGCGCAACAGCTTTGTCTCTCTGAATCTGAAGAGGCGGGTGGGCCAGTGCCCATGGTCAGCACACCTCGGTACGCATCGGATGATGAGACTCAGGTGCCACTTTCTGGTGCATACTGTGCTGTCGAGACTACCCAGGAGAAGCAGTCGTTTGAAGAGGGTAGTGTAGATGATGAGGTCCTTGACCCATCATGGTGTGAGGTACAGGAAGGTGGTGGGAGCAGCTCTGAGGAAGAGATTCCCTGAAAAGCCAAAAAAGGAGGGAGAGGGAGGGGGCAGACTCGGTTGCCTGTAGCCCCCACTTCGGTACCCATTAGGAGCATGCCTCTTCCAAAACCCAAAACGGGTGCTCCCAAGACTTGCAGTGCCTGGTCCTTTTTTGACACAGATGCAGATGACTTTTGTTCTGTCAAATGCAAGCTGTGTAATCAGAAAGTGAAAAGAAGGAAAAGTGTCAGCAACCTCAATACCACAAATATGTGGAAACATGTGCGGACCAAGCATGTGGTGGAGTTACAAAGACACACTGAAGACCTCGGCCAACCTACAGCGCCACCTACCACCTCTTCAACTCGTGTTGTAGCCTCTTCCTCCAGCTCACACACAGCTGGTTCGGTTTCCTCACAGGATCGCCATGGAAGAACCTCTGGCACTGTTGTACAGAGACACAGTATCATTCCACCCACAGCACCACGTTCCCTTTGATCCTCACACTCCCTGGCCAGTCTACAGCCATCGGTAGCACAGGCATGGGAGAAAAGGCGCCCATACTCGGCAAACCACCCCCAAGCACAGGCTGTGAATGCTGGCATTGCAAAACTACTGTCCCTTGAAATGCTCACATTCAGGCTGGTGGAGACTGACACATTCCGTAACTTCATGGCATTGGCAGTCCCACAATACAACATGCCCAGCCGCTTTTATTTCAGCAGGCAAGCCGTCCCTGCCCTGCAAAAGCATGTGGAGGGAAAAATTAAACATGCGCTACTAAACGCTGTCACTATCAAAGGTCCACCTGACCACTGATGCGTGGACCAGTAACCATGGACAGGAACGATATCATTCCCTCACTGCCCATAGGGTAAATGTAGTGGAGCCGGGTATAGATCTTGAGAGTGGCGCTGTACGTGTTCTGCCAACTCCAAGGATTGCAGGAATCCAGTCTGTACACATTGACTCCTCCTCATACTCCAGTTCCTCTGAATCAGCGCTGCAGGAGCCGTCACAGTCTACCTCCACATGGACCCGTGAACGCTTACCTGTTACGACCGATATGAGCACAGCCATGGCCAAACGTCAACAGGCCATATTGAAATTAATTTCTTTGGGGAATCGAAGCCACACAGCGCAGGAGCTCTGGAATGCCATCAAGCAGGAGAGCGACGTGTGGTTTGTGCCAGCGAATCTCCAGCCAGGCATGGTAGTGTGTGACAATGGCCGAAATCTGGTGGCAGCTCTGGGCCTAGGCAACCTCACTCACATCCCATGTCTGGCACATGTGCTTAACTTGGTCGCGCAGAGTTTTTTGAGGGACTATCCGGATCTTGATGCACTGCTGCACAAGGTCCGCATAGAGTGTGCTCACTTGCGGCATTCCAGCATGGCAAGATCGCGCATTGCAGCTCTGCAGCGCCGATTCCGCCTTCCGGAACCTCTCATCATATGTGACCTACCCACCAGGTGGAATTCAATGTTACATATGTTGGAGAGGTTGTGTGAGCAGCAGGCAGCAGTAATGGAGTACCAGCTGCATCAGGCGCAAACAAGTCACACTGCGCGCCGATCACTCTTCACCACCACTGAGTGGGCCTCTATGCGTGCCTTCTATGATTCCATGCGGATGGCGAGTGCAGATGATGCACTAGTCAGCATGACTATCCCTCTTATCTGCCTGCTTCAAAAAACACTGCAAGGGAGGAGGTTGTGGAAGAATTGGAGAATGAGGAGTCACAAATACCATCTGTTTCTTGACAATCTGTTTCCTCACAAAGGCCTAGGCAGGGGACACTTTGTGAGGAGGATGAGGAGGAGTCAATGGAGGAGGAAGACATCTGTCCAGAGGAGTGAGGTACACAATGCTCTAGTAGTCAGTATGTAGAGCGAGCGTGGGGTGATGCAGAGCAGGCAGAGATCACGCATCAAGCAGGGGACAGCGTTTCTTGGCCAGTAGACTGTCTGCAGCACATGGTTGATTTCATGCTGCAGTGCCTAAGAAACGACCGCCACATCGCCCACATTCTCAACACGGCTGATTATTGGGTGTTCACCCTCCTCGATCCTCGCTACCGGGACAACTTACAAAGCCTCGTAACACCGTTGAATGAGGAGCGTAAAATGCGCACACTGGTGCATTCCATCATGTTCTCCATTCCACCAGAGAGCAGTGCTGCTAGTGCTTTACAAAGCAGCTCAGTGCGTCGAGGCAGTGGAGGAAGATCTGCACAAAGAGGGAGCAGAAGCAGCGCCTCAGCACAAGGCAAGACCAGTATCGCCCAAATGTGGCAAAGTTTTGTGTCCCTGCCACAAATGTCTACACCATCACAGACTGCTCCAGTCAGCAGGAGGCAACGTTTCCGTCAGATTGGATACATGGCCAGAGCTTAGCCAGTATGCAATGGAGGTTCTGGCTTGCCCTGCTGCTAGTGTATTATCAGAACGTGTCTTTAGTGCCGCAGGTGGTGTACTAACAGACCGTCGCATGCGACTATCCTCCGATAACGTTGACCGGCTTACTTTTCTGAAAATGAGCAAGGCCTGGATCTCACAGGAATTTGCCAGTCCTCTCCCAGATTAAATAATTGTTGTTGTCAACAGTATCCAGGTCTCCTGTTGTGTTCATGTTTCTAACACCTGAACTGTAATCCCTGTGCTCTAGCACCGCCAGTTGCTGTTCATAAGTGCCATCTGCACAGTCAACACATGCTCCAGTGTTATTGGGGTTCAGTAATGTCAGCTGATCCCCTGCTATGTGTCGGGCAATTTCTCCTGCTCTGTCCACATTCACACTACTACAGATATTAAACTTGCTCCAATTAGGCCTCTGACTCCACTCTGTTTCTATTATTTACCCTGGGCTCCAACACCGCCAGTTGCTGCTCAGAAGTGCCATCTGCACAGTCAACACATGCTCCAGTGTTATTGGGGTTCAGTAACGTCAGGTGATCCCCTGCTGTGTGTCCGGCAATTTCTCCTGCTCTGTCCACATTCACACTACTACAGATATTAAACTTGCTCAAATTAGGTCTCTGGATACACTCTTTTTTCTACTGTAATCCCTGGGCTCCAACACCACCAGTTGCTGTTCAGAAGTGTCTTTGGCATGGGTACTCCCTCCTGCCCAGCCTGGTTCCAGCACGCCAGCTGTTTCCGGGTAGTGTCAACGTCACTTTGCCTCCAATATGTTGTACTGTCGTGTTGCGGTCGGGTTAGCTGACTCTATGGTGCCTGTAGTTTACGTGCTTCCCATGTGGGCTGCGGGATCTGGCAATGAAGGCTAGTTCCGTAGTGCCAATAGGACAAACTCCCCCTGTAGGACTGTGGGTTTCGGTAACTCCGGCCGGCTTGTGGCCTTGCATCTTTTTTTTTCATGTGTACCTTCTGCTGCCTATCTGAGTTCCAGTACCATTAGCTGGTTCTTTGGAGGTCAATCTTGAATATGTCCCCCTCGGTTCCAGTAGCGTCAGCTGGTTCCGGGCAGAGCCTTTGCCTTGGGTGCCTCCTTCTCGGTATCCGAGTTCCACCAACGTCTGCTGGTCCTTGGTAGTGCTTTCTGGCACAGGTACCTCCTGCTTAGTAATCGGGTTCCAGTACCATCAGCTGGTCCTCGGCAGTTCCATTGGCTCTTGTACCTTCGGCTACCCATCCAGGTTCCAGTACCGTCAGCTGGTTCTCAGCAGTTTCTCAGCCTTCTTGTACCTTCTGCTACATTTACAAGTTCAAGCTTTTTGAAATGGTTTTTGGTAATCACTCTGGATCTCCCTGATGACGACCCTAAAGACGATGACCCTGAAGACCACCAAGAAGAAGACGACGACCCCGAAAACGACGACCCTGGAGACGATGACCCTGAAGACCACCCCGAAGAAGACGAAGAAGATGACCCTGAAGAGGTTATATTGTGGTGTGATCCATCTTGAGATTGACAATGACCCCTACACTGTATACAGCTGTACGTTTCAGATCCATTACTGTTTTACGGCTTTTTATATTGTGTTGTAATCCATACTGAGCCTCAGAGCGCCTGTGTCTGCCTCCTCAAATATATACGGAGATTTAGAATGTTTAAACTATGCTATATATACCTGTTATCTGATGATACCGCACCCTTTTTCTACTTTTTATATTCTTGTCTAATCCATACTGAGCCTGTGAGCGTCTCTGTGTGACTCATGAAATATATTCTGAGATTTACAATTATCCTTTGACTGTATACAGCTGTATGCTTCTGAAACAGTACCATATATCTGATGTTATTTTGGGTACATTTTCTCTAAAATTTGGAAGTATGGTGGAAGAGGCCGTGAACGTGGGCGTGGGGTGGCCAGCTGGTACTGATGGTGGTGGTGCATCTGCTGGTAGTGGCAAAAGCACTATAGCAGCTAAGGCAGGAGGTGTTGAGCCTGCGTCATGGTCTGGCTCCGGAAGGCCTGGAAGGCTACCTTTTCTGGGAGTAGGTTAACCGCCTTTAAAACCGGAGCATCAGGAACTGGTTTTGGCTTACATTGCCAAAACAGACTCCAGCTAATATGCCCTCCTCTTCTGAAGTTTCAAAAAATGCAAGCACTGAATCGTCAAGTGCTGGCTCCTGGTCAGGAAGAACCCCTTTCCTTGTGTCCTTCACCCCCACCAAAAGTGAATGATGCAGCAGGCCACACTTTACATTAGTCCATGTAGCTCTTTCTCACATACCATGCCTGGGTTATTACCCAGTCCAAGATGAATCTGACATGGAATGTGGGTCGCCAGCCAGGGCAGTGGGGTTAATCGGTACCGGGCCGGTGTCTCAGAGGGATGTGTCACGGTGGTGGTGACCTGGTCTGTGGCCCTGGGCATCCATGCAAAGGGGTGAATAATGTTTATAGGTGAATGATACGTGACTCCACCTGTGGTTTCTGATCAGATTGACCAGTGCTGCAGTGTCGCTTCTCTGGGACAGATGTTGTGGTGCAGCTAAGATGTAGAAGCCCTGCACAGGTAGGGCCGTAGTCGCAGGGCAGATGAAAGAGTTGGTAGATGGTGTGCAGTGCAGGATGTAGCAGAGCCGTGCGCCAGGTGCAAGAGAAAGATGACAGACAGTTATGCAGTTCCTTTACCTGTACTTAGTACGTGCCATCCAGGACCCAGAATACAGATGAAGAAGGAGTTGGTCAGCCTGGAAACAAATTAGGAATTCTCTCTCTGCAGATAGGTAGTGTGGCCTCCATTCTAGCGCTTATCTGAGGTACTCGCAGTACTGAGTTCAATGAAGTTCCCCCTGTTGACTCTCTTTTGGAACTTTCTCTTATGGCAGGCAGCTGTAGCCTTTTCCTTCTGGCTCACACATGTCGCTGCTGGGGCCTCAGAGCCTTAGTTGGGAACAGAGCATTTACAGCTGCTACTTCCTCCGGTTTCTGCTGCAGGACCGTCAGTGTCCCTACAAACTCGGCGACTGGAATCCGGACTATGTGCTCCAGCTAGGAGTGAGCCTTAACTCTGCTCATCCTCCAGCTCCCCTTCTCACGTCCACACACTTCCCCTTCCCTTCACAGACTCCCCTAACTTCCCTCCTCACGACCACAGAGAGCAGCTCCACAGCAGTCAGGTTCAGAGCTCTCCCTGCAGGCCTGGAGTGGGAACTGTGTTGTGTGTTGGTTTAACTGCTAGAGAGATCCTTCATTGCTCCCAAGCATGACATCACACTCCCTAGGAGGAAGGTACTGCCACTGTGGTGACCGTACTCCTGGGGGCGCCACAAGTGCACTGATGCCCAGCCACTTCTAGATGATTCTGCTGGTACATTGACCCAGACCACTACATTCCCTTCGCACTCTACACAGCCAGAATCTGACCCTGATGAAACTCAGGTTCCCCTTCCTGCATACTATACCACCTTACACGGCGACAAAGAGGAAGGTGAAGATGAAAGTGCAGGTTCCTTGAGCAGGTGGGGGGCATACTTATGGGCGACGGCACTGGCACAGGGCCCCTCATAGTACGCAAAAGTGTCTCTGCTGGTGGGAGGGCCCACCCGCCATCAGGCACACTGGAGTACTATGAGGGGCCCTGTGCCAGTGCCGTCGCCAATGAGTGGGCCCCCCTGCTTCCTCAGGATCACAGCACTTGCAAAGTTGAAATACTTACCTCTCCCTGCTCCACCGCCGTGACGTCTTCCGCGTTTCCTGACAGTGACATTCTGGTCAGAGAGCGCGATGACATCACGTCTGTATGCCCTCTTCCTAAACAGTCCAAGTGCAGAGAGATAGAAGATGGGGACGACGAGGGGTCCAGAGTACAGGGATTCCCTAGCGAGGAGACTTATTTAATTGTTTTCAACTTTGGGACAGCAATTTTTGGGGAGCACTATACTCTGGAGAATGATATATGAGGCCCACCATACACTGGAGCATTCCAAAGGTGGACATCAGACACTGGAGCAGCATTTACAGGGCCCATTATACACTGGAGCATTAGAAATGGGGCCCATTATATATGGAGCATTATTTGGGCCCATATGACACTGGAGCATCATCCATGGGGCCCATCATATATTGGAGCATTGTAAATGGGGCAGATTATATATAGAGCATTATTTGGACCAATCGTACACTAGAGCATCTTCCGTGAGGCCCATCATATGCTGGAGCTTTCCAAATGGGGGACATCAGGCACTGGAGCAGCACTTACAGGGCCCATTATACACTGGAGCATTAGAAATGGGGCCCATTATATATGGAGCATTATTTGGGCCCATAAGACACTGGAGCTTCATCCATGGGGACCAACATATACTGTAGCATTATGTGGAACTCATCATATACTGTATCGAACATTATATGGGACCAATGATTCTGTATGGAGAAATATATGGCCTTATTACTCTGTATGGCGCACTATGCGGTGGCCATAATACTGCATGGAGTAATATACTGTCCGTTTTTGGAGCTATTGGAGAATTTAAAATGGATATCAGTCATGTGATGTAAGAAGTGAAGTATTTTTCATTGTACAATACTGCTATTTCTCTGCCGTATCAAAGGATCATGAATTGTGGCATGTGTTAAAGGAGCCCAGGGCCCACGAAAATCTGGGGCCAGCCCTACCCCCCACAACTTTAGCCAAATAACCCCCAGTTTTCAATGCCTAACTATTATTATAAAGTAAATTAATGTTGACAAGCTTAAGTAATAAGAATTGATGTTTTTGGCATTAAAATGGGCACTGTAGGTGTGTTTCCTGTCCTCCACTCACTGCCGACTTTGCTTCCCCATTGACTTATATTGGGTTTCGTCTTTCAGTCGGCCTTCGACTTTTCACGATAATCGGCCGATTGCGTTCGACCCGACTTTTGCGAAAGTCGGGTTTCATGAAACCCGACTCGACCCAAAAAAAGGCAAAGTTGCTCATCTCTAGTGAGCAGTATGGTGAGTATAATTTGCTTTTTTTTAACCTTTTGAAGGCATTTTATGGTACAGAACAATGGTGGCCAGTGGCTGCTGTTTTGCTAAATCCACACAGAACTGAATTACAAGTATTCGCATTTTGGCAAAAGTGGATTTTTGTAAACTTTGAGTAGAATTCAATTCCACTAAAATATATTTGCTCATCTCTACTTATTGTGTAGGAGCAAGAAATATTTTCTAAAACAAGTTTGCAATTCATAAAGAATAGTTTCTTGTTGGTGAAATCGGTATAGTACTAGATACTGTATTGCAGTTCAGGTACAAAACAGTGTTCCATTAGAGTACAGTACATCAGGGTCCAAACAGCTAAAGCTTAACTTATAGCTATACTATATACCATTTTTTTATGAAAGGATCAAAACTCTGAAAGTCTAATTCAAAAATATAGGCATTGTCATCAGTTCTGTCATCATCACTGTCTTCTGTTGTCATCTGTTTTTGATCACTGAGCCACTGAAATGAGACATGGAAAAAATGAATGCGACAGATGACAATGGTTGTCATCCATCACATCTATTTTTTCATTCATCGCCCCACGGACTTTCCATTCATCCAATGAAAGAAGAAAAAAGGATCAAAAAAAGTTTTTGTGATTTTCAGAAAAGCATTGCATGCAGCATATTTAGCTTTATCAGTGGATGATGGTAATGTCTTATATATCATAAAATATTACCGAAGTCAGTTTTCTATAAATATAGTAGGACTATGCAAAATTCCATTCAAATGGGATAAAGCACCAGATAAAAGCAATTGGATATTTAGTATGTTTCTTCCAACCACATTGTTTGCGCCTCCTGTATTTATCATGAAAAATGTTTTTCACATTGTCACTCATGAATGTAATATTCATCACTTATTTTTTTCTTGGATGGAAGATTTATCTGCTTTATTTTAACTATTTTTGTTTCCACAGATATAAGTGGGAGGAAGGCTGCCTGGAATATCGCAATATATTAGTGAATAATCAAAGGATCGTAAGATAAAGTCCCAGAGAGAGTAAATAATGTCAATAGAAATGTAAAAAAAAGTGTATAAAAACACAAAATATCTTAATTTAAAAAATAAAGTAAAGCAAACATTTTTTCCTTCACATTGTATTAATATGGAAGCAAAAATAATAAAAAAAAGACTGCAAAATCTATAATACACTGGTATACAATGATTTTGGTGCCAACAATATCTGAATGGTTTTACATTAAGTTTACGGTGCTGATTAAGAATATGACTTGGTTTTTGCCAGATTGGCTTTGGTTTTTTAGATATTTAGTAGTTAATTAAATACAGTAGAATTCTGGCTTCAAAAAGTCACATTTATAGCAATGTAAGCCTACAAATGGAAACACATAATAATTATATGGAATATTTCATTACCTAAGACACTGTTAAAGAGATAAACGCTATTGGATTTGTTATCACACACAAGTCGCATTGGGGGAATGCATTGATTTCATGGATGAATTATATGAAAAACTGTAACCAATTCAGCAAACGTAATGTTTTTTTTTTTTAAATTCAGGACCCACAAGGTACCCTACATCCATTTAAAAAACCTTGGTATCTGAAAAAAAAATATTTTTAGACCTGTGTAATCATAATTAAATACATTATATGTAAAATGCTTGGATGCTCGTTGCTCTAACTCTTGTATGCACGTTTTGAGTAATGAGTATAATGGGAGTCAATGGGAAATTTGAGCATTTTTCCAGCAGACTCTACAGAGAGGTCTGTGGGGCAGTGAAAAATGTTGAAATGGATGGGGAAAGTGCTGAATGGAAGGAGAACAGCATGGAGAAGACCCCTGGATGCATCTCTAACTCCCAGATTGCTGCGGAGAACAAATGGTGTCACACTTTAACTCCACATTAAGGACTGATGATAAAATATTCAAAATACTGTAGACTAGAAACTGGAGATTACATGAAAAAGAAAATGTTAAGAAACATTCTTTTCTGTTTAATGACTTTTATATAAGGCAAACATTGTAAAAGGATTTTAAAAACAATAACAAAGTAAGCCAAAATGTAACTTTTTAATAAAAAAATTGGAAATTTTGGTGTGATTTATAAAGGAAGAAAGAATTGCCAAAAATTTGATGGAAGATCTCAGATACCCATGTATTAGACATAATACACATTCTGTTCAAATTATCATGTTGTGGTACTCCTAGAATCATAAAGGCTATGTATAAAGGGCAGAGACTTCCAAAAATTACAAGCAGGGTCATTCATACACCTTTGAAGGCACCTAATATAGTGTCTCATGCAAATATTGTGAGGTGAGCAAAGTATAGTTGGGGTACTCATACACTCAGAAAAGTTCTGCACAGGGCAAAGCCTGTCAAAATTAGTAGCAAAGTCATCCATACAACCTTGAAGCACCAACTGTAGTACCTCATTCAAATATTGTGAGCTAAGTATAGTTGTGGTACTCCTATGCTCATAAAAGATATGCAGAATGCCAGGACGAGATCAGCCACCCAGACATTATGGAAGATCCCCATCACCATCATCATCCCCCCACAGCACTTCCTGATGGCATGAGCCGGTTTCACAGGGGCCTTTGTTGGCTGAGGAATGGGACTGGAAGGCACATATAAAATCTATCCCAACTAAGCAGGAGATGGATGCCTTACTAAGCAAACTGGAGGCTTCTCATAAGGAGGACATGTTTACTCTTAAAAAGGGACAACATGTGGGACAACGCATGGCAGACATGGAGGATACACAGGAGCAGTTTTGCCAGTAGCTACATTCACATCAACAAGTGCTGCAGGACCACTCCATGCAGATAAATGATATCCTCACTTATCTAGATTACATTGAAAATAGACACAGGCGTAATAATCTGCGTATTCATGGCCTCAGTAAGGAAGTGGAAAATGCACAGCTCTAAAAATAGGCCCAAAAATTCTTTATGTATATCTTTCAGAATAAAGCACAGGATAGTATTGAAATCTATCGGATACATAGAGTTCTGGGGCCCAAATCCAGAGATTCAACTAGACCCAGGGACGTTATATGCCAGATTCACTTCTACAAGGAAAAAGAGGCAATCCTGAGGGGAATCAGGGATAGAGATCCCCTCTCATATAAGAGTACCCCTCTCATTTTGCTACCTGTCCTGGCTCACAGAACATTGCAACTCCTCCGGGCTCTGAAGCCTTTGTTGAGCTCGCTTAAAGACAAGGATATCCAGTATCGTTGGGGATATCCCTTCTAACTCATTGCCAAAAAAGGTGGAAAGACAGCAGTCTTCTGTCATCTGTGTGATCTCCCGAAGTTCCTTGGAACATTTGAAATACCTATGATGAGACTCCCAGACTGGCTGACATTAAATGGCCGGAAACCGTTACCTTCTAGAGACCAGTGGCAACAAGCCTTTTCGAGACCAAGACAGACAGTGGGCGGTCAGTCCCCAACTGTTCCATGAGGAGATACATGCTTAACCTATGCAGGACATTTTCATTTTCTTGAGAGTGGCTCTCTCAGAGTGAAGTTGGGTCAGAGATGATAGAAATGGACTCGGCCATTTTGATACCTTCTGGTTTGGTCTATACTTTTTTTCCTTTTTTTATTGTTAATATACCATTCAGACATAGAAGTATAAAAAAACCTACAAAAGACAAAATGAAAAAAACCCTGCTATAATTAAATAAGTAAAAAGCAAAAGTGCATTTAAATCATACAGAGTTCTTAGCAATACTGCATTTGATCAAACATAGCATAAAAGCCGTCCCACCATCGACAAGGTGACTCTGTGGTCGGGGCGGTCCTACACTGTCTAGTATTAATAACCTTATCATGTGTCAAAGTTGACGTCTGTGTGAATAAGGGCAGACAAGGACCGGGTCCCAACCAGTGGACACCAGTCAGGGGAAGCCTTTAAATACAATTTCCAGCTTAGGAGAGGGAGGCCACACCCCAGGTTGCACAGAATGCAAAAATTCAAATAAAAATAAAAAACACAACAATTGAGCTTGGTTTGAGTTGGTACACATGCAGCATATAAATGCATGTTCACATGGCCATAAAGCATACAAAACCTACAAAAGATAAAATGAAAAAAACCCTGCTATAATTAAATAAGTAAAAAGCAAAAGTGCATTTAAATCATACATACTCAAACCAAGCTCAATTTTTGTGTTTTTCTTTTTTGTAGAAGTATAAAAGCAAATTCACCAGAAGACCCTGTCAATTGGATGGGGAGTAGCGTTTATGATAAGTTGTCAACCATCTGGTGATTGTGTTATGAAGATAACTTCCAATATAGTGTATGATTGCTTTATACAATACTCTTATTTGCAAAAAGTTACAATGCCTTTTATACTATACTAGAGGTGTGCCCGATGCTATCGCATCGGGAGGGAAGTGTGTATGTGAGTATGTGAGTACGTGTGTGGGTGTGTATTTGAGTATGTGTGTGTGTTTGAGAGTACGTGTGTGTGTATGTGAGTACATGTGTGCATGTGAGTACGTGCGTGCATGTGAGTACGTGTGTGTGTGTATGTGAGTACATGTGTATGTGAGTACGTGTGTGTGTGTATGTGAGTACGTGTGTGAGTGCATATGTGAGTACGTGTGTGTGTATGTATCTGAGCACGTGTGTGTGAGAGTACGTGTGTGTGAGTATGTGTGTGTGTATATATGTGAGTATGTGTGTATATGTGAGTACGTGTGTGTGTGTATGTGTGTGTATGTATATGTAAGTGTGTGTGAGTACGTGTGTGTGTGAGTGCGTGTGTATGTGAGTACGTATGTGTATGTGAGTACGTGTGTGTATGTGAGTACGTGTGTGTGTGTATGTGTGTGTATGTATATGTAAGTGTGTGTGAGTACGTGTGTGTGTGAGTGCGTGTGTATGTGAGTACGTATGTGTATGTGAGTACGTGTGTGTATGTGAGTACGTGTATGTGTGTGTATATGAGTACGTGTGTGTGTGTGTGTGTATGTGAGTACGTGTGTGTGAGTACGTGTGTGTTGGTGTATGTACATGTGTGTGTATGTATGTGTGTTTGTACATGGTGTGTGTATGTACATGGTGGGCAGGCAGCAGCCGGTCCGGCGGTGTGGCCAGCAGCGACGGGTCCAGCGGCGGCGGTGGGGGGGTCAGCGACGGCAGGTCAAGCGGGGCGGTGGTCCAGGCGGCGGCCAGCCAACAGGAAAGATCGCGGCTTGCGGCCTGCGCACAGGCCGCAAGCCATGGTCTTTCCTGCTGGCTGTGACGGAGGTGGGTGGGCAGGCAGCGGCGCGTCCGGCGGAGGGACCGTCGGCAGCGGGTCCAGCTGCGGCAGTGGCGGGGGGTCCAGCGGCAGTGGGGGGGCTCCAGGCAGTGTCCGGCTAGTGGTACTGTGGAAGGGCCTGGTACCACCAGCGGGTGCCATATTGAAATACCCATCACTTGGCGTACGTCCGGTCGGCACGGTGGATTGTGGGATTCGAGGAAATCCAGACAGAAGTGGATGACAGAAAATTTAAGGCAATTATATATATAGATCTACATATCTATATATGTCTCTATATACATGTGCTGCTGCACGATAAGCTTAATTCCGCCATATGCAGACTCATTACCTCACCGAGGGATTACAGCGCAAGTGCTGTTCTAGATAATTGTCTGTATTAGATATTCTTCTGGGGTCATCACTCTAAGATAGCCTTTTGTTCTTTCCTCTTTCTTTATATTTTTGTTTTACTATCTCCCTTATTACTCTTGATTACTTCTCTGGATGTCAAGGTTAACATTCTGAACATATAATGCTAGGGGTCTGAACAAACCTGAAAAAAGGAGGCAGGTGTTATATCGCTTCCACAGGAAAAAATAAAAGTCATGTTCCAGGAGAGTCATTTTGTAACCACCAATATATCTAATGTGTCTCTAAATTTTACCCGGTCTGGTACCACTGCCTTCACCCTTCCCATAAAGTTTGTGGAGTTTCTATCGCCTTTCATAAGGCTTTCCAACCTAAGGTAATTGATACAAAGATAGATCCAGAGGAAAGGTTTATATTTCTCAAACTTACTTTTTTAAAATCTGCATATATACGTTGGCTAACTAATATTTCCCAAATCAGGGTCAAGTGAGTTTAGGATCTGTGGCTCCGCAGATGCTTACGGACTTTGCGGATGGTTCTAACATCATTCTGGGTGGAGATTTTAATCTTGCTCTAGACCCTTTCCTGGATTCGTCCTTGGGTAGGTCCTCTGTCTCCCTCCCGGGACTGGGTAAATTAAAGAAGGACTTGCTGGCTCTCAGACTGGTGTACATGTGGCAGGTGCTTCACCCAGGAATCAGGGACTATAGTTAGCACACATTGGCACATAACAGTTATTCTAGACTGGATCATTTTTTAATCTCACATGACCTATTAGAAAATAATCCAGGTTGCTCAATAGACACTATCCTATGGTCAGATCACGCTCCGTTATATGGAGAGCTGAAGGCTGGGGGATACACAAGGAGGCTCAATGATAATGTCATGAAAGATAAACTATGTGTGGCAGATATTAAGAGAGCTATTGACAACCTATCCAATAGATCATTCTAATGACCCCACACCAGAATCTATTAAATGGGAGGCCCTAAAATGTATATTAATGGGAATCTTCCTAACTCATGGATCTAGGCTAAAGAGAGAAAGGGCCCAAAAATTGAAAGATACTCTTGTTATGATGGGTACCAAGGAAGCACCTAATAAAGCGGCATCCAGTAATATACTTTAAGCAGAAATTTTGTTTCTAAGGCAACAAGCTTTATCTATTTTGGAAAAGACTCTATGTATAAGAGATAAAATTCGTAAAAATTACTTTGAATTTGGAGGCAAATGTAGATGTTTATTGGCGAGGTCGCTTCATCCTAAGCTCGCACATACCCCAATCCTTAACATAAATTCCTTATCCGGTACTTTGGTACATTCCACATCTGAAATTATGGAGGAATTTAGAACATATTATGCTGGCCTATATAATCTACCCCAACAAAATAATGCATGTACTCCAGTCGCAAAACAGAATCAGGCGGAATACTTGGAGAGGTGCTCCCTGGGTGCTCTTCAAGAGGACGTGATACATTCTTTAGAACAGAACTTCTCCGATTTGGAATTGAAAAAGGCTATTCATAATTTGAAGGCAGGAAAAAGCCCGGGGTCCGATGGGTTTACACCCAGGTTTTATAAAACCTGTCAGGAATTATGCTCCCCATTAATGTTAAAAGATTTCAATAATATATCACAGACTTGTCATTTCCGGCTCCATTCTACACAAGCACATATTACAGTGATACCTAAGGAGGGCAAAGACCCGTCGGTATGTTCCAGCTTCCGCCAAACATCTTTGATTAATGTAGATATTAGGTTATATGCTAAAATGATAGCTCTAAGATTAAATTCCCATATTCCAAACATGATACATAGAGAACAAGTGGAGTTTGTGTCAGGCAGGGAAGCAAGGGACAATACTAAAAAAACAAAGTCCCTGATCTCGAGGTCCCGAATTGAGAAAATCCCCTTATGTTTACTATCAGTGGATGCTGAGAAGGCTTTTGATAGGGTAAACTGGGGCTTTTTAGAAGCCACATTAGAGGTGATTGGTATGCAGCAAGGAAAGAGAAATTGGATTATGGCCTTATGTTATGATCCCTCAGTTATAGTAAGGATAAATTGGCATCTGGCTGCCCTGTTTCCAATAAGGAATGGAACTAGGCAGGACTGCCCATTGTCTCCATGTTTGTATATTTTAGTAAAGGAATCATTGGCGAATGCACTTAGGCAAAATTAATCCATAAAAGGGATTCAAATGGGTGTACAGAACATAAATTAGCTGTTCGCAGAAATCTTTAATGTATGTTTCCTCTCCCAAAATTAGTCTCCCATCTATACTGAAAGAGTTTCATAGATTCAGTAGGTTGAGCAATTTTAAGGTGAACCTCCAGAAATCAGAATTGCCTAATATAGCCTTATCTGAGTATGAGGTAGACCGACTTAAAGCCCCCGTTACACATAGCGATATCGCTAGCAATATCGCTGTAACGTCACCGATTTTGTGACGTAGCAGCGATATTGCTATGTCTGATACTTACCTCCAACCGGCTCCCCCGCTGCTCATCGCTGGTCGCGCGAGAACGTCCTGGATCATTTCTCGTCGGGCGCTTCCTGCTGGGCTTCCTGTGGTGCCGACGAGCGACGTGTGGATGCGGGTGGAGGACGTCAGGATCACCTCGTCTGACAGGTAAGTAACGACCCCTGTTATGTCGCTGGTGTGATCTGCCTGTGTGGCAGCTCACTAGCGACCACTTAGCGATGCACCAGCGATCCATAACGTTGTCGGGATCGCTGGTGTATCGCTAAGTGTAACGGTACCCTAAGTCTGATTTCTCTTTTCGCTGGAGCCAGCATTCCATTAAATATCTAGGTATTAGTATCCCTGAGGATCCCCAGAAATTATTTGAACTGAATTTCCCCCCTCTTAAACTCACCTTGGAGAGGGAGATTGATTCCTGGCATGGCCTTCTGCTGTCCTGGTTTGGAAGAATAAGCGCCACATCTTCATTGCTACTGAATCTGCACTGAGCAGATGAGATGAGGCTGGGCTGGGTAGTTGCTCTCTGTCTCATGTCTTCTTCAATATCTGCATACAAAGCTTCATGTTTAATTGTCAGCAGCAACTGTTTAAGTAGGCATAGAAATGCTATTATTGCCTGATTATGGCATTATAGCCAGTCAGAATCTTTGTGGAGTCCTCAAAGTCTTGGAGAACTGCACAAATGTCAAACACCTATAACCACTCTTCAGTTCTTATGTTTAGAGGCTGGCAAGAATATGAATGGGAATGTTGGAGCTGGTATACCACAACAAGCCTTTCCAACATATGCATTTTGGAGTTCCAGCATGTAATTATGTCGCACACCAGTCGGCATGCCCCGCCGCAGCAGTGCCGGAGCAGGAGCAGATGTAGATGACTTGTGGAAATAAACACTGACATGGCATACCCTGACATGAATCTCTGGAAAATATGGGTAGGTTTTAAGAAACTGCTGAACTACCAAGTTGAATGTGAGCTTGCCAAGCTTCACGGCCGTTATGGCATTATCACACACGACCATACCTGGTTGCAGGTTCAGCCATCAGCCACAGATCTGTTAGGTTTGTTATTCCTTTTAATAAATAGGCTGTAGAGTATGGTTTGTCTCCTAGACAAATTAGCTTCAGCACATCCTGTTGCCCCTTCTGTTAGGTGTCACGGTTCTCCCTCTGCACAGGAGGAATCCCAAGCCTTGCCTTCTGTGGTCTCCCATTCAGTCCCGGCTGCAGAGGAGCCTGCTCAGCAAAGACATCATTCCAGGCACCTTGCTCAAGCTAGTGCTGTCAGGTTGGCTGATGCTGCCATTCCTGGATCAGCTATTGCAGCCTGCACTAGCCAGCGGTGAGCAGCTCCTGGGGCTAAGTCCCTTTTTCGCTCCACTGAGTATGCCCGTGACTCAATCTCTCATTGGAGTTCGGGGGTCACATGCTCAGGTCCCATTCCTGTTCCGATTGGACTATCAGGAAGGTCCCGGAAGGAAGCTACTATAAAAGGTTTGCATGGCTGCTCGGCCATGCGCTAGTATAGACAGTATTTTGTAGTTATGTGTGTGAAGATGGATGTATGCCTTCCGGTGACTGACTCATTATATACTCCCTCCCTCTGGTTGTGCATGTGTATAGGGTATTGGAGTTAAGTCAGCACCTACAGGTGGCATTGCCTATGTGCCACGGTGCGTCCAGTCATCTGCACCACACTTAGCGACTAACTGTGCCATCCAGCACAAGGCACTACGTCAAGTAGCAGCAACCGTCAGTGCGGCGCCGTGCACAATATGTGCGCTTTCCTAGCCCTAAGTTTGGGTGGTTAATGGCATTCCCTAGAGTGGTGCTGTATGCACTAGGTGCGCTATATCTTCAGTTTAGTTTCTTCCTGGTACCTCAGTTGTGGTGCCGAATGATAGTGGTCTATAAGGACTCTAACCCAGCATCTTTGGGGCTGAGTCCTGAGACTGTACACTAGTGCTCACTCTGCCGAGTCCTGTGAAGTTAACAGGCTCCGGCATCTGTTACAGCGTCTCTGTGAAGTAGCAGAGTTTGCTCCCGTACACACCGGGTCAGTGGTTAATCCTCTGGTGTTTAATTAGTACTCACCGAGCAGCAGTTTACCATCTCTGCATGGTGGACCCCAGGTTGCGATCGCACGTTCTCATATTTTATATTTAGTGCGATCTGCATCCCTAACATTATACTAGCGCCAGGGTCAGGCTAGTAATGGCGGCCGAACAGCGACTTCTCAGGCGCATCCAGCAGCTGGAGGGCAGGTTAGCGGCTCTCGATTGCTCAATCTCAGCTGTGGATGTAACCGCGGTCACTGTTCAGGCAGCTATGGAAGCTGTCTTCCGTGTGACCACTGCCATCCATGCCCTGACTATGTCCCATCTTCCACTCCCCTGAAAAGTTCTCGGGTGATGGTGTTTCTTGTAGGGGTTTTGTCTGCCAGTGTGCTATTCAGCTTGAGCTGCTGGCTGATCGATTCCCCTCCGAGCGGGCTAAGGTGGGATTTGTAGTTTCACTCTTGTTGGGCAGAGCTTTGGAGTGGGCCACAAAGCTGTGGGAGCGTGGTAATCATGTGGTGCAGAGTGCCTCGCAGTTCTTGGCTTCTATCAAGCAGGTCTTCCTGGGACCATGACTCACCCATGATACCACGCTCCAGCTGCTGGCACTGTCACAGTGCTCATCCTTGGTCAGCCATTATGCCATCCAGTTCCAGACCCTGGCCTCTGAGCTGGAGTGGCCAGACAAGGTCCTCATCCCAGTGTTCTGGAGAGGTCTAGCTGACCACGTGAAGGACGCCCTGTCCACCAGGGAGATTCCCACCACACTGGAGCAGCCTATTACCATCTGTACCCATATAGACCTTCACTTCGTCGAGCGAGGGTTGGAGCGGGCCCAGTGTAGGCAGAGGTTTACGTTGGCACCTAGTTGTACTAAACATCTGGAATCTCCCGATCGGGCGTCCAAGCCTCAGGGGGCCTTGAGGGCTCCTTGCGCAGGATTCAGGTCCCGGTCCGCTCGAGCACCTGTGGTCTGTCATGTTTGCTGGAAGTCTGGTCACCTTGCCAACCGGTGCCCACAGCGAGCGGGAAAACACTCACCTTTAGTGGTCATAGGAGGGGGCTCACAAGAATCAGCAGCGTTTTCCTCCAAGCTGACTATTAAGGGAACACTTGAGGTTGGTTCATCCACTCTGGCGGTGGAGGTTTGCGTGGACTCTGGAGCGGAGGGCAATGTCATGTCTTCTGCCTTCGCTCAACGGCACGTAATACCCCTGGTTATGATGGCCAAGCCAGTCACTGTCAGGGTGGTGAATGGCGCAACGCTACCCTCACAGATTACCCACCAGACCGCCCCGTTGATACTCTCGGTGTCTCCATCTCATCAGGAGATCATATCCCTCCTCGTCATGCCCGAGGGTATCGATCAGGTCCTTTTAGGGGATCCCTGGCTACGGTTCCACTCTCCTCATATAGAGTGGTCCTCGGGGCAGATTCTCGGTTGGGGTAATGCCTGTGACAGTAGATGCCAGAGGGAGTGTGTTCAGGTTGCTTCCACCAAAGTCCCCGCAGATCTTTCCTCTCTCCCCACACACTATCAACAGTATGCAGACGTATTCTCCAAGCGGGCGGTGGAGACTCTTCCGCCTCATCACCGTACGACTGTCCTTTGACCTCTTGCCTCGTGCAGAGCCTCCTCAGGGTTGTGTCTATCCCCTTTCTCTCCCAGAGACAGAGGCCATGTCTCAGTACATCAGGGAGAATCTGGCAAGGGGATTCATTAGGAAGTCGGTGTCATCAGCAGAGGCGGGATCCTTCTTCGTCCAGAAGAGGAATGGAGAACTGCATCCCTGCATCGATTATAGGGGTTTTAACGCCATCACCGTTAAGAATAAGTACCCTCTGCCCCTGATATCGGAGCTCTTTGATAGGCTATGGGGAGCGAGAGTGTTTACCAAACTCGATCTGCGGGGGGGCTTACAACCTGATTCGCATCAGTGAGGGGGACAAATGGAAGATGGCATTTAACACCAGGGATGGGCACTATAAATAACTGGTAATGCCCTTTGGGCTTTGTAATGCCCCGGCCGTCTTCCAAGACTTTGTGAATGATATCTTCCCGGATATGCTTACCACCTCGGTAGTAGTCTATCTGGATGATATTCTCATCCACTCTCCAGATATTGATTCCCACCGGAGATATGTTTGCAAAGTTTTCGACCTCCTGTGGGCAAACTCCCTCTATGCCAAGTTGGAGAAGTGTGTGTGTTGAGCAGGAGTCCTTGCCTTTCCTGGGCTATATCATCTCTGCCCAGGGATTGGCCATGGATCCTGCCAAGCTACAGGTGGTGATGGATTGGCAGGATCCCCATTCTCTCAAAGTGGTGCAGCGCTTTAAGGGTTTTATATTTAGTGCGATCCGAACCCTAACATTTTGGCTCAGTCAGGGCTGCAGAGCTTACAGCTGATGCGGACGACATGCTTTGAGATAGCACATTGGAGATAGAGGATGAGGAGGAGAATGATGGGATACAGGAACTGGTGTAGGAGGTGGAGGAAACCCTGATAGAAGTATAGCCAGCAATCTTCAGCGTCATGAGCACATGTGCCATGCCAAGGTGGGACTCAGCCCCGGCCACCACAATTTTCACCCAGTGTGCCGTCAGTGAAATGTAGCATCCGGAGTCACAAGTGCTTGTCCACATGTTAGTCGTTAAGTGGACAAACCCAGTTTTTGCATTGATAAAGACATGGATGATGTTCCTGGACAGGTGCTGATATAAGATGGGGATGCCACACTGGGAGAAATAGTGGCGGCTGGGGAACAAACACCGAGGGAACAAATTTGTACACGTGTAGCAGGATATTTTTGGTATTTATTTCAAACCAACAAAATTTCACACAAAGTTCTACAGTATATCTGACAATATTCAATTTTTGAACAACCCAATTAGTTCTCCTATAGCAGGCCAACTTTGGTTTATGTCAAATCAATGAAATTTCACACAAAGCAGGTTGCACATTACATCTATGACAATTGTCAATTTTTTGACAAAAATTATTTTGTGAACTTTACCAAGCTAAGAGCGTTTTTAAAATTTTTAACCCAACACAATTTTACACAAAGCAATTTAAACTGTTTGGATGAATCATTGAATGTATAAAACTATTGGGAAGCTTTTTTGTAGTTTAATATACCAGCAAAATGTAACAAGAACCGATTTAGAGTGAATGGATGAATCAGTGAATCCATAAAAAGTTTTGGGAGGTTTTCTTAGCATTTAATATACCAGGGAAATGTAACAACCACCACATTACAGTGTATGGATGAATCATTGAATGCATAAAATGTTTTGGAAGCATTTTGGCAAGTTTATTTTCCCAGCAAAATGCAATGAATATCGCTTTAGAGTGTAAGATGAATCATTGAATCCATAAAAAGTTTTGGAAGATTTTTTTTATAGGTATTAGAGTTTAATATACCAGCAAAATGTAGCAAGAACCGCGTTACAGTGTATGGATGAATCATTGAATGTTTACTGGTGGTAAACTTTATACAGTCGACCACAGCTGCTGGCTCATGCTGTTATCTGATAGTGTGGGAACCAGAGCTCTCTGAATGGTGGTAAAAATCTATAGCAGTCAGCTAACTTCCTCTCTGGAGCTGTTTGAGGACTTTTAGTCTTACCTCTCTGAGTCTGCTCAAGCTAATTTCATTCACTTTGTCTATCTTTTTGTCTTTAGTTTACAGTGGGGATTGACCAGTGCTCATCCCCTCCCCCTCCCTATCCAGCACATCCCAACTAGTGTGAATAAGTTCCAGCTAGCATAAAAATTCTAAGAAAATAAAAATCTGCACTCTGGATTGTTTAGAATGGTAAATCTTGAAAATTGGAACTGCATTACTGCCATAGAACATTGTTTAAAGGCTATATTATGTACATGTGGAATTATGAAAAATTGGAAATGCAATATTGCCCAATCCCATCAGACTCAGGTAGTTTTAACTAGCTAGTTCCTTGCAGTTGGGCTCATATACATTGGCCAATTTATGTACTAAGCACCTACATTTTACTGTAAATTATCCTATAGCAATATTGAATTTTCAATTTTCCAAAGATCCACATGTGCCGTGGGGGTGAAGTAATAACAGACAGGCACTTTCACTTGTTAACAGAGAATACTGCCTGGCTCACTCTGAAAAAATGAACAAAGCCTGGATTAACCCCCACTTTTCACCACCAAATGACAGCAGCACATAAATTGTTTTTAATATTGGGCTCATATACTGTACAGGTGCATCTCACAAAATTAGAATATCATCAAGAAGTTAAGTTATTTCAGTTCTTCAATGCAAAAAGTGGAACTCATATATAAGGCTAGGTTCAGATTTTCAAATGTCAGAGCTGCGGAGGGCTGCGTAGTTGCTCTGTTCTGCTCCGCCAACTGCCGCACCTCCTCCGTTCAGCTCCGCCTATGTCTGCATGCGGCCTGCATACCTATATTTAATATTGGGTACGCAGGCCGCTGTGGCGACCTGCGTCGAACTCAACATGCTGCATTTTGTTGCGGTCGCCGCAGCGTCAAAACGATGCATGCGGACGCATCCGCATATATCTGCATGGCCTGTGTACCCAATGTTAAAGATAGGTACGCAGGCCGCATGCAAACATAGGCGGAACTGAACGAAGGAGGTGTGGCAACGGGCGTAGCTTCATGGAGGAACTATGCAGCCCTCCGCAGCTCTGACATATGCAAATCTGAACCTAGCCTTAGATAGAGTCATTACAAGCAGAGTGATCTATTTCAAGTGTTTATTTCTGTGAATGTTGATGATTAGGGCTTACAGCCAATGAAAACACAAAAGTCATTATCGCAGTAAATTAGAATTCTTTATAACACCAGATTGATAAAATGATTTTAAAATCCGAAATGTTGGTGTACTGAAATGCATGTTCAGTAAATGCACTCAATAATTGGTTGGGGCTCCTTTTGCATCAATTACTGCATCAATGTGGTGTGGTACGGAGGCAATCAGCCTGTGGTATGAAAGACTATGTTGCTTTGATAGCAGCCTTCAACCCATCTGCATTGTTGGGTCTGGTGTCTCTCATCTTCCTCTTGACAATACCCGATAGATTCTCTATATGGTTAAGGTCAGTTATAAGTTATTATGAGTTTTACTTTTTTGTATTAAAGAACTGAAATAAATTAACTTTTTGACGATATTCTAATTTTGTGAGATGCACCTATACATTGGCCAATTTATGTGCTAATTACCTTCTTTTTTCTGTTCATTTTCTTATAGTAATATTGCATTTCCAATTTTCTAGATTTACCATTCTAAATAATCCAGAATGCAGCTTTGCATTTTCTTAGAAATTCAAAGTGGGGACATGTCCTGCACCAATCGATGAGCTGGCACTTGCATGTGATGCAATGCTGCAGCAGTGCCAGAGCAGCAGCAACTGTAGCTGACTTTCAGAAATGTGTGCTGATGTGGCTTATCTTGACCAGGAGTTCTGGAAAATCTGGGTATTTTTTTTAAGAAACTGCTGAACTAGCAAGTTGAGCACGTGTGCCTGGTCTGAGGTTCAGCGGCAAAAACCACAGATTTGCCTGGTCTGTTATTCCTATAAGCAACTTTGTCACAGTATGCAGTTTTTCTCTAGATAAATCAGCTTTGGCAGACAGGGCCACCTTCAGGACATTACTATCCTTAATGCTGTATGGTGCCTGGTGAACAGAAGTTAAGAGTGGGGGTGTCTGGGCTCACCCTCTTGTCCTTCTACTCATTGTGACCTAGGGCATCATGAGCTGGCCGGCCACCACCGGGGGCGTACATCTCAGCCTATGGAGGCTTGGAGTTTTCACAGATGTACAGCTTCATGGGAGTGTCTCTGCCTCCTCTGTGATGTGCTGCTGATGACATGTACATGATGAAGTCATCGCGTACATGCTGTCATGTAAGAGATGCAGCATGACAGTCCAGAAATGGAGCTGCAGGGGAACATATCAAAGGTAAGTATGGAAAACTTTTTTTTAATGGAATTGTTATATGGCATAGGTGGACAGCAAGTCATGATTTTGGAGTGGGGGTAGGAGCAAATGATGAATTGGGAGTATGGGTGAGAAGAACAAAATGATGAATTGGGAGTGGGAGATGTTGAGAGCAAATCACGATTTGGGAGTGGGGGTGGGGAGAGTAAATGACAAATTGGGAGTGGGGGTGGGAGAACAAATGATGAATTGGGAGTGAGGGAGAACAAATTACAAATTGGGAGTGGGGAGAGTAAATAGCAAATTGGGAGTGGAAGAGCAAATTATGAATTTTGAGTAGGGGGGAGAGCAAATGACAAATTGAGCATAGGGGTGGGGAGAGAAAATCACAAATTGCAAGTTGGTGGTGAAAAGAGCAAATGACAAATTGAGCATAGGGGTGGGGAGAGCAAATCACAAATTGCAAGTTGGTGGTGAAAAGAGCAAATGACAAATTTTGAGTGGGGGAGAGTAAATGATTAATTGAGGTGGGGAGAGAGCAAATGACGATTTGGGCATGGGAAAAGCAAATTACGAATTGGGAGTGGAGGTGTGAAACGCAAATTACCAATTGGGAGTAGGGGTGGAGAGATCAAATGATGAATTCGAAGTGGGGTGGGGAGAGCAAATGAAGTAGTGGGGGTGGGTAGAGCAAATGATTAATTGGGAGTGGTTGTGGGTAGAGTTGAGCGACTTTGGTTGGATCGGGCTTCATGAAACAAAATTTGTTTCAGATGAAACTGGTCCGACTAGGGCAAAAAAAAGTCGGAGTTTCGTCCGAAACCCGATCCCAATGCAAGTCAATGGGAAATAAAAGTCGGCATTGAGCGGATGACATTCATCCACTCAATGCCGACTTTCATTTCCCATTGACTTGCATTGGGGTCGGGTTTTGGACGAAACTCTGACTTTTTTTGCCCTAGTCGGCCCAGTTTTATCTGAAACAAATTTTGTTTCATGAAACCCGATCCGACGAAAGTCGCTCAACTCTACTTGTGGGGAGAGCAAATGATGAATTGGGAGAGGAGGGCAAATTATGAATTGTGAGTGGGGAGAGCAAATGATGAATTGGGAGTGAGGGGGAGCAAATGACGAATTTGGAGTGGGGGAGAGCAAATAAAACATGGGAATAGGGAGAGCAAATTACAAATTGGGATTGGGGGTTGGGGTTTGAGACAGAAAATTAAAAATTTGGAGTGGGAAGAGCAAATGACAAATTGGGAGTGGGGTGGGGAGATCAAATGATGAATTGGGAGTGGGAGTGGGGAGAGCAAATGAAGTGGGAGTGGGAAGTGGGGAGAGCAAAGGATGACTTGGGAGTAAGAGTGCGGAGAGCAAATGATGACTTGGGAGTGAGGCCAGGGAAAGCAAATGATGAAGCAGGGGTGGGGAGAGCAAATTATGATTTGGGAGAGGGGAAGAGCAAATGACAAATTGGGAGTGGGGGGAGCAAATGATAAATTGGGCTTAGTGGAGAGAGCAAATGATGAATTGGGAGTGGGGGGATGATGAACTAGGAGTGCTGGTGGGGAGAGCAAATTACAAATTGGGAGTTGGCGGTAGGGAGAGAAAATGACAAATTTGGAGTGGGGGAGAGAAAATTACAAATTAGGGTTGGGGAGAGAGCAAATAATGAACTTGGAGTGGGGGTGGGAAAAGCAAATTACAAATTGGGAGCAGGGTGTCATGGTCCAGTCCGGAGTTTATCTTCTGCTGTCTTCACTCCGGACTGGTCATGCAGGGGTTAATCTCCTCAGCCTCGTTCTGGAGCTAGTTGGGCTATTTAAATCCCTCACAGCCTGCTGACCAGTGTTAGTGATAGCTCAAGCTTGCAGTTTAGAGCTGCTGACCCTTGTACCCTGGTGATCCTCCTGCCTTTGACTGATATTCACGTGTATGACCCGGACTGATTTCTGACCCCGTCTCTTGGTATTCGTCTCTGCTGTTACGTTCCCTCTCTGGCATCTGACTCCCTGGCTTGTACCCCGACCACGTATTTCGTCTCACGTTTTGGACCCCGTGCTCATGTTCTGCCTTTCTGACTCTCGGCTTTGGTATTTTGACTACGTGTTTTGCTGCTCCTTCTGGTACGTCTGCTCCTGCTAGTTTCTGACTCGGTTCGTCTGACTATTCTCTCTCGTTACCTGTGGCACCTGTGCTGTTGCTCAGGGTTGCTGCTCTTGGTGTATAACCTCTCTTCCCTCACCAGCTCCCCCTGGTGGAGGTTTCACTACATTATCACTAACCACACATTTAAACGGGATTATGCATTTTTTTTTCTTTGGCCATGGATCTGCTGCATAACTTGGCAGATCAAGTGTCCAGATTGACACAGATGGCGCAGGACTTTTCTGTGAATCATCAGTCCCTTGCCATGTCTCAGACCCTCTTACAGAAAGAACTGACTGAGACTATTAAGACCATGCAGGGAAACACCTCTCATATTGTTTGTCCACCAGGTGACTCTGTAGATGTTATCTTGCACTCTCCTGAACCCTCAGTTAAACTTCCTAACACATTTTCTGGCGAAAAAGATAAATTTCATATATTCAAGGAGAGTTGTAAATTATGGTTTTCTCTTAGACCCCGATCGTCTGGGGATGAGACTCAGCGGGTGGGGATTGTTATCTCCTTACTTAGGGAGGGTTCCCAATCCTGGGCTTTTTCGTTGCCCCCTACTGCCCCCGAACGGATGTCGGTAGATAGGTTCTTTGAGGCCCTAGGACTTATCTATGACGAACCGGACCGTGTTAGGGTGGCAGAGGACACTATTTTGGGTCTGGGGCAAGGGAAGCACTCAGCCGAATGGTACAGCTCCGAATTCCGTCGATGGTCCACTGAGGTGTCCTGGGACGACTCCGCACTGAGATGTCTGTTCAGGAAGGGACTGTCGGATTGCTTGAAGGACGCTCTGGCTCTCCATCCACCTCCCAGCTCATTGGAGGAGGCTATGACTCAGGCTATCCGTATGGATCGGAGACTGCGGGAGAGAGGTGTTACTCAGCGAGGGGTTCCGTTTTTCCCTGCTAACCCTGATGTTTTGCTTCCATCTGAACCTATGGAGGTGGGAGCCACCAACCCCCAGGAGAAAGAGCGGAGACGGCGACGTGATGGAAAATTGTGTTTTTACTGCGGAGATCCCGGACATTGGAAAAAAGACTGCCCCTCCTGTCCTCCGACTAACAAGCGGCTGAGTCTGGGTGATAATCGTGGAGGTCACCCAGACTCTCAGGTACCTTTTTCTTCCTTTTCAAGAGTACTGCTAAAGGTGGAACTTGGTGTTGAGAACGGCTTTTTCCATACTTCGGCTTTTGTAGACTGTGGGTCATCCCTGAACCTGATTGACTCTAAGCTGGTGGCTCGCTGTAGATTAGGGACAGTTAGGTTGGGGACTCCCTTAAAATTTGTGGCTATTGATTCTACACCACTCACTAAGTATGGTCTCCATTTCAGTTCTAAAGAATTTACCCTCAGGGTGGGGGCCCTACACCAGGAGCGCATGTCATGCTTTGTTTTGGATAACCTCCCTGCTGGCCTGGTGTTAGGGTTTCCCTGGTTGCAACGGCATAACCCAGTTATTGACTGGGGGTCCCGGGATATTGTTAAATGGGGATCTGGGTGTTCTGAAAATTGTCTTGCTACTGTGTCTATGTCATCCGTCAACCTGGAGGGTATTCCGGAGTACCTAAAGGGTTTTAAGGATGTGTTCTCCGAAAAGGAGGCTGAGGTTCTACCACCACACCGCCCATTCGATTGTGCCGTGGATCTTGTTCCCGGTGCCAAATTGCCCAAAGCCCGGCTGTACAATCTCTCTGGCTCTGAGCGGGCTGCTATGAAGGAGTATATCTCTGAAAGCCTCCGTAAAGGGCATATATGGCCATCTGTCTCTCCCGTGGCAGCGGGGTTCTTTTTTGTAAAAAAGAAGGATGGTGGTTTACGCCCATGCCTCGATTTTCGAGAACTGAATAAAATAACCATAAGAAACGCCTACCCTCTCCCACTGATACCTGATTTGTACAATCAATTGTCTGGGGCCAGGTGGTTCTCTAAGTTGGACCTCAGGGGAGCATACAATCTCATCCGTATGCGGGAGGGGGATGAATGGAAAACTGCGTTTCTCACCTCTGAGGGTCTGTTTGAAAATTTGGTTATGCCCTTCGGTTTGACTACCGCACCAGCGGTATTCCAGAATTTCATTAACCATGTTTTTTCTGATTTTATTATACGTTTTGTAGTTGTTTATCTTGACGATATACTTATATATTCTTCTGATAGACAAAGTCATATGGGTCATCTTCATGCGGTTCTCCAGAGGCTCAGGGAGAACTCACTCTTTGCCAAATTGGAGAAGTTTTCATATTTTACTCAAGAAGTGTCCTTTCTAGGGGTCATCCTGTCCGCTGAGGGGTTTCGTATGGACCCTAGGAAGGTACAGGCCATTGTGGATTGGGTGCAACCCAGAGATCTCAAGGGTCTTCAGCGATTTCTGGGTTTCGCCAATTATTATAGAAAATTCATCAAGGGGTTCTCTCAAGTGGTCAAACCCCTCACTGATCTCACCCAAAAGGGAGCGGATCTTAAAAACTGGTCAGCTCCAGCTGTGGCGGCGTTTTTTTTGTTAAAAGAACGTTTCATGACTGCTCCGGTACTGGTGCAACCTGACTTGTCTAAACCATTCATCGTAGAAGTGGATGCCTCTGAGGTGGGAGTGGGGGCTGTGTTGTCCCAGGGGCCCACCACATTAACTAACTTAAGACCCTGTGCCTTCTTTTCTAAAAAATTTTCCTCTGCTGAAAGGAATTATGATGTGGGTAACCAAGAGTTGTTGGCCATTAAATTGGCTTTTGAAGAATGGAGGCATTTTTTGGAGGGGGCTGTCCATCGTATCACTGTCATTACAGATCACAAGAATCTGTCTTACATCGAATCCGCCAAACGTCTGACTCCAAGACAGGCAAGGTGGTCACTTTTTTTTTTCCCGATTTCAGTTTTCCATCACTTTCAGACCAGGTTCCAAGAATGTGAAGGCGGATGCCTTGTCTCGCAGCCTAGATCCGGTATCGCCTCCGGAGCCTCCTTCCTCCATTCTTCAGTGCGGGGTGGTGGTGGCTTTGGTGTCCCAGAGATTGGAGCAGGAGATTCGTGAGGCCCAATCTCTTGCTCCTCCGTCCACACCTGAAAATAAGCTCTTTGTGCCTGTCCAGTATCGGTTAAAAGTGCTTCGGGAGTTCCACGACTCAGCTCTGAGTGGGCATCCAGGAATCTCGGCCACTCGTAAAGCCATCACTAGGCTGTTCTGGTGGCCCTCGTTGACTTCTGACGTCACTGGTTTTGTGTCCTCCTGTGAAACTTGTGCCCGCGCTAAAGCCTCCCACAACCGGCCGGCCGGGGAATTGGTGCCACTGCCAATTCCGGATAGACCGTGGACTCACCTGTCCATGGATTTTATCACCGATCTCCCACCCTCTAATGGCAAAACCGTGATCTGGGTAGTTGTGGATAGGTTCAGCAAACAAGCACATTTTGTACCCTTAACGGGCCTTCCTAATGCTGAGACTCTATCTGGGCTGTTCATTGAGCATGTGATTCGGTTGCATGGTGTGCCTGTCAGTGTGGTGTCTGATAGAGGGGTGCAATTCGTGTCAAAATTCTGGAGAGCTTTTTGTAAAAGGCTGGGCATCAGTCTGACCTTTTCATCGGCCTACCATCCCGAGACCAATGGTCAGACTGAAAGGACCAATCAGTCTTTAGAGCAGATCCTGCGGTGTCTTGTCACATCCAGACAGGATGATTGGTGCTCTATGATACCTATGGCGGAATTCGCCTTCAATAATCGTGTCAATCAGTCTACTGGTACTTCTCCTTTCTTCTGCAACTACGGGATTCACCCTCATTTTGGTGAATTCTCCAGACTAGATTCGGAGTGTCCAGGGGCTGATTCAGCCTTTTTGCGGTTGGAAGAGGTTTGGAGGGAAGTTCAGAGAAACATTGGGGAGGCTCAGGGCAAATATAAGTTTTTTGCAGATAAACGACGCTCGGTGGGGCCGGCTTATCAGGTGGGGGATAAGGTATGGTTATCCACCAAAAACATAAGGCTGAGAATTCCCTCTGCTAAGTTGGGTCCCAAGTTTATTGGTCCGTATGAGATTTTAGAGGTGATTAATCCTGTGGTCTTTCGCCTGCGGTTGCCTCCGTCATTACGGATTCCTAATGTGTTCCACAAAGCGCTTCTGAAGCCCTCGGTGCCTTCCTCTGACGAGTCTCCCTCGCACGCGCCGCCTGTTATGGTAGATGGGCAGACCGAGTACGAGGTGGAACAGGTGGTGGATTCTCGTATGCTCCGTCGTTCACTTCAGTACTTGGTCCATTGGAAAGGATACGGTCCTGAGGATCGGTCATGGGTGTCGGCGCGTTCGGTCCATGCGGATCGGTTGGTCCGGGCCTTTCACGCTCATCATCCAGGGAAGCCTGGGGGTCCAGTGGACCCCATTGAGAGGGGGGTACTGTCATGGTCCAGTCCGGAGTTTATCTTCTGCTGTCTTCACTCCGGACTGGTCATGCGGGGGTTAATCTCCTCAGCCTCGTTCTGGAGCTAGCTGGGCTATTTAAATCCCTCACAGCCTGCTGACCAGTGTTAGTGATAGCTCAAGCTTGCAGTTTAGAGCTGCTGACCCTTGTACCCTTGTGATCCTCCTGCCTTTGACTGATATTCACGTGTATGACCCGGACTGATTTCTGACCCCGTCTCTTGGTATTCGTCTCTGCTGTTACGTTCCCTCTCTGGCATCTGACTCCCTGGCTTGTACCCCGACCATGTATTTCGTCTCACGTTTTGGACCCTGTACTCATGTTCTGGCTTTCTGACTCTCGGCTTTGGTATTTTGACTACGTGTTTTGCTGCTCCTTCTGGTGCGTCTGCTCCTGCTAGTTTCTGACTCGGTTCGTCTGACTATTCTCTCTCGTTACCTGTGGCACCTGTGCTGTTGCTCAGGGTTGCTGCTCTTAGTGTATAACCTCTCTTCCCTCACCAGCTCCCCCTGGTGGAGGTTTCACTACACAGGGTTGGGGAGATGAAAAGATGAATTGGGAGTGGGGGTGGGGAGATCAAATGATGAAGTGGGGAGAGCAAAAGATGAATTGGAAGTGGGGCAAATTATGAATTGGGAGTGGGGAGAGCAAATGACTAATTGTGGGTGAGGGGGAGCAAATGATAAATTAGGAGTGGGGGTTGAGCAAATGAAAAAATGGGAATATGGAGAGCAAATGATGAATTGGGAGTGGGGGGCGGGGAGAGGAATTGATGAATTAGGAGTGAGAGGTGGGGAGAGCACATGACAAATTGAGAGTGGGGTGGGGAGAGCAAATCATGAATTGGGAGTGGGAGTGGGAAGAGCAAATGATGAATTGGAAGTGGGGGAAAATGATGAACTAGGAGTTAGAGTGGGAAGAGCAAATACATTGGGAGTGGGGTATATGATTTGGAAAAGCAAATTACAAATTTGGAGTGGGAAGAGCAAATAACAAATTGGGAGTAGGGGTGGGGAGATCAAATGATGAATTGGAAGTGGGGGTGGGGAGAGCAAATGATGACTTGGGAGTGAGGCCAGGAAAAGCAAATGATGAAGCGGGGATGGGGAGAGCAAATTGTGAATTGGGAGTTGGGGGAGAGCAAATGGCAAATTGGGAGTGAAGGGTGCGGAGAGAAAATGTCAAATTGGGAGTGGGGGATGGGGAGAAAAATGATGAATTGGAAGTAAGGGAGGGGAGAGCAAATTATGAATCGTGAGTGGGGGCAAATGACAAATTGGGAGTGGAGGGTGGGGAGAATTAATGCAATTTGGAAGTGGTGGATGGGGAGAGAAAATGACAACTTGGGATTGGGGTAGGGAGAGCAAATGACGAATTGGGTGTGGGGTTGGGTAGAGGAAATGACGAATTGGGAGTAGGGTTGATGAGAGCAAATGATAAATTGGGAGTGGAGGTGGTGAGGGCAAATGGTGAATTGGGAGTGGGGGATAGTAAATTATGAATTGGGAGTGGGGAAGTGCAAATGACGAACTGGGGTGGGGAGAGCAAATAATGAATTGGGAGTGGGGGGTGGGGATAGAGCAAATGACGAAATGTGAGAGGAGGGTGGTGATATAGAGCAAATGATGAATAGTGAGTGGGTGATGAGGTGGGGAGAGCAAATGACAAATTGGGAGTGGGGGTGGGGAGAGAAAATTACAAATTTGGAGAGGGGGAGCAAATGACAAATTTGGAGTGGGTTTGGGGAAAGATAATGATGAATAGGTAGTGGAGGTAGGAATAGCAAATGATGAATTGGGAGTGGGGGTGGGGAAAGGTAATGATGAAGTGAGTGGAGATGGGAAGAGCAAATGGCAAATTGGGAGTGGGGTTGGGGAGATAAACTGATGAATTAGGAGTGGGGTCATAGGAAAGCAAATGATGAAGTGGAAGTGGAGAGAGCAAATGAATTGGGAGTGGGAGTCGGGAGAGCAAATGACGAACTGGAAATGTGGTGTGAGGAGTGCAATTCACGAATTGGGAGTGAGGGAGAACAAATGTTGAATTGGGAGTAAGTGGAGTGCAAATAAAAATTGGGGAGAGCAAATGACAAATTTGGTTTGGGATGGGGAGAGAAAATGTTGAATTGGGGTGGTGAGAGCAAATAACAAATTGTAATTGGGGAAAGCAAATGAAAAAATCGGGTGAGGAGACCAAATACTGAATTGGGAGTGGGTGTTGGGAGAGCAAATGATGAATTGGCAGAGGGGGGAGAGCAAATGAGGAATTGGGAGTGGAGGGTGGGCAGAGCAAATGACAAATTGGGAGTGGGGGGAAGCAACCAACTAATTGGGAGTGAGGGAGGGGAAAGCAAATGATTAATTTGGGTGTGGAAGGTGGGGAGCGCAAACAATGAATTGGGAGTAGAGGTGGGGAGAGCAATGATGAATTGGCAGTAGGTGAAGAGCAAATGAAAAATTGGGAGTGGAGGGTGGGGAGAGCAAACGACAAATTGGGAATGGGGAGCTCAAATGACGAATCGGTAGTGGGGTAAAAGCAAACAATGAATTGCGAATGGGGTCGGGGAAAGCAAATAATGAATTGGGAACGGGAGGTAAGGAGAGCAAATGATGAATTGGGAGTAGAGGTGGGAAGAGAAAATGATGACTTGTGAGTGAGGGTGGGGAGAGAAAATGATGAAGTGGGAGTGGGGAGAGCAAATACTGAATTGGAGTGGGGGTGGGGAGAACAAATTATGAATTGGGAGTGGGGGAGAGCAAATGATGAATTGGGAGTGGAGGGTGGGGAGAACAAATGACACATTGGGAGTGGGGGGATGGGGAGAGCAAATGATGAATTGGAAGTAGGGGTGGGGAGAGCAAATGTTGAATCGAGAGTGGGGATGTGGGGAGAGCAAATAATCAATTAGGAGTGGTGGGTGGGGAGAGCAAATGATAAATTGGAAGTGGCTGGAAAGCAAATGACAAATTGGGAATGAGGGGGAGACCAAATGACAAACTGTGAGTTAGGGGTGGGGAGAACAAATGATGAATTGAGAGAGGAGTAAGAAGAGCAAATGATGACATAACGTGGGGGAGAGCAAATTATTTAAGGGTGGAGGACAACAAATTATTACAAATTAGGGGAGTGGGTGAGAGAGAGTACATGACAATGAATTGGGGCAGAGAGTGCACGTAAATATATGAATCTAGGGATCGGGAGGTACAGAGTGGGGGCTTTGAGGATGATACAGCTTGACTGGTAAAGAATTGGGGGGAAAAGAACAGGTGCTAATTAATTTATATATTTATTGGTTGGGGAAAGTGGGGGCACAGTGGTGGATTACAATTTATATTTGGAATGGTGGATTGCATACTAACGAATTATACATTAATGGTGGTGCATGTCTGTTTTCAGCTGCAAAATGTTGAAAATTGGGAATATGCTCTGGAAGCGGTGCTTAGATAACTGTGTGTTATTTCATGTAGAGACGAGTCCTGGCTAGAACACCTGATTGATGATATATGAAAGAGAAAATCGAGGATGAAGAACTTCAAATAGAGACTTCACCGGTGAGTCAGTGTGTAATTTGTACCCTGATACTATACACTATATACTGTGTAGAGAGCTCCTGTGTATAATGTCACTGGTGATCAGCGATCACTGTATTACCTGCACAGTATACACTATAAACAGAGCTCCTGTGTACAATGCAACCGGTTATCCTTGTATTACCTGTACACTATACACTACATACAAAGCTCCTGTGTTTAATGTCACTAGTGGTCACTGCATTACCTGTACACTATACACTGTATATAATGTACAGAGCTCCTGTGTATGATGGCACTTATGGTAATATTAGTATTGTGTTTTTTTTATTAATGATCAGTAGTGTTGAGCATTCCGATACCGCAAGTATCGGGTATCGGCCGATATCAGCGGTATCGGAATTCCGATACTTAATTCCGATACTTTTTTCATATCGGATTCCGGGATCGGAATCGGAATAGGAAGTTCCCATCATGCTATGAGCCTGCTTGCTTTGATTAAGCCAATGGGAATCCTCCGAAGTGTGGGCACATCCTGTTAGGCATGTAGGCATGTTAACTATTGGCATGGCTGTGATTGGCTGCCGAAATGATGTCATGATGCACTATAAAAGCCACCGCAGCCGCCATTTCTGGTCACTCTGCTGTGAATTCAGTTAGGGACAGGCTGCTGTAGAAGACTGTGAGGGACAGTTAGAAATAGCGATTCTAAAAACAATATTGTGCTTTATCCAGGCTACATAAACCACCACTGTAGCTTGCTTTTCCCTAGCAGCGCTGTTTTCACAGCTGTCTGCAAGGGCTGTGTGAGTGCAGCTCACGCTGTGGAGTGGGTCCTGCAGCCACGTCAGGCTGTAGGCCACCCAGTGTGATCACTGCTGCCTCATACATCTTTTATTTTTTGAGCTGCATTTTTTAAATAATTTCAATCTAGTGTGCTTCCATCCGTATCCATATACGTTGGTTGCAAACACTAGTAGTAGACAGCGGAGCCTTTCTGCAGCCTTTCAGTGCTAGTGTCCACTTTGCTGCACTGTTCACGGCTGTCTGAGAGGTCTCTGACTGTGTGTGAGTGCAGCTCATGCTGAGTAGTGTGTCCTGCAGCTACGTCTGGCTGTAGGACGCTCAGCGTGCGTCACTGCCTCACACATATTTTTATTTGAGTGCAGCTCATTTTTTCTTCTATTAGTGTGCATCCATCCGTCTCCATCTACGGTGGTTGCAAACACTATATAGGAGTACACAGCGGAGCCTTTCTGCAGCCTGTCAGTGCCAGTGCCCACTTAGCTGCACTGTTGACGGCTGTCTGAGAGGTCTCTGACTGTGTGTGAGTGCAGCTCACGCTGAGTAGAGTGTCCTGCAGCTACGTCTGGTTGTAGGACGCTCAACGTGCGTCACTGCCTCACACATATTTGTCTCTGAGTGCAGCTCATTTTTTCTTCTCCTATTAGTGTGCATCCATCCGTATCCATCAACATTGGTTGGTTGCAAACACTATATAGGAGTAGATAGAGGAGCCTTTTTTTCTGGCTTGTGCCCTGCCGGCGCAGCCAGATTAGTATTACCCAATTTTTTTGGAGCCTCATCTTTTGCATTGTAGGTTACCTGCCTGCATTGTAATAGCTCCAAAAAGTTGGTGATACTATCAGTTTCAATTCTTTGTTCTCATACTTTGAGTTTGTTTCAAACAAAGAAACCACATAAAAAGTTCACCAAACACTACATTTTGAACTTGTGTAGGCCACATCAGCTCCTATTAAAGTCTAGTCCACACACACACACTTCATAAAATTAGTGTTTCTTGTACCTGTAACCAGCTGTTCAGGAATAAGCACACTAAGGCCCCCCTTTGTCCTTTTTTGCCTATCTTAAGCAGTCTTGCAAGATGAAGAAGGCAGGGAGTAAGGCGCGGGGGCGTGGGCGTGGGCGTGGAGTTTCAGCAGGGAGAGGACGTGGGGATTCTGCAGGGAGAGGACGTGGGGATTCTACAGGTAGAGGACGTGGGGATTCTGGGCCTGCTGCGGGCACCAGTGGATCAGCATCCCCCAGTTTTAGCAGGCAACAGTCCTTTATGCGCAGCTTTGTAGGACCTCAACGTACCCCACTGCTGCGGGAGGAACAAATTGAAGCCGTTGTCGGATGGATGGCAGCTAACGCATCGACTTCAATTACTTCCGCATCCTCTCAGGGTCAGAGCACCGAAGAGCAACCATCTGTCTCTTCACCACCTGCCAAAGTGCCCAGGCAGTCAGAGAGACATGGACAGGAGCCATCACAATCTCTACTTCTGTTCTCGGAATCTGTTGGCTTGGAAAGAGGGGGCCAGCCAAGCAGCATTCCTGAATGTGAAGAAGAGGGAGTATGCAGTGATGCGCAACTTCTTTGTCCCTCTGAATCTGAAGAGGCGAGTGGGCCAGTGCCTATGGTCAGCACACCTCAGTACGCATCAGATGATGACGAGACTCAGTTGCCACTTTCTGGTGCGTACGGTGCTGGCGAGACAACCCCGGAGAAGCAGCTGTTTGAAGAGGGGAGGGAAGATGATGAGGTCCTTGACCCATCATGGCGTGAGCAACAGGAAGGTGGTGGGAGCAGCTCGGAGGAAGAGATTCCCCTACCGGCCAAAACAGGAGGCAGAGGGAGGGGGAAGACTTGGTTGCCTGTACCCTCCACTTCGGCACCCGTTAGGAGCATTCCTCCTTCCAAAGGCAAACCGGGCGCTCACAAGAGTTGCAGTGCGTGGTCCTTTTTTGACACAGTTGCAGATGACATTTGCTTTGTCAAATGCAAGCTGTGTCATCAGAGAGTCAAAAGAGGGAGAAATGTCAGCAACCTCAATACCACAAATATGTGGAAACATGTGCGCACCAAGCACGAGTTGGAGTTGCATAGACACCCTCAAGACGTAGGCCAACGTACAGCACCACCTACCACCTCTTCAGTTCGTGTTGGGCCCTCTTCCTCCAGCTCACACACTGCTGGTTCGGCTTCCTCACAGGATCGCCAAGGAAGAACCTCTGCCACTGTTGTCCGGAGACCCTGTCAGATTCCACCCATAACAGCACGTTCCCATCCATCACAGCCATCGGTAGCACAGGCATGGGATAAAAGGCGCCCTTACTCGGCAAACCATCCCCGAGCACAGTCTCTGAATGCTGGCATTGCCAAACTTCTGGCAGTTGAAATGCTGTCATTCAGGCTGGTGGACACTGACACCTTCCGGGACTTAATGGCATTGGCAGTCCCCCAATACAACGTGCCCAGCCGCTTTTATTTCAGCAGGCGAGCCGTCCCTGCCCTGCAGAAACATGTTGAGGGCAAAATAAAACATGCGCTACTAAACGCCGTTAGTAGCAAGGTCCACCTGACCACCGATGCGTGGACCAGTAACCATGGACAGGGACGATACCTTTCCCTCACTGCCCACTGGGTCAATGTTGTGGAGCCGGGTACGGATCTGGAGAGTGGCGCTGTACGTGTTCTTCCAACGCCACGGATTGCAGGACTCCAGTCTGTACACATAGACTCCTCCTCCTACTCAAGTTCCTCAGAAACAGCAGAGCAGGAGCCTGTTACGACCGATATGAGCACAGCCGTGGCCAAACGTCAACAGGCTGTACTCAAATTAATTTCTTTGGGGAATCGAAGCCACACAGCGCAGGAGCTCTGGAATGCTATCAAGCTGGAGAGCGATGTGTGGTTTGGGCCAGCGAATCTCCAGCCGGGCTTGGTAGTGTGTGACAATGGCCGAAATCTGGTGGCAGCTCTTGGCCTAGGCAACCTCACACACATCCCATGTCTGGCACATGTTCTTAACTTGGTCGTGCAGAGCTTTCTGAGGGACTATCCGGATCTTGATGCACTGTTGCACAAGGTCCGCATAGAGTGCGCTCACTTGCGACGTTCCAGCACGGCAAGATCGCGCCTCGCTGCTCTGCAGCGACGATTTGGCCTTCCAGAACATCGCATCATATGTGACCTACCCACCCGGTGGAATTCAACGTTACATATGTTGGAGCGGTTGTGTGAGCAGCAGGCAGCAGTCATGGAGTACCAGCTGCATCAGGCGCAAACAAGTCGCACTGTGCGCCGTTCACACTTCAGCACCATTGAGTGGGCCTCTATGAAGGACATCTGCCTCGTTTTGCGTGCCTTCGATGAATCCACGCGGATGGCGAGTGCAGATGATGCACTAGTCAGCATGACTGTCCCCCTTATCTGCCTGCTTCAACAAACACTGCAAGCACTAAGGGATGAGGTTTCAGAAGAGGTGGAGGATGAGGAGTCCCAAATGCCATCTGCTTCTGGACAGTCTGCGCTACGTGTTTCCTCACAAAGGCCTAGGCAGGGGACACTTTGTGAGGAGGATGAGGAGGAGTCGATGGAGGAGGAAGACATCTCTCCAGAGGAGGGAGGTACACAAACCTCTACTCAGTATGTACAGCGAGGGTGGGGTGATGCAGAGCAGGTCGAGGTCACGCCTCAAACAGGGGACAGCGGTTCTTTGGCAGTTGGGAGTCTGCAGCACATGGTTGATTTCATGCTGCAGTGCCTGAGAAACGACCGCCGCATCGCCCACATTCTCGTCTCGGCTGATTATTGGGTGTACACCCTCCTAGATCCTCGCTACCGGGACAGCGTACAAAGGCTCATACCAACGTTGAACCGGGAGCGTAAAATGCGGGAGTACGAAGAGTCACTGGTGCAGTCCATAATGTTTTCCATTCCACCCGACAGCATTGTTGCAAGTGCTTTACAAAGCAGCTCTGTGCGTCGAGGCAGTGGAGGAAACTCTGCACAAAGAGGGAGCAGAGGCAGTGCCGCAGCACAAGGCAAGACCACTATGGCCCAAATGTGGCAAAGTTTTGTGTGTCCACCACAATTGTCTACACCATCAGCGATGCCTCGAGTCAGCAGGAGGCAACGCTTCCGTCAGATGGTGTCAGACTACATGTCTTGCCCTGTCGCTGTACTCCCAGATGGCTCTTCCCCCTTCAAGTTTTGGGTCTCTAAGCTGGATACATGGCCAGAGCTTAGCCAGTATGCATTGGAGGTGCTGGCTTGCCCTGCTGCCAGTGTATTATCGGAACGTGTCTTTAGTGCCGCAGGTGGTGTACTAACAGACCGTCGCACGCGACTATCTTCCGATAATGTTGACCGGCTGACTTTTCTGAAAATGAACAAGGCCTGGATCTCCAAAGACTTTGCCATTCCTCTTACAGACTAAATTAGTGGTTGGCAACTGTATCCAGGTCTGCTGGTGTGTTCATTTTTCTACCACCTGAACTATAATCCCTGTGCTTCAACACAGCCAGTTGTCGCTCAGATGTGTCGTCTGCACAGAGAAACACACTAGCTCCTGTGTTACTGGGGTTCAGTAATGCCAGCTGATCCCCTGCTGTGTGGACGGCAGAGTCACCAGCTCCATCAACATTCAAACCACTACTGATTTTTAACCGTGCCCAACTTAGGTCTCTGGCTCCACTGTCTCTACTATTTCCCCTGACCTCCAACCCCGCCATCTACATCTCTGAAGTGGCGTCAGCACAATCTACACTTGTTCCTGTGTTCCTGTGGCTCAGTCCCATCAGTTTATCCCCTGATGTGTGTCCGGCAAGGTCTCCTGCTCTGTCCACATTCCCATAACCAGTAGTGGGAATGAGGACAGAGCTGGCGAACTTGCCGGACAAACATCAGGGGATCAACTGATGGGACTGAGCACCAGTAACACAGGAACAAGTGTAGATTGTGCTGACGCCACTTCAGAGATGTAGCTGGCGGGGTTGGAGGCCAGGGTAAATAGTAGAGACAGTGGAGCCAGAGGCCTAAGTGGAGCATGGTTAGAATCAGTAGTAGTCCACAACCTCCATAAAAACCGCTGCCCATTGGCCTCTGCATGCGGCATGCGTAATCCTGGGCACCAACAGCGTCAGTTGGTGTTCAGAAGTGTCGTCTCCACAGAGCCAAACACATTCGTTCAAGTGTTAGTGGGGTTCAGCACTGCCAGCTGTTCCCCTGCTGTGGAGATGGCAAGTCTCCTGCTGCCTTCACCTGCCCAAATCCAGTAGGCCCCAGCCTGCTCCTCGCCTAATCCTGGGCTCCAACAGCGTCAGTTGGTGTTCAGAAGTGTCGTCTCCACAGAGCCAAACACATTCGTTCAAGTGTTAGTGGGGTTCAGCACTGCCAGCTGTTCCCCTGCTGTGGAGATGGCAAGTCTCCTGCTGCATTCACCTGCCAAAATCCAGTAGGCCCCAGCCTGCTCCTCGCCTAATCCTGGGCTCCAACAGCGTCAGTTGGTGTTCAGAAGTGTCGTCTCCACAGAGCCAAACACATTCGTTCAAGTGTTAGTGGGGTTCAGCACTGCCAGCTGTTCCCCTGCTGTGGAGATGGCAAGTCTCCTGCTGCCTTCACCTGCCAAAATCCAGTAGGCCCCAGCCTGCTCCTCGCCTAATCCTGGGCTCCAACAGCGTCAGTTGGTGTTCAGAAGTGTCGTCTCCACAGAGCCAAACACGTTCGTTCAAGTGTTAGTGGGGTTCAGCACTGCCAGCTGTTCCCCTGCTGTGGAGATGGCAAGTCTCCTGCTGCATTCACCTGCCAAAATCCAGTAGGCCCCAGCCTGCTCCTCGCCTAATCCTGGGCTCCAACAGCGTCAGTTGGTGTTCAGAAGTGTCGTCTCCACAGAACCAAACACATTCGTTCAAGTGTTAGTGGGGTTCAGCACTGCCAGCTGTTCCCCTGCTGTGGAGATGGCAAGTCTCCTGCTGCCTTCACCTGCCAAAATCCAGTAGGCCCCAGCCTGCTCCTCGCCTAATCCTGGGCTCCAACAGCGTCAGTTGGTGTTCAGAAGTGTCGTCTCCACAGAGCCAAACACGTTCGTTCAAGTGTTAGTGGGGTTCAGCACTGCCAGCTGTTCCCCTGCTGTGGAGATGGCAAGTCTCCTGCTGCATTCACCTGCCAAAATCCAGTAGGCCCCAGCCTGCTCCTCGCCTAATCCTGGGCTCCAACAGCGTCAGTTGGTGTTCAGAAGTGTCGTCTCCACAGAACCAAACACATTCGTTCAAGTGTTAGTGGGGTTCAGCACTGCCAGCTGTTCCCCTGCTGTGGAGATGGCAAGTCTCCTGCTGCCTTCACCTGCCAAAATCCAGTAGGCCCCAGCCTGCTCCTCGCCTAATCCTGGGCTCCAACAGCGTCAGTTGGTGTTCAGAAGTGTCGTCTCCACAGAACCAAACACATTCGTTCAAGTGTTAGTGGGGTTCAGCACTGCCAGCTGTTCCCCTGCTGTGGAGATGGCAAGTCTCCTGCTGCCTTCACCTGCCAAAATCCAGTAGGCCCCAGCCTGCTCCTCGCCTAATCCTGGGCTCCAACAGCGTCAGTTGGTGTTCAGAAGTGTCGTCTCCACAGAGCCAAACACATTCGTTCAAGTGTTAGTGGGGTTCAGCACTGCCAGCTGTTCCCCTGCTGTGGAGATGGCAAGTCTCCTGCTGCCTTCACCTGCCAAAATCCAGTAGGCCCCAGCCTGCTCCTCGCCTAATCCTGGGCTCCAACAGCGTCAGTTGGTGTTCAGAAGTGTCGTCTCCACAGAGCCAAACACGTTCGTTCAAGTGTTAGTGGGGTTCAGCACTGCCAGCTGTTCCCCTGCTGTGGAGATGGCAAGTCTCCTGCTGCATTCACCTGCCAAAATCCAGTAGGCCCCAGCCTGCTCCTCGCCTAATCCTGGGCTCCAACAGCGTCAGTTGGTGTTCAGAAGTGTCGTCTCCACAGAACCAAACACATTCGTTCAAGTGTTAGTGGGGTTCAGCACTGCCAGCTGTTCCCCTGCTGTGGAGATGGCAAGTCTCCTGCTGCCTTCACCTGCCAAAATCCAGTAGGCCCCAGCCTGCTCCTCGCCTAATCCTGGGCTCCAACAGCGTCAGTTGGTGTTCAGAAGTGTCGTCTCCACAGAGCCAAACACGTTCGTTCAAGTGTTAGTGGGGTTCAGCACTGCCAGCTGTTCCCCTGCTGTGGAGATGGCAAGTCTCCTGCTGCATTCACCTGCCAAAATCCAGTAGGCCCCAGCCTGCTCCTCGCCTAATCCTGGGCTCCAACAGCGTCAGTTGGTGTTCAGAAGTGTCGTCTCCACAGAACCAAACACATTCGTTCAAGTGTTAGTGGGGTTCAGCACTGCCAGCTGTTCCCCTGCTGTGGAGATGGCAAGTCTCCTGCTGCCTTCACCTGCCAAAATCCAGTAGGCCCCAGCCTGCTCCTCGCCTAATCCTGGGCTCCAACAGCGTCAGTTGGTGTTCAGAAGTGTCGTCTCCACAGAACCAAACACATTCGTTCAAGTGTTAGTGGGGTTCAGCACTGCCAGCTGTTCCCCTGCTGTGGAGATGGCAAGTCTCCTGCTGCCTTCACCTGCCAAAATCCAGTAGGCCCCAGCCTGCTCCTCGCCTAATCCTGGGCTCCAACAGTGTCAGTTGGTGTTCAGAAGTGTCGTCTCCACAGAACCAAACACATTCGTTCAAGTGTTAGTGGGGTTCAGCACTGCCAGCTGTTCCCCTGCTGTGGAGATGGCAAGTCTCCTGCTGCCTTCACCTGCCAAAATCCAGTAGGCCCCAGCCTGCTCCTCGCCTAATCCTGGGCTCCAACAGCGTCAGTTGGTGTTCAGAAGTGTCGTCTCCACAGAACCAAACACATTCGTTCAAGTGTTAGTGGGGTTCAGCACTGCCAGCTGTTCCCCTGCTGTGGAGATGGCAAGTCTCCTGCTGCCTTCACCTGCCAAAATCCAGTAGGCCCCAGCCTGCTCCTCGCCTAATCCTGGGCTCCAACAGCGTCAGTTGGTGTTCAGAAGTGTCGTCTCCACAGAGCCAAACACATTCGTTCAAGTGTTAGTGGGGTTCAGCACTGCCAGCTGTTCCCCTGCTGTGGAGATGGCAGTCTCTCCTGCTGTCTCCGCATTACAAAGACAGTAGGCCTCTGCCTACACCCTCCTATTTCCTGGGCTTCAACACAGCCAGTTGTAGTTCGGAAGTGCCGTCCACACGGAAAGAGATACTTGCTCCCGTGTCTCAGTGGGGTTCAGTAACGTCAGCTGATCCCCTGCTGTGTGGATGGCAGTCTCTCCTGCTGTAAACTCATTCAAAATACAGTAGGCCTCTGCCTACACCCTCCTATTTCCTGGGCTTCAACACAGCCAGTTGTAGTTCGGAAGTGCCGTCCACACGGAAAGAGATACTTGCTCCCGTGTCTCAGTGGGGTTCAGTAACGTCAGCTGATCCCCTGCTGTGTGGATGGCAGTCTCTCCTGCTGTCACCTCATTCAAAATTCAGTAGGCCTCTGCCTACACCCTCCTATTTCCTGGGCTTCAACACAGCCAGTTGTAGTTCGGAAGTGCCGTCCACACGGAAAGAGATACTTGCTCCCGTGTCTCAGTGGGGTTCAGTAACGTCAGCTGATCCCCTGCTGTGTGGATGGCAGTCTCTCCTGCTGTCACCTCATTCAAAATTCAGTAGGCCTCTGCCTACACCCTCCTATTTCCTGGGCTTCAACACAGCCAGTTGTAGTTCGGAAGTGCCGTCCACACGGAAAGAGATACTTGCTCCCGTGTCTCAGTGGGGTTCAGTAACGTCAGCTGATCCCCTGCTGTGTGGATGGCAGTCTCTCCTGCTGTAAACTCATTCAAAATACAGTAGGCCTCTGCCTACACCCTCCTATTTCCTGGGCTTCAACACAGCCAGTTGTAGTTCGGAAGTGCCGTCCACACGGAAAGAGACACTTGCTCCCGTGTCTCAGTGGGGTTCAGTAACGTCAGCTGATCCCCTGCTGTGTGGATGGCAGTCTCTCCTGCTGTAAACTCATTCAAAATACAGTAGGCCTCTGCCTACACCCTCCTATTTCCTGGGCTTCAACACAGCCAGTTGTAGTTCGGAAGTGCCGTCCACACGGAAAGAGATACTTGCTCCCGTGTCTCAGTGGGGTTCAGTAACGTCAGCTGATCCCCTGCTGTGTGGATGGCAGTCTCTCCTGCTGTCACCTCATTCAAAATTCAGTAGGCCTCTGCCTACACCCTCCTATTTCCTGGGCTTCAACACAGCCAGTTGTAGTTCGGAAGTGCCGTCCACACGGAAAGAGATACTTGCTCCCGTGTCTCAGTGGGGTTCAGTAACGTCAGCTGATCCCCTGCTGTGTGGATGGCAGTCTCTCCTGCTGTCACCTCATTCAAAATTCAGTAGGCCTCTGCCTACACCCTCCTATTTCCTGGGCTTCAACACAGCCAGTTGTAGTTCGGAAGTGCCGTCCACACGGAAAGAGATACTTGCTCCCGTGTCTCAGTGGGGTTCAGTAACGTCAGCTGATCCCCTGCTGTGTGGATGGCAGTCTCTCCTGCTGTAAACTCATTCAAAATACAGTAGGCCTCTGCCTACACCCTCCTATTTCCTGGGCTTCAACACAGCCAGTTGTAGTTCGGAAGTGCCGTCCACACGGAAAGAGACACTTGCTCCCGTGTCTCAGTGGGGTTCAGTAACGTCAGCTGATCCCCTGCTGTGTGGATGGCAGTCTCTCCTGCTGTAAACTCATTCAAAATACAGTAGGCCTCTGCCTACACCCTCCTATTTCCTGGGCTTCAACACAGCCAGTTGTAGTTCGGAAGTGCCGTCCACACGGAAAGAGATACTTGCTCCCGTGTCTCAGTGGGGTTCAGTAACGTCAGCTGATCCCCTGCTGTGTGGATGGCAGTCTCTCCTGCTGTCACCTCATTCAAAATTCAGTAGGCCTCTGCCTACACCCTCCTATTTCCTGGGCTTCAACACAGCCAGTTGTAGTTCGGAAGTGCCGTCCACACGGAAAGAGATACTTGCTCCCGTGTCTCAGTGGGGTTCAGTAACGTCAGCTGATCCCCTGCTGTGTGGATGGCAGTCTCTCCTGCTGTAAACTCATTCAAAATACAGTAGGCCTCTGCCTACACCCTCCTATTTCCTGGGCTTCAACACAGCCAGTTGTAGTTCGGAAGTGCCGTCCACACGGAAAGAGACACTTGCTCCCGTGTCTCAGTGGGGTTCAGTAACGTCAGCTGATCCCCTGCTGTGTGGATGGCAGTCTCTCCTGCTGTCACCTCATTCAAAATTCAGTAGGCCTCTGCCTACACCCTCCTATTTCCTGGGCTTCAACACAGCCAGTTGTAGTTCGGAAGTGCCGTCCACACGGAAAGAGATACTTGCTCCCGTGTCTCAGTGGGGTTCAGTAACGTCAGCTGATCCCCTGCTGTGTGGATGGCAGTCTCTCCTGCTGTAAACTCATTCAAAATACAGTAGGCCTCTGCCTACACCCTCCTATTTCCTGGGCTTCAACACAGCCAGTTGTAGTTCGGAAGTGCCGTCCACACGGAAAGAGATACTTGCTCCCGTGTCTCAGTGGGGTTCAGTAACGTCAGCTGATCCCCTGCTTTGTGGATGGCAGTCTCTCCTGCTGTAAACTCATTCAAAATACAGTAGGCCTCTGCCTACACCCTCCTATTTCCTGGGCTTCAACACAGCCAGTTGTAGTTCGGAAGTGCCGTCCACACGGAAAGAGATACTTGCTCCCGTGTCTCAGTGGGGTTCAGTAATGTCAGCTGATCCCCTGCTGTGTGGATGGCAAAGTCTCCTGCTGCCTACACAGTCGTACCACTACTGATTTTTAACCGTGCTCCAATTAGGCCTGTGGCTCCACTGTCTCTCGTATTTCCCCTGTCCTCCAACCCTGCCAGTTACAGCTCCGAAGTGGCGTCTGCACAATCCACACTTGTTCCTGTGTTACAGGTGTTCAGTCCGATCAGTTAATCCCCTGATGTGTGTCCGGCAATGTCGCCTGCTCTGTCCACATTCCCATTATCGGAATGTGGACAGAGCAGGCGACATTGCCGGACACACATCAGGGGATTAACTGACCGGACTGAACACCTGTAACACAGGAACAAGTGTGGATTGTGCAGACGCCACTTCGGAGCTGTAACTGGCGGGGTTGGAGGACAGGGGAAATACGAAAATCAGTGAATCCACAGGCCTAAGTGGAGCTTGGTTCAAATTAGTAGTCTACAACCGATCTTAAAATTTCTTCAATGCAGCCTAAGCCTGCTCCGTGCTTGTCCCTGGGCTTCAACACAGCCAGTTGTTGCTCGGAAGTGCCGTCTTCACAGAGTAAAACACTAGCTCCTGTGTTTGTGGGGTTCAGTAACGTCAGCTGTTCCCCTGCTGTTTTGATGGCAATCTGTCCTGCTGCCTCCCAATTGACAGCACATCAGGCCTCAGCCTGCTAAGTGCTTGTCCTGGGCTCCAACATCGCCAGTTGCTGCTCATAACTGACTTTGGCACGGGTACTCCCTCCTGCCCAGCTTGGTTCCAGCCCTGCCTGCTGTTTCCGGGAAGTGTCAATGTCAGTTTGCCACCCCAAGTTGCCATGTCGTGTTGCGGTTGGGTTAGCCGAGGCTAGGGTGCCAGCAGTTTAGGTGCTTCCTATGTGGACTGCGGGTTCTGGTAAGAAAGGTTTGTTCCATAGTGCCAGTAGGACAAGCACCCCCTGTAGGACTGTGTGATTCGGTAACTGCGGCCAGCTTGCGGCATGCCAACTTTGCTTTTCAGGGGTAACTTCTGATACCCCTCCGGGTTCCAGCACCGTCAGCTGGTTCTCATCAGAGCCTTTGGCCTAGGTGCCTCCATCTCGGTATCCGAGTTCCAGCAACGTCTGCTGGTCCTTGGTAGTGCTTTGTAGCACAGGTACCTCCTGCTTAGTAACCGGGTTCCAGCACCGTCAGCTGGTCCTCGGTTGTGCCATTGGCTCTTATTCCTTCTGCTGCCCCTCCGGGTGCCAGCACTGTCAGCTGGTCCTCGCTATTTCCATTTGCTCTTGCAGCTTATGCTACCCCTCCGGGTTCCAGCACCGTCAGCTGGTTCTCGTCAGAGCCTTTGGCCTAGGTGCCTCCATCTCGGTATCCGAGTTCCGGCAACGTCTGCTGGTCCTTGGTAGTGCTTTGTAGCACAGGTACCTCCTGCTTAGTAACCGGGTTCCAGCACCGTCAGCTGGTCCTCGGTTGTGCCATTGGCTCTTGTTCCTTCTGCTGCCCCTCCGGGTGCCAGTACCGTCAGCTGGTTCAAGAGGACAAAGAACAGGAAGACAACCACCAAGATGCAGAACAACAAGAGAGAGAAGACAAAGAAGCATAAAAAAAACAAAGCAGAAGAACATTAAGCATAAGACTAATACTCTGAGCAAATGATATTATCTTATTTATAAGCAGAAGAAGACTAAGCAGTGTATGGGGGTGAGTCCGTTCCTCCTCGTGGTGCCCCTGGAAAAGGCCTGCTTCTGCAGGCCAAACTGAACGCGGACAAATCCTGTTGTAAATCTTTTGTGACAGGCAGAACGGAAGGTGTAAACTTCTAACTTTTCTAGATAACAACTACAGGAATGCCTGACACAAACAAGAATATGATGAAGAAGAATAGGAAGAAGATGAAGAAGCTGAATATGTAGAATAATAATTGTTGAATAAGAAGAATATGAAGAATGTAAGAAAAGGAAGAAGAAGAAGAAGAAGAAGAAGAAGAAGAAGAAGAAGAAGAAGAAGAAGAAGAAGAAGAAGAAGAAGAAGAAGAAGAAGAAGAAGAAGAAGAAGAAGAAGAAGAAGAAGAAGAAGAAGAAGAAGAAGAAGAAGAAGAAGAAGAAGAATGTAAAAAAAGGAAGTAGAAGAAGAAGAAGAATGTAAAAAAAGGAATAAGAAGAAGAATGTAAAAAAAGGAATAAGAAGAAGAATGTAAAAAAAGGAAGTAGAAGAAGAAGAAGAAGAATGTAAAAAAAGGAAGTAGAAGAAGAAGAAGAAGAATGTAAAAAAAGGAAGTAGAAGAAGAAGACATACATGTCTGGCAAAATATAAATGAGGCTAACATAGTCAATATCTTTGTAACTCCTAACATCTTTAAAAAAAAAAGTTTAATTCCTGCTATTCCATTTGATTGGGCTAAACCTCTATGGCTTTAATGTCTCCTCCACCTCCCACAATACATTCTACATTATTCTTAGTTGTTTTTCTTCATGTAGAATTAACCTACAAGGAAAGAAAGGTTTTTTTTTAATTCCGATATTTTGGCCCCATTGACTTGCATTGGTTCCCGGTATCGGAATCGGCGATACCGATACTTTTTTTTAAGATCGGCCGATCCATTCCGATCCGATATTTTCAAGTATCGGCTGGTATCGCTCAACTCTAATGATCAGTATTGTAGTCACTATGTTGTGGTAATATGTGGTCTGATCATGGTGTGACGGTATTTGTCCCTTGTATGTGGTATTATTTTAAAAAAAATGCGTGTGACACAATTCTTTTAAAGAAATATAAATAAAAACAGTGTTGGATATTTTAAGAAATGCTTATTAGGTTAGAATAGAGTAGGGACTGGCCAAAAGAGTCTAACTTGTCCTGGTGGCAGCTTAAAAAATCTATTGGCCAAACCGAAAGCTGCTGGCTATGTATGTGATCTGGTGTTCTATGGGAATTGTTAATGTGTGATTGGTGAGGACGTGGTACAGAAGTGGAATTTTCCAAGAGAGGGTTTTGGGACTGTGCAATGCTCTAGGAGTGGAAGCAGAGCTGGGGTGAAGCCTAGATGGAGTGTCAAAGGGGCCTGAAAATGTTGTCAGTATGGGGCGCTGAAATTCTTACTGGCAGCCCTCTCAGCAGAGACTGTTGCCACTTTGCTGAGGCAGTGCAGCAGAGCTTCCATCTTCCTGCTAATGTGTCACGAGTGTGTCAGAGGCCTCAGACCGTTACACTGCATCTGACTGCAGAAGGTCTCAGCAGTTTGCTTTGCAGACATCTTCTTGGTCCTTCTGACTCAACAACCCAGTGGCAACCTTTCTTCTACTCTAATGGACACACCAGGACCAGGGTGTTTATAACTCCCAGCTTGCTGCTGTGAGTTGTCGGTATTATTTCAATTTCCATATCCCTGTTGAGGCTTGGAGGTATAGGAGTTGGCTATCTTCCTTTTTAGTGTTTGGAGGATGTCTGTGTTTCTCTCTGAGATTACTCAAGCTAATTGTTTTCCTTGTTTGTGTATCCCATCTTTCTTTAGTGGTAGTGGGGTTTGACTCTTGCTCATCTTGTCCTTCTCTTTACAGGTACTATCGCCAGGGTCATGCAGGGGTTAGGTATCCTGCTCAGTGTTAGGTGTGGAACTTATATAGTGACGCATAGGGCAGACAGGGTGATGTTAGATCTGCTTAAGGTTTCCACTCCCCGCTTCCTGAATGTTGGATCCTCTTCCCCTTATCCTTTCATGTTGCACTTAGTCTTTCCTACACTGTACAAGACATAATGTGGACGGCATGCTCTGAGATAGCATGAAATAACCTATCGTAGATGAGGGATGAGAAGGAGCCTGAGGGAATGTAGGAACTGGTGTATGAGGTGGAGGAAACTCTGAAAGAAGTAGGGTCTGCCATCCTTAGTGTTGGGAGCACATGTTCAATTCCAGGGTGGGACTCAGCCCGGCCTCCACAATGTTCACCCAGTGTGCCATCAAGAAAATGTAGCATCCCTGGCAACAAGCACTTGTCCACGTGTCGGTCGTTAAGTTGACAATCACAGTAACCACATTGGTAAGGGCTTTGGTGATGATCCTGGACACGTGCTGTTACAAGGCGGGGACACCATACTGGGAGAAAAAGTGGCATCTATGGATTGAGTCCTGAAGGACAGCTGCCACCATGAGTCAGCAGCAATCATCCATGTTAACAACCAGAAGCTGCAACATTTCCAAGACAAGCAACCTGGAAATCTGTCTGTTTAGCGTTTGGGACAACAACAAGCTGACTTATTGGCAACTGTGTCTCTTCCTCATCTTTATCCCTTGTGACCATGGCTGAACTAAGTTTTGTGCATCACAAAACATCATCTCTTTCTTTCCCTCTTGGAGCATTCAGGGTGAGAGGCAACAATCAAGAAGTGATGATGTAAAGAGCTCCTTGGAGTGTCCTAGTGTGGGATCACTAGTCTCCTGGGACTCAAGATGGTGACAGCAAGGAGGATCAGGGTCAGGATGAAGTGATCCAGACTGATGGCTGGTCAGACCTAACCGTGTGGTATATTGGGTGATGCTGCCTAGCATTCTGGATGCATTGTCTATTATTCAACCGAGCACCTGTTTGCACTGCTCTGGGTTCAGAAGTGATGTACCATTCCTTCCTGCAAACTGGGACAGGAAACTATGTATCATGGATAGGCATGATTCTTGTGCTCCAGCAACAGGTACGCATAAACAGGCTGTACCCGTAACACCCGTCGAAGTGCTGATTGAGTGAAATAGACGTTGTACGACATGCTCCACACAGGACTCTCCTGCCTCTGTTATTTTATGTGACGCCAATAAAAGGACTTTAAATGGGATGGTGAGTGCCACCCTTATTTCTATTTATATAGACTTTACACGGGCTTAGACAAGCATTCTCTTCCTCCAATGCAAATTGTCCCTGAGCTGTGTGATAGCATCAGTGTGCAAACTGTGGTGGCGCCAGTCCTTTTATACCCCTGATGATGTAATACGGGTCACAGTATTGCCACTACCAAGATGGCTACGACATTACATTAAATGCAGGCAATTCCCGCATGCTTAGTAGCTGTATATCAGGTGTCAAACATGCGGGGCAGGAATCGAATTTGAATTCGAGCGCTGGCTAATTTTTGCTTAGTAAAGAGCATATCCGAGCACCCAGACACTTAAGTAATATTTGAGTATCACTGAGCTCATCCATAGTGATTATCAAACTGTATTTATGTAGCAGTTGAGACAATCATACAATATATAGTGGTCATGGTGGTCTCATAATATTGTATCTAGGGGGTTCGTGGGGGCATTATAATATATAAATGGAATTGTAGACACATTATTTTGTATATAGGTGGTTCTAGTGGCCTCATAACTTACACATGTGGTCAAAATTGTTTGTACCTCTCGTTTAATGATAGAAAAACCCACAATGGTGACAAAAATCACTTGTATCTGACAAAAGTAATAATAAATAAAAAAATCTATGAAAATAAACAGATGAAAGTCAGACATTGCTTTTCAACCATGCTTCCACATAATTTTTTAAAAAATAATACCAAGAAATAGGCCTGGACAGAAATTATGGTACACCTGAAAATAATGTGACAAAAGGGACATGCTTAATTAAGGTGTGTCCACTAATTAGCATCACAGGTGTATATAATTTTGGAATCAGTGAGTGGGACTGTATAGAGGGCTACAAATACTCACTGTGCTGTTTGGTGACATGGTGTGCATCACACTCAACATGGACCAGGGGAAGCGAAGGAAAGAGTTGTCTCAGGAGATTAGAAAGAAAACAAGTTAAAGGTAAAAGTTATGTGACCATCTCCAAGCAGCTTGCTGCTCCTGTGACTACAGTTACACATATTATTCAGAAATTTAAGATCCATGGGACTGTAGCCAACCTCTCTGGATGTGGAGGAAAATTGATGACAAATCAAAGAGATGGATAATACGAATGGTAACAAAAGAGCCCAGAAAAACATCTAAACAGATTAAAGGTGAACTTCAAGCTCAAGGAACATCACTGTCAGATTGCACCATCCATCGTTGTATGAGCCAAAGTGGACGTCATGGGAGACGACCAAGGAGGACACCGTCGTTGAAAAAAATCATAAAAAAGCCAGACTGGAATTTGCCAAACTACATGTTGACAAGCCACAAAGCTTCTGGAAAAATGTCCTATGGACAGATGAGACAAAAATGGAACTTTTTGTCAAGGCACATCAGCTCTATTTTCACAGATGGAAAAATGAAGCATATCAAGAAAAGAACACTGCCCTACTGTGAAACATGGAGGAGGCTGTGTTTTGTTCTGTATCTGGCACATGGTGTCTAGAATCTGTGCAGGGTACAATGAAATCTCAAGACTATCAAGGGATTCTAGATAGAAATGTGCTGCCCAGTGTCAGAAAGCTTGATATCAGTCGCAGGTCATGGGTCTTGCAACAGGATAATGACCCAAAACACACAGCTAAAAATACCCAAGAGTGGCTAAGAGGAAAACATTGGACTATTCGGAAGCCCTGACCTAAATCCTATTGAACATCTTTGGAAAGAGCTGAAACATGCCGTCTGGAAAAGGCAACCTTCAAATACGAGATAACTGGAGCAGATTTTTCTTGAGGAGTGGGCCAAAATACCTGTCAAGAGGTGCAGAAGTCTCATTGACAGTTGCAGCAATCGTTTTATTGCAGTGATTGCCTCAAAAGGTTGTGCAACAAAATATTAAGTTAAGGATACCATCATTTCTGTCCAGGTCTATTTCATGAGTTTTATTTTTTTTTTTTTTAAATCCTGTGAAAGCATCATTGAAAAGCAATGTCTGACTTTCATTTGATCATTTTCACAGATTTTTGATCTATTATTACTTTTGTCAGATTCAAGTTATTTCTGTCACCATTGTGGGTTTTTCTGTCATTAGACGAGGGGTACCAACAATTTTGACCACCTGTGTATATAGGGTGTATATAGGGTGCTTTTGTAGCGACCCGGTCCAGACTGGGTATGACCCTTTAAGTAGCCCTGGACCGCGAGTAGCTTTTATACACCTCAACTCACCCCTAAGTTATCCTTTTACTATTATATGGTTTAAATGAATCTATTACTAACAAATCTCATATATTCATGATTTATATATTAATCTCACAATGTGAAGTCTGACACAAGAATTGAGAGTTATCCTATTGGTCAGTGACCCTGTCACTAAGGTTCAATGGGAGGAGCTACCTCCAGTCTCTGTAGAGACAAGACAGGGTGCTGGAAGGCTCCCTGGGGAGTCTGGTTCAAGATGTGACCCAGAGCAGACCTCATGTGAGGGGTCTCCTGACCCCCTTCCAGGCTTCAAGCCTGGAGGTTCATCCTTCTCTTCATCTTAAGACTTACAGCCAGGCCTAATGCCTTGGATCTTCCCATGACTTATATAGCAAAGATGGCTGAAGACTTTTAACCTTTTTTTAACCCTGGATCCCCGCTGTCCAGTTTAAGGCGTGCTTCTCCAGCATTAGGTCGCACTAAATGTATACATAAGAACCTATTGCTCTGCGTGTTGAGGAAAACGAGGGACTCCCGCCTCACTGCAAATTATCCATTATTTACTTCAAGTATATTTCTGCTCGTACCGTGACCAGCTGAGGAAATGAATACGGGATTTCAGGTCTGTACATATTGCCATATATTTCCTCTTCTGCCTTTATGCTACCAAGAGACTATGAACTCTCTTATAATTACATTCAAGTACTGCTCCTAACTTAAACAGGCTCTTAAAGCTCCAGAACCTCAATTCTGTGTCAGAATCCAATCCTGAACTGTATTGGCCGTTGATTCCCCACGTGAACTGTTACCATAACTCCATGTTATATCTCCCCATTCTGCTGAAGTAAAGCAGCTGTTATTCCCGAGACCTGTTGTCTGTGGTTATTCTATTGGCTGTGGACACTGCGTGGGGGTGGATAACAGTAAACGGAATAGCCCCATACCAGCGCTGTTGCATAAAAAAAGTGGCATCACGAACAGGATATATTCCTCTGTGCGTTTCTACTATTGTGGCACTACTAGACTCAGAAGTGCTTATTAACCCGTATCTCGCCAGTGTATTCTAAAGACTGTTTTCTGGTATATGCTACTGTTGCCTGTATCTGCCTGTGGAGCAAAGATAAGTGCAGATTCTCATCCACAGCAGTGATTTATTCAAGAGGGGGAGCCTTTCATCCTAAAAGACTGTAAAATTATATGTTGAACTGTACTTTGACATATTGCAAAGATGGCTCCCGTTGTTTGAGGGACCCATGTACTCAGCAAAGCCTGTGCTGAGTCATCCCATAGTGGGTGGAGCCTTGGAAATGGTGCCAAAACTGTCCCCTCCCACTTGCATAGACTCTTCTTAGGCCTTCTGTCACTCCTGCCAGGAGGTGCTGCCTCTCCTCAGTGCAGTGCAGTGAAAAAAAAATGACTTTGGATTTTATCTCAGAGTGTGTCAGCAGAGAACATACAGTGAACAGAAGGTTAACCTCATCCTGACAGAATCCACCCTGGGCCCTAAAGCAACCTCTATTGTTTCTACTGACCAGAGGACATCTTCCAATTTGCTTGCATAACCTATGGATGATAAGCCAGGAGCTGCTCTAATTTGATCTGCCCACATGCCTCCACCTGCAGAGCTGGACACTGTTGGAACTGAATACAAGGAGTTTGTGCTGCCCTCTCAGCAGGTGAGGATGCCAAATCCTCCAGCCAGGCACATGATGACCCAGATCCAGGAGCAAGAGACTGTACAGAAAGTCGCAGCCCTGCGACCAGCAACAGGTGAAACGTCCAGCACTAACTCATCCACTGGGGCTGGATGCGGCCACAGAGGCCGGCTACGCACCCCAGCATCCGGCCATGTTATTTAAGTGCCTTTTTCTTCAATAAAAGACTGGACAGTTCATAAAATAAAGTTGATATGGTTTGATAGAAATAATTTAGCATAAAGTTGGTGTTATTGTGTGTTAGATGATACAGATAAATAGTTTAGGATATGTATAGAAACTCAATTGTTAATCCATAAAAGCCATAAGGGTTAATATAACTGCAGACCCAGGTTGAAAAAAAAAATAAAAATGATAAATTTATTGAGTAGTATAAAAAAAAGTTAGTAAAATATTAATAAAAGAAAGGGGAAGGCCAATGCCATGGAATGGGCACTTCCGGGGACAAAAGGAGTTCTATGCCATGTGTAAAATATTTAACATACAGCAGGAGGTACAATAGGTAAATAAAGTGCTTGTGCAAAATGGCAACATATATATATATATATGTGAACACACGACTAGAACTCAGACCTAATTAAATAAGGAGCTAATGCATTGTAACCAGTGCAGCAAAAAAAGTGCGGTACAAATGGAGAGCTATACACAGGCTCTACTCTAACAAGGTGAGCATAAAAATGTGCTAGAGGCAAAAAGTGTGAAAATTAATTAACGCTGTGCTATACCTCATATGCTGCTGAAATACAAATAAAGGGCAAATGCTTAACCCCTTTACTACTAAGGGTGGTTTGCATGTTAACTCCCGGGCCAATTTTTACAATTCTGACCACTGTCCCTTTATGAGGTCATAACTCATTAACGCTTCAACGGATCCTGGTGATTCTGAATTTGTTTTCTCATGACGTATTTTACTTCATGATAGTGGTAAAATTTAATTCATATAACTTGCGCTTATTTGTGAAAAAAATGGAAATTTGGCAAAAATTTTGAAAATTTTGCAATTTTCCAACTTTGAATTTTTATGCTCTTAAATCACAGAGATATGGAACTCAAAAAACTTATAAGTAGCATTTCCCATATGTTTACTTTACATCAGCACAATTTGGGAACCAAATTTTTTTTTTGTTAGGAAGTTATAAGGGTTAAAACTTGACCAGTGATTTCTCATTTTTACAACACCATTTTATTTTTACAGACCACATCACATTTGAAGTCACTTTGAGGGGTCTATATGATAGAAAATACCCAAAAGTGACACCATTCTAAAAACTGCACCCCTCAAGGTATTCAAAACCAGATTAAATAAGTTTATTAACCCTTCAGGTGCTTCACAGGACTTTTTTGAATGTTTAAAAAAAAATGAACATTTAACTTTTTTTCACAAAAAAAATTACTTCAGGTTAAATTTTTTTATTTTACCAAAGGTAACAGGAGAAATTGGATGGGAAAAGTTATTGTGCAATTTGTCCTGAGTATGCCGATACCTGATATTTGGGGGGGAAACCACTGTTTGGGCACATGGCAGAGCTCGGAAGGGAAGGAGCGCCGTTTGACTTTTTCACTGCAAAATTGCCTGAAATTCAGATCGGATGCCATGTCAAGTTTGGAGAGCTCCTGATGTACCTAAACAGTGGAAACCCCCCACAAGTGACCCCATTTTGGAAACTAGACCCCCCAAGGAACTTATCTAGATATGTGGTGAGCACTTTGAACCCCCAAGGGCTTCACAGAAGTTTATAACGTACAGCCGTACAATTAAAAAATCATATTTTATCCACAAAAGTGATCTTTTCAATCCCCAATTGTTATTTTCGCAAGAGTAGCAGGACCCCAAAAGTTATTGTGCAATTTGTCCTGACTAAGCTGATACCCCATATGTGGGGGTAAACCACTATGTGGGTGCATGGCAGAGCTCAGAAGGGAAGCAGCGCCATTTGACTTTTTAGGCTGGAATTGAGATCAGACGCCATGTCGCGTTTGGAAATCCCCTGATGTACCAAAAGAGTGGAAACCCCCAATTCTAACTCCGAACCTAACCCCAACACACCCCTAGCCCTAACCCTATCCATAACCCTAGCCCTAACCCTAACCCTAGCTCTGACCCTAGCCCTAACCCTAATCTCAGTCCTAACCCTAGCCCTAACCCTAATCTCAGCCCTAACCCTAGCCCTAACCCTAACCCTAATGGGAAAATGGAAATAAATACATTTTTTTAATGTTATTATTTTTCCCTAACTAAGGGGGTGATAATGGGGGGTTTGATTTACTATTTATAGCAGGTTTTTATTTTTGGCAGCTGTCGCACGCTAAAGGACGCTATTTATTGTAAAAATAGTTTTTGCATCATCACATTTTGAGAGCTATAAGTTTTCCATATTTTGACCCACCGAGTCATGTGAGGTCTTATTTTTTGCAGGACAAGTTGACATTTTTATTGGTACCATTTTTGGGCATGTGACATTTTTGATCGCTTTTTATTCTGATTTTTGGGATGCAGATTGAACAAAAACCAGCGTTTCATGAATTTCTTTTGGGGGGTGCATTTACACCGTTACACATGCAGTAAAATTGATAAAGTGGTTTTATTCTTTGGGTCAGTATGGTTACAGCGATACCTCATTTATGGCCTTTTTTATGTTTTGGCGCTTTTATGCAATGAAAACAATTTTATATAAAAAATTATTATTTTTGCATCGCTTTATTCTGCGAGCTATAACTTTTTTATTTTTTTGCTGATGATGCTGTGTGGCAACTCGTTTTTTGCGGGACAAGACGATGTTTTCAGTGGTACCAAGGTTATTTATATCCGTCCTTTTGATCGCGCGTTATTGCACTTTTTGCTCAGTAGTATGATGATAAAGCTTTATTTTTTGCTTCGTTTTTCATTTTTATTTTTTAAGGGGTTCAATAAAGGGGTTAACTAGTGGGACAGTTTCATAGGGCGGGTCGTTACAGATGCGGCGATTATTTTTATTTTATTTATTAGGGAATATTTTTTTTTTTCAATTATTTAGCGATTATTTTATAAATTATTTTTACACTTTTTCTTTTTTTAACTTTATTACAATGTCCCAGGGGGGACATAACTGTCATGTGACAGATCACTGATCTGTCACAGACAGTGCTGCAGGCTTCCTCATGCCGTCGCTTTGCAGGCATGAGGAAGCCGCCTCCCTGCAGGCGCCCGAAGGTCCCTGCCGCCATTTTGGATTCGGGGACTTGCAGGGAAGGAGACCCCCGCAGCAGCGCTGCACATCGTGCTGCTGTGGGGGTCTCAGGGAAGCACGGAGGGAGCCCCCTCCGTCCCAATGCTTCCCTAAACCCCGATACACTGCGATCGTGTTTGATCACAGTGTGCCAGGGGTTAACGTGTCAGGGGCAGTCCGTGACCACCCCTGACACATAGTGCTGGGTGTCAGCTGTGATAATCAGCTGACACCCGGCCGATCAGCTGCGCTTCCCCCGTGAGCGCAGCTGATTGTGCTAGACATACTATTCCGTCCTTGGGACTTAGGTCCCAGGTCACATGGATGGAATAGTACATCTAATGTAGGAAAGGGGTTAATAACCAGTGCAGCAAAAAAAATATAGTGCTGTGCAAATGGAGAGCTATACAACGGCTCTACTCCAACTGAGTGGGCATACAAATATGCTAGAGGCAAAAAGTAGTGTAAAAAATAATGAGCGCTATGCTATACCTCATATGCTGCTGAAGTACCGGGATGTGCCAGCCCTGACTTGCGTTTCGGCGTACCTTCATCAGGGGGTGGTGTCATCCCGGCGTGGGGATGTATAAGAAGGGCAAAACAACCAATGGGAGGGGAGCAAGTATGATGTGACGCACACTAGCATCAGCTGCTGCCAGGCAACCCCACACCTCCGACCTGCGTGTATCCCCCGACGTTGCAAATGGATGATGCGGCGCTGAGGGACGCAGGCACAGAGGGCGGAATCTCTGGAGCGTGATGCCAGCATGCGTACAACCTTCCCCGCTGTCATTGGACAAAAAGAACACGTGATGTGAAGGTCCTAAAGCTCACTATCATAGAACCAAAAGGGGTCACATGGTACGCAAATCCTAAAAGCACATTTCCATTGGACAGAAAAGATAACATGGTACAAAGGTCCTTTTTACCTCATTAAATATTAAAGAAAATGTGTGAAAATATATGAAAAAATAATAAAATAAATCCAGGATGGATGAACACAGAACTTAAGCACATGCTAAAAAGTAAGAAAAAAATGTTTATAAAATGGAAAGAGGGAGGCATATCTAAAGAAGAATATAATGCTGTCTGCAGAACCTGCAGGGCACAAATCAGACTAAAGCTGACAATGAATTGAGGCTTGCAAGAGATGTCAAAAGCAATAATAAAGGATTTTCGGGATATGTCAAAAGTAAAAGAAAAGTCAAAGATGCTATAGGATTTTTACAGGATGAAAATGATGAAATGGTAAGACAGGATGTTGAGAAGGCCGAACTTTTAAATTCCTATTTTGCATCTGTTTTCTCTCAGAAAGAAAATGTAACATCAACTGTTATTCACTGTCCTATTAAGGGAATAGAAGAATCCAGGATATCTATAAACAGAAAGATAGTGAGGAAACACTTAGCTAACCTAAATGAATTCAAGTCTCCAGGTCCAGATGAATTACACCCCAGAGTACTGAAGGAGATAGCAGAAGAAATTTTTGAACCCCTCTCCATAATCTTTGAAAATTCTTGGAGAACAGGAGAAGTCCCAGAAGACTGGAGAAGAGCAAATGTTGTTCCTATCTTCAAAAAGGGGAAGAAGGTGGACCCAGGCATCTATAGGCCGGTGAGTCTGACTTCTATACCAGGAAAGATCTTTGAACAAATTATTAAACAACATGTATGTCAGTACCTGGATAAGAATGAAGTGATTAAACAGAGTCTGCATGGGTTTGTAACTAATAAGTCAAGTCAGACTAACTTAATTTCCTTCTATGACGGAATCACTGATTGGGTGGATCAAGGAAATGCTGTAGATATAGTATATCTTGACTTCAGCAAAGCATTTGACAAAGTATCTCATACAATCCTTATTGAAAAAATGACTAAGTATGGAATGGACAAGGCAACTGTTAGGTGGATTCACAACTGGCTTAGTGATCGGACCCAAAGAGTGGTCGTAAATGGCTGCACATCAAGTTGGAAGAATGTCTCAAGTGGGGTACCACAGGGCTCTGTCCTGGGCCATGTATTGTTCAACATCTTCATCAATGATTTAGATGAAGGAATTGAGGGTAAACTGATTAAATTTGCTGATGACACAAAGCTAGGAGGGATAGCTAATACTAGAGAAGAGAGAGAGAGGATTCAAAAAGATATAAATAAACTGGAGAAGTGGGCAGCAACTAACAGAATGGTTTTTAACAGGGAAAAATGCAAAGTACTACATCTGGGCAATACAAATGAAAAAAGCATATACAGAATGAGAAGAATAGGCCTAAGCAACAGCACATGTGAAAAAGACTTGGGTATACTAATAGATCACAGACTGAATATGAGTCAACAGTGTGATGCAGCAGCAAAAAAGGCAAATGCAATTCTAGGATGTATTAACAGAAGCATACAGTCTAGATCATGTGAAGTCATTATTTCCCTCTACTCCTCTTTAGTCAGACCTCATCTGGAATATTGTGTCCAGTTTTGGGCACCACATTTTAAAAAAGACATCAACAAACTGGAGCAAGTTCAGAAAAGAGCAACCAGAATGGTGACCGGTCTGCAAACCATGTCTTATGAGGAAAGGTTGCAGGATTTGGTATTGTTTAGTTTGCAAAAGAGAAGACTGAGAGGAGACTTAATAGCTGTCTACAAATATCTAAAGGGCTGTCACATTGTAGAAGGATCAACTTTATTCTCATTTGCACAAGGAAAGACTAGAAGCAATGGGATGAAACTGAATAGGAGGAGACACAGATTAGATATTAGAAAAAACTTTTTGACAGTTAGAGTGATCAATGAGTGGAACAAGCTGCCACAAGAAGTGGTGAGTTCTCCTTCAATGGAAGTCTTCAAACAGAGGCTGGACAGACATCTGACTTGGATGATTTAGAGAATCCTGCTTTGAGCAGGGGGTTGGACCAGATGGCCCAGGAGGTCCCTTCCAACTCTACGATTCTATGATTCTATGAAATAAATTGAAAAAATATATAAATTTATACCAATATACAAAATCGCTGGCCTAGAGATGAATATATGAACCGGATCCCTACATGGTACAAAAATAATTAGAAAATTGAAAAAAGAAAAATAGAATTATATATATATATATATATATATATATATATATATGTAAAGAAAGAAAAATAATGCAAAATAATGCAAATAAAATAAAAATAATGAAAAATAATAAAAATTAAAAATAATAAAATAATAAATTATAAATTATAATAAAGAATAATAATATAGGAATAATTGGAAAAAATATAGTGACAATAAAAATATATACATATTAGTCCATTCTTGCTGCAATCAATTTTATATCTTCCTGAACAAATGTTTATTCTTTATCCTTTTCTCTTCATAAGTGCATCCACAAATTGGAACACGAGCAAAGTCGGTCAACTCCAGAACTCCACAGCGAAAACCGGACAGGTAAGAAGAGGTAAGTCACCAATGTGGAAAAGTAATAAACTAAAATAATAATAAAATATATATTAGTGAATATACAGTGAATGAATAATAATAATGAATAAATATAATAAATAAAAAATAATAACAAAATAAAATAAATAATAAAAAGTAAATGAAAAATAAAAAATATAATATAAATAGGACCCATGTATAAAATACATAAATAATAGCAAGTGATCAAGTGTAATTGACTAATATTATTAATTAATATATACATGCCCAATAAAATAATGATAAAATAAACATATATATACATATATATATATATATATATATATATATATATATATATATATATATATATATAAAATATGAAATATATTAAAATAAATTAAAATGGCTGGAAGACTAGGTGGTCAAAGGAAAGGGAAAAAACTGATTATATCCTCAGGGCTTGAATGAGATTCAGTGTTCAATGTCCATATCCATCTTGTCTCCATTTGTGCTAGTTTTTTGCTGATTTTACCTATAGAAGATGGAATTGTGTCAATGCCTCTAACATGGAATTTGCTCGAATCACAATTATGAAATTGTTTAAAATGCCTTGGAATCGTCTTTAAGGCGGATATCTCACTTTCATTTTTTGCCGCATCGATTCCAAGTACATGCTCCCTCACTCTAACCTTAAATTGTCTTGTAGTAAGGCCTACATAGATCTTTGAACAAAGGCATGTTGCATAATAAATAACTGCCTTTGTGTCACAATTGATATGACGGAAGGCATAGGGAAGGCACTGAAGATGTTGATGTCAACCGGGTTCGAGTGATATCAGAAGACAAGGGTCTTTTCCAATTATATATTTTATTCAACTGTCGATCCTTCAAGTCTCTTGTTAATTTATTGGTATGGTTCACTTGAATTTCTTTGACCCATATATCAACTTCTTTCTCCATAGATGAATTAATGGCCTGAAGATTTTCTACCGTCAGTTGATTCATGAGCACTGCCGGGGACAAAAGGAGTTCTATGCCATGTATAAAATATATAACATACAGCAGGAGGTACAATAGATAAATAAAGTGCTTGTGCAAAATGGCAACATATATATATATATATATATATATGTGTGAACACACGACTAGAACTCAGACCTAATTAAATAAGGTGCTAATGCATTGTAACCAGTGCAGCAAAAAAGTTCCCAGGGGTTTGCGAATAAGGGTGATCCCTTCCTTCCCCATTGATGATGATGAATTTGTTAAAAATTGGGAAGAGATTTGTAATAATACCTACAAAAAATTCATGGAATAATTAATTAACCTTAATACCAAAAATTTGACTAATATTGATTCACAATTGGAGAACACTTATACATTAGCCAAGAATCAACTGATGGTAGAAAATCTTCAGGCAATTAATTAATCTATGGAGAAAGAAGTTGATATATGGGTCAAAGAAATTCAAGAGTACCATACCAATAAATTAACGGAATTTGCATAATTCTCCTTATAGAAGGAAAAATGGTCGATCTCCTGAAGATGATCGCCTTCAGGTAATTAATCTGAGCATGCATCATCTTTCTGAGACAGATTTAGGAGTCCTTGGTAAGGGTCTTACTTTCTGACCAGATTCACGTTTTGATATTTTTTCTGCCATTAAAGACCTACACATGTTTGCGAGAACCCTGATGTTTAAAAAACATTTCCATGATGAAACATTACGTAATCTGTTCCCTACAGACGCAGAGCAAGAAGCATTACAGATCTTGAAGAGCTCTCTCAGGAACTTTCATCATTTGAAGGAGGTAAGATTCCTTCATGCATTATACCTCATTCCAAGAAATTTCCATCTTTTACTTCATATTCTAATATTGATTTATTTGTAAAAATAGTCAGTGAGCAGTTTAAGAAAATTCGCCATAATGTTTCAAATGGTAATCTGAATTTTGAGGAGCATAAGAGTTTGGATAAATTAAAAAAATCTATCAGATGTGGTGTCATGCCAGCCGATAAAGGTGGCAATATTGTCATCTGGCCGTCTTCTATGTATGAAACAGAAGTTTTTAGACAATTGAGAAATAATGTTTGTTATAAAATACTTACATTCAATCCACTATCAGCATTTATATCTGAATTAAATGGTATTTTGAATGAAGCCACTGATGTTGGTGTCATAATCAATGAACTGAGTCAGGCATCAACCATAAAAGAACCTTGTATACCCACATTTTTTCTTCTACCGAAGATTCATAAAAATCTTACGTTACCACCTATTGTGTCTGGAATTTCCAACTTTCTTGAAAATGTGGGTAAATACATAGATTCAAAGCTTCAGCCCTTGGTAGAGTGCCTTCCATCCTATATACGGGATACCAGTGACTTTTTAAGGAAGATTGATGGCCTACATATTGATGATAATGCTTTATTAGTCACTTTTCGAATCACTCTATACCAGTATCAAGCATTCTGATGGTATACAAGCCACGAGATATTTTTTATCCATGTCAAATAATTCCCTTCCTATTATTAATTTTATTACAGAGATTTTGGAGTTCAGTTTGTCTCATATTTTTTTTATTTTTAAGGGGACCTTTTACCTGCAGATCCAGGGTACAGCAATGGGAGCGCCATACGCACCTGCGTATGCAAATTTATTCCTGGGGCTGTGGGAGAGGGACCTCTTTTCATCAGATGACCATGATTTGATGTGCCGTGTCCTATTATGGACATGGTACATCGATTATATTTTCTTTATTTGGCAGAGCTCTGTCGAGTCCATGGAATTATTTATGTCTCATTTAAACAATAACGTTTTGAATATTCATCTCACATACCATCATGATAAGAATAGTTTTGAGTTTCTTGATTTACTGGTGAAACGTGACACCAACAGTATTCTCCAGAGGGACATATTTAGGAAACAGACATCAACAAACTCCTTATTACATGCATCTTCTTCTCATCCAACATCACTTGTATGGTTTATCCCAGTTGGTCAATTTTTGAGACTGAGAAAAATATGCTCTATGACTCAGATTTTGAAACCAGGGCTGAAGAATTGAAAACTCAATTTTTAAATCGTGGCTACAGTCATCGCTGTATTAAGAAAGCATTTAATCATGCCAAATATTCATCTAGAAACGATTTATTATATTCTAGGTCTAAGCCTGCTCCATCGTCAATAGTTCAGTTCATCACTAACTATAATATTGAGAATCAGAGGCTAAGAGAGGTATTATGTCAGTCATGGCCAATTTTATTGGTTGATCAAACTCTAAATATTTGACTGAACAAACTAGTGTTACTTTTCATCGTTCTCGAAATCAACGTGATAAACTTGTAAGAAGCCATTACCAGAATGAGCCTAAATCTACCTTTCTTACACAGATTCATCAGAAGAATGGCTCTTTTCAATGTGGTCATTGTGTCGCCTGCCCAAATGTGAACAGGATAGACACATTTACTGATTCCTCTGGTTCCAAAAATTATTCTATCAAACGTCATATCAATTGTGACACGAAGGCAGTTATTTATTATGCAGCATGCCCTTGTTCAAAGATCTATGTAGGCCTTACTACAAGACAATTTAAAGTTAGAGTGAGGGAGCATGTACTTGGAATCGATGCGGCAAAAAATGAAAGTGAGATATCCGCCTTAAAGACGATTCCAAGGCATTTTAAACAATTTCATAATTGTGATTCGAGCAAATTCCGTGTTAGAGGCATTGACACAATTCCATCTTCTATACGTGGAGGTAAAGTCAGCCAAAAACTAGCACAAATGGAGACAAGATGGATATGGACATTGAACACTGTGTATCCTCAGGGCTTGAATGAGAGTACCAGTTTTGTCCCTTTCCTTTGACCACCTAGTCATCCAGCCATTTTAATTTATTTTAATATATTTCATGATTTTATATCATATTTTATTTTTATATATATGTTTATTTTATCATTATTTTATTGGGCATTTATATATTCATTAATATTAATCAATGACACTTCATCACTTGGTTGCTATTATTTATGTATTTTATACATGGGTCCTATTTATATTATATATTTTATTTTTCATTTATTATTTATTTTATTTTATTCTTATTTTTTATTTATTATATTTATTCATTATTATTATTCATTCACTGTATATTCACTAATAAATATTTTATTATTATCTTCACCAAAAAAGAAGAAATACAGATGGCACTCACCAGTAGAAGTAGACCAGTAGAAGTGCCACTGCAGCACGAAACAGCTGTCGTCATCTCCACTCCTGCTCCCATCCTCCCTATACCGATGTTTTAAAGAAATAGAATAAAGAAGATTTTAACCGGTGAGTGCCATCTGTATTTCATTTTTGGTTGTGCCTATTGCTTTGGAGTGGCACCCCGGTCTGTGGAGAACTTCCTATACTGCATGCACTCTTAGGCGGCAGTTCACACAGGCATGTGCACAATGAATGCATTTTCTTGCTGTGCGGATTAATTCCTGGTTGGATATATTTTATTATTATTTTAGTTTATTACTTTTTCACATTGGTGACTTACCTCTTCTTACCTGTCCGGTTTTCGCTGTGGAGTTCTGGAGTTGACCGACATTGTTCGTGTTCCAATTTGTGGATGCACTTATGAAGAGAAAAGGATAAAGAATAAACATTTGTTAAGGAAGATAAAAAATTGATTGCAACCAGAATGGACTAATATATATATATTTTTATAGTCACTATATTATATATATTTTTCCAATTATTCCTATATTATTATTCTTTATTATAATTTATTATTTATTATTCATTATTTATATTATTTTATTATTATTTATTATTTTTTTATTATTATTTTTCATTATTATTTTATTATTTTGCATTATTTTTCATTATTTTATTTCTTTACTTATATATATAATTCTATTTTTCTTTTTTCAAATTTCTAATTATTTTTGTACCATTTAGGGATCCGGTTCATATATTCATCTCTAGGCCAGTGATTTTGTATATTGGTATACATTTATATATTTTTTCTATTTATTTATATTTATTCTATTATTTTTTCAAATATTTTCACACATTTTCTTTAATATTTAATGAGGTAATAGGACCTTTGTACCATGTTCTCTTTTCTGTCCAATGGAAATGTGCTTTTAGGAACTGTGTACCATGTGACCCTTTTTCGTGCTATGATGGTGAGCTTTAGGACCTTCACATCACGTGTTCTTTTTGTCCAATGACAGAGGGGCAGGTTGTACGCACGCTGGCATCACGCTCCAGAGATTCCGTCCTCTGTGCCTGCGTCCATCAGCGCCACATCATCCGATTGCAACGTCGGGGGATAGATGCAGGTCGGAGGTGTGGGGTTGCCTGACAGCGTGTGTCTGTCCGTATACAAATACACGGAGCTTGACAATTTTACATACACACACCGTACAGCAGTGTACGCTCCTCATACACTACTGTGTACCGCCTTCTAACATGGACAAATAGAAGCTACCTGTGTGTGACTCTGGAAAAAAAAGCAGATGAGTTTTTCCATTTTTCCAGACCTACACCTTAGAGTTGTGTCCGTTTTTCAAACAGTTTCTTATATTTGCTGTTTGAATACGGTCAAAACTAGACAGAGACATTGTGTGTCAGTCCGTATACAAATACACGGAGCTTGACAATTTTCCTTACACACATCGTATAGAGCTTTACAATTCTCCAACAGTATTGTATATCTGCTGTTCGCATTACAGTCACTTTTATACCTAGTCAGCGCGTGTGTGACACTCCGTAAATACATATACGTAGATTGTTAGTTGCACAAAAATCGTATACAGCTGTACACTTCTGATACAGTTCCATATGTCTGCTTGTTGGTTACGGTCCAATACATACTGTGAGAGCGTCTGTGACTGACATAATATATACATTAATTTAATTTGTTTAATACACCTTACACAGCTGGACGCTCCTCATACAGTACCATCTCTCTGCTGGTATTTTTGGTACATTTTCCCAAACATGAAGAAGTATGGTGGAAGAGGCCGCGGACGTGAGCAGGGGGGCGCAGCTGGTACTGATGGTGGTGGTGCATCGGCTGGTTCTGGCAAAAGCACAATAGCAGCTAAGGCAGGAGGTGTTGAGCCTGCGTCATCCTCTGGCCCAAGAAGGCCTGTAAGGTTGCCTTTTCTTGAAGTAAGGAAAACCGCTTTTAAAGTCGGAGCATCAGGAACAGGTTTTGGCGTACATTGCCGAAACAGCCATCAGCTCTATTGCCTCCTCTTCTGAACGGTCGAAACCTGCAAGAACGGAGTCGTCAGTGCAGGGTTCTGGTCATAAAAAAACCCTATCCTTGTGTCCTTCACCCTCACCAAAAGTTAAGGATGTGGCAGCCCACACTTCAGATTACTCTATGGAGCTCTTTTCACATACCATGCCTGGGTTATCCAGTCAAATCCTGGATTCCCCTGTCCAAGATGAATCTTACATGGAGTGCACTGATGCACAGCCACTTCTAGATGATTCTGCTGGTACATTGACCCAGAGCACTACATTGCCCTCGCAGTCTATTGAGCCAGAATCTGACCCTGATGAAACCCAGGTGCCCCTTCCCGCATACTATACCACCTTACACGGTGACACAGAGGAAAGTAAAGAGGAAGGTGCAGATGACTTTGAAGAGGAGGTGATGGATGACACAGTTCTGGACCCGGATTGACATCCATTGGGGAGGAGGGTGGCGCTGGCAATAGTTCAGATAAGGAGAAGGATCCGCAGCAGGCATTGACATCGCAGCAGCGGTTATCTAGCAGGCCTGTAGCTTTCCTAAAATGTGGAACAAAAACTAAAAGAGTTGCAGGACAACTTGACCAGATGGTCAACTTAGCACAGCGTGCAAGGCCAGAAAATGTTTACCATAGTAGGAAGTGTGCAGTGTGGCACTTTGTCCAAAATCGAACTGATGAGGCAAAGGTTACCTGTAAGAAGTGCGGAAGGATCTTTAGCCGAGGTAAACAACTCAGTAATTTGAATACCAGTTGCATGCTTAGACATTTAACCAACATGCACTTGCAAGCGTGGACGGACTACAAAACCACAGGTAGCACATGTGCACCTGCTCCGACTGAAGGTAGCCAGCAACGCTCCATCACTACCCCCACTGTAAGACCACTGCCACCATTAAGCACACCACCAGCACTAAACTAAATGTGGAGGTGTCATCACAAGGCCAAAGCACTCAGGGAATCACAATGGTTTTGCAACACAACACTGAATCTAGGCCATCACCAACCCCCTCTCACTCCATCAGGTCCACCGCTATTTCCACCATATGCAGCTCTTCAGTCCAGCTCACCCTACCAGACACTCTGAGTATGACAAGAAAGTACTCATCCTCTCATCCTCATGCACTGTGTTTGAATGCCTACAATGCCAAACTAATCTCATTAAAGATGATGCCCTACCATTTGGTTGAAAGCGAAGCTTTCCGCGACCTCATTGCCTATGCTGTCCCATGCTATGACCTACCCAGTTGGCACTTCTTTTCTCGAAAAGCCATCCCTCCCCTCCACCGGCACGTGAAAGACCGCATTGTCCATGCACTAGAACAGTCAGTGAGTGGAAAGCACCACCTCACAGCGGATGCATGAATCAGTAGGCATGGCCAGGGCCGTTACGTGTCCATCACAGAGCACTGGGTTAATGTGGTGGATGCAGGCTCCACTGGGGACAGCAGCGGTGGAACAGTGGTGCCTAACCCCCGGTATAGGAAACAGTTGGCTGTAGGCTTTCGCTCCTCCTCCTCCTCGTCTATCAGCAACATGGAATTGTCGGGTGTGCAGTGGTCAAAGCTGAAAGACCTCTGTAAAGTCCTTCAATGTTTTGAGGAATGCACACGGCTGGTAAGCGCAGACGACGCCATCATAAGCATGAGCATCCCACTTATGCATCTGCTCATGCAAAGTTTGACGCACATTAAGGATCAGGCGTCTGCAGCGGAGGAGGAGGAGGGAAGCCTTGATGACAGTCAGTCATTGTCTGGTCAGGGAACTGTCCTGGACGAGGTGGAGGAAGCACAGGAAGAGAAGGAGGATGAGGATGAGGATGAGGGGGATGATTATTTTGGGCAGGAGGATGTTTCTCAGGGGGCAAGAGAAAATATTGGCATTGCAAGGTCAGGGACAGTGTTTTTGCATGACTGTAGGGATGTGGATTTGCCAGAAACTGCTCCTCCACCCACCACGGGCAGTGCATCATTGACACCTGGAACATTGGCCCACATGTGCGATTATGCCTTGCGGATCCTAAAAAGGGACCCCCGCATTGCCAAAATGGTGAGGGATGACGACTACTGGTTGGCCAGCATCCTCGATCCACGCTACAAAGGCAAATTGCACAACATCATGCCACAGGAGAACCTAGAGATAATATGGGCAAACAAACAAGCAACTCTGGTAAACCGTTTGTTTGAGGCTTTTGCAGCACACAGCAGTGGTGCTGGTTCTCCCACGAGCCGTAGTGGGCACAATGGAAGAGGTGTTCGTGGAGCACACAGCAAAAGTGGTGTTGGAGACAGGGGTTTATTGACCATGTTGTGGAATGATTTCTCAAGTACCGCTCACACGACTGCTAATACTGCATCGATTAAAAGTGACAGGAGGCAGCAGTTGTCAACTATGGTTACAAACTACTTCTCCTCCCATATCAATGTTCTCCCTCACAGGTCATTCTCCTTTGACTATTGGGCCTCTAAACTGGACACCTGGCCTGGATTGGCACAAAATGCTTTACAGGAGCTCGCTTGCCCTGCTGCTAGTGTGTTATCTGAAAGAGTCTTCAGTGCTGCTGGATCAATCCTGACAGAAAAAAGGACCCGTCTGTCGACCCAAAATGTTGATGATCTAACCTTCATTAAAATGAACCATGCATGAGTTTCAAAGGATTTTGTCCCACCTTCTCCTGATGGCACATAGGTTACCAGAAAAGTGCCTCGGTTTTTTCCTCCTCTTCCTCTGACTTTCCCAATTGCGCCCTTTGCAGCAGCTGAATGTCCAGCCAACACATCTACATATGCCAATTTTTAAAACTCCCTAACTGGGCTGCCCACCCCTCCCCCAACAGCTGGGGTCAAGACCTGGAGTACCCGGGCAAGTGCCGTTGCTCTGAACTGTTGGATGGGCCCACTGATGGCCGACGGCAATGGCACAGGGCCCCTCATAAAACAATACAGTGTCTCAGATGGTGGGAGGCCCCACTCGCCATCAGACACACCAGCGTACTATGAGGGGCCCTGTGCCAGTACCGTCGACCACGATTGTGCCTCCACTGCTTGGTCATGGCCACAGCACTTGCAAGTTGCAATACTTACCTCTCCCTGCTCCACCGCTGTGTAGTCTGGGCAGTTAAATCCTTCACAGTGACGGCCACTAGAAATTTGGTGCATTGATCAATGATGGTTAAGATGTAGCTATGGCCTGTCCTGCTGTCCTCTACCTTCAGATGATCAATGCCTACCATTTGAAATGGACGTCAACTTACAAGCGGATGCAGTGGTGGTTTATGATCACCTTTCACAGTTGTGATAGTCACAGACGTGTGACATTCCTGCCACCATTTTTCAATGTCTCCTCTCATGCCAATCCAATAGAATCGCCTATGGCCTGTGGCTTCTGTCTTTTGCACTCCAAAATGACCAGACACATCATGATAGGCAGTGAGGACCATGGGTACATCTCTCCCTGTGATCACAATTTGATAGAGACGAGTAACGGTGATGTGATCCACACTACTGAAATAAAGCAATCCTTTCTTCACAAAGAACCTGTTTCGCTTTCTCCACAGACACAGTAATTGAGGGTCTGCATCGCCTCTGCAACATCTACCGGGAGGTTTTCCCACGATGAGTAATTCCAAAATTTCTGCTAACACTCGACTTTCCGTCTATACTTGTATCCATGTAGTTTCCAGTAGCGGAGATTCTTGACTGGCTTACTGAGATAAAAATATATACGAAGATTTAAAAGTACCACAACACTGTATACTGGTGTATGCTATGAATACCTTTCCCTTTTTGTACTTTTTTAATTCTGGTCTAATACATAGTGAGCCTGTGAGTGTCTGACTCCGGAAGTATAGACAGAAATTTAACCCTAGACTGGACACACCTGGTATGTGCTGATACAGTACCTTGTTTCAAAAATTTTTATTAAGGTATCATCTGTGGGATAACAAACTGTGGGGGGGACCCTCTTCTTGCCGTAGGCATACACGAGACTGAGACAGAGTTTGTATTGAACAGGTCCGTTTTTAGTGCCCATCCTTCTGTCAACAACAGCAATTCACCACAGCCATTTCACATTTCTCTGTACACAGGCCCCGGTACCTTCACTTCCTTTGTAACTATAATCGTGGTATCCTCTGTTGCTCTTCCACTGTGGCTGGCCTAGGCCCAACCACCACAGCGCTGCACCACTCTGAGCACACCATCCGTATGATAGCCCCACGCCATCTTCATCTGCGGCTACCGTCCTCTGGGCCACCCCCCCGTGACTGCCTCAACTGTCAGTCCTCTCTGGAGCCTTTCCACTGTCTCTATTTCCACAGCAGAACTTCCTCTTTACTGTGCTCCCTTCGCTGACTGACTCTTCCAGAACCTTCCCTCAGCCTTTTAAACTTCTAGTTCTGGTAACTCTGCCCACTATCACCTAACAGTTTCTCTGACCAATGGTAGTTATTCAGTCCCACTTCTACACTCTCCACTGCCCTCCAATGGGCAAGCTAAAACTCTACACCCTTTCTCTTTATCTTAGGCTACTTTCACACATCAGGTTTTCGGCGTCAGGCGTGATCCGGCGTCGTGCCGGAATGCCGGATCCGGCAAATGTTTTGTAAAACCTGATGTGCCGGATCCGTCTTGTTCTTGACAGACAAAACCGGATCCGTCTCATCCGGTTCATCCGTTTTTCTATCCGTTTTTCGACGGATTACACCGGATCTGGTTTTTAAAATTGACCCTTGTGGCCTTCCGAACGGGATAGGCTACTGGAAAACTATATATAGCATGTTCCTACAGCCCTTCTTTGACAGGTTGTAGAGGAGAAAGTGCAGGTTGGAGAGAAGAGCAAGTTACTGGCGAAGATGGATGTTGTCATTGGAAATATTACCACTAGAAGTTCTGTGACGGTTTCAGTAATGAGGGACAATTTTGCACTATACTTTATGTCACCTCAAGGCAGAGTACACTGGCAGGATGACAGAGTGTGAAAGATTTGTGCCCTAACCAAACTTGTGTACCTTCTGGACCAACAGTATATACCTTTGCCAACCAAAGTTGGCTATCTTGTCATGGTCTTACTATTTTTAGCTTTAGGCCACAGGTGTGTTCCTTGGTTGTGTTTTATGCAAAGTATTTCACCTTTTAACAAAAGTTGTGTTCATTGTTAGAAAATCACCAACAATAAACACAACTTTTCAGGTGAAATACTTTGCTTCAAACACAACCAGGAACACAACTGTGGCAAAAAGCTAAAATTTACCCACAGTTATATACCTGGTTTTGAATACCTTTTTACCTTTTAAATACCCTGTATTTAACCTTTTTTTTAAACATATTTCGCCGCAGAAAGAAATGACAGACAACCAGTGTAAACAATAATTTAACTTTTATATAAAATATTGTTTTTTGTGTAAACTGTTTTTAAAGTTAAAAAAACTTTTTTAATAAAGGTTTGAAACCAACCAAATGGGCATTTTTATTACAAAAAAAACATTATAACTCGGTGTAGTGTGGGGTGGAAATACTGCTGGAGGGGCTGCGGGACACTTCGACAATGGGAGTGTGGAGAGAGGACTGGGATCGTGGTGGGGAAGGTACAGTTAGAGGTGATGGTGTGGAAAAAGCTACAGAATGGGTGGACATGTGGGAGGCAGAAGAGGTGGTGGGCGGTGGAGTGGAGGGTTGGGCAGGGACTGTAGGAGCAGATGATGTTGATGGAAAGTTGTATGGGGAAGGAGTTTGGTACGGGGAAGGAGTTTGGTACGGGGAAGGAGTTTGGTACGGGGCAGGTTGCTGGAAGTGGGGAGATGTCTGGTACTGGGGAGGTTGCTGGTACTGGGAAGGTTGCTGGTACTGGGAAGGTTGCTGGTATGTAATAGGAGGGGGAGGATGGAAAGTGGCTGGAGGGGGTGCAGATGTAATAGGAGGGGGAGGATGGAAAGTGGCTGGAGGGGGTGCAGATGTAATAGGAGGGGGAGGATGGAAAGTGGCTGGAGGGGGTGCAGATGTAATAGGAGGGGGAGGATGGAAAGTGGCTGGAGGGGGTGCAGGTGGAGGAACTACAGTGGTGGGAGGTGGAGGTTGGGATGTAACCTGCTGTAGAGCACCATGGCACGAATGCATTACATGCATCTGCTGGGTAGGAGATAGTGTTGCCATGCGCTCCACAACAGACCTGAAAAAGGTGTGGTTTGGCGAAGATCTTGCTTCTGAATGCATGGTTTGCAGAAGTGTCTTCACCTCCAGAATGCTGGAGTTGATCTGCTGAAAGCCTGCGGAGATTTGCTCTGACAAGACTTTTAGACAGTTCTGGAAAGATGCATTCAGATGCAAGAACTCTGGCGCATAAGTCTTTTCCTGACCCCTCTGCCGCTGCCGCCCAGTACCCGCAGGTGTACTAGAGGTGGCAGGGGCAGAAGGGTGGGGTAAAGGGAAAGCGATCTCCTCACCAGCAGCTTCATGTAATGTAGGCGGCCACGATGCTCCTGTGCTGGTGGATGGGACAGATGGGTCGAATGTGTGGGAAGGCTGGGAAGGTGCAGATGTACCGGGGCGGTCGAAGTGTCCCTCGGTGCCGGTCTCCTCAGGGATCGCCTCAGAAGGGTCCAATCGTGCAGGCTCCCGAGTGCTGCTCACCGTGCTGTGGAATAAAGAGAAAAAAAAACAATTAAAATAGTGACATGGTATGGCCCTGGCTGAAAAAAAAAAGTTACATCTAACATTTTTTTTCACATGTGGTGTGTAATATTTACCTTCTAGTGACCATTGTTTCCCGGAGGAACGACAGGGCTTGTGCGTACTTGTACTTGCTCCTGCGTCCTCCAGATCCACTCGGGGCCCGCATCTCTTTATTGAACGCCTTCTTGAAACGATCCCTCACAGACCGCCACCGATTCACAATTCTGTTCCCTGAAACGAGAAAGGAGTGGTTAGTATACAACATCAGTGTTTCACAAACTCCAGTCCTCATGGTCCCCAGGGGTCATGTTTTCAGGATTTCCATAGTAAATAGAAATCCTGAACACATGATCCGTGGGGACCACGAGGACTGGAGTTCGGGAAACACTGGTTTACATCAAGCAACCGGTACTGTAAATACTTACGTTCTTTAATCTGGGCCCGAACATCGAGGTCCTCCCAGCGGCCCACAAGGAGCGAACAGATTTCCTCCCAGAGTCGTCGGGTAACGATAAGGTCAGCGTGGCGGCGGTCAGCCATATTCCAGAGCGGCTCCCTTTCTCTGACGAGATCGATGAGGTGGTCCACATCGAGTCCTCCATCCTCACCGTCAGAGTCGGGAGCACGCTGTGAAGGCTGTTAAAGAAAAAGACAAAAATAACATAATTAGCCTCCACAAAAGAAATGAAATAAAAAGTGCAAAAAAACAAAGCAAAAATATTTATACTTACACGCTGGTGACCGCCGCGTTGCTGTCGCCGACGACCCTGGGAGGCACTGCGAGGACCTCTTGGCCGAGCACCAGATTGGGAAGACTAGAGAAGAAAACAAAAAATGTTATGTCTTTGGATGTAGGCATTTGTTTGCTGTGTGTGGTCTGCAGAACATTGTTTTCTATGTGTTGTGTGTAGTGTGATGTTGTGTTTGATGCAAAAAACTTACCAATTGTGAGCCCACTCCAAGTGTCTGTCCACCCCTTCCTTCTTCTTCTGGGAGCTCCTCTTCATCTTGTGAATCCTGTTTTGAAATAAAAGGCAATGAATAGACATATATTACAGAGATGATGGATTTTGGAAATAAAAACTTACCGTCAAATGCTGACGATGCGAGGGAGGGCTCCCAGAAGATGATGTGCTGTCTTCCTGGTGGCCACACTCCATGCCTGTGGGTGGTGTTCCAGCTGCTGCCATTGCTGCTGCTGCTGCTGCTGCTGCATCTATTGGGCGGCTGTTGAATAAAGAGAAACAAAGGGCCAATGAATATCTTGATATTCAATAGCCCTAGTTTGGAGGAATGGGGGATTTGATAATTACCGTCTCTCATCTGCTGCTGGCCTCCCCTCCTCAGCATGTTCCATTTGCTGCTCCATTTGGGGTGGTGGTGGTGCTGATGGTGCTGCAGTGGTCTCCTGCCTTCTCCTGCTGCGCTTGGTTGCTTTCTTGGGTGGCATGTTGGGTGTGGCTGTGGGTCCCACTGTCTTGCTTTTATATATGTCTTGTGGGCAGAGCTACTGAGCATGCTCAGACCAAAAAAAACGGATCCGGATCCGGCGCATTGTGGCGCTCATAGGCTTTCATTGTGTGAAAAAGCCGGACGCGCCGGATCCGGCGTGTCCGGCTTTTTCGCCGGAGACAAAAAACGTTACAGTAGCCGTTTTTTCCAGACGCCGGATCGCGACACATTGCCGGATCCGGCGAAAACCGGATGAAACGCATGGCCATCCGGCGCGATCCGGCGCAAATGCAAGTCAATGGGGGGGAAACCGGATCCGGCATTGCATTTCGCCGGATCCGGTTTCTGTCAAAAGCGCCGGATCGCGCCTGACGGCGAAAACCTGATGTGTGAAAGAGGCCTTAGCGGTTTCTAGTCATGTGTTCACACATATATATATATATATATATATGTTGCCATTTTGCACAAGCACTTTATTTACCTATTGTACCTCCTGCTGTATGTTATATATTCTATACATGGCATAGAACTCCTTTTGTCCCCAGCAGTGCCCATTCCATGGCATTGGCCTTCCCCTTTCTTTAATTAATATTTTACTAACATGTTATTTTACTACTCAGTAAATTTATCATTATTGGACATTTCTTCGGTCTCTCTCGTTGTTTTTGATTTTATTATCCGATTTGTCCGTTTATTCTTCTATGTATGCAATTATTTAAATTCAGTCATTTTAATATTGCACTGTTCCTTGAGTTATTATAATTGTAAAAAAAAAAAAAACGGTGGAATGTGGAACAGAATTCTTTCTGCTTTGCTCATAAATGTACATTGCTCATTTATTATAGAGTCCACTTTTCTACTAAAAGTATATAAAATGTCTTATATTGGGCTTGATAAGAAAAAAAAGTGAATAGGCCCAATCTCCTTTTCTTATTGCTCTGAAGTTCTAGGGTAGATGCTATAAAAGCCACCTCCCCCAAGTGTAGCTGGTTTATATAAATAAGGATCTACAGAAACATATTATTTTTCAAGTGTATATCTTCTTGTATTTATTTAGTCAGGTTAGTAACGTTCAAGTCTCCGTACATGGATAATACCCAGCACCTTGTTTGTTACCCTAAGGGTATGTGAAATCTGCTGCGTTTCCACAGCGGTTTTGGCTCTGCGGAAACGCAGCAAATTCTGCTGCGTTGTACAGTACCTTTATTTTCAATGGAAAAAAAAAAAACGCTGTGCACATGCTGCGGATTTTTCCGCGCGGTTTTGCTGCAGTTTACAATCCGCAGCATGTCAATTGTTTGGTGCAGAAACGCTGCAGTTTTACACCTCATCCATTATGAGGTGTAAAACCGCAGGCAAAACCGCAGATAAACTGCAGGACTTTTGTCCTGCGGATTTACCTGCGGTTTTCTCTCCAAAATCCGCACACCCAAAAAACTACATGTGCACATAGCCTAAGGAAATGCTTACAAAACAAAGTATTTGGTTGATAGGTTTTTTTGCAAAAAATGTATACTAAGCCACTCTACTACACGTCAAGGTATACCCATCTCAGAGCAGTCCCTAACTGATGCATTTAAAAACCTGATCATGGGTATAGTACCAGTATGAGCAGCATTCAGGCAGATAATGTCCGATGTGGACACGCTATGGAAGACGGCTTTTGTGTGCATGGCCCATAAGGGAGGGGTGAAGACCTCCCCATCGTGCAGAAACAAGAAACCAATTAGGCTGGAGTCACACTAACCTGCGCAAAATACGGTCAGTATTTTACATGCGTAATACGGATGACAGACCCCTAAATAGTGATCCGTATGTCATCCGTAATCAAGGTGTGGTCGCGTATTTTGCGCATGTCAGCATCCGTATGCAATCCGTATGGCATCCGTATGGCGAGATTTTCTCGCAGGCTTGCAAAATGGACATATAATGGAGCCCTATGACAGGGTTTCTAAAAGACACCTGGTGCGTATTTCTCGCAAGTCACATGTGTGGTCCGTGTGTAATCCGTATTTTTTGCGCACCCATAGACTTACATTGGCGTACTACGGGCGTAGTACGCTGACAATCGCAGCATGGTGCGAGTGGCACGGAGAGTAGGATACTGAGGAGAAATATACGGCTGATGGGAGCTGCCTCATAGAGAATCATTGGTCCGTGTCTAATGCGTGTTTTTTGCGCCTCTCACTCTCCCGTATTCCTCGCCAGTGTGACCCCGGCCTTAGACCCAAACACATTGGACATGCACACAGTGAACAAGTCTGTAGGACAGTGTTCACACCACCAAAAGACTGAAACACAGAAAAACACAGTATAACAAACATATAAAAATACTCTGCTGTAAAAAAGTAACAGTAATCAGCAAGTGCTAGTAAAAGATGCTAACAAAACAGGGTGTTTGGTTGATGGTGCTGGAAATGTAAGGAGTCAAAGGTGTCTTTCTAATAACCACTGCACTGCACAGACGATTTGTGTTAGTCTGGGCCTGAAGGAAAAAAATGAGAAAAGTTAACAACCAAATCGGAAAGAATGTCACCTGTAAGTGACTATACTGTATTGTATATACCTGAACTGTAATAACTTCTATGTTTTGCAGGACTGGTATCTGCCGCTATACGTGTCAATGTGTGGTAGTAATATTGATATTTTTGATGTAGCTGTAATGGTCAATTATAATATTATGTATTCACTTTGTAATGGTAACAGTAATAGATAGTGTGTGGCTATATTTTGGCTTTGCATAGTAGTTTCGGTAATACTGTCTTAGTATACTGTGTTTTAGAGTTAGCGGCAGCGGTATACTGTAATTATGTTTGTATATCTCCTCTTTTAAGTGGTGAGGTGGTGGAAAGTGCATGGGGCTTATATGGAAAGACATGTGCTTTGGGTTTTGGACCCGGTTTCCTTCCCAGACCCCTAATCTTTTAAGATAGTAGAAACAGGGAAATTAGCCTAACACCAAAAAGTACAATATAACCCATAATTTGATTTCAAGCTTCATAAATAAATTGTAATCAACTTTTAGCTATATTAAACTAGAGATCCAACGGGAATTGATGTTTGAAATACCTACCAATGGGGCTTAATAAGGAGAATTCATTAACAGTGAAAAATGCAACCTGCAAGCCATTTTTTTTAAGTGCTAGACTTTGCAGTTTTCAGTTTTAATTAGCATGTGTGATCAAGTTGTGAGGTACACAGTAATTACTGAACACATATGCACTTAAGCAGATTCTTATTGTTTTGTTTCCCCTAAGCAGAAAGTGTGTATTTATTCTGGTAAGTATCTACTAAGACACCTGTTACCTGAAAATATTTCACACGTTATAAAATTACCTGCCTCTCCTCCATTGTTGATCTACTCTGAGCACGTCCTTTAGGGCAGGTGCAGATGAGCGTATTTTCGGTCTGAGTACGATCCAACAAAACATCATATCACACTCGTGCAAATATTATTCTATACACATGTCAGATTTTTTTTCCTTGGACAAGGTTGCTGCAAGCCTGAGTTTGATCAGATTTTCAGATCGCACTTGGCCAAGTCAATGAGTACTGTATGTGAGGGGAGATATGGGTCGCAAAAGAAGTTTCTCCACAGTATGCCATGCGCTGTAAGGGTTAACAAGCAATTACAAGATACTAGATTTTTGTGAGTAGGTGAGAGATGGGCGGGACGCCTACTTGCCCTATCGTCACCTCATGTGTGTGGCTGGTAATTCAGCCACTGTCTTTTTTTTGCTCGGTATTGTGTGTTTGGAAAGAAAAGTCTCCAGAAGGTGGCTCCAGGTGGAGCTGAAGACTGAGTGTTCCCTGTGGGTGAAACTCACAGAAATAAGGATTCTGTTGGACTTTATCTTTTTGTTTTGCCGATAGGCTAGAAAGGCCATGTTTATTTTGTCCAACCCTGCTACGGTTTATGCTGTGCCCTAATAAACCGGCAGGTGATTTACCCAAGAAGCGTTCCTGTGTTTACCTCTGCAAGCAGCCGAGTGAGTCACAAACCCTCATGGTGCTATGGAAACATCGGACTGCACATGAATAACACATCTCTGTGTGGTCTTATTTTCGGACTGACAGAATATAGAAGATGGAGAAATTCAATTGGAGTCTCGTTAGAGTGTGATTAGCATATTTGATCTGACTATCTTAGATGACAAAAGATATGGTTGTCTGCACCTGACCTTGCAATAAAAATGTACGAGTTCCAAGTACTACACCAAAAAAATTCTTGGCCCATATGACAAACATATTAACGTACCCATAGAAGACAGAAAAGTGTAATTTTGTCATCTTCCAGCCCAATATGCACTGGCACACAACCTTTACTTACGCAATAAAAAATGTTGCCACACTTATATAGAGGTATCCCACTGTAAGCTGTGTTCAGTAATTAGTCTGCTGACCAGTCCAGCCATCAGGACCTAATGTACATTATTAAAATTATATTCAGTTGGCCCGCAACACAGGCGGCCAACAGAAGGAACATAAACTCTAAAAATGTTCCAGCTGCTAACAGAAGTACTGCACACAAAAGCAGAGCTCCCCTGATGTTAAGAGGGCTAGAGGAAATACATCAGCTGAGACGATGAGGACAGCGACCAGGTATGTATGTTCCAATCATGCAAGAGCCATTATGATGCATTAAGCACATTATAAGACTGTCTAGTTCACACATGTATCTTGGTTTTCTGGCACACGGGACAAGAATGCCTTTTGGCATCTCTCTCTCCCCAAGCAAATATCCTATTTGCACACTTAGTCAAGTGCCGAAGAGCTGCTCAATGTTCAGTGAAAAGCTGAGAGAAGCAGGAAGAGAAGCTCATTTTCACTGGACCATAAGAATGCAAATCGCATGAGTGAAGCAGCCATGCGATGATTGCTGGAACCAGCAGGCAAAGCTGAATCCTGGCAGAGAGTATATTACACACTGTTAGTATAGACATGCTTCAAGGCTTCATTTATTATTTAAGGGCTTGTCAATGTTTGAGATAAAAGTCTCACAGCGCATGCACTGCACACTTTTAGGATTCTCCCTTGCCGGAAGCAAGACTGGACGGTCATGTCAGCATAAGTATGCAATTTGTACACTTCTGGCTAGACGTGTCTGTCTATGTATGTTTAGTCGGCACGTGATAACAGACTCATCACAAACTTGGACAACCCCTTTAATGTTCCTAACATAAATAAAAATATGAGATTTAGTCAGTATCACAAAAAAATGAGCATCCAGGCACATGACAGATGATATTCTCTCTGATTGGAGTCATTCTCTTTCTTTTCTTCATCATATCCAGACTCCATGATTACTTTTCTCATCAACAGCTCATCCCTGCAGACTTCCATCTTTTCCAGTCTTGTGCAACACATCTCGACACAATACCCTTAAACATAACAGAGTCATTATAATTAGAGATGAGCCAACCTTTCAAGATTCAATTTGGCGAACGTCCTGATGTTCGCCGAACAGTTCGATGAACGTACCCGAACCCCATTTAATTCAATGGAGGCAAAGCCAAACATATACACAGCACCATAAGGGATATCAGGGTCTGGGCCAGAGTTTAGAGCTTTGAATTGAAGTTTCATTTAAGGTGTGGTGGGTAAGGGTAAGCCTTGTTTTCTGGGAGACCTGATACCCCATGCAACAGCTCAATTTCTTTTTTTCCCCAGACACACTGAGGTGGCACAAACATCAGTTTTATAGACTAGTATTGCTAGAAAAATGTAAGGATACTAACACAGGTAGTTGACTCATCAATTGACCCACAGTAGAAAATTTTATAATGGCAGAGCAGCGGTCAGCCATGGTCCATGTGTGAGGTATCAGGGTCTGGGCCAGCATTTAGAGCTTTAATACCTGGTGGGTAAGGGAGCGGTGTAATCCTTCTTTGCTGGGAGCCCTGATATCTCATGCAACAGCTCAATATTTTTTTTCCAGCCATATTCAGATGGCACAAAGCATCAGTTTCATAGACTACTAACGGTAGAAAAATGTACAGGTAGTTGACTGATCAATTAACCCACAGTAGAACATTTTGTTATGGTACAGAAGGAGTCAGCCATGGGCCATGCATGAGGTATCAGTGTCTGGCCAGCAATAATAGCTTTGAATTGCAGTTTCAATTAAACGATTTAAGTAAGGGAGCTGTGTAAACCTTCTTTGCTGGGAGCCCTGATACCTCATGCAACAACTTCTTTTCTCCCCGCCATACTCAGGTGGCACAAATATCATCTTGGTAGAGCACTAATGTTAGAAAAATGTAAGTATAGTAACACAGGTAGTTTACTGTAAAGTAAGTGCAGGCATGCTTGTTTGGAAGCCCTACTGTTACAAGCAACACACATGAAGGAGAACAAACTTGGAGTCTCCACATTTCAAAAAATTGTTGATACACATCATGACATTGGTAGTGTCGAGCTGCCATCAGAGGAGTGAGACCCAACCTTGCCCCCACACCAAACCTCCCACCGCATCTCCTCCAAAAAAACCCCACCACAGAACACAGAGACTGGAATTTCTTTTGGAATGTTATGGCCACAGCAGCCTTTATTATAAACACCAAACAACAAAACAGTGAATCATAAATCACATTTAAAATAACATGAACCTGAGAAGGAGTCCTTGAAGCCCCAAGATCTTGGTGAATAAACCCCCAAAAATTGCTGTGGACAAAACCCATCAAGATTGCTCCCAGCCGATGCCCCACTGGCTCGGAAGCACCAACACCGTTATGCCTTGTCCACTAAGCTACTCGGGGATCTGCCACTTCGGCCGGAAACTCCACCACCACCTTTCACCAGATCACCCCCAAGATACCTGTTTAACGAAGGAGACCATAGACACTGAGTCTCCAAACCCAATTTTAACCGACTTCAAGGACTCCCCCCCACTCAAAACCACCACAACGAGGGCCGTTGAACACCTCAATGGCCTGAGACCCCACGAACACGCCATGCCAAAGCCCGTTCAATACCCTCCTGGAGGCCGAGAGCCAAAATGTCCGAACCAACCGAATTCAAATGAACCCCATCGGCCAACCAGAAATCACCCTCGCCTTTTTCCAAATCAAAATGTCGCACCGCCACCCCTCCATTCCTGATAATAAAAGCAGACACAGCCCTGTTCACCTTTACCCTGGCCTCATTCACCTTGGTGAGAGACCTCATGGAACGCCATCGCCTCCGAGGAACAATATCGGACCAGACGATAGTGACCCCCCGGTACAATAACCACAAACGCAGACAGTCCCTTACCAACTCCCGAAAAGGTCGAACCGCCAAGTCGTTACCCCCAACATGTAACACCAGGATGTCCGGAGCGCGGTCCAACCGAACGCACTCATGTATTTCCGGCAAGACTCGTCTCCACTCCATCCCCCTAAAACCACACCAACGCAACAAGGCCGTGTTCCTGGAAAAACCGAGCTGTCTGCCTTCGATCCGGACATCCGCCCGCAACGCTTCCCACTAGACGAAGGAGTGACCAAAAATCCACACCAGCACCGGCCCGACACCTGAAATAAAGAATGCGATGCCAACATCAAAACCAACTCAATTAGCGTGAATGCCGCCCAGTGCCTCAGCAGTCAACACCCACCACCCTAACGTAACTACGGTAACGATTGGACGCCCAACCACCAATGAGCCGAATCGAAGCCGCATCCAAACCCTGAATCGCAGCTTCTGATGTCGCCCCAATCCTGAACGAATGAGAAGCAAAACGGGATTCATCCAAACCCAACGATCTGATGGACCTTTTGAGAACAGCGCCAAACTGGTATCTCGACAAACTAGAGCCATCCACATGACACAGAAGGGGGCCACTCAAACTAGGACCCAGCTCCCAAAACCTCTGTAAACACTGAGAGGGACACATCAAAGACCCGGGCACATGGCCCAAAACCACTCTCTGACCTTTCCCCGCCTGATCCGTCTTAGACCGTCGCAACCAAAACTCAATGCCCTGCGCGGTAAACACAAAGTCCCTGGCCAATAAAACGCCGACTGACTGCTTGCTCCCCGACACTAGCTCCCCTACCCTTAATGCGCCAAAAAATGCCAATGAAAAAGCTAGGCGAAATAACGAAACCTCGTAGCACGAAGAACACACCGTCTCCAAAACACCACCCAAACGCTCAAGCACCTCAAAAGATATGGACGCCGCAAATCACCTCCGCTTTTCGACCGACGAAACCCTTTCGCCACCTGTTTCACCAGGAATGACTTCGTCCAATCGCGGCAACCACGCAAGCGAAAACCAAAAGACAACCCTGCCAGAACACGCATGGCTTTTGCACTCGACCAACCCTCGGAGGCCCCCCGCCCCAACCAAGACAACAAAACTCCCTCCTGGTCCACGCCGGGCCCAACTGCAACGCCGGCCGCTAACTGTTCCTCCCACTTGCACGATACAGCCCGGTAAGCCTCCCAGGTTTTTGGAACCAAAGACGCCTCGATCAGCGATTCCGCGGCCCGCAGGCCACAATCCACAGCTCCTCTGGACAAACTAAACCCTCGACCTCCGCCTCTGGCGCCAGAGAGCGAAAACGATCCCACTGTAAACGAGAGAGAGAGTCAGCGATATCGTTCTTAACACCTGGAACATGTGTCGCGGTCACATGTGCGTTCAGGTCCAAACAAAGCAAAACCAACCGCTGTAACACCCGGACGACGGGGGGAGATGATGCGGTAAGCCCATTGATCGCGCACACCACGCCCATGTTATCGCAATTAAAACGCACCTGCCGATCCCGCAACTCCCGCCCCCACAAATGGACGGCTACAAGAATCGGAAAAATTTCCAACAAAGAGATATTGCGCACCAAGCCGTCCACAATCCATTCCTCAGGCCAACGGGACGCGCACCACTGCCCGCGAAAGTAAGCCCCAAAAACAACACCACCAGCCGCATCCGTGAACAGCTCCAACACATCACTGCTGACTACCTCCTCCATCACCAACGAACGGCCGTTGTACCTCTCCAAGAAAGACTCCCAAATCGCCAAGTTGGCCCTGAGCTCCGCCGACAACCTGATGAAATGATGAGGGGCTCGAACACCAGCGGTCGCACTGGCGAGACGACATGAAAAAACACGCCCCATTGGTATGACTCGACACGCAAAATTAAGCTTTCCCAGCAACAACTGAAGATCATGCAGCGACAACTTCTTGACCCTGCGCGCTCGAACCACTTCCGCCCGCAAATCAGCCAACTTATCCTCTGGCAGCCAAAACTCCCAACGCACCGTGTCAATAACAATTCCCAAAAAACACAAACACGTACAGGGGCCCTCGGTCTTTCCAGGCGCGAGTGGGACTCCGAAACGCTCCGCCACCCACTCAATGGCCTGTAAAAGTCTCTCGCAACACCCGGAATCAGCCGGGCCCACGCACGAGAAATCATCTAAGTAATGAACGACCGAATCGAAACCGGAAACCTCCCGCACGACCCACTCCAAAAAGGAACTGAATGCTTCAAAATACGCACAAGATAGCGAACATCCCATGGGTAGACACCTGTCCACGAAAAACTTGCCTTCCCAATTGCAACCTAGCAACTTCATGCTATCTGGGTGAACCGGGAGCAAACGGAAAGCGGACTCCATATCCGTTTTAGCTAGCAAAGCACCCCGGCCACATTTTCGCACCCACCGCGCCACTTCATCAAAGGAGGAGTAAACCACTGAACACATTGCTGGATCAATACCGTCGTTAACAGAACCCCCGCGCGGGTACGACAAATGTTGAATAAGCCGAAACTTATTCGGCTCCTTTTTCGGCACCACTCCCAGAGGAGAAACCACCAAATCCGAAAACGGGGGAGAAACAAAGGGGCCGGCCATATGGCCCAGTGTAACCTCCTTATCCAACTTTTCTGAAACCACCGAGCCGTGAGACAAGGCCGAACACAAATTTTTTAAAATCCGCGGGATAGCAAAAGGGGGGTGAGGGATAACAAAACCGTCCTTGAATCCTGCGTACAGCAAAGCCGCCTTCTCCCTGTCCCCGTATCTGTTTAGATAAGGGACCATCCTTTCCAGCATCACTGGAGTCTCCCCCTTGGGAATTACCACCGCCGGTTCGGGGCTTCCCTTTCTTAAAACATTTGGCGGCTCCGTGGGACGCGCTATTGCAGTTGGAGCAAAGATGTTTGAATTTGCAGTTCGCCCCGAACTTACACAGGCCGTCTTTAAACTGCCAACACAACCCCAACTTGTGATTCCCCGCTTGACCTTGCCCTCCCCCACCTGAGACCCCGGAACTGCTGTTACTGTGGCTGGTACTCCCAGTCCCCCCATGAAAGGAGCTCCCGAATTTATTTTGGGCTATGACCCGCATCCACAGCCCAATGTCCCTCTGATCCCAGCGGATAGCCGGACGAACGGCCTTCCTCTGCCTAAATTGCTCATCATAACGCAACCAAGCCTGCCCCCCATACACCCTATAGGCCTCCCCAATGGCGTCAAAATAACAAAATAACGCAGAGCAATTATCAGGGGACTTTTCCCCAATGACGCTCGCCAAAATAGAGAACGCCTGCTGCCAGTTAACAAACGTTTGCGGGATCATGCGCCACCTACGCTTCTCCTCGTCCTCCTTTTTGCTATCCTCCTTCTTTCCCTTATCCAAATTAAATTTCTCTAATGGCAGTAAGGAAAATATTTCCACGTACTCATCTTTCCAAACGTGCTCTTTCACTTCCTTCTTTAAATGAGCTCCTAACTGGCCCTCGAAACAAACGTACACCTCCCCATGTTTCTAAAACCCCGTAAATAGTAGATCCTCATTCAGACCAACAGGGGCTAGAGAGTTCAAATTAAAAATCCAAATGGATTTTTAATTTGAACTCTCTAGCCCCTGTTGGTCTGAATGAGGATCTACTATTTACGGGGTTTTATAAGCAGAACTGATTTCCTCTTCAACTTTGAAACCTTGAAGACTGTTTCACTATTTGGACGATGGGGGAGTATTATACTATGGGAGTTTATATAAACAGCATACCAGCATACCAGCTTTCTTTATTCCTTGAATTGTTTTACTCTGGGGTATAGATCCAGTCTCAATGACGCACCTTGTATGGAAGCGTTCAGTGTTTTGGATTATTGAATTACATCCTTTGATTAGCCCTTGTCCAGCACATACCTCTACCGGTATCGAGGTGATACAGCATAGTCATAAACGTGTAGTCTAGGATTGTCTCTGAATGACACTATTGTCACTTTGAATAAATCTTCGGTTCCCATGACACCTTCCATTTACTTATATGTATATCCTTAAGAGTCTCTATTGTATCCCTTTTTTGAGGTTACTTCATTGCAGTCTAATTTGGGTCTGTGCATGATTGGTGTTTGGCTATATAATGTCAGTGGACCTTAGAATATTTGTTTATGCTTATTTTGTTGGTCTTTCTGAGCTATTGAACACTGCCATTTGTGGGTATGTAGACACTGTCCCCATATATGGTCGAGCATTGATGTTTGTGCCCTCAGCCACTGCCATTAAGGTTGTGACTGTAGCGCAGACATGCAATATGAACCAATGCACACTCATGTTCATTTACTTTCATGATATTCGCAAGCTGTTTCTTATGATTGGATTATACATACTGTTTAGTTCACATTTACTGTTCCATATGTGTATTATTCACAAGTATGGCCTTTAAGACAACTTTTGAGCCCAGTCCGGCCTTCCTTTATCTTTTGCCGGGGTGTGTGTCCTGCTCTACAACTAGTGGGAATGACTAATGTATGAGCGTGATTTATCTCTTTTTAGTTGGGCATTTTTGCCTAATATTTCACACTTCCAATATTTTGAGTGGGTGTTTTATGACACTCTGGAGCCTCTATGTACACCTAGTTACTCCGTGCTAAAATATGTACAACGTCTTTGACTATGATTATCTACTGGTATATCTATTTTCATATCTTATGGTGCTTATTGTCAAGGGGGCAATAAATCTGTGTGAAATTGACATGCGCATCCCTCAACTGTACTGGCTTTTATGGCTGGTTCAAGCTTTGATCCATCTGTTAAGACGCGCCGGCGCATGCGCATTGTGTGTTATTCCAGCTGTGCCTAATGGCCTATTCGAGCGCTACATACATATTTGGTCAATGTTTGTTTATTTTGAAATAATGACATGCTGTTTATATCAGATGCTCATGTATGCGCATAGTTGCTAATTTAGACCATGGGAATCTGTGAATCTACATTTACTGTTACCTAAACGATTGATGCGACTATCCGCCCTATGATATGCGCAGTGACCCTGTGCATAGGTAGACACGATAACTGGTGCTGTGACTTATTTCCTGTTAATACATGCCGACGTTATATACATATGTAGTTACCGTTTATTTTAAATAAAGATATGCTTTCTATATTAGCTGCTCACGTATGAGCATGATTGCCATTTCGGATTAACGGAACTTGCGATTCTATATTTATCGCTGTCTGGTCATTGATGTGATTATGTGTCTTGGGACATGCGCAGTGACCCTGTGTATGGGTCGACATGGTAACTGTGATCTGTGACTCATTTCCTGTTATTGTACGCCGGCGCATGCGCAGTAATCCAATGTACCGACTCACATGACATTCAGGTGTTGTGACGCACTTCCGGGTTGCCACACGCCGGCGCTTGCGCAGTGCCTTTGAATATGGCTGCCCACCGGCGTCTGTGTCTACAAGACGCCTATCTATTTCTATGCTAGTCTGGTAAGTGACGCAGCTGTGCGCCACTATTCATTAACTCCATGTATTTAATGACGTGCTGTAGCTGCACTCAGTACCCCTGACAAAGCCACTGCGGGTGGCGACACGCGTCGGGTATCTCCTCTCCCCAAGTCACCTCACATGGGCTCTGCACTTTAATGCTATTTCTCATACCATTATTATGGGACTTTGATCCCGCTCATCAGTGTTCTTGTGCCTTTGTCGTCCCCAGTCTGGGGTTTAGGATGTACTCATTTGATCACGGAACATGTGCATGTGTTTTTCTCTTGATGGGCATTGTGGGTTATGGCGACTAAGTGTGTAATACATATTGAACCTATTTTAGGGGGCATATTGCTATTTGTATAACAGTGATCTTCATCTCTTTAGGTAGATGGGTATTATTGTATGCTCATTTATACTATCTCAATTGTCACACTTAGCCACCAGTTGGTATGCTGTTTATATATAGGCAGGTCTCCTGTGGAGGGTACCTATAGGGTGCAGGTTCTATTGTGAGCCAGTTTTGTGTTTGTTAAGTCACATGTGTGACTTTTTAATGTTTTTAATCTATGTGTGGTTTATACATGTTCAATAAAAATTGTCTATCTAAATGCCAAACAATTGTCTGTGGTGATCCCCCGTATATAGCCCATCCCTGTTTCTTTGTTATTATTCAGACTGCAATAATGTGAGATCATTGCATGACACTAAAAACTACACCATCTCCTCGATTGCTCAGTCTGCGACTAGGATGCAAAAGTCATTGGAGATCCATGACTTCTTCATTTTGATGAAAGTTAGATATTTTACACTTTCAAGAGATAGCCAGATGCGTTAATCCGTAAGGACACCACCAGCAGCGCTGAAGACACAATCTGAGAGAATGCTGGCTGCCGGGCATGACAAAAACTCCAAGGTTTGACAGGAGAGTTCAGGCAAGTCCATGGTGTGTTGTTGGCAGGGTAGCACTCCGGCTTGCTTCCTCTGTCTCCAATCACCAACCACAGACAGAGAGGGGATCATTATCCTCTTCATTTCCTGACCATTGAACGCCTTTCACCTCTTCCACCTTGTCCTCCTCCATTTGTTCCTTGGCTTCTGCACCTTCACTAACAGTTTGTCTGATACCATGAGCACATCTCGATTGCTGTAACCCACCCTCCCATGGCACCAGCCTGTGCAATGACAGTCAAGAACTTAGAAATATTATTATCCCTTCCGCATCTTCCTCTGTTTCCACCTAATCCTCTAGGACCACCACCTCCTGCCGCAGACTATGCAAAGTGTGCTCCAGCATGTAGATGACCATAATAGTGATGCTGATGATGGCATGAAAGCACTAACTATCTTAGTAGCCATTTAGAAACTGTGTTTCAGGGTGCAAAGATCTTCTTGCCTGCCAACCCCCACAGCCACCAGAGTCACCCAGTGCCCAGTCAGCAAGATATAACTCCCCTTCCTATATTTGCTTGTCCTGGTGTCTGTGGTGAAATGCATCCTGGCAGACATAGATTTTTTCAGGGAACTGGTGATGTTGTCTGTGACATGCTGGTGTAGAGCAAGCACAGCATTCTTAGAGAAGTAATGGGCAACTAGTACTGGGGGACGGCAATGGCCATCAATTTTCAGAAACCATCTGTATCCACCAGGTGGAAAGGCAGCATTTCTGTGGCCAAGAGATTGTAGGTGGTGGAGTTCAAGCTCTTACTTTACCATGTGTAGGATGAAACATTAATTTGCATGACCACAACTGTTGAACCGAGGGCTGGATGCTGTGCTGAGAGAGGGTGGAGTAAAGTGATCAGGACAAACTCCTTGACTGTGAATGAGGTGCTGTGGAGGTGTTATGGTGGATTGAGAAATATGTAGTGTGCTCGGTGAAATAAAAAAAGAAGGCATCTCCTCTTCCGTATCAGCTGATGGGCTCTGACTCACCTCAACTGTAAAGGGTAAACAAGTGGAGGGTCTGCAGCCAGAGACTTGTGTGAGAACACTTGCCATGGTGATGGAGGAAGAAGAAGTAGCAGATGCAGTTGATGGGATGGCCGGTGGTTGGCATGGCCCACTAGTCTGCATTTTAGCGCCATGTGATTCCCAGACTAAGGCATGTTGATCACTCATCTGACGGTTCATGCTTGCAATAGCCACATTATTGCAATTTTTACCTTTACTAAATTTTTTTTTTGCAAAGTTGGCAGTTAACACAAGTTAGGTCATCTTTACCCTTCTCAAAAAATGCCCAAGGCTAGAGAACCCTTGCTGCCCCTGTGAACTGCAGACTCACGTCCGGTGATGGCAACAGCCACAGTTGTGGCTGAGGATGCAGTGCTTGTCATGGTTGAATCAATCCATGTCTTGTGTGGAAAGCCACAATGTAACATCTTCCTCCTCCTCCGCCTCCTCTGCTGAGCTACTCAGCTGTGTGCCTCTGGTTTCACATCAAGTGGGAACTGCAACCTCATCATCATCCTCTATGTTCTCCCATTCCTTGCCCTAAAAGTCACCATCCTCCACTCCCTGACCTGACAGCACAATGCACTCAACGTGCTCCTCTGGTATCTGAGTCTCATCAGTATCACCTCCAACCCTGGGGGTTAACTTCTCATGATGAGCGTCTGGATTCTGCATAGACCCTACTTTGTCCGGTCACAGATCAAACAGGAAAACATTTTAGGGCAGATGCTTTCCTCCTCTGGATTCTATGAATCTTTAGAGCAGACCTCTGATGCCCTTAGGAATAGAATGAGTGTACAGCTCTGCAGACTAGCCCATCTGTGGTTCCCCACAATCAGGTGGGTGGTTGGAAATTTGTGATGCGAGGGGAAACAAGGGTGATTGAGGTGCCACCTCTGAGGATTGTACTGTGTGTAATGTTACAGTGGGGAAGAGGAGGAGAGGCAACTTGACACAGTGCCTGCCATACAATGGAGTACATGCTCTTTATGACCTTCATCTACTAGGTGCACCACTGTGCGGCTGCCAAAGAAAGGGAGTTGATTAGCCTGTCTAGTAATAGATGTTGTCAGTGGTTGTTAGATAAGACAAGAGGGTGTCATGAACTCATTTTCTGCTTCACCAGTTGAGAGTTCCCCTTCCGTTCTCCCTCTGGTGGTGACAGGAGGTAGTGCGGTCGGTTTAAGTGGTAGTGATCTGCCACCTGATGAGGAAGACAACGATTGGATCTCTGGAGTATCAGACTGGATATAAGACAGCCGATGCCTATCCGGGTGCTGGTGATTCAGCCTGCTTCTCAGGTCCTGGAATTCAGTTCTCTTCCAGTCTTCTCAAGTTAAGTTTGTTTTTTGCTAATGTTCACACTTGCGCTTGTTGTTCAATTCAGTTTGTTGTGCAATCAGCCTGCCCCTGCTGGGGCTATGCTGAAATTCCACTCCTATTAATCAGTATTTGCCAATCTGCTTTTTGTCCCTTATTAGATTCACCTCTTTTTTGCTCTGTCTCAGAATATTTCAGAGTGCTGATATATGTTTAGAAGTCTAGTGACTTCAGGGTTAATTTTGCTATCAGAAGTGTTGGACAATATTTTTGTAGGTTGTTTTTGGCAGATTGCAGACAGTGTCTTTCCTTTTCTGCCCTTTTTAGTTAGCCAGGCCCCATTGTTTGCTCGGCCTATTTTCCTGCCTTTGTTTGTATTTTCATCTTGTTTCACCGTCAATACATGTGGGGGGCTGTCTATCCTTTGGGGTCTGCTCTGGGGCAGTTAGTTTTCCTCTTTTCCTGCTTTAGGCTTATGTAGTTCTCCGGTTGTGATGAGGCGTCTAGGACCAATGTAGGAACGCTCCATGACTGCTGCTAGTTGTGCGGTTAAGATCAGGGATCTGCAATCTGCATAGTTACCAACTTCTCTGGTTTTCTGAGACTTAGCTTGTTGTCTTGTCTTTCCTCCTCGGTTTCCCATTCATAACAGAATCACCAGCCATACCGCAGATTCTAGGGTACTCAAAAACAGGAAAGAATTGTTAGAGAAAGAAAATAAAAAAAGTGTCAGAATTTTTTTTTTTTAATGGATTTTTTACTCTTTTTTCTGGGGCCGTAGGAGGATTTTTTTTCCTAATGGAGATTAAGCAAATGTCTGATCGTGTGGAGCAGCTTGCTGCTGAAGTACAGGGAATTTCCACCTACCTTATTCAGTCACATGCTGCTGAACCCAAGATTCCTACTCCTGATGTGTTTTCTGGGGATCGGTCTAAATTTCTGAATTTTAAGAATAATTCTAAATTATTTCTTTCTTTGAAGCCTAACTCATCGGGGAGCTCTGTGCAGCAGGTTAAAATTGTCATCTCCTTGCTGCACGACGATCCCCAAGATTGGGCTTTTTCTCTGACACCTGAAAATCCTATTCTGTCTAATGTGGATGCATTTTTTCAGGCCTTGGGGTTGTTGTATGATGAACCTAATGCAGTTGATCAAGCTGAGAGAACCCTGTTGGCATTAAACCAGGGTCAGGATCCTGCAGAGTTGTACTGTCAAAAATTCCAAAAGTGGGCGGTCCTTACTACATGGAATGATAGTGCACTGGCAGCTCTCTTTCAGAAAGGTTTGTCAGAGACCGTAAAAGATGTTATGGTGGGATTTCCTGTTCCCTCTTGTCTGGATGGCTCTATGTCATTAGCCATTCAAGTTGATCGGCGTATTCGTGAACGTAAAACTACATGGGAGGCGCTGCCACCTTTTGAACAAATATCTGAACCTATGCAATGTGATGGGGTTTTGTTTAGGGCGCAACGTCGGGAGTTTAGAAGGCGTAATAAGCTGTGTTTTTTCTGTGGCGACGCCTCTCATGCTATTTCTGTCTGCCCTAAACTAGAGAAACGTTTTGCACACACATTTGCTGTGGGCAGCATACAACCTTAGTTCCTTTTGGCAATTACTCTGATCTGCTCCTTGTCCACATTTTCCACTAAGTCTTTTGTGGATTCAGAAGCAGCTCTGAATCTGATGGATTTGGACTTTGCTAAGCATTGTGGTTTGTCCATGACGCCTCTGCAGACGCCCATTCCTTTGAGGGGTATTGATGACACTCCTTTGGCGGAGAATAAACCTCAGTTTTGGACCCAGGTGATAATGCGAGTTGCCCCAGACCACCAAGAAAATTGTAAATTATTGGTGCTGCATAATCTGCATGATACTATTGTTCTTGGGTTCCCCTGGTTGCAAACTCATAACCCAGTTTTGGATTGTAAATCTGTGTCTGTGGTGAGATGGGGTTGTCAGTGTGTTCTTAGGGACGCTCCTGTTTTCTCCACCTCTCCTCAGTCTCATGATATTCCTGATTTTCTGGCTGATTTCTCTGATGTTTTTAGTGAGAGTAAGTCTGCGTCTTTGCCTCCTCATAGGAGTTATGACTGTGCAATTGAGTTGATGCCTGGGTATAAATTTCCCAAGGGTCGGCTTTTCAACTTATCTGTACCCGAACATGATGCTATGCGATCCTATATTAAGGAGTCGTTGGAGAAGGGTCATATTAGACAATCCTTGTCACCGTTAGGCGCTGTTTTTTTTTTTGTGGCCAAGAAAGATGGTTCATTAAGACCGTGTATTGATTATCGTTCCCTTAACAAGATGACGGTTAAATATCAGTACCCGTTACCTCTGATGTCTGATTTATTCTCCAGAGTTAAGAGTGCCTGCTGGATTACTAAGCTTGACCTCAGGGGGCGTATAATCTTATTCGCATCAAGCACGGGGATGAATGGAAAACGGCGTTTAATACTCCGGAGGGACATTTTGAGTACCTGGTGATGCCTTTTGGGCTCTCTAATGCCCCTTCTGTCTTCCAATCCTTTAAGAATTATATTTTTCGAGACTTTGTGGATAAGTTTTTGATCATCTATCTGGATGATATTTTGATCTTTTCTAGTGATTGGGATTCCCATATGGAACATGTCCGGACTGTGTTCCGGATTTTGAGGGAGAATTCCCTGTTTGTTAAGGGATCGAAGTGCCTCTTTGGTGTACAGAGGATTTCATTTTTGGGATTTATCTTGTCTCCATTGACTATTGAAATGGACCCGGCCAAGGTACAGGCCATTTATGATTGGGTTCAGCCTACTTCTTTGAAGGCTCTCCAGAAGTTTTTGGGTTTTTCTAATTTCTATCGTAAATTTATAGGTAATTTTTCTAGTATTGTCAAGCCACTGACTGATCTGACCAAGAAGGGAGCTGATGTGCTGAATTGGTCTCCTGAAGCTGTCTCAGCATTTCAGGAGCTTAAGCGGAGATTTACTTCAGCTCCAGTTTTATGGCAACCTGATGTCTCACTTCCATTTCAAGTGGAGGTGGACGCTTCTGAGATTGATGCAGGAGCTGTGTTGTCCCAAAAAGTCCCTGTGACTTCTAAGATGAATCCCTGTGCCTTCTTTTATCAAAAGTTTTCCCCATCTGAACGCAACTATGACGTGGGGAATCGGGAATTGTTGGCCATGAAATGGGCATTTGAGGACTGGAGACATTGGTTGGAGGAAGCTAGACATCAATTTGTGGTCCTCACCGATCACAAGAATCTGATTTATCTGGAGTAGGCCAAACGCTTGAATCCTAGACAGGCTAGATGGGCCTTGTTTTTCACGCTTTTTAATTTTGTGGTCTCTTTTCTTCCGGGCACTAAGAATGTTAAGGCAGACGCCCTTTCTAGGAGTTACTTTGCTGATTATCTTAATGTGACCGAGCCTACTACTATCCTAGGTGAGGGGGTAGTTCTTTCTGCCATTTCGCACGATTTGAGATGCGCCCTGGAGGAATTTCATGAGGATAAACCTGAGCGTTGCCCTATGGGAAGATTGTATGTTCCTGACCAGTGGAGAAAGAGAGTGATGTCTGAAGTCCATTGCTCCGCATTGGTTGGTCATCCGGGTATTTTTGGTACCAGAGATTTGGTGAGTCGTTCGTTTTGGTGGCCTGCCTTATCTCGTGATGTCAGGAATTTTGTACAGTCCTGTGGGACTTGTTCTCGGTCTAAACCCTGTTCACATTCTAGTGGGTTGCTGATGCTCCTGCCGGTGCTCAAGAGGCCATGGACCCATATCTCAATGGATTTTATTTCTGATCTTCCTATCTCTCAGAGAATGACTGTTATCTGGGTGATTTGTGATAGATTTTCGAAGATGGTCCATCTTGTACCACTCCCAAAGTTGCCATCTTCCGCTGAGTTGGTGACCTTGTTTTTACAACAGGTGGTTCGGTTACACGGGATTCCTGAGAACATTTTGTCCGATAGAGGGGTCCAGTTTGTTTCCAGATTCTGGAAAGCCTTTTGTTCCAATCTGGGAATTCAGTTATCCTTCTCCTCCGCGTTTCATCCCTTGACCAAAGGGCAGACTGAGAGAACAAACCAGACCCTGGAGTCTTATTTAAGATGTTTTATATCTGCTGATCAAGATGATTGGGTCTCATTTTTGCCCTTGGCCGAATTTGCGCTGAACAGTAGAGCTAGTTCTCCCACTCTGATGTCACCCTTTTTCTGTAATTTTGGGTTTCATCCTCGATTCTCTTCAGGGAAAATGGAATCTTCGTCCTGCCCAGGTGTGGACACTGTGGTTGTGAGAATGCAGCAGATATGGGATCAAGTGGTGGATAAGTTGTCACTCTCTCAGGTAAAGGCCCAGCGTTTTTCCAACCGGCGTAGGACCATTGGTCCCCAGTTTAAAGTGGGTGATATGGTTTGGCTGTCGTCTAAGAATATTCCTATGAAGGTTGCTTCTCCAAAATTTAAGCCAAGATTTATTGGACCTTATAAGATTTTGGAGATTCTTAATCCTGTTTCTTTTCGATTGGCTCTTCCAGTTACTTTCAAAATCCATAACGTATTTCACAAGTCACTGTTGAAGAGGTTTGTTGAGCCAGTAGTTCCTGTGGCGGCACCTCCTGATCCTGTATTGGTTAAAGGCAATGTGGAATATGAGGTAGAGAAAATATTGGATTCTCGTTTGGTTAGATGGAGACTCCAGTATTTGGTCAAATGGAAGGGTTATGGCCAGGAGGATAATTCTTGGGTCTCTGCCTCTGATATTCATGCCAATAAATTGGTTTGTGCTTTTCACCGGGCCCATCCTGATCGGCCTGGTGGCATGGATGAGGGTTCTGTGACCTCTCCTCAAGGGGGGGTACTGTCATGAACTCATTTTCTGCTCCACCAGTTGAGATTTCCCCTTCCGTTCTCCCTCTGGTGGTGACAGGAGGTAGTGCGGTTGGTTTAAGTGGTAGTGATCTGCCACCTGATGAGGAAGATAACGATTGGATCTCTGGAGTATCAGACTGAATATAAGACAGCCGACGCCCTATCCGGGTGCTGGTGATTCAGTCTGCTTCTCAGGTCCTGGACTTCAGCTCTCTTCCAGTCTTCACAAGTTAAGTCTGTTTTTTGCTAATGTTCACACTTGCACTTGTTGGTCAATTCAGTTTGTTGTGTAATCAGCCTGCCCCTACTGGAGCTATGCTGAAATTCCACTCCTATTAATCAGTATTTGCCAATCTGCTTTTTGTCCCTTATAAGATTGGCCTCTTTTTTGCTCTGTCTCAGAATATTTCAGAGTGCTGATATAGGTTTAGAAGTCTAGTGACTTCAGGGTTAATTTTGCTATCAGAAGTGTTGGACAATATTTTTGTAGGTTGTTTTTGGCAGATTGCAGACAGTGTTTTTCCTTTTCTGCCCTTTTTAGTTAGCCGGGCCCCATCGTTTGCTCGGCCTATTTTCCTGCCTTTGTTTGTATTTTCATCTCGTTTCACCGTCAATACATGTGGGGGGCTCTCTTTCCTTTGGGGTCTGCTCTGGGGCAGTTAGTTTTCCTCTTTTCCTGCTTTAGGCTTATGTAGTTCTCCGGTTGTGATGAGGCATCTAGGACCAACGTAGGAACGCTCCACGACTGCTGCTAGTTGTGTGGTTAAGATCAGGGATCTGCAATCTGCATAGTTACCAACTTCTCTGATTTTCTGAGGCTTAGCTTGTTGTCTTGTTTTTCCTCCTCGGTTTCCCATTCATAACAAGAGGGTCTTTGTTCATTTGAGCTTTCAATAACACTTAACCCATGTACACGTCGAACACCAAGTCTGTTCCCCCTTCCACCACGACCTTGCTTTTCCCACTCATGTTATATATACCCTTCCCCATTCTCAAACTGCTGTTTCACAACTTGCCTCTAAATAAATAATCAGTATTTATTTTCCTTAATATTGTGCCTGAACAACATCCTTAGACCTCCGGATTCCTGATTGCAACACAGTTTTAGTCCAAACAATTGGAATTAGCAAATAGGGCCCCCTGACTGCAACACAGTTTTAGCAGAAGCGATTTGGAAAAGCAAATTGGGCCTCCTGGCTGAACCCCGTCATTTGGCGAACAATTCTGATTAGCAAATGGGTCCTCCTGATTCCTGACTGCATCACAGTTTTATCTCAAACAATTTGGATTAGCAAATAGGCCCTCCTTGCTGAACCCCAATATTAAGTCTAGCGATTTTGATTAGCAAATGGGGCCTCCTGATTCCTCACTGCAACACAGTTTTAGCCCAAACAATTTGGATTAGCAAATAGGACCTCCTGGCTGAACTCTATCAGAAGGCCTAATGATTTTGATTAGGAAAAGGGGCCTTCTGATTCCTGACTGCAACACAGTTTTAGCCCAAATGATTTGAATTAGCAAATGGAGCATCCTGATTGCAACACAGATTTAGCACAAACAATTTGGTTTAGCAATTTGGGCCTCCTGGCTGAATGCCAATATTAGGCCTAACAATTTTGATTAGCAAATGGGGCCTTCTGATTAGAGATGAGCGAATTAGATTTGGTCAGGGCTTATTCAGCAAGCTATAGCACTCACCGAATAAGCAGCAGAGGGAACCCAGCTTCCTGGACCACTCCAGCTGATCAACTGTTCGGCCTCCACCTGCATGTGTCACAGCTGTGTGACAGTCATGACACATGCATGGAGAGCCTGTTTGTTGGGCTCTCCATGCATGTGGCATGACTTTTGCACAGCCTCTAAACTTCCTCTGTTACACTAAATTTTCCCGCCCCCGCCCCCACACAAGATCTCTACCCCATACAGTAAATTTCCTCCACAGAGTAAATCTCCCCCACATACAAAATCTCCCACACTAAATCTCCCACCTCCACTGAGTAAATCTCCTCCACAGAGTAAAACTTCCCCACACTAAATTCCCCCCCATTACACTGAATCTTCAGTATCTTTAGCTCCACAGGAGCACTTACCTCCAATGTTCTTCGCACACATCTGCTCGCTGGCGAGTGGGGTCAGCAACATGACCACATGACCCGATCACGCTGCTGATGTCACCCTGACTGTGGCCCCCTGTGACTGGTCCCCAGTACAGATGCCCCAACTGCTCCTCCCCTTAGATACAACTCTGGTCTAGTCTATACACACACTAAAATTTAGTTTTAGTAATCTGTCTGGCTTTGGCATTTTTCTGTCTACTTTTTTAGCGCCCATGGTATTTTTGGGTTGGTTGCTCATGTACCATGTCTGAGATCATGTTCTTACATTCAGTAGTTGGTGAGGATTCGATGTTGCAGATTTTCAGAAGCATTTATGCACCTATTTGATAAATTAGATTACTTGAATTTTTTTCATTGTCTTTTTGAGTGCCGTTTTTTACTTGTGTTGTTATTGCATTTTTGATGCTGAAGTTTTTGTCTTTTTTTAGTATGCCATATTTTAAATAAAGTTTCTTTGTTTTGATGCTTTTTGGTATTTGGCTATGGGAAAGCTTTATTGATATATGAAGATTACATGTGTTTTTATGTCAATGCACAAAAAATGCAAACGCATTTTTTTACCTTAAGGCTGTGTATCCATGATGAGATTTTGGTGAGTTTCTTCACTGTGTCAAAAATGCAACATCTTACAGTTCCATCAAAGTGAATGGGATTTAAACAAATCTCATGCCTACCGTCCTTTTTTTTAAGGCAGCGGTGCGTGTAGCAAATCTGCAATATATAAGATTTCTTCCAGGTACACTGAGTTTTATGTGCAAATTTTTCCCATAGAGTTGTATTAGAAGAAGAAAATCGCCAAGTAATGCTAAAGATAGGGTGCGCAGATCGCAAGCGTCCATGTGCGATAGTAGGCGGCGATGACCGGATGGGGCGGGCAGGGAGCCGGCAGGGGCGGGGCTTAGCTGCGCCGTGCGCTGCGTGGAATAAATGCTAGTGTGAAACTAGCCTAAAAGCACATTTTTTAGTACATTTCCTTTGCCCAAATGCACTACAAAAATGCATGTGTCTATCAGTAAAGTTTTGTTAAAGCCAAATACTAGATTGCTCAAAAACAAAGCAGCTTTATTTAAAACTGGACATTCCAAAAAGAGATAAAAATCTGAGCATCAAAACCACGATAAAAACACACCTGTAGACTGGGAGCCTTCATGGGCAGGGTCCTCTCTCCTTCTGTGCTTGTGTGTCCTTTGTCTTACACATGTTTATTGTACTTGTCTATATTTCCTCTTTTCATATGTAAAGTGCCATGGAAAAAATGTCACTATATAAATGTATAATAATAATAAATTAAAAATCCACAAGTGTCCTAATTTACCTAATAGGTTCAGAAATGGTGCAAAAAATCTGTAACATCAAAAATTTACCAAATACGTTGTCAGTGGAAATATGCAGCGTTAAAATCTCAACAAAAGCTCCTGATTGATACTAAACCTAACAAGGTCTTTTTTGAAAGTCTCAAACACAATTAACTAAATCATAAGTACAGGTGGAATGGCACTATGAATAAAGTGAAGTATGTTAGTTAATGAAGTATGATGATTTTAAAACATCCTTTGAATTACACTTGTAGATATATATCTTCCCTTATGCATCTGATGAAAAAAATATAAATTTGTATTAAAAAATGACCATGACATCACAAAAGGTCATTTGTGCTGCTAGGACACATTTTTGCAGTTTCTCTGCTGACCTTTATTAGGTTCTTATTCCTGCAGCTGTAGTAAAAATGAAATATGAGCTGTATGAATATGGGCGATTCTGAAGGAAATAGCTTGTTGGAAATTAATTACAGAAACTGCTCTTTTCTTAATCATTTTAAATTCATTGTCAGAGAATTCACTTTCATTAGATCAAAACTAAAAATACTGTAGAAATTCAGCATAGCTCAAGACCACTTTGACCAATGTCAGATTATTGCTCAAGCTAAATTATTGTTTTCCTCAAATCTATTTGCTCTTATTGTTATCCTTTCGAATTTTTTAATGACAAATCACTTACTTGAAATCAGCCTGTTTTGAATCAATAAACCAATTAAGCCCTGTAATAATTTGACGTTCGAAAAGTAAGTACTAGAGATGAGCGAAACTGAAAAGTAAAGCTCGAGGTTTGTCCTGGACATCAAGTGTCCGGTGTTGAAATCCCAACATGGATTTCATCTAGAAGTCATTTTACAGTTTGTGAGGAGATAGACAGAAAGAGAGTGGGAGATAGAGAAAGATTTCAATGGGGTTCAGGTTCAAGTTTGGGTAGAGTTCTGGAACCCAAACCTAACTTTGGCATAAAGTTTGGTCAGCTACCTGTTACGAGGGTGTCACGTCCCCCAGGAAGATGTGGAGTCAGAAGTTCATGTCGGGTAATGAATTGCATGTCTTCTTTAGAGTGTGGTGTGATTTGAGTCAGTATTCAATGGATTTTCTTCTGGTGCTGAAGAGGTTAACAACCCTTGCTATGTGGGTCAGACCTTCTTGTACTTGCCAGTGAAAGATTCATCTTCCTGTGCTGTGTGCTAAAGCCTCAGCTTAGAGTTGTTGTAGAACTGTTCTGTGGTTTGCTGTAGTATGTGTGTGTTTATCTCTTGGTCCCATTTAGTTTATTCCTCCCTGTTTCTATCCTCCTCCTTGATGTTGATTTGTGCTTTTCTATGACAGAGGTTTTCAGTTATCCCTGTTTTTTTGTGTCTTGTTTACATTTCATTTCTGTCCCTTGCCTCAACAGGAGCATAGTAAATTCAGAGACTTGGGCATCTTTACCTTCAAGAGTACTCCTGGGGCAGGGATAGTTAGGGTCCCAGCTCCAGACACAGTTTGAGGACCCCCTTCCTTACCAAAGACCATCATGGCATGACAGCACTAGAACCCGAAATTCCAGGGGTCTGCTCAACCTTAGTAAATACTGATTGTCATGATCCAGGTTGGATCTGACAGATTAAATGCACAAAGTAACCTTTTTTTCCTTTGGCTGTGTGCCAAAGGTGGTTTTGCCCCCGGTGGCCATTAGGGTCATGGCACTGTGGTGATTTCAGTTGTAGTTTTCCCCCTGGTGGCCATTAGGGTCATTGCACTCTCGTTACCTTAGTTTGTGCATGTGATTATGTAATAGGTGTGATTGCTCTATAAAAGAGTGTCAGGTGTGTCAATCACGGTTGTTGATAGTTCCTCATTTGCAAGCAAGCCTGGGTAAAGAATATAGCTGAAGGAGAGTCACGGGCAGCTCAGTGAGAGTCCTAGAGTAGCAGCTATGGTGTCTGCAAGGAGGGCTGGCATGGCTTGGTGGAGTGTCAGCTATGGTGTCTGCAAGGAGGGCTGGCATTGCTTGGTAGAGTGGCAGCTATGGTGTAGAGCTGCACTCAGGATGCTGGACTCGGTTGCTGAAAAGCTGGACTCAAAATATTGGACTCTTTGGCAGAAAAGCTGGACTCATTTGCTGGACTCTGTTTCTGGACAGCTGCATGCAGGTAGTGGACTCTGTTTGCTCCAAGGCTGCAATTTGGTGTTGGATCCAGTTGGAGGAAAAGATGCATGCAGATGGAGGGCTCTGTTGCTGGGAGCATAGGCAACAGAGCAAAGCTAAGTGGTGTTCCCCTGTTTTGTCACTTTTCCTTATGTGTGTTTAGTGCAGTGGTGAAATTAGTTTCCGCACCGACCATTTCCCTAGTGAGGGTTTAGGTGCAGGGCGAGTCAGGTTTTTAGGTTCCTAATTGGCGCCTGGTGCGGAACCGGCCTAGGGAACGTTAGGAGTGTAGAGACACTGACTCAGGGGAGTGCAGGAGGTCTCCACGTCCCCGTTCCCTATTGTAGGGCTACCATTGTTATTGTTACCCAGGTTTTCCCTATCCCCTGTGTCTGGTTGTATTAGTTACCGGCCTGCGGGCCATGTCACACTGGACAGTTACACGTGCCGTGTCCTGTTGTATCAGTTACCGGCCTGCTGGCCGTGTCACGCAGGATGGGGCACGTGACATTTTCACCAACCTTACATTTTTTCTGGTGAGCCTTGGCCATGTGGAGTCCTGTGAGCAATTGCTGCTGGGCCTCACTGAGATGAGTGAGGAGCTGCATGGTGTTGAAGCAGTTCCAGCGGCAGTAATCAGGGTCTGGGGCCTTCCCTCTGGCTCAACCAGAAAATCAAATTGCGGCTCAGGCGAAGAAGCCCCCTAGAGTCACTGCTGGGGAGCACGACTTGCTCATACAGGCGGATGTACCAAGAAAGGTGGGTGGAGTTGGTCCCTATGGTGCAGTCTGGGGTTCCCCGAGATGAAGGGGTGCGTCCCTGTAGTGAGCAGACTGGTGTGATAGTCCACGGGGTTTTACGCCAAATCTTCCATACCACCGAAGAAGCTGTCTCTCCTGGTCGTGTGGAGGAAGGCGACCAGGGAGTGTATTTTTCCTCCATATCCCAGGCCCCTCCCTCACCGGTGTGAACAGCAGGTGTGCTGCGGGGGAGTAGGGGCATGCCTCAACCCTCGCCATTAGCCAACCCAGAAGAGGCGCAAACCTCGTGGTGAAAAGGGTTGGAGAGTGGTGTTTCCGTGGTGAATAGCGGGAGGTGAGTGTGGTGACACAGGGGGACGCCTCTGTTGTCGATCCCAGAGTTCACCGAAATATGACAAACGAATGTGTGGCAATAAACGTTCAAGTCCGGACCTGTGTGTAAACAAGCATGTATGGGTGGTCACCAAAAAGCATCCTGAGGAAGTGTGTTGCGGAGTCTTACCAGCTCATACCGAACATACACATACATAACTCGTTCCCCAGGCCGGCTCTTTGGAGATGAGTGGTGCCTCCAGAACATACTTGGCCAATACCAGCGGTGCGTTTATCATTAACCTGAAGTGTCAGGTAGTGGTTGGGGTGAACTCTGGATCTGGGTGTCCCCGCTGTAGGTGGTGCCCTTATGAGGAGTGGTCTTGAGGGTCCAGAGGCCCTTCATTAAGAGGAGGGTACTGTCATGATCCAGGTTGGATCTGACAGATTAAATGCACAAAGTAACCTTTTTTTTCCTTTGGCTGTGTGCCAAAGGTGGTTTTGCCCCCAGTGGCCATTAATGTCATTGCACTGTGGTGATTTCAGTTGTAGCTTTCCCCCCGGTGGCCATTAGGGTCATTGCACTCTGGTTACCTTAGTTTGTGCACGTGATTATGTAACAGGTGTCATTGCTCTATAAAAGAGTGTCAGGTGTGTCAATCACGGTTGGTGATCGTTCCTCATTTGCAAGCAAGCCTGGGCGAAGAATGGAGCTGAAGGAGAGCCACGGGCAGCTCAGTGAGAGTCCTAGAGTAGCAGCTATGGTGTCTGCAAGGAGGGCTGGCATGGCTTGGTGGAGTGTCAGCTATGGTGTCTGCAAGGAGGGCTGGCATTGCTTGGTGGAGTGGCAGCTATGGTGTAGAGCTGCACTCAGGATGCTGGACTCGGTTGCTGGAAAGCTGGACTAAAAAAGTTGGACTCTTTGGCAGAGAAGCTGGACTCATTTGCTGGACTCTGTTTCTGGACAGCTGCACGCAGGTGTTGGACTCTGTTTGCTCCAAGGCTGCACTATGGTGTTGGATCCGGTGGTGGGCTCTGTTGCTCGGAGCGTAGGCAACAGAGCAAAGCTAAGTGGTGTTCCCCTGTTTTGTCACTTTTCCTTATGTGTGTTTAGTGCAGTGGTGGGCTTAGTTTCCGCACCGACCATTTCCCTAGTGAGGGTTTAGGTGCAGGGCGAGTAAGGGTTTTTAGGTTCCTGATCGTCACACGGTGCGGAACCGACCTAGGGAACGTTAAGAGTGTAGAGACACTGACTCAGGGGAGTGCAGGAAGTCTCCATGTCCCCGTTCCCTATTGCAGGGCCACCATTGTTATCGTTACCCAGTTTTCCCTATCCCCTGTGTCTGGTTGTATTAGTTACCGGCCTGAGGGCCGCGTCACACTGGACAGTTACACGTGCCATGTCCTGTTGTATCAGTTACCGGCCTGCTGGCCGTGTCACACAGGACGGGGCACGTGACACTGATCAGATGAGAGGACAAATACTGCTTCCAACAACATAATAGAAAACTATAACAAAACTCCTTTGAATAACAATAGCTTCCAAAATTATTTTACTAAAATCTGGAGTTAAGTATATGCATAGAAAAAGAAGTCGAAAAAAAAAACGATGTTAGTTTAAGAAAACAGTGTAGTGCAAAAAAAACAATTATCAAGACATAAATAAATAACCAGTAATATATAAATTAATGCACTGAAGCAGATGGAAACATAACACAATAATATTGATGACACCATGAAAAAATAAAACATACAGTCATTTAAATATTGCTATAAAGTTCTGATTGCAGAAAAGGTAAAAATCTTGTGCAGAACAGAGTATTAAAATCATAAAGTGCTTATTGCAACTCAAATCGATGGCAAGAGTTATACACCCACTAGCAAATCAGAACCAACTATGTGTCAAGCTCCACCAAGGAGCCAGACAGTGCACAGCTAGATGGATTGGAAGGGAGGCACTGAAAAATTAGAGGGACACCTCTGAATCTTGCTCTGCACAACCCTGAACTATATGATGTCCCTAGATGGAAGACACCATACAAACTTCCAAACAATAATCTGCAGAGATGACTCCTAAACGACTTCTCCTTCCATGGTTCCCAGCTCCAAACCAATCCCAAGGTATAGCAAGCTATCATTGCAGTTACCCAAGCTAAGAGGTGAGTATTATACAAGAGGGGAATGGCGAAACAGCTGAGAAAACACAGGACAGAAGGCTTTGGGAGATAAGTAGGAGAATTTAGCCTTTGCAACCAACAACTAAGAGAAATATGCACAGCTAACTTGAAAGCAAATCAAATTCAACCAGTGCAGTCATGTGTGTAGCCAAATTCTGCAATCTTCTGACCCCTGAAATAGAGGAAACCACTCTATGTCATGATATCCCCATAGAAATTTGAGACTGTGCAGATGTAAAACACTTACATCTCCCCCACCCGGGCTTCCTTTAAATAACTGAAATGACACAAATTCAACCATAGATGGGTTGGGATTGGCCACAGCTTTTAATCTAACATCATAGCCATATAAAACACATGTACTTTGATACCATGTATAGAATGCCCTTAGCTGGAATACCAGTGGTTTACCTTTTACGCCATCCTTGTAACTTAATGACTTCTGTGACTTTCATATAAACAATAGAGCTTCCAAATTATATATGTATAGGATATATAGGCTGGTATAGTGTAATTGCTAAGTTCACAGCCTATGACATAGGAGACTGAGATTCAAATCCCAGCTCAGTCCTGTGGAAAAAAATTAAAAAAATTATGCCAAGGCTCCTAACACTATAATAACTACCTTAGGTGGCTGTTATAGCATAGTGGTTGAAGTACACAACCAACAATGTGGGAGACTGGGGTTCAAATCTTGGCTCTGCCCTGTTGGAAGTGGTCCTTTGGCAAAACTACTAACACTATAGTGTCTACCTCAAAAAGCATGAGAGTGTCATGAACAAAGAGAGTCATGCCGGCTCGGATGTTGCCAGGATTAATAAGGTCCGCGTCAGATGTCGAGGAATCAGGACAATCTGATGATAATTGGGCTACTGGAAAAAACCATACATGGACAAGGCAAGAGAACCTGGATCTGATGAAATTCTATTACAAAAGCAGACCAAATGAGAGAATATATGAAGCTTATGAGGAAACTGGATGGATAAAAGACCTGCATGTCCACCCTGCATGTCCACTGACTGAGAAACAACTAGTCACCCAACAAGCTATTATCACAACTTGAAATGAATCAACTGGACTGCAGATCCACCCCATATTTCATCAAGACCTGGAAGAACAAGCACTTGCATCAATACCTACCACCACCATAACTCAAACTACTGCCTCAGCAATCAAGGAAATGCTTGGCTATACAACCATCAAGAGCAACAGAAGTACGTGACCCCCTTGAAAAAGAAGACTGGAGACCAAAATCTAGGTGAAACAAAGGGACTATCAGAAATACAGAAGGGTGTAAAAATCAAGAATAAGACCAAGTTGAACAAGTGCAAAGGTCTGACATAATAGCCACCAAGCTACAGAACCATTTGCACCAGTACATTAATCCAGTTTAGAAAGGCATTGGGACCAATGCCAGAGGCTCTAAGCACCAGCTACTAGTAGATAAAGCAGTTACTCAAAACTCAAAGTCCAGGCAGTCCAATCTCAGCACAGCCTGAATTGACTACAGGAAAGCCCATGACTCAATGCACACACATGGATCTGTGAATGCTTGGCTCTCTTCAATGTGAACAGAAAGTCAATGGAGCTATGTAGAATAACATTGAATGTAAACTCAAGACAACTAACTCAAGTGACAATCAAATGTGGCATATACCAAGGTGATACACTGTCCCCATTGCTGTTCTGCATAGGCTTGAACCCCCTCAGTCAGATAATTGCAGAGCCTGGCTATGGATACAAGTTCAAGAGTGGAAGCACCATCAGCCACCTCCTCTACATGGATGACATCAAGCTGTATGTGAAAAATGAATGAAACATCAGTTTACTGATCCACCTGACAAGGTCTACAGTGAAGACATTGGGATGTCCTTCGGACTGGAGAAGTGCTGCTGGTTGGTAATAAAGAGAGGCAAGGTATTCAAGACTGATGGCGTGGAATTACCAGCAGGGCATATAGCAGATGTACATACTGTACATCCTTCAAGTAGCTAGGCATCCCACAGGAATATGGTAACCATGATGAGGAAGCAAGTAAAGGTTCTGAAGAGCCAGCTCAATGGGAAGAATAAAATTCACACCATCAAAACATATGCCCTGCCAGTTATCAGATACCCTACTGACATGGTGTGCTGGCCCAAACAATGCATGGAGGTCCCCAACCTAAAGGGTAATTCACACATAGCGAGATCGTTAGCGAGATTGCTGAAACGTCACAGGTTTTGCGACGCAACAGCGACCTCGCCAGCGGTCTCGCTACGTGTGACAGATAGCGGCGACCGGCCCCCAGCTGCGATATCGCTGATCGTGCTCGAATGTCTTAGGCCATTTTTTGACCTCTGGTGTCCCACTGGCCAGCATGCATTGCTGTGTTTTATGCCATAGCAACGACGAGTGACCTCGCTGAAGCACGCCTATTGAGATCTGAGTCAGAATAGCTGCTGTGTGACAAGGTCCCAACGACCACCGAGGTTGTTATACGGATTGCCGTATCGTTGCTGCACCATTGAGTAGATCTGGCTGCTTGACAGCTTACTAGTGACCATATAGCGATCCTTACCAGGTCATAACGTTGTTGGAATCGCTGGAGCGTCGCTATGTGTAACGGGACCCTAGGTCTAACACCCAAAGATTGTATACCAACAAAAGCGAGGGTGGTCGAGGCTTGATAAGCATCCAAGCCACCATCACGGATGAAACAAGGAGTAACCAGGAATACATGGGAAATATGGCACCAAAAGATGAGATGCTGAGGGAAAGCCTAAGGCAGCAACAACAACAGATCTGAAAGGAAGAACAGGAAAATGAAGCACCATGGCAAGATAAGCCGTTGCATGGGATGTACCATTGACAGATAATGGAGGTGGCTAGCATGGAGAAATCCTACCAATGACTGAAGAAAACTGGACTTCGAGACAGCACAGAAGCACTAATCATAGAGGCACAAGAGCAAGCACTAAGTACCAGATCCATAGATGCAGAAATCTACCACACAAGGCAGACCCAAGGTGCAGACTATGCAAAGAAACCTCAGAAACTGTCAAACACATAGTGGCAGGATGCTAAATGCAAGCAGGAACAGCGTATACTGAACACCACAACCAAGTAGCGAGAATTGAATACAGGAACATCTGCTCAGCATATGGGCTATGTCCCCCTAAGTCCAGGTGGGAGACCACAGAGAAAGTGGAGGAGAATGAAAGGGCTAAAATCCTGAGGGACTTCAAGATCCAGATGGATAAGCAGGTGTTGGCTAACTAACCAAACATTGTGATAGTAGACAAGGATCAGAAGACAGCAATGATAATAGATGAGGCAGTGCCAAGTGACAGCAACATCAGAAAGAAGGAATATGAGAAGGTGGAGAAATATCAATACCTCAAAGGAGAACTGGAGAAGATGTGGAAGGTGAAGGCAATAGTGATTCCATTAGTGATAGGAGCCCTTGGAGCAGTGACCCCTAAGTTGGGGAAAATGGCGACAACAGATCTCAGGAGCAGCATCTGAACTCTCTGTCCAGAAAAGTGCAATGCTGGGAACAACTAAGATCCTGTGCAGAACCCTCAAACTCCAAAGCCCCTGGTAGAGAACTCCAGAATGAGAAAGGACAACAAAGAACACCCCCATTGGGGGCTGAGAAGGATATATATATATATATATATATCGCTCAAAAAAATAAAGGGAACACGATTCCATTTGCAACAGGCTGTTTGTGTTCCCTTTATTTCTTAGAGCAGTATATATAAAAGAAGCAGTGACTGGTGTTGCATGTGATGGTCACTGCATTTTCCCCCCATGATATTGAGGTCATAAGAGGGCATTGCAGTAACAGGCGTAGCTGTGGTTGCAATGCAGACTAAAGTGAGTATAGGTCTTGGACATGCTGGTTGTCCAAGGCAGATTTAGGGAAAACCTGCTCTGGGTTTTTGTGTTCTGAAACTGACTGCAGTATGTTAGTGGTGCAGTCCATTTCATTCCTGGACTGGTTTTCCATGTGGCTGAAGGCCACAGATTGCTAGTTAAAAACTCTGCAGTATAGGGTTTGGGTGTGTCAGGTTGAGTGTCAGTCTGGCGCGTGCTAGATGACAGAGCAGTTGGCTTTGCGGTGCTCCATCTGTGGAAGGCAACATGGACATGCAGAGTCACAGCAGCCAGGGCAGCTCAGGGGACTGGCATCCACAGCGTACGCAGCGCTGCAGTCACTCACATTAAATGACCCCGGAGGTGGATGGTCTTGTGCCTGGCGGTGAACCGGAGGTAGACTGTCCTGTGCCCGGAGGAGCACTGGTGTGTTTAGTGACTGTAAATTAAAGGATATCATGTACCGTGTAAAGCTGTGAGTAGCACATTAACATGGCAGTGCAGTCGCCCATTTCACAATTTTCAAACTTTAAATTTTTATTAGCCTAATTCAGAGCATTATGTCACACAAAATAGTTAGTAAATAACATTTCCCATATGTCTACTTTACATCAGCACAATTTTTGAAACATAATTTTTTTTGTTAGGAAGTTATAAGGGTTAAAATTTGACCAGCGATTTCTCATTTTTTTAACAAAATTTACAAAACCATTTTTTTAGGGACCACCTCACATTTGAAGTCACTTTAAGGAGTCAATATGACAGCAAATAGTCAAAAGTGACACCATTCTAAAAACTGCACCCCTAAAGGTGCTCAAAACATCATTCATAAAGTTTATTAACCCTTCAGGTGCTTAAAATAAATTGAAGCAATGTGGAAGAAAAAAATGAACATTTAACTTTTTTTCACAAATATTTTATTTCAGACACAATTTTTTTTATTTTGTCAAGGGTATCAGGAGAAAATGAACCACAATATTTGTTGTGCAATTTCTCCTGAGTACAACGATACCCCATGTGTGGAGGAAGACCACTTTTTAGGTGCAAGGCAGGGCTCGTAAGGGAAGGAGCACCATTTGAGATTTTGGACGTAAAATTGGATGGAATCGAGAGCAGATGCCATTTAACGTTTGGAGAGCCCCTGATGTTCTTAAAAAGTGGAAACCCCCCATAAGTGACCCTATTTTGGAAACTATACCCCCAAGGAACTTATCTGACTTTGTGGTGAGCACTTTGAAACCCCAAGTGCTTCACAGAAGTTAATGTCGTAGAGCCTTGAAAATAAAAAATCATATTTTTTCCACAAAAATGATATTTGGCCGCCAATTTTTTATTTTACCAAGGATATCAGGAAAAATTGGACACCAAATGTTGCTGTGCAATTTTTTGTGAGTATGCTGATACCCCATATGTGGGGGTAAACCACTGTTTGGGAGCATGGCAGAACACGGAAGGGAAGGATCGCCATTTTACTTTTTCAGCGCAAAATTGGCTGGAATTGTGATCGGACGCCCTGTTGCATTTGGAGAGTCCATGATATGCCTAAACAGTGGAAAACCCCCACAAGTGACATTATTTTGGAAGCTAGACCCCCAGAGGAACTTATCTAGTTGTGGGGTGAGCACTTTGAACCCCCAAGTGCTTCACAGAAACTTATAACGTAGAGCTGTGAAAATAAAAAATCAAATTATTTCCACAAAAATGATCTTTTTGCCCCTATTTTTTATTTTCCCAAGGGTAAGGCTAGTTTCACATTAGCGTTTTTTTGCGCAGCGCATCGTGCGCATAAAAAACGCAAAGAAAAACGCAAAACAAATGTGCGTTTTTTTTTCTTCATGCGCACGCTGATGCGTCAAAATAACGCAGTGTTACTTGCGTTTTACATGCGTTTTTGCATGCGGTTGCGTTTTTTATGCGCATGCGTTTTTAGGTGTGACATTTCACAATAGAAAAATCCTTGACCACCAATGGGTCACCAGTGGGCGTGTGTCATTGGAATGTTTTATAGACCCTGTACTGCTGAATTCATCAGATTTTGCTGCTGTTTCCGGTGTCAAGATGGACCTGCGTCTGGATAATTTCCGCTTCAAGCTGGATCTTGACATTGCGCTGTCTCAGGCGTATGTCTTTTGTTGCCAGCAAGAAAGGGAGAGGGAGAGACAGCAGAGACGGCAGCGGCGTCGGTTTTGGAGGCATCCAATCATCGAACTCCGGGCAAGCCGTGGAGCATATCACACGCTGTACAGCGAGCTACAGGAAAACCCGGAGAAATTTGCTGACTATACACGGATGTCCCAGGAAAGCTTCCTTGACTTGCTGGGTATGGTTGAAGGAAACATCCGGAGAAGGGACACTCAGCTCCGGCGTGCCATTCCTCCCGAAGAAAGGCTCCTTGTCACCTTACGGTATGTATGTTGTTATGTTTTCATAATTTTTTTTGGCTTTTTGCTTTTTTTTTTTTTTGTCCAAAAAATTAGGTTTTTTTTGGCTATTGAATTTTAACATTATTTTTGGGAAATTGCTTTTTTGCATAATGATTTTTCTTCTGGCATGTACTAATCCCAAGCCTTTATAAAATGTTTTTTTGCTATGTTGTATTAAAAAAACATGCAAAATAGTTAGGCCATGTACTTTTTTATTTTCAGTGTTTTTAGTAATACCCAAGACAGAAATACAATTATTTTTTCTTTTTATGTTTGGCAGGTTCCTGGCAACTGGAGAGAGTCTTTCATCCCTGCATTTCCAGTACCGGCTGGGAATCTCTACTTTATCCGGGATTGTTGCCGACACCTGCAGGGCTCTGTGGGATGTTCTGTGTCCGGAGTTTCTGCCATTGCCCACTGCCGAAAAGTGGCTTCAAATATCGGAGAAATTCTGGGCAGTCTGCAATTTCCCGAACTGCCTAGGAGCGGTGGACGGGAAGCACATCCGCATCACAAAACCCGCAAGAAGTGGCTCCGAGTACTACAACTACAAGAAGTACTTTTCCACAGTCCTAATGGCCATTGCGGATGCAGACTGCCGGTTTGTGGCGGTGGACATAGGGGCATTCGGACGGGGCAACGATTCACAGACTTTTAAGAACTCTGATATGGGCTGGAGGTTGTACGGCAACCATTTCAATTTTCCACTGGCACGGCCTCTTCCCCAAACCCAAACTCCACCACTGCCATTTGTAGTGGTTGGGGATGAGGCATTTCAGATGTGCCCAAACCTGCTGAAGCCGTACTCCAGCCGTGACTTGGACCACCGCAAGAAAATTTTCAACTACAGGCTTACGAGGGCTCGCAGGACTGTAGAGTGCGCCTTTGGCATTCTAGTGGCCAGATGGCGAATTCTCAGCACCGCCATCAATCTCAAAATGGAAACAGTAGATGAGGTGGTGAAGGCATGCGTGGTTCTCCACAATTTTGTTATGGCAAAGGAGCGGCCGAACTTTGACATGGATGAGCCTGCTGCCAACCCTTTGCCAGATTTTACTCAGCACCCTCTTCGGTCCTCAGTCGAAGTTGCCCAAATGAGGGACCAATTTGCGGACTACTTTTTATCCGATGTTGGTCGTGTAGCATGGCAGGATCAAATGGTTTAATAGTTTTGTTGTTTGTTAAAAATAAAATACATGGTTTTTTATACCTGTACCCAGTGTACTGTGTCTTAATAAACTCCACTACTCATCTGCCCAGGTTAAATTGAAGAAAGGGAAACCACCATAAAAAAAATTAATATATATATATATAAATATATATATATATATAAATATATATATATATATATATATATATATAAATATATATATATATAATATATATATAATATATATATATATATAAATATATATAAATATATATATATAAATGTATATATATATATATAATATATATATAATATATATATATAAATATATATAAATATATATATATATATATATATAAATATATATATAAATATATATATATAAATATATATATAAATATATATATATATATATATAAATATATATATATATATATATATATATTTATATATATATATTTATTTATATATATATATATATTTATTTATATATATATATATATTTATTTATATATATATATATTTATTTTTATATATATATATATAATAATTTATTTTTTTTTTTTGGTGGTTTCCCTTTCTTTACTTTATACCGGATGGTCAGCCATTTTTTTTTAATTTATATATATATATATATATATATAAAAAAAATGAAATATAGTATCCCTTTCAGAGTTGGATGGCTGACCATCCGGTATAAAGTAAAGAAAAACAAACCATAGTGTAGGGCGCAGTGTGTGCAGACGGCGAAAGACACAATAACCAAACATTATTTTGAAAAAAAAATATAACATTTATTTAACTTATTTTTTAGTTGCTGGAAACTGGGGGGTGTGGAGGGATGAGGAACGGCTTTGGGTGGAGTAAGGGGTTCTAGGGGAAGGAGGAACCAAAGAAGTGGGGGAAGGGAGCCGAGGCAAGGAAAGTTGTGAAGTGGGAGGTGAGGGAGGAGGGAGGGTAAGAGTCCTCCTCTTTGTTTTTTTATGACGGTGGCCCGTCATCTTCCTGCTGTCCTCGCTTGAGCCTGAGGACTGGCTAGACCCCGGGGACCGCCTTGAGCCTCCAGACCGCCTTGAGCCTCTGGACCGCCTTGAGCCTCTGGAACGCCTGGAGGCTGTGGACTGGCTGGAGCTGGGGGACCGCCTGGCGCTTGTGGACCGCCTGCCAGGATCTTGTACCTGCTGTGGCATGCTGGTGGTGGTGGATGTCCTGGCAGGGGCCGTAAATATTGAATGCGGGTCCCCCAGCTGATGCTGCTCCGAGGTGGTGGTGGTGGTGGTGGTGGCAGTCCATGCAGGTGTGGTGGCTGTGGCGGTCCATACCGGGGTGGTCCTCCCGCTGGTGGTGGTGGTGGCGGCGCTACAGGCAGGGGTGGTGACGACGGGCCATCCAGTGGTGGTGGCGGCAGCAGTGGTGGGCCAGGCAAGAGCAGCGCTTGGCATGGTGTTGGCGGGTAAGTGTCCAGCTGCACTCGGACTTGGGGCGGTATATTGGTGTCCGGCGAGGCTTGGAAGTGTGGTGGCTGTGCAGTGATATGCAGCAGAAGTAGGTAATGCTGTAAAACGAGTCAGTGGTGGCACCCGTGGAAATGCCACCGCTGACTGCTGCATAATCCTACTCTGCTGCATAGCCTGCATAAAAGCATTGTTGCAGGCCTGCATGACAGTCAACTGGAGGTCAGGGGTAAGGTGTTCCGCCGTGTCCCGAGCTATTTGGGTATAAAAATGATGCGCTGGTCTGGCGAGGTCGACTTCCAGGCGCTCAAGGCGACCCTCGATAGACTTGTAGCGTTGGTCCAAAAGGAGGAAACCACTCTCAAGTCTATCGGAGAGTGCCTTGAGGCTACTCTGAAAGACCGAGCTCAATTCAACGAACTCGGGCATGAGAGGCCTGTCCAAGGTCCTCTGCCGCTGCTGGCGGGAAGTGCCCGCAAAACCAGTGGCAGAGACCTGGGACAGGGGAACACCTGAGCGACCAGCTTCCTGGTCTCCAGATGACTGTGGTGCAGACCTGCAAGGTGCTTCCTCACTGATGGATGGCTGGGAGGGGTCCGGGGCAGCTTGATGAAGGACCGCTTCGGGCCCAGGTTGCAGGGTGCTGCTCCAGGTGCTGTGAAAAGAAAAGAAAGAAATTACTACCATAAATTAACAATCGCCAACTCCTGTGGAATAGAAAAGCACAGAATAAAACACAATACAACTAGAAAATACTTACGTTCGGGAGGCAAGGACCGGTCTTAAAAATGCCAAGGCACGATGGTATCGGTACTTCGTGCCGGTCCTTGCCGCAGCACCACTGCGAACCTTATTCTCCTGACGGATATCCCTGTTGAAGCAGTCCTTCATCGAGCGCCAACGGGTTCTGACTTTGTTCACTGTGGTGGAAATAAAAAAAAAGAAAAAAAGTAAGACTATGCACTGGAGGCTGTGATCATCCAACTGTGTGTGATGATAGAAACTCCATGGAGTTAATAGCATCACACACAGTTGGGTGATCCCGGCTAAGATCACTGCTGCATCACACTGCATTTAAATACTTACGAAAATCCTTGCGGACCCGGGGAGAGGCGTTGTCCCAGCCATCCATCAGCGATGCGGCCACCTCGTTCCAGAGCCGCCGGATCACCACGTTGTCCGAGTGCAGTTGGTGACGGGTGTCCCACAACGGGACTCGCTCCTGGACTAGACGGATGAGCTCGTCGTTGTCCAGGGCGAGGTCCTCCTCCCGCTGTGGAGCCTAGAAAAGAAAGACAAACATTAATCTTTGAAAGATTTTAAAATGAAAAATCTAGAAAAATAGCTGAAGAGCCCGGTGCTGCCCGGGCATAGTAGAACTGTGGTTAGTTATAGAAAATTATAATTATCCTCCATCCCATAGTCCCGTGCCCATATACCATCATACATATCCTCCATCCAATAGTCCCGTGCCCATATACCATCATACATATCCGCCTTCCCATAGTCCCGTGCCCATATACCCAAACATACAAACAAACATACACACACACACACACACACACACACACATACACACTTTGAGCTTTAAGATATTGATACACAAGCCATGAAAAATGTTTTTGTTTTAAATGAAAATAAATGCAAAAAAGCAACAAACACGGAAAAAAACAACCATGAAAATTAAAAAAAAATCTTTAAAAAATGATTACCAAAAAAAAAGAAAATAAACCAGCCTAGAAATTAAGTTTAAAAAAAATCTGTAACCAAAAAAGCAGCCAAAAAAACTAGGAAAATTACCAAAAAATACTAATAAAAATTTACCAAAAACATAAAAAAAATACAATACAATACAGTTCCAAAAAAAAAAGAAAATAAACCAGCCTAGAAATTAAGTTTAAAAAAAATCTGTAACCAAAACAGCAGCCAAAAAAACTAGGAAAATTACCAAAAAATACTAATAAAAATTTACCAAAAACATAAAAAAAATACAATACAATACAGTTCCAAAAAAAAAAGAAAATAAACCAGCCTAGAAATTAAGTTTAAAAAAAATCTGTAACCGAAAAAGCAGCAAAAAAAACTAGGAAAATTACCAAAAAATACTAATAAAAATTTACCAAAAACATAAAAAAAAACAATACAATACAGTTCCAAAAAAAAGGAAATAAACCAGCATAGAAATTAAGTAAAAAAAAAAAACAGTCCGTCTGTACTTACATCACGTCTTCCCGCCCGCACTTGGCCTTGCTGCTCCTGCCGTTCCTCCGGTGGTGGTGGCGTGATGGAGGATGAGGTCTGAAAATTAAACCAAAAAAATTAATCACATGTGTTTATTTTTTCAAATCCATACGGAAGCATAGTACTCACTTCTTCTGCCTCTTGCCCTGTCCCGGGGACATATTCCTCACCAGATGAAGACATGCTGCAATAAAAAAAAAAAGAGACATAAGTACATAGAAATGTATTGAAATTTCAGCCAGACATTAGGTTTTTCATACTTACATTGGTGCAGCTTGTGCTGTGTGTCCACTCGTGAGCAATCCTTAAAGTATTGTGGAATCCCAGTGCCCACACCATTTTATCACCTTGGTTTAATTTTTTTTTTTACTGTCTAGACCAAATTTCAGTCATGTTTATTTAAAAAACGCATGCGCAAGACCATGCGCAAGTATTGCGCTCCCATAGGCTCCAATGTGGTGTTTTTGCGCATTCCGTGCGCATTCCGTGCGCATGCGTTGTTTTAACGAGACAGGGTGGAACCAAAAATGCAACATGTTGCGTCTGACGCGCCTGGCGCGAAAGACAAAAAAACGCATGCGCACGAAAGCGCAAATATGCGCAAGACCATGCGCACATCATGTTAAATATAGGTGCGCAGTGCGCATGCGCACTGGTGCGCCCGATGCGCTGCGCACAAAAGCGCTAATGTGAAACCAGCCTAACAGGAGAAATTGTACCCAAATAGTTGTTGTGCAATTTATTCTGAGTACACTGATACCCCATATGTGGGGGTAAACCACTGTGATCGCCTAACTGCGATTTTTGGGAGGCAGAATGAACACATCCACAAAAGGTTTTATTTTAAATTAGGTAAATTAGGTAAATGGGTTTTATTTTTTACGCCGTTCCTCGTTCGGTATAAGTGATTAGGCAACTTTATTCTTCGGGACTGTACGATTACAGCGATACCAGATTCATAGCCTTTTTTTATATTTAGCTTCTTTCACACACTAAAAGACATTTTTTTTGTAAAGCCGGGGTCACACTGGCGAGGAATATGGACGAGTGAGAGGCATTAAAAGCACGCTGCATGCTGCGATTGTCAGCGTACTACGCCCGTAATACGCCAATGCAAGTCTATGGGTGCGCTAAAAATACGCATTACACACGGACCACACATGTGACTTGCAAGAAATACGCACCCAGTGTCTTGTAGAAAAGCCGGCAATTCAGTGTGCTATACAGTAAACTCAGACTGACTGGTTTAATAAAGAAACGAAAGAATAGATATATACACATAGAATACATATATATATATATATATATATACATACATGTCATTGTGACAAACATATATATATATTTATAGTTCACAGAGTTCTTCATAGCAGAATAGCCGCTAATTAAATTGCCGGCTTCTATCAAATCATTCCCCAACCCGACATGAAATGACACATGGTTTACATTCAGTAAAGCATTTCATTTCATCTTTTTTAATATGTCCCTGACTAAGAATTAGATGAAGGTTTGTGTGCAAAATTTGGGAGTTGTAGTTGTTAATTTAAGGGGTTAATTTGTTGTTAAAAAAATGTGTGGGCTTCCCATTGCCATGTAGCAGTGGCGAATGGGTTAATCTAACAAAGGGTTAATGTCACCTTACAATCGAATGGTCATAGGGCTCCATTATATGTCCATTTTGCAAGGCGGTGAGAAAATCTCGCCATACGGATTACATACGGATGCAGACATGCGCAAAATACGCAACCACACCTTGCTTACGGATGACATACGGAGCACTATTTAGGGGTCTGTCATCCGTATTACGCATGTAAACTACGTACCGTATTTTGCGTCGGTTAGTGTGACCCCGGCCTAAGAAGTTTTTGCATCACCATATTTTGAGAGCTATAATTTTTCCATATTTTGTCTGATAGAGTCATGTCATGTGAGTGCTTGTTTTTTTGCGGGAGAAGCTGACTTTTTTTATTGGTACCATTTTCGGGCACATGACATTTTTTGATCGCTTTCTATACTGATTTTTGTGGAGGCAGAATTAACAAAAACCTGCAATTCAGGAATAGTTGTTTTTTTTTTCTCCATTCCACGTGTGGTTAAATTGATAAGACAACTTTATTCTTCGGATCACTACAATTACAGCGATACCTCATTTATATCCTTTTTTATGTTTTGGCATTTTTACACAATAAAGACTTTTGTAGAAAAAATAATTATTTTAGCATTGCTTTATTCTGAGAGCGATAACTTTTTTATTTTTCCGCTGATGGAGCTGTATGGCAGCTTGTTTTCTGCAGGACACGATGGCTTTTTTTATTTATACTATTTTTCTTTACATTCATATATTTGATCGCGTTTTATTCCACTTTTTCCAAGCGGTATGATATTAAAGCATAATTTGCTACTTTTTTGGGGTTTTTTTTACGGCGTTCAATGAAGGGGTTAACTAGTGTGACACTTTTATGGATAGGATTTTTATGGACACGTCGATACCAAATGTGTACTTTTTTGTTTAATTAATTTTTTGTACTTAAAAATGTGCATTTATTAGTGGATTTTTTTAAAGCTTTCTTTTCACCTAGTCCCTTTATGGGACTTTCTGTTAGGAGTCAGTTCCTGCCACTGCATAGCAGGAATCCCGAGCCTTGCATTCAATTGTCTCCCATTCTCCTTCGGCCGCAGAGGAGCCTGCTCAGCAAACTCTTCAATCCCATCACTCCGCTCAAACCAGCTCTGTGGGTTTGGTTGCCGCCGCCGCCGCCGCTGCCGCCACCACCGCCACCACCACCACCACCACCACCTCCTCTGGTTCAGCTATAGCAACGCATGCTGGTCAGCAGCGAGCCACTCCAGGGAATAAGTCCTTCTTTTCGGTCCACTGAGCATGCCCGTGGTATGATCTCTTATGGAAGATCGGAGGTCACATGCTCAGGTCCTTCTCCAGCTCGGATTGGACCATCAGAAAGATCAGGAAGGACGCTGCTATAAAAGATTCACTTTGCCAATCGGCCATGCGCTAGTATAGACTGCATTATCAGACTATGAGGAGTGAGTGTTGTTATGCATGTATGAATGTCTCTGGTGAATGACTCATTGGAAACCCCTACCCTTGGTACGCATGTGTTGTGCAGCCTAGCCGGTTAAGCGCCCAGGCTTAGGTGTAGGTAGGACAGAGTCTGAGACAGGCATCAGTGTCCACCGGTGGCTCGGCACGCCACAGTGCGCGTGCTCGATACTCCCTAGTCAGCGTCTATTGTGGTGTGCCCAGGTGCGACACTGCACGTGCAGAAGGTCTAGAGGGATTCTGACCCCGTGTCCTTGGGGCAGAGTTCTGTGATCGCTTTCTGTGTGCTCCGTGGCCGGGCTCTGTGAGCTAAACAGGCACCGGCATTTATGTTCTGTGGTAACGCGGCTCTGTGAGTTAACTGAGTTCGCTTCTGTTCACACTGTGTCACATTAACCCGCGTGTGACCTTTTCTACACCGCTTTATACTTCCGCCATTACTAAGCAGCACTTTACCACCCTTGCACGGTGGACCCCGGGCTGCAGTCACACCTTACTATTATTTTATTATTTGGTGCATTCCGCCAGCCCTAACACTTTAACTTTTTTTTACTTTGATTGCAGGTATAATATATTGCAATGCTCCAGCATTGCAGTGCACTATACCTATGGTGAAAGCTTCTGACACCATGCTTTCCATAGCTTAGTGACCATGGCAATGATCGGGCCAAGCAATGACGTCGCAGGGGCACCTATCTGAAGGCAGAGGGAGCACCCGTCCCTCTGCATTCCTCCTGAACGCTGTGATCGTGCTCTATTGCAGCAATTAGGGGGTTAACAGCCAGGGGCGGCAAGGACGCCACTCCTGGCTGTTAGTGTAGAAGCTCAGCCACTGGCAGCGCTGAGCTCCTGTACTGACAGGGCGAGAGGTGCTGATATTTCAGTTTGTCTTGCACGGTCATGCTGTGATCTTTCAGTCAGATTGACTGACCAATCACAGAGCTCTGGGTGTGGGGACCGACGGCATGGGTCCCTGCACCCGTTGCCGTGCATATCAGCTGTCAAAGACAGCTGTCGGCACTGAACTACCAGTGCGTGTTTACAGTGGTAGTTTAAATGCATGATGGACACAGTCCGTCATGGTGCAGGAACTTACACCCGGCCATGACGGACTGTGCCTGTCAATGGACGCTAAGGGGTTAAAGAGTTGTTTTGCTTTGAACTTTGCTGGGTCACTGCCTCATCACTGCATAAGTGTGCTATCGCTGCAATACATATGGCTGGTGAATGCAGGGCAATGGGAACTGAGGCATACCCCAAAGAGCGCTGCATGTGAGTGAGCAAGTCAGTTGGAAGAATGGAGGAGCTTTTGAAACAAATGGTCCTCATTCAGCAGCAGCAGGAGCTGCAGTTTCAGTGGCAGCAGCAAGAGGTACTGCAGTTTCCGCAGCAGCAAGAGGCACTGCAGTTTCTGCAGAAGCCGCAGAGAATGTGTGAGCAGCAGGTTGTGGCCCTTCGAAAGGTGACCCCTAAGAGAAGGCTCGATCAATGGTGTAAAGAGGAGACCCCTTAGGTGAGGGGCGATCAGTGGGTGTTTTATAAGTTTTGGCAGTGTCTGGGTCTGGACATGTAGCTATTAACTGCCCTCTTATGTCTGAACCCATGGGCTGTGGGTATGCTCGGCATGTATCTATACATGACAAGTCAGTTGGTACCACCACTACGGGCACTGCAGGCGGCGAACCCCAGCTGTGCCAGGTACTCATTTATGGGTACCAAATGTATGTACTCTTGGACACTGGGAGCAGACTGACTTTGGTCCAGAGAACCCTTGTTGCCAGGGAACACCCCAAAGGATGGAAAGTGGAGATGATGGGTATCCAAGAGGAAGCAGAGTGTGTGGTCATGGAGAGACTAGACATCTCTTTAATGTTCAACTCAACATAACAAAGCACACGATATCCTCCGGATCACAGCCGGGCACATATCCTCTGGATCACAGTCCCTAAACATGCCAGTCTACTTCTGACCAGTTGCTGTTGGCGACTGCACTACCATGTTAATGTGCTTTACACAGTACACTGTTATGAATGGGTCACAGAGGAGGAAAAAATAAACAAAAAGCTAAGTCTCAGAAAACCAAAGAAGTTGGTAACTATGCAGATTTCAGATCCCTGAACTTAACCGCACAACTAGCAGCAGTCGTGGAGCGTTCCTACGATGGTCCTAGACGCCTCGTCACAACGGGAGAACTACATAAGCCTAAAGCAGGAAAAGAGGAAAACTAACTGCCCCAGAGCAGACCCCAAAGGAAAGACAGCCCCCTACATGAATTGACGGTGAAACAAGATGAAACTACAAACAAAGGCAGGAAAATAGGCTGAGCAAACGATGGGGCCCAGCTAACTAAAAAGGACAGGAAAGGAAAGACACTGTCTGCAATCTGCCTTAAAAACCTACAAAAATATTGTCCAACACTTCTGATAGCAAAATTAACCCTGAAGTCACTAGACTTCTAAACCTATATCAGCACTCTGAAATATTCTGAGACAGAGCAAAAAAGAGGCCAATCTAATAAGGAACAAAAAGCAGATTGGCAAATACTGATTAATAGGAGTGGAAATTCAGCATAGCCCCAGCAGGGGCAAGCTGATTACACAAAAAACTGAATTGACCAACAAGCGCAAGTGTGAACATTAGCAAAAAACAAACTTAACTTGAGAAGACTGGAAGAGAGCTGAAGTCCAGGACCTGAGAAGCAGACTGAATCACCAGCACCCGGATAGGGCGTCGGCTGTCTTATATCCAGTCTGATACTCCAGAGATCCAATCGTTATCTTCCTCATCAGGTGGCAGATCACTACCACTTAAACCAACAGCACTACCTCCTGTCACCACCAGAGGTAGAACGGAAGGGGAACTCTCAACTGGTGGAGCAGAAAATGAGTTCATGACAGTACACCATATCCTTCAGTTTACAGTCACTAAACACACCAGTCCTCCTTTGGGCACAGGACAGTCTACCTCCGGTTCACCGCCTGGCATAAGACCATTCACCTCCAAGACCAGTTACCATGGGTGACTGCTGTGCTGTGTACGCTGTGGGTGCCATGCCCCTGAGCTGCCCTGGCTGCTCTATCTCCTCTTGTCCATGTTGCCTCCCACAGATGGAGCACATGAGAGCTGACTGCTCTATCCTCTAACTTACACCAGACACTCAACCTGACACACCCAAACTCTATACTGCAGGGTTTTTAACTAGCAACCTTTGACCTTCATCCACATGGAAAACCTGGGTTGGGAATGAAACAGACTGCACCACTAACTTACTGCAGTCAGTTTCAAAACACAAAAACCCAGAGCAGGTTTTCCCTAATTCTGCCTTGGACAACCAGCATGTCCAAGACCTAAACTCACTTGAGTCTACATTGCAACCACGGCTATGCTTGTGACTGCAATGCCCTCTCATTTCCTCAATGCGCCTCTGTGCCAATCCCAAGAGGAACCTACAGTGACCCTCACATGTAACACCAGTCACTGCCTCACATACCCCCTCCCTCTGTTCAAACCTGTGGGGTTGAACACTTTTCACCCCTCATGGGAGTGTGACAGGGCATCCACATGACCCTGTGACATCCCCGCCCAACATTGCACTGAGAAACCAAAGTAGAGACTGGAACCATTGGTTGACGCATGCATTACTCCCTTTTGTGTTTCTCCTTCATACTTTTTTACATGACCACCCACCTCCCCATTCGCTGTTGCAGAAGACACACCCACTTTCCTGATTACCAGTAGATTTGGGGCAGTTTTGGGTGGTATCGAACTTGTTAATTTGGGGTTCCCTACCCCCGCAGCTCATCTTGTCACCTAAGTACCTGCCTTCGGGCGCTTGGTACCATTTCCTCTGTACTCTTACCTGTGCTTCGGTGACTACGTCCTGCTGAAACGCTGCAGTCCGCCCCAAAAATACTGGACATTCATCCGTACCATGTAACATCCGAACCTCCCGACGCAGCTGTCTAGTTAGACCTCTATCCATTTTACCCTGATGCCCAGCCACATCCTTCATGCAATTATGCGGAGTTGTATCTTTCACATGTGCATGTATGTTACAAAGCCAATACAGATGTACTAATAAGTTACAGGACTTTGTCACTATCCCAAGTATAAGCCAACAGTATTTGATTGGTGGGGGTGTGATACTTGACACCCCCACCGATCAGCTGTCCCCAGCAGCCAGACGTTCTTGGATGTTGACAGAACACAACAGCTCTGTCAAAACTATAGTGGCCATGGCAGAATACTGCATATCCATCACAAATTCATTTGTGTAACCAATGGATTTACAGTAACCGGACACGGCCACCATAGATATAATGGAGCGGCTGTATTCTGGCAGCAACCTAGAACTTCCGTCCTCCACCGTGAGGGTGTCAGTTGTTGCATCCCCACTAATCAAATGTTGATGGTCTATATTAAGAATAGGACATCAATAAAAAAAGTAATAGACAACTTCTATAATGATTCAGATTATATTGTAAGTAAGCTAGGGATATTAAAAGTGATTTAAAATAGTAAAAAATAGTACAATTAGCAACGTAATTACCGTTACTAATTTTGCACATAAATACTTATCAAAACAATATTACCCGAAACCGAGAAAACTCCAAAAGAAAGCCAAATCGGTCACATGTATAAAATCATTAAACAGCATGTATGCAGTCCTTAATGTCATAGCTCTCTGGTCATTAAATGGTTAAACATGACACAAATTGTCACATTTTTTCAATTATTTTTCAAATCTATACTCAGTCCTCACCAACAGCTAACCCAGTCAAAAGAGATTTAGCCAAGCCAATTATCGGTCTCTACTTGTGTAAGAGAATCTGGAAATGGTTCTCTGCTAACCAATGGTATAAAATATCTATGGGTTTATTACATCATTAATTCTTTGCTTCTGCAGACATTTCCCAGAGCTTCTTATGCCTTGTCAAATAATTGTATTAATGGTACAAAATGTATGTGTAGTCCTCTTTCATAAGGTTATCAACTTATGTCATAGAGAAGCTTTAATGAGCAGAAAATCACTAATTCTAGTTCAAAGTGAGTAGGTGAAATTTGACAAGTTCAATACATTGGACATGCATTGCTTCAACTTAATTTGCTATGTCATTATGAAAAATACCAATATTATGTTAGCACCTGCATTATACCACTGATATGTAGCGTTGAATGAGGTATGACTATAGTGTGGTTCATAAGAATTCAATTTAGAAAAAAAATGAAAACAAAGCATTATATTAACAAATACTATAGGTAAACTTGGTTTTTATTCTTATGTTTATTAGATTGTGTTGCTTGATGCACAAATCACATTGGTTTCCAGTGGATATAACAAATAGGGAGCAAAAGCAAACTGAATTGCTTCTAATTCTATGAAGAAAATTCTAAAATGGAATAAATGTTAATATTGGTGTATACATATTGTATGTAAATATCCTCTTTAGAAACGCAAGAAAACTAGAACTCTAGCTCCTCCTATTAGGAGTATCAATCCTAAAATTCAATATCATCCTTTTAATGAGCCTTTCATCATGATTTAGGATCAATTAAATCAGGAACTCCATTTGTAGACATATCTGTGACTGCACAAGTCAGGAGGCCTCTGATGTGGTATCTAAGGGGGAACGTTTCTCCTTAAGAAAAGTGCCAAGTCGGTGTAAGGAGATTTCTAGGCAATACACTGCTCCTTTAGGAATTTAAATATGCAAATAGCCTCTTCAGAGAGGAAGAGGTCTAGAACTCTGGTGCCAGTCAATATTAACTTTTAGGCCGGGGTCACACTTGCAGTGCAATGTGAGAAACTCGCATCAATACCCGGCACTGCCGCCGGCACTCGGGACCAGTGCTCAGCTGCATAGGAATTAGGGATGAGCGATATTGCCTGATATCGTATCGGAATTCCGATTTCTGATATTGAAAAAATATCGGATATCGTAATTTCCCATTTCCGATATCAATGTAAGTCAATGGGAGAAACAAATCGGAATTACAAAATGACCACTACAGTGCTATATAATGGATAAAATGGAGGGGAAACACCTCAGGATAATGGGGAAGGAGTTTGCAGAGGCAGAGGAGCAAAAAAATCGCTAGAAAAATGCACAGAGCGAAAGCTGTAGCAGGAAAACTGGTCACCATCTTCTTAACAGCTGTGTTTTTTCTTTGGTTTAGGATTAGTTGGGGTAGGGTTAGGGTTTATGGTTGGTAGGGTAAGGTTAAGGGTTTAGGGTTAGTAGGGTTAGGGTTAGGGGTTAGGGTTAGTTAGGGTTATGGTTAGGGTTAGTAGGGTTAGGGTAAGGGTTTGGGGTTAGGGTTAGTTAGGGTTAGGGTTATGCTTATGGATAGTAGGGTTAGGGTTAGAGGTTAGGGTTTAGGGTTAGGGTTAGTTAGAGTTATGCTTATGGTTAGTTGGGTTAGGGTTAGTAGGGTTAGGGTTAGAGTTAGGGTTAGCTAGGGTTAGGGGTTAGGGGTAGGGTTAGTTAGGGTTAGGGTTATGCTTATGGTTAGTAGGGTTAGGGTTAGTAGGGTTAGGGTTAGGGGTTAGGGTTTAGGGTTAGGGTTAGAGTTAGGGTTATGGTTAGGGTTAGTAGTGTTAGGTTTAGGGGTTAGGATTAGTAGGGTTATGGTTAGGGGTTAGGGTTTAGGGTTAGTAGGGTTAGGGTTAGGGGTTAGGGTTAGTTAGGGTTAGTAGAGTCAGGGTTTACAGTTAGGGTTATGCTTATAGTTAGTAGGGTTAGGGATAGTAGGGTTAGGGTTTAGGGTTATGCTTATGATTAGTAGGGTTAGGTTTAGGGGTTAGGGTTAGTAGGGTTAGGGTTATGGTTATGCTTATGGTTAGCAGGGTTAGGGGCTAGGGTTAGGGTTTAGGGTTAGTAGGGTTAGGGTAAGGGTTAGGGGTTAGGGTTAGTGGTTAGGGTTAGTTAGGGTTAGGGTTAGTGGTAAGGGTTAAGGGTTAGGGGTTAGGGATAGTTAGGGTTAGGGTTAGTGATTTTACATTATTAAATTAAAACTGCCAGTGGTGGTGTCAATATGCCCTTTGACTGACATGTGTCTGCGTTCAGCTCACCTTGATTTGCAGGGAATTTCCTGGAGCACCACGTGGAGGAACGGATACACTCCCCTTAAACCATGCTTAGTCTTCTTCTGCTTTCCGATGTGAAAAAAATATCGGAATCGGAAATTGGAATTCCGATATCGCAAATATCGGGCCGATTTCCAATATTTCAATATCGGAAAGCTCATCCCTAATAGGAATACATGCAGCCGCACACACCGGTCCCGAGTGCCGGCAGCAGTGCCGTGTATTGATACAAGAGACTCGCGCAAGTTTCTTGTGTGACCCCGGCCTTAGGGTTGCTATTCCAATAGGTGGCAGTAGAGTTTTAGTCCTCTACCTCTTCGAAGGTTATATTTTCATATTTAAATTCCCAGAGGAGAAGTGCGTGGCCTTTAAGTCTCCTTATGCCAGTTTAACAATCTATACCATGAGAAAAACCCCGTCTTGGACTATCTGACATTAAATTCACATGTGATGTTTTAGTCAGTTTCAACAACATTTAAAATAAAATGATAGAAAAATAAAACGCATTAATTTCTTTTTACAAAATAAAAACTACAAATACTGTAGACTTTATAGCATCATATTAAAGAGACATTTCTCCATAATGAGTGTCCGATACAATGTGATGTGAGCATCATAAAACCTCCATATGGCTTTGTATAATATCAGAAACATCAAGGATTCAACCAGGTCTCATATAACCGTGAGTGCTGAATGCCAGCTCCATTACTGCTCCATAAAGATTAGATGTTGTACTAAGCCATGCAATGCAGTGCATGAATCCTTAGAATGACATACAAAATAGCTGGGATAATTTTAGGAGATTGTAAGCATGTAACATGTGTAATGTTAGAGATTAGTTTCAATTAAGAAAACTGAATTTTCAGTGTTTAAAACACCAAACAAAGCACACTTGTTTCAGGCGCCGACAAAAAAATTCCCTTGTATGAAACTACAGTTAATGCATAGACTATATTTATTTTACTCCCTTATACCTCATATAACGCCATTAATTCCACAGCACTTTACAAACACTAACATCACTGTCCCCATTGGGGTTCATAATATAAATTCTTTGTTGGTATGTATATTGTCAGCACCGCTCCCCGGTCCACGACTCCTGCTCCCACTGCTGCACTCACCGCCTCCGCTCCCGGCCTGGGTTCTGTAATATCCACACGTTATGAAGAATCCAAGGTATTAAACTTTAGATATGTTTTATTCTTCGTCCTCCAGCACACAGCATAACACTTGCATTCCCATGCTACCAGAAGTGAAACTGAAACTTCCCTTCTCATCCCTCTTGTCTCCACCCTCCAAGTCCCATAAGTCTGGCTTGCTTAAAGAGACAGATCTAATTATTATACATTACATCATCCCCTTTTTTTTTTTTTTTTTTTTTTTTTTTTTTTAAATAATCTATATTACTGATAAATGCAACAACATGAAAACGTCCAAAGAAATCATATGTCCGTTTTGTCTTATTTGTTCAATTCTAAAACCAGAGAAACAAACTACAAAGAAAAAAAAAAACAAAAAACAAACAAACAAAACTGTAGTTACACTTCTTCAATAAGCCTCGATGGAGCTTTTCTCTCTCGTGTAGGATAACGTCTGGGCTCATTGAGAGAGTTCATTGTTGATGGACCGGCTACCTCTTGTTGGTCCTCTCCACCATCAGATACCAAATCTTCCACCAAAGAGAGTTCATTGTCATCATTCTGCGGTATGACTTTAAAATATGAAGAATTTCGTGTTATGGAGTGTCCATCTCGTTCAGCTGTGATCATGCTGCCTTTCCTTTTGGTAACATAATATTTTGCAGGACCATATACAGGTGAGGTCTTGTTGGTTGGTCTTTGACGTACCACCACGACATCCCCTTTTTCGATGGCACTTGACTGTGTCCTTCGCCTTCTGTCTGCATAATGTTTCATGGCTTGTTTGTTGGAGAAATCTGTGGATCTCACTGAGGAGTCACTCGGTCGGGGATGGCTGGTCACATCAGGGAGACGTATACGCAGGGTTCTGCTGAACATTAAATGAGCTGGAGCAGCATTAGTAGTGGAGTGTGGCGTATTGCGGTAATTACGCATGAATTTGTATAATGACTGTTTCAGTGGGATGTGCTCCAGACTCGCTGCCTTGATACGTTTCCCCAGAGTGCGCATAAAACGTTCCACAATTCCATTGGCTTGCGGCCAGCAAGGTGTGATTTTCCTGTGATTGAATCCCAAGTATTCAGAAAATTGTGTAAACACATGTCCATTGAATGGAGGTCCATTGTCTGTTTTGACCACTTTTGGAATACCATATGCCGAGAAAATGTCGTCCAGCTCTGATATGACATTATTAGCAGATGTTGAAGAGATAAATGAAATGACAGGGTATCGAGAATATTCATCAATTGTTACGAGAATGTATTGGCCATTTGGCAATGGTCCATATATATCGACTGCCACTTCCTCCCAGACAGCAGTGGGTAACGGAGACATTTGTAATGGCTCTAAGTTTGATGATGGAGTGATTAATTGACAAGTAGAACAGCGTCTAATCTTTTCTTCCACCAAGTGATCCATATTTGGGAACCACACTTTTTCTCTGAGTAACTTCTTTGTGCCAACAATTCCTAAATGACCTTCATGTGCTATCTGTATGACTAAGTTACGCAAAGTCTTAGGTACAACTAGTTTGGTACCTCGAAGAATGAGGTGTTCTTCAGTGACTGATAATTCCTCACGTACGTTTGAGAATAGTTTTAACTCTTTCAGATTAATCTCAGAATCAGGAAATTTTTCTTTTTGAATTTCATGCCACCTTCGATTTTGGATGATTTGTATTAGGGCACAGAGTGTCTTGTCTTTTGTTGTTTCATTTATAAATTGATCAAGAGAAAGTGCTTTTGGCACGGCATGATCTGTAACAAAACGTAGGTATTCTTCAATGGAGGAATGCACAGGTATATCATCATTAGTAGGATGTCTTGAAAGATAATCAGCCGGATTGCTGTATTTTCCAGGTTTGTGAACAATTTTATAGTTGTAGTCCTGTAGACGTAGGCCCCATCGTTCAATTCGTGCAGGCATTTTAGCTCTGGGATTTCCAAAAATTGTAAGAAGTGCTTGATGATCTGTGACAATGGTGAAGGGAGCTCCATAGAGAAATAAGTGAAAGTGTTCACATCCCCAGACAACTGCCAAGCTTTCTTTTTCAGGTTGAGAATATTTTCTTTCAGTGTTTGTTAAGCTCTTACTTGCATAAGAAATAATGTGAGGATTTTGATTGTTATCCTTGTATTGCGCTAGAATAGCACCCAGTCCCACGGGACTGGCGTCCACAATCAGTTCAGTTCGAAGAGCTGGATCAAAATAAGCCATAGTGGTTGTCGAGCAGAGTTCATTTTTAATTGTTTCAAAAGAGGCCTGACAGCCTTGAGACCATTGAAAAATACAACTTTGTTTTGTAAGTTCCCGTAGTGGATTGCTGATTGTTGAAAAATTCTGAATATATCTAGCACAGTAACTTGTCATTCCAAGGAAAGAACGCACTTCACTAGCATCCTGTGGAATTGAGGCTGTTCTGATAGCTTCCACTTTCTTGGGGTCGGGTTGTACTCCTTTTGCCGAGAAGATGTGACCATAGAATTCTAATGAACCCTTGTCAAACTCGCACTTCTCTTTGTTTAAAGTGAGTCCAGCAGAAAGCAGGCATTCGAAGATCGCATATAGAGCACGATTATGCTCAGCTTGAGTTTTACCAAAAACCAATATGTCATCACTGTAATTAAAGGCATTTGGGATGTGTTGAATGACACTCCTTATTGCATCCTGAAAAATTTCTGCTGCTGAGCAGACTCCAAAAGTCAATCTTTTGTATCTTCTGAGGCCCACATGGGTGGAAAATGTGGTCAAATTTCGGGACTCTGGACTCAGTTCTAATTGATGATATCCCTTATTGTGGTCGAGCTTTGAAAAGACGGTGGCTCCATTTAATAAATGAATAATGTCATCAATCGTAGGTGAGATATGTCTTTCCCTCTGGATAGCGGTGTTGGGCAGGCGCATGTCAACACACAGTCTCACTTGATCAGGAGTCTTTGGTTTTGGAACTACCACAAGTGGAGAGACCCACGGAGTGGGACCAGTAACAGTTTCAATAACGTCCTCATCCATGAGCAATTGGAGTTCCTTTTCTACCTTCTGTCTCAGGTGAAATGGAATACGCCTGTGAGGCTGGGCTACTGGACGAACATTGTCATCCACATGAAGGTGTACTTGAGAGTCCTTTAGTTTTCCCAAACCACTAAATAGGGAGGGAAAGCTGTTCACCATAGTTTGTACATCCATATCCGCAGGGTCAGTTATGGTATGAATAATCTGGATGAGCCCTAGCTCCAAGGCAGTGTGATAGCTGAGAAGACATCCTCCCGATCCTTGTAATGTGTGGAAAGTGGCTTTCTGCCTGTTTTCTTTATATCTAATTTCAGCATCAAATTGTCCCATTATAGCTAGAGGTGTTTTAGATCCATAAGGAAAGATTTTAGTCTGCACTTGTTGTAAGACTGGTCTTGTTTTCAATTGTTCATATGTAGTGCCATCTATGATATCCACTGAAGCTCCTGTATCTATTGTAAAGGTAATGTCAGTGTTGCAAATTGAGAGTGTAACACAGGGAGACTGTACTGAACCAGTGACAGAGGTAGTGAACACATAGTTCTCAGTCGCAGACGTTTCTTCTGTGTCCTGATTTATCACTTTTACATCTGCAGATTTTGTCATAGGCAGCGGAGGCTTGTAGTGCGCTGATTTGCAAACAGCTGCAAAATGATTCCCTTTTCCACATTTACTGCAGGTTTGTCCCATAGCTGGACATTTGTTCTGGTGGTGAGGGAAATCCTGTCCACATCTATAACATTTCTTCTGTTTCTTGGCTTGTTTGTCTGGTAAATTTTTCTGTTTGAGATTATGCACATGTAATTTATCCCCATTCTCCATTACGGTAGCCTGATGATCTGCTATTTCTATAGCACGGGCCATTTTGAGCAAATCATGTAGAGAGATATCCTGCTGCAGAGCCTTACGCCTTAGGTTATTAGACGAGCAGGTGACAATTATTTGAGTTAGGATTTCATCATCTACATCTGTAAAGGCACATCCATGTGCTAACTCTTTCAGCCGTGTGACATAAGTGTCTATGGACTCTTCTGGAAGCTGCTTGGCAATCCTGAATTTATATCTTTCATATCTGATATTCTGTTTGGGGTTGAAATAGCCAGTGAGAGCTTTAGTGTAGTTGCTGTATGTGTCTGTTTCTGCTGCAGGTAACGTACTGTATATGTCATAGACTCCTGTGCCTGCACAATGCAGGAGCAAAGCTCTCTTTCTTTTCTCCTCCTTTATGTCCATGGCTTCTAGGAAATTCTCAAATCTGTTTAGCCATTTTCTCCAGTTATGGGAGAGATTAATGACATCAGTCATATCAAACTGTGGGAATGTGTGCAAGTAGTCAGCCATGATAGAGTCTCTCAGTGGTGCTGGCGTGTGAAGCGGTAAAATAGAGTCCGTACTCACAGCAGTAGGTGATTATATCCCATCCTCGTCGCCAGTTGTAATATCCACACGTTATGAAGAATTCAAGGTATTAAACTTTAGATATGTTTTATTCTTCGTCCTCCAGCACACAGCATAACACTTGCATTCCCATGCTACCAGAAGTGAAACTGAAACTTCCCTTCTCATCCCTCTTGTCTCCACCCTCCAAGTCCCATAAGTCTGGCTTGCTTAAAGAGACAGATCTAATTATTATACATTACAGGTTCCTCCACTGACACTGTCTTGATGCGCGCCCCCGCTCTTCTCGCTTTCCGTCAGCCGGCTTCCCGACGCGCTCCTCCACTTCCTTCGGCCGCGTGCACTGTACCTCTGCGCACGCTCCGGAGGGTTAGACCGCGCGCCCCTGCAATACAGCCGCCTGCCAGCGTGACCAGACCCGGACCCTCCTCCTAACCAATCAGAGCTTACCACCAGGTATTTCAGGCCGCCCTCCCTTAGTGGAGGTGCCTGACTATTGAGTTACTCTCTCGTTTGTCTAGGCCGTGCTCGCTGCTGCTAGCTGCTTGCTTTCTGCTCACTCCCACGGTTCTCCTGTCTGTGCCTCTGCTAACCCTCTGTGTCTCCTTCCTTTTTCAGTTCGCCTCCATCCCTGCCTCCTCCTGGTTCCCGCCATCCTCCTCCATCCGTCCTCAACTCCCTCCTCCTCTGGACCCTGGTTATCCCGTCACCTCACCGGATCTCCCACCTCTCCTCCTCTTCAGCTCACCCTCTTGAGCCCACCCCTGGTCCTGGCTGCCGAGGCGCTTGAACCCCCTGAGTCTGCTCCTTAACGGTCCCTGTATAGGGGTCGGTCCACTTGGTGCGCTCGCTCGGGGAGGGTTCAGCGTCACGGTCCAGTGGGTCCACTCTTGCTCCAGTCACCAGTAGTGTAACATATATTAGTGTGTAAACAGGGAAAACATACAGACTCCTTACAGATGATCTTGGTGGGATTTGAACTCAGGACCTCAGTGCTGCAAAGCAACAGGGCTAACCACTGGTATTTTGCTATATGGCCAACTCCAAGCAGAGGCCTTTAATAGTTAAATGGTTCTGATACTAGGATCACTTTGATTTTTTGCTAAACACTCCTAACTGTGTGTCAACCTCAAATTTGGCAATTGTAAATGAACATAGACTTCCAAAGTCAAAAGACATATCCAAGGATATCCAAAGAAATGTGTTTTCCTCACTGCACCTATTTTTATGACAGATCATACAGAGTTGAAGTCTATACATTATGCTCTGGCTCCACTGACATGATATCATTGCAGCTAATCCATGGTCACACTGGTGACACACTGGGGAGAGGAAGTGTAATGATACTACAAAAATGCTCACCTTCAAAGTACCTTTCTAGAACTTTTCATACACACACTGAGCTCTGCTACACACGCTGTGGAATTTTGACCCCCCTTCTTCCCCCCTGTCACAGCTGCAAACTCTCGCTCTCCCTAGCTCTCATCCCTTTACCTGCATGTAATACAAACCCCTCCCTCAGGAATGTGTTAATTAGCAAAAACCAGTCGTTTGTCTGAAAAATGTGCTCTGTCGTTTTAGATAGAGTTGATTTAAGATCTAACTATTAGGGCAGATCTTGACCCCAGTTGGTGTTATATGTATGAAAGTTACATATTTGGGATGTGCTTTGATAGAGCTACCCACCTTTTAGTTTTCTAGACTCCAGCTTCAACAGAATCCAAGAAATGGATTCCTATTTAACCGATTCATACAGGTACTCTGTGTTTGAACTTAAATGAACGCCAATGCCATGCTGAGTAAGATGATACTTTGTTCATCGCTATATGATATTTATGAGCTATTAGGCATTTGTAAAAAAGAGGAGGGCTTCCGTAACTCAGCCCCTTCAGTTATGTCACGACCAGGGGTGTATAAGGTTGTGTAGGCTCATTCTGCAGTAGTTTTTGCCCTGGAAACCTGATACATAGAGGTCCTGTGATGCACTGTCATGTATCGCCCATCCCCCGACCGCATGGTCTCGCTGAAATGACTCGAGCAAATGTGTTTTCTCCTTTTAAGCCCTGTTATTTTGTAGTTGTTTGTACATATTTCAATTGTCTCATGTTGTAATACCTTTTTATACCTTTTGTAAACACTGCCTACCTTTTTGGAGTAAAATATAAAATTACTAGCTTTGTTTCTCCTTGCTCTATAATGTACTGTCACGTCCTCTGAAGTGAATTACACTACTAAATTTGGGTTAGCTCCGCACCCGTTATTAATTTAGAAATCGGAACTGGTGGCAGCAAAGTGTGTTCTGGGCTTGTTTGGCAAAGCTGGCAGTGACAGAACGGTTTTATAAGCATATTGCCCAGCTGGGGCTAAGGCTTCTTTCACACTTGCGTTTTTGTGCACTGCGTACGCAGTGCAAACGCACATAAAAACACATCATACGTTTGTATGCTTTTTTGTGTTTTTGTGCATGTTTTTTTAAAAAAACGCATGCGTTTTTTGGCGCTGACATGCGCATTACCATGCGCATGTCAGCGCTCCCATAGACTATAATGTGGGTTTGGGTGAATTTTGCGCGCATTGCGTGCACATGCATTTTTTTGAGACAGGTCGGACGCACAAAAAAGCAACTGGACGCATTTTGTGCTCCCGGGCGCAAACTACAAAAAAACGCATGCGCATACAAACGCATGTCTATGCACACCCATGTTAAATATAGGAAAAAAGCATACTTTTTTTGCGCAAAAGCACAGCGCAAAAAAACGCAAGTGTGAAACCAGCCTAAGAGTAGTTATAATTCTCTTATTTCAGCATGCCTAATAGCCAGTGCACATCCAGGTGGCCTGTCTGGCGACTAATTATCCTAGGTGCAGTTCCCTGACCGACCTGAGGGGGTGCCAGAGAGCCACCAGTTCCAAACCGGAACTGAAAAGTGGGATATACATAAATCCCTGCACGCATATTGGTGGCAGCGGTGGGATAAATAAATATATTCCCCCTGCGATTTAGATATTTGCATGTATAGTTTTTGTCACAGGAAGTATGGTGAAATGTAGGGGAACAGTGCAGTGTGAGATCGGTAAGGCCTGGGACAAATATACCATTAACGCAACCTGTGTGACCACACAGATGTCCAAGAGTTAATAGAGACTCATCTCCACATCCAAAACAGGTGGAATTGTGTAGCTCTTGGTCTGCAAAGGGCCCATATTTTGTTCTTACGCAAAGGCCCTTTTCTTCACTTTTGGAAGTGCATTGAGCAGCAAGGTGGTGTGCTGGTAAAAGGGGAAAAAAAAAAATCTTTTAAATCTTCTGCCCGAGCGAGTGTGAATGAGCTGAGTGTGACCTGAGCGTAAGTGCGAACTGTGGTAAGTGTGTGACTTGAGATTCAGTGAAGAGGTGTTTTGAAAACCTATAACAAATACCTGTGTGAGTTGCTGAATTGTAGGTTGCTGAGTGCTTTCTACCTGTCCAATTTTTGGGGGGCTTGTTTAACCTATTTTTTTTTCTCTCTAATCTTTAATCTCTTATTTTACTATCTGTGTTTTTAAGGGTTAACTATATTGCATTTAAATCTTGAGGTGTAACTATATTCACAAGGGGTTAATTAGGGGTGGGAGTTCATACAGTAATTAAGGGTTTATAAGGTGCAGCTGGTTGGGGCTTAACTCCTTTTGGAAGTGCATTGAGCAGCAAGGTGGTGTGCTGGTAAAAGGGGAAAAAAAATCTTTTAAATCTTCTGCCTGACCGAGTGTGAACGAGCTGAGTGTGACCTGAGTGTAAGTGCGAACTGTGGTAAGTGTGTGACTTGAGATTCAGTGACTTTGGATTCAGGGAGTTTCCAAGGGAGGTATTACTGAATTGCTGTTATATTTTATTAATACTTTTTATTTATTTTTGCTTATCGTATTGTCTTTTGCAATCCCCATTAGGATGTGCTCCACTATTGCCAATGCCATCCAGTGCACGTCTTGCCGCATGTATGAAATCCTTGAACAGCCGGTCGAGGGTGCATACTGCTATGCGAGATGTGAGCACGTTGTGCATTTGGAAGCCCAGATTCTGGATCTAAATGTGCAGCTGGCAACACTGAGATCCATAGACAATATGGAAAGGAGTCTTCTGCTCACTTAGCAGACGCTCAATAGGATAGATGAGGGGGGGATGCTAGGTTGGAGCTGCAGGACAATGAAGCAGCTAGCTGGGTGACAGTTAGAAGGCGGGGTAGAGGGAAGAGTACCAGGGAGGCTAGTCCTGATCTGGCACACCCCAATAAGTTTGCTAAGTTGGCAGATGAGGGGAGTGTTAGTGCAGGAGTAGCACTGCTGCAGCAAGGCATGTCCTCTGAAAGCCGGAGGAGTGTCTGCTCCAGCAAGGGGGAAAATAGGAGAGCAGGGCAGGCCAGACAGGTTCTGGTAGTGGGAGACTCAATTATTAGGGGAACAGATAGGGCAATCTGTCACAAAGACAGGGATCGTCGAACGGTGTGCTGCCTACCTGGCGCTCGAGTCCGACACATCGCTGATCGGGTTGACAGATTACTGGGAGGGGCTGGTGAGGATCCAGTGGTGATGGTGCACATTGGCACAAATTACAAAGTTAGAGGTAGGTGGAAGGTCCTTAAAGATGATTTCAGGGAATTAGACTGTAAGCTTAAAGCAAGGACCTCCAAGGTGGTATTTTCGGAAATACTTCCGGTACCACGTGCCACGCCAGAGAGGCAATGGGAGATTAGGGAGGTTAATAAGTGGCTCCGGAATTGGTGTAGGAAGGAGGGGTTTGGGTTCCTGCAGAACTGGGCCGACTTCTCAGTTGGCTACAGGATCTACGCTAGGGACGGGCTGCACCTCAATGGGGAGGGTGCAGCTGTGCTGGGGGAGAAAATGGCTAGAAAGTTGGAGGAGTGTTTAAACTAGGGACGGGGGGAGGTTATTCCTTTTATAGGAGGGGAAGACAGTGCAGCTAGAGACCTGGGCACAAATAATGAAATTGGGGGTGGGGGTGGCATGGGGGGTGGGGTTAGAACAGTTAATAATTTAAGAAAGAATAGAGGTACAGAGAGATACATAAAGTGCATGTATACTAATGCCAGAAGCTTCGCAAACAAGATGGAGGAATTGGAGTTAATGTTGTTGGAGCATAATTATGACATGGTGGGGATATCTGAGACATGGCTGGACGAGAGCCATGACTGGGCTGTTAATTTACAGGGCTATAGTCTGTTCAGAAATGACCATACAAATAAACGAGGGGGAGGCGTGTGTTTATACGTAAAATCATCCTTAAAACCCATCCTTCGTGATAATATATATGAATCTAATGAAAATGTGGAGTCCCTGTGGGTAGAGATAAGGGGAGGGGGGAAAAATAATAAATTACTGATAGGGGTTTGTTTTAAGTCTCCAAAAATAATGGAAGCAACAGAGAATATCCTCATAAAGCAAATAGATGAAGCTGCGACTCAAGGAGAAGTCATTATTATGGGGGACTTCAACTACCATGAAATACATTGGGGAACCGAAACCTGCAGTTCCAGCAAAGGTAATAGGTTTTTGACAACTATGAGAGACAATTACCTTTCACAACTGGTTCAGGACCCAACAAGAGGGGGGGCACTGCTAGACCTAATATTAGCCAACAGGCCAGACCGCATATCAAATGTAAGGGTTGGGGGTCACTTGGGTAATAGTGATCACAAATTCATAAGTTTTCATGTATCCTTTAATAAGATGTGTAGTAGAGGGGTTACAAGGACACTAAACTTCAGGAAGGCAAATTTCCAACGGATGAGAGATGATCTTGGTGCAATTAACTGGGACGATATCCTGAGACATAAAAATACACAAAAAGAAAATGGGAGACGTTTATTAGCATTCTGAATAGGACCTGTGCACAATATATACCGTATGGGAATAAACATGCTAGAAATAGGAGGAAACCACTATGGCTAAATAGAGCTGTAAGGGGTGCAATAAGAGATAAAAATAAAGCATTTAGAGAATTAAAGCAAGTAGGTAGTGATGAGGCATTAAATAAATACAGAAGATTAAATAAATTCTGTAAAAAGCAAATCAAAACAGCAAAGATTGAGACAGAGACTCATTGCAAGAGAAAGTAAAAATAATCCCAAAATATTCTTTAACTACATAAATAGTAAGAAGCTAAAAAATAATAATGTTGGCCCCCTTAAAAATAGTCTGGGTGAAATGGTGGAGGAGGATGAGGAAAAAGCCAATATGCTAAATGACTTTTTTTCAACAGTATTTACACAAGAAAATCCCATGATGGATAACATGATCAGGGATAAAAATTGTCCATTAAATGTCACCTGCTTAACCAAGCAGGAAGTACGGCGGCGTCTAAAAATCACTAAAATTGACAAATCCCCGGGCCCGGATGGGATACACCCCCGAGTACTGCAGGAATTAAGCACAGTCATAGATAGACCATTATTTTTAATCTTTAAAGATTCCATAATAACAGGGTCTGTACCACAGGACTGGCGTATAGCAAATGTGGTGCCAATATTCAAAAAGGGGACAAAAACTGAACTTGGAAATTATAGGCCAGTGAGTTTAACTTCAACTGTGGGTAAAATCCTGGAGGGTTTTCTAAGAGATACTATATTGGAGTATCTGGAGAAGAATAAACTTATGACCCAATATCAACATGGGTTTACAAGGGACCGTTCCTGTCAGACTAATCTGATAAGCTTTTATGAAGAGGTAAGTTCCAGACTGGACCAAGGGAATGCAGTGGACGTGGTGTACATGGACTTTTCAAAAGCTTTTGATACGGTGCCACAAAAGGTTGATACATAAAATGAGAACAATGGGGATAGGGGAAAATATGTGTAGGTGGGTTAAGAGCTGGCTCAGGGATAGGAAACAAAGGGTGGTTATTAATGGAGCACACTCGGACTGGGTCACGTTAGCAGTGGGGTACCACAGGGCCCGTTTCTTTTTAACATATTTATTAATGACCTTGTAAGGGGCATAGAGAGTAGAATTTCAATATTTGCAGATGACACTAAACTCTGCAGGGTAATCAATACAGAGGAGGACAATTTTATATTACAGGAGGATTTATGTAAACTAGAAGCTTGGGCTGATAAATGGCAAATGAGCTTTAATGGGGATAAATGTAAGGTCATGCACTTGGGTAGAACGAATAAGATGTATAATTATGTGCTTAATTGTAAAACACTGGGCAAAACTGTCACTGAAAAAGACCTGGGTGTATGGGTGGACGACAAACTCACATTTAGTGGCCAGTGTCAGGCAGCTGCTGCAAAGGCAAATAAAATAATGGGATGCATTAAAAGAGGCATAGATGCTCAGGAGGAGAACATAATTTTACCTCTATATAAGTCACTAGTGCGACCACACTTAGAATACTGTGTACAGTTCTGGTCTCCGGTGTATAAGAAAGACATAGCTGAACTGGAGCGGGTGCAGAGAAGAGCGACCAAGGTTATTAGGGAACTGGGGGGTCTGCAATACCAAGACAGGTTATTACACTTGGGGTTATTTGGTTTGGAGAATCGAAGGCTTAGGGGTGATCTTATTACAATGTGTAAATATATGCGGGGACAATACCAAGACCTTTCTAATGATCTTTTTACTCTTAGACCTGTGACGGGGACAAGGGGGCATCCTCTACGTCTGGAGGAAAGAAGGTTTAAGCATATTCACAGAAGCGGATTCTTTACTGTACGAGCAGTGAGACTATGGAACTCTCTGCCATATGATGTTGTAATGAGTGATTCCCTACTAAAATTTAAGAGGGGACTGGATGCCTTTCTTGAAAAGTATAATATTACAGGGTATATGCACTAGTTTCCTTAGTGTTGCGTTGATCCAGGGAGCTAGTCTGATTGCCGTATGTGGAGTCGGGAAGGAATTTTTTTCCCCAATGTGAAGCTTACTGTTTGCCACATGGGTTTTTTTTGCCTTCCTCTGGATCAACATGTTAGGGCAAGTTAGGATAGGATATGGATTGAACTAGATGGACTTAAAGTCTCCCTTCAACCTTAATTACTATGTTACTATGTTACTATGTTACTATGTCTGTGTTGTCCACTGCTAAGTAAGTTACCTATGCTGTATTTATTTTTCAACAGCAAGCTGTAAAATTTCTAAAAAAAATTGTTTGGGGTGGACAACCCCATTAATGTCAATGTCTTAGGTTGATTCATGCAGCCCCTACTTAAAGCTAATACATGCGTCGCATTATTCAAGTTGTTACTTTAGTAAAAAATAAATACCAACTTCTGTTGTAAGATTTCTATTAATATTTGCAACGTCTTCCTAATTACCCAAACACAAAATACTGAAGAAATGTGTGACTTTCTCTATAATACTCATAAACAAGAAATGAGCAGAAAAAAAATATACACAGTATATATATTTTATATATATATAATTAAAGGAATTTACAGGTCTCTGACAAAGCATCTAATAACTGGGCTAGTTTGCAGAGCTTGGTTACTAATAACTAGTTTTACACCCCCTTCAACTAGTAGTTAAACATGCAATATGCATAATATTACTGGCTGCTATTAATCACAATTTTTCTCAGAAATCCTGATTGAAACAAGAAGGATGCTCGCAGTGGCAAAACAATAGAAAATTTTCGCCAATGGGAGCCAGACTGTGATGTTTGCATCCATTGAGAAAGGTACCTTGGTTGTTTTTCAATCATTTTGGGGAATATTTAAAAGTGCACAAAAGCTATAATTACCCCAGAAGATGCAAGAGAGCCAGTTGAATTTTGGGACTCAGTGTTAAGAAGGATCTGGACTAGTGATGAGCAAGTATACTCGTTGCTCGGGTTTTCCCGAGCATTCTCGTGTGATCTCGGAGCATTTTGGCGTGCTGGGAGATTTAGTGTTTGTCGACACAGCTGCATGATTTGCGGCTGCTAGACAGCCTGAATATGTGTGTAACTCCTAACAAACAGGCAATCCTCACATGTATTCAACCTGACTAGCAGCCACAAATCAAGCAGCTGCGTCTACAAACACTAAATCTCCGAGCACATCCAAATACTCGGAGATCACCCAAGCATGCTTGGGAAAACCCGAGCAATGAGTATACTTGCTCAACACTAATCTGGACTAACATATATGGATAGGTCGGTCCTTACTTTATAGTGATTGAACTAATATGCCATACATTTGCATGGCCTGTATACCCAATGTTAAAGATAGGTACGCAGGACGCATGCCCATGCATGCAGAGCTGAATGGAAGAGGTGCGGCAGTGGGTGGGACTTAACGGAGGAATGATGCAGCCCTCCGTAGCTATGCCCTACGCAAGTGTGAAACACTTATTTATCTTTAAGGCATTGTTCTGATACATTTTAAAATACATTAGCTTGATGTTTTTTTTATTATTAGTTTACTGACTTCCTTCTCTCCTTTTTGTATTGACAATAGTTGTTGAAGATGATAACAGCAATGGTCTCTGACATATTTTGAGGAGATATACATAAATATGTAGATGCCTAATGTTACACATCTGTCTCAAGTATTCCAAGCTCCATTTCCATCCCCTGGGTCCTCTGCCTTCTGTTGTGCTCCACGTCAGGTTTTAAAAGTTGCCAGGTGTGAATTAATGACATCATCTCCCTAGACCTATTTTAGTCCCATTAAGACAAACACCTATGTCTTGTGATTGAGACTCTGGAGACCTATCTTTGGTGTGCTTCATCTTCTATGCATATTGTGCGTTTACTTGTTGACATAACTGCTTGGTTCTGCTTTATCTGTCCTGCTGCTCTTGACATACCAGCATGTGGCAAATACTAGCTTCCCATGTACCTTCTTGCTTGCTGTATCACAGCCCATGGGCCATGTGTCCACCTGGACCTAAGGCTTAGAGAATCCACCTCACCATTTGAGCCTAACAGAATACCAAGACCAAGGTGCAGCAGTCACAACACCAGTGCGTTGGTTTACCGACAATCTGCTTGAACTGGTAATGCAACTGGCTATTAGTTAATGGGAGCTTGTCTAGGTTGTGCGAGATCTTTCATTCTATGTTGACACATTGTTTTGGAATCCTGCAGTTTTGCCACCAGATTCTTAACACCTGCCACAGCTTGGGGACCTTCTCTACGCATTTGTCTGCTCCTGGCCGTTTTGATGAGGACATTAAGGCCTTCCAGAGTTTTGTGAATCAATATACTGTATATTTTGAGTTATGGCCTCAGCAATTTTTTTTGACCAGTCTAAAGTGGCCAACATTTTCTCTTTGCTGTCTTGGGACACATTAGTGTGGGCTGCGCCATTGTGGAAGCAGGATGACCCAATGAGGCATTCCATACAATCTTTCCTGTCTGCCTTCCATAAAGCGATTGATGAACCAGGTCATGTCTACTCTACTGCTGATTCAATATTGTGGCTCAGAAAAGAGACTAACTCTGTGGGATTTTATGTCATCCAGTTCTGTACCCTGTCTGCTGAGTTGTCCTGGATCAATGATGCTCTCCTGGCAATATTTTATGCTGGTTTATTGAGTCGGATCAAAGATCAACTTGCAAGCAGATTTGTCTTCCAACCTCGATGACTTGATTTAACTTCCTACTCAAGTGTTTTAAAGAATGCTCTCATGAAGAAATGATTAATTTCCATGTGTAACATCACATAATCTCTTCAAAATAATCTAGTACGGCAGAATCGGAATCAATGGAATTCAATTGGAACAGATTATTCCCAGCAGAAAGCTTACTGGAGGGCTCAGTTTGCATTATGGTGAACAGGATCATTACAAACTGAAGGTCAAACAGTGAGAACTTCAGAACTAAGCGAAAAGAGATGTATCTACCTGGGATTAATGTGAACAATTAAAGATAAATTACCTGTGCCTTTGTCTGTTTTCTCCTGTTCCTCTGTATTCACATGAGAAGAGTTTATAGCAGTACAGTTTTTTCGGACTTCTCTCTGACCAAAAGGCTGAAAATTCCTTCACGTTCTTTACAGACATCCCTGAGTGTAACCTCTGTGAATGGTTCAACAATTTCCCACGGCCATATACAATTCCAGATAATGAAAGTCACTCTTTAGATTGGTGCACTACACCTCAGGAATCCACCTGAGGATGGTAGTGGTCCGCTGCCAAAATGCATAGTGGTTTAATAAAAGGTTTGTTCATCACTAACCTATTGCAGTGTGCTCTATAGCCTTAGTGCTCCTCAAATTGACCACATCCATATTATTTAAAAAAAAAGGTGATATTCCCCTTGAGGGATTGTGGCTGCAGCAGCTTGGGGCCATAGAGAGTATCTCTAGGCATCAGGACCTGGAGTGCTGTCACATCACGTGAAGTGGTATCACGTGACCGGATCTTGGACCCATGTGACAAGACCATGAAGCACAGCACAGGAGCGGTCCCAGAGCAACACAGCAGGAGTGCATGGAGTTGCCCGCTACAGAGGTTGTGCAGGGGTGCACAACCCTTCCAGGTGAGAGGCTAATCTCACCACCTTTCATTTAAATATCCCCACTAGACCACCAGGTGCTTTTCATACTGTGCTCTTCCATGTTCATTGTCTGCTTCTTATCCAATCACAGAGTATAAAATCAGCCAAGCTCTGGATTGTGAAATGACTTGTGGTCCAGATGAGAGATGCTGGTTGATTAAAAAGGACATAGATGCTCACATCATCCATAAAACATATCATAATAGGCATAATCTTTTTAAAATTACTGGCTTATTTTGAAGAGGCTCTAAAAGGGTATCACTGTTAAACATCTGTCCTGGGTATCCTAGGCTCTGTTTCCTTCCCCTGGGTCCACTACCCTCTGTTGTGCTCCATATTTAGCAAGTTGCATGGTGTGAATCAATGACATTTCTCTAGACCTATTTAAGGCACAATAAGACACATATGCATTTCTTGGGATCGAGACTCAAGAGCTTTATGTTTGGTGTGCTACACCTTCTTTGCATAATGTGCATTCCACGTACCTCACAATGTAAACATATAGTGGGTACGGAAACTATTCAGACCCCTTTACATTTTTCACTCTTTGTTTCATTGCAGCCATTTGGCAAATTCAAAAAGTTCATTTTTTTTCTCATTAATGTACACTCTGCACCCCATCTTGACTGAAAAAAAACACAAATGCAGAAATTTTTGCAAATTTATTAAAAAAGAAAAATTGAAATATCACATGGTCATAAGTATTCAGACCCTTTGCTCAAGCACTAATATTTAAATCACATTCTGTCAATTCCCTTGTAATCCTCCTTGAGATGGTTCTAATCCCTAAGTGGAGTCCAGCTGTGTTTAATTAAATTGATGGGACTTGATTTGTAAAGGCATGCACCTGTCTATATAAGAACTCACAGCTCACTGTACATGTCAGACCAAATGAGAATCAGCAGTTCAAAGGAACTGGCCAAGGAGCTCAGATACAGAATTGTGTCAAGGCACAGATCTGGCCAAGGTTACAAAAGAATTTCTGCAGTACTCAAGGTCCCTAAGAGCACAGTGGCCTCCATAATCCTTAAATGGAAGAAGTTTGGGACCAACAGAAGCCTTCCTAGACCTGGCCATCCAGCCAAACCAAGCAATCGTGGGAAAAGAGCCTTTGTGTGAGAGGTAAAGAAGAACCCCAAGATTACTGTGGCAGAGCTCCAGAGATGCAGTAGGGAGATGGGAGAAAGTTCCACAAAGTCAACTATCACTGCAGCCCTACAACAGTCGGGCCTTTATGGCAGAGTGTCACGGTGGAAGCCTCTTCTCAGTGGCAGACATATGAAAGCCCGTATAGAGTTTGTTAAAAAACACATGAAGGGCTCCCAAACTATGAGAAATAAGATAGAACTTTTTGGTGATAATTCTAAGTGGTATGTGCGGAGAAAACCAGGTACTGCTCATCACCTGCCCAATACAATCCCAACAGTGAGACATGGTGGTGGCAGCATCATGCTATGGGGTGATTTTCAGCTGCAAGGACAGGATGACTGGTTTCAATTGAAGGAAAAATGAAAGCGGCCAAGTACAGAGATATCCTGGATGAAAACCTCTTCCAGAGTACTCTGGACCTCAGACTTGGCTGAAGGTTCACCTCCCAACAAGACAATGACCCTAAGCACACAGCTAAAATAACAAAGGAGTGGCTTCAGAAAAACTCTGTGACCATTCTTGACTGGCCCAGCCAGAGCCCAGACTTAACTGAGCATCTCTGGAGAGACCTGAAAATGTCTGTCCACCAATGTTCACCATCCAACCTGACGGAACTGGAGAGGATCTGCAAGGAAGAATGGCAGAGGATCCCCAAATCTAGGTGTGAAAAACTTGTTGCATCATTCCCAAGAAGACTCATGGCTGTACTAGCTCAAAAAGGTGCTTCTACTCAACACTGAGCAAAGGGTCTGAATACTTATGACCATGTGATATTCCAGTTATTATTTTTTAATAAATTTGCAAAAAATTTTACATTACTTTTTTTTGAGTCAAGATGGGGTGCAGAGGGTACATTAATGAGAAACATATGACCTTTTTTGAATTTACTAAATGTCTGCAATGAAACAAAGAGTGAAAAATTGTCTGAATACTTTCAGTACTCACTGTATGCTATCAGAGTTATATTGCGACTAAAATTGTGCCGCAAGGTAAAAAAAAAAAAAAGAAAGAAAATACTACACTCACCTCCTCTTACCTGGTCCTCTGTATCCTGTAATTGGCTCCAGCAGTCAAATAGAGTGAAAAAACATCACAGAAGGTGAGGTTATACAAAGACCATCAAAGGACCAGACCCTTAAAGGGACTAAGCACTAAAGGAAAGGAGTATTGTGTTTCTTTTTCAGTTCAAACTTTAAAAAGTGAGGGGTTTTTTAGGTGCTAATTTTGCTGCAGATTTTCAAGTAAAAGTAACTAATGGGTGTGTCAAAAATTTTAGCTTCCTTTTTGGACCTAATGGGGGAAATCTGTAAAACACATATTTGCAACACAAGTTGACATGCTGCAGACTTAAATCCTGTTTCTTTTTCTATAGTATATGGATGGAATTTCATAAAATGTTGACCACTTGTCTGCAGCTGTAGTACACCACAGATTTTCTGCTTACAAACCTACAAAATATACAGTGTATACTCAATACATACCCATGCCGTTCTGTTATTGTGTCCCCTGGAAAATATGTGCCAGGATTCCTGGTAATTAGAAGTTTATGGTAGTTGAGCAAAGTTTAATCATCTTTTAAATATTATTTCTTTTTCCCCAGAAAATAAGACTATCATAGGGAGTGATTCTGCAGACTTGCAGTTCATTAATACAGCTTAATCTTCTACATCTTCTACAATCTGACAACCAAGATATTCCTGAAGTTTTGGGAAATCTGCAATGTTTTACCATAGATGTAATTTTCAAAGACTCTTCTTTACTGTTGTCCTATGGAGACTGTGCCTTCTTGTGACCATATGCAAGATTTTAGCTTCAGGCATAGTGAGGAGGACATGGAAAAGGACTTGTCCATCAAGCAGGGTGGGTCAAGGTAGAGTTTGCAGGCCTAATGTGGATTGAGAATACAATCTGGTGGACTTATAAATGCTGAGCGTTCTGAAATGATCAAGAATCATTATAAGATAATGACATACACAGATTATATTTTTAGATCTCTTGGAAGAACTTTAAAGAACAGAGTCCTTTATACAATTATGTTAGGTTTACAGTCTACTTGATAAAATGTGGGCTTTTGTTTGTTGGCACTCCTTCTGCTGGACACCCTGAAAGTCTACTTACGTCATAAACATAAATTTTCTTTGATGTTTCTATAAATCTTAATTAAAATTGTATCATTAAAAAAAAATATCCATTGATTGTTGAATTTTCAGACCTGACACGGCAACAAAGAGCTATTTTAAATTTGAACAGAATTTAATTTTAAAATGAGTTGTCAGGACTGGTGCTGCCAACTGGTTAAAGCATTAGGCACATTTAATTAATAAATCTAAGGTGCTCGTGAATATTATTTTATGCCAGCTTTATAAAGCATAATATCACAATGAAGAACTTCCTGCCTATTGAGTTAAACTTCCTTGACAAGTCATTAAATTAAGACATCAGTAATGAACCAAGTTATTCAAGTCTCCCTTCAGAATGAGCAGTCATATATAGTAAGGGGTGTCAATCAAACATAAACATTGTGATAGTCTGAACATCTAATTAGGAGTATTTCTGCTCAATTGTCAAACCTAACTATATGATTTCTGTCACTTGTTTATTCAGTGAAACTTTGTAGTAACTATAATAAATAGGATTTAATGGCTGAATAGAGGATATTAGTCACACCGTCAATCCTTTTATGGTCTCTTAAATTTTTAAAACGACGTCAGGCTTTTAATATTTTAGAAAGTTGGTATCTATATAATTTATATAATTATCTAAGCCACTATTTTCCCCCATTACTAATGCACCAAAGGCATTTTGTTACTACACACTTACCCGTTTTCCATCCAGCACCAGGTGTCAGTTTCCTTGCGGCAGGTTTGGCAGAAACATCAGCTGAGTAACTATACACTGTCCGTATGCACAACCAATCAGAGGACTAGCCTTCACATTTCACTGAGTTTAGTGAAAATTTCTAGAGAAAAGCAAAGTAAGTCAATTAAAGATGTTACAAGTAATGTTGAGCGAATGTGCTGGGATAAGGTGTTACCTGAGCACGCTCGGGTGCTAACAGAGTAGCTTCGGCGTGTTTGATTACCTTGTTCAAGTCATCATGGCTGCATGCCTCCAGGCTGTTCAACAGTGGCAACACATGCTGGGATTGCCTAAAGTCAGGCCATCCCTACATGTGTTGCGGCTGTCGAACAGCAGCAAGATATGCGAGTCACGGCGACTTGAACATAGTATTTGAGCACACTGAAAATACTCTGATAGCAACCGAGCGTGCTCAGGTAACACCTTATCCGAGTACAGTTGCTCAACACTAGTTAGAAGCTTAAACTACAAATGAACCAATTTTATCAAATAACATGAGGTACTGAGGTAATTGCTGGCAGAATACTAAGGAAGAAGAACTGCTGACTCCAAAAAAAGCTGGGAAGTTATAGACCATGAGCTTCTGAATAGTTTCTGGACTTAGGCCAGGTTCACATAGCATTAACAGCAGTCCGTTCAACACATAGTTGTTGTGAGTTCATTTTTCCCTTCACCAGTGAGGTCTGATGAACTCCCTCTTCTGGGGAAGGAAGGTAGTGAGGCTGATTACCAAACAGCTGAGCAGGTAGATGATGACTGGGTCACAGGAACTGATGACTGGATATAAGGCAGCCGATGCCCTGCTGCCTCACTGGTGATTTTCCTGCTGGATTCTTGGAGACCAGTCTGATTTCTGCTTCTCAATGCTAAGTGCTGCTCTGCTTTTTGTACACTTTAGTTCTGGTTTTATTTGCCTTGTTTTTTGGAGTTCAGCCATCCCCGGCCTGGGGTGAGCTGAATTCCACTTTTTTCTCTGATCTGTTGATCTCTGGCTCTGTCTTCAGAATATACCTGAGTGCTGATATAGTCTTTTTGAAGCCTAGCGACTTCAGGGCCTGTTTTCCTCTCAGTCTGTTGGTTCATTTTTGGATAGGGTTTTTGCGGATTGCAGACAGCAGCTTTTCTATCCTGTCCTATTTAGTTAGCTTGGGCCCCATCATTTGCTCAACCTATCTTTCTATCTGTGTTAGTGTTTTTCATCTTGCCTCACAGTCATTATATGTTGGGGGCTGCCTATTGCTTTGGGGTCTGCTCTGGGGCAGTTTAGATTTCCCCTTTCTGTCTTTAGGCTAATTTAGTTCTCCGACTTTGATCGAGGGGTCTAGGGCACCATAGGAAACCCACGGCTACTGCTAGTTGTTGTGGATAGGTTCAGGGGTCTGCAATCTGATAGCTGCCAACTTCTCTGGTTTTCTGGACTTAGCTATTATTTTTTTTTTTCCTCCTTCGGTGACTCATCCATAACACATAGTACTGACAGACTGCCTTAAGGCTATGGTATAACTCGATCGCGTTATGTCCTCCCACTACACAGATGCTTCATCTGCGCTAGCAGTGATGGACCCTCAGACGCTGCAGCCCGCGTCTGAGGGTCCATCACAGAATGACGGCACATCGCTAATGCATGCCGATTTTGGCATGCGTTAGTGATGCGCTCGTCTATAGCTGTGCATGGGTGCGTTAACGCATCCGTTACGTAGCGTTAATGCCGCTATGTAACGGATACGTTAAACTCAGTCCATTAACGCTATGTGAACCCAGCCTTAAAAGACTGATATGTACACTAGAAGCAAATGCATCTTGTGGAATATGAGGGCAACAAGACCATGATTTCTACAGGTTTTGAGTAATAGTAAAGATACACTTTAAATAGTTAATTGTTCTTTATTAGTGACTAGCTGAAGAGCCCGGAATTGCCCGGGCATAGTAACTAACTACGGTCAGTTTTAACAAATTCTAAGGATTATTTCTATATATATAAAGGTGAGTGTATAGCCCCGCCCACTCTACATAGTCACACTCACTATAATATCCCACATCATCCCGTCAGTCAGAGCCACTGGACTACTACCCCTAATATCCCACATCATTCCATCAGCCAGAGCCACCAGACAACTACCCATAATATCCCACATCATCCCATCAGAGCCACCGGCCTACTCATCACCCCGTTAGCCAGAGCCGCTGGACTATTACCCCTAATATCCCACATCATCCCATCAGAGCCACCGGACTACTACCCTTAATATCCATCATCATCCCTTCAGCCAGAGTCACCGGACTACTACCCCTAATATCCCACATCATCCCATCAGCCAGAGCCACCAGACAACTACCACTACTATCCCATATCATTCAGTCAGAGCCACCGGACTATACCTCTAATATCCAACATCATCCCGTCAGAGCCACCAGACTACTACCCATAATATCCCAAATCATCCCATCAGAGCCACTGGACTAATACCCCTAATATCCCACATCATCTCGCCAGAGGCATCGGACTGCTACCCTTAATATCCCACATCAGCCTGGGGTCAGAACCAGAGTGCTGAGTGGATTTGCCCTCACTTCCATACCGGGGATCCCTTTAAATGGGGCCTGGGGTCAGAACCAGAGCGCAGAATGGATTTGCCCTGACTTCCATACCAATGATCCCTTTAATAGAAGTCTGGGGTCAAAATCAGAACACTGAGGGATTTGCCATAACTTCCATACCGGCGATCCCTTTGAGAGGGAAGATGTGCCTATGGGACTATGGGATGGAGGATGTGTGATGGATATATGGGTACGGGAGGGGGTGATTCATTTCTGTCATGTGCTTTCTGCTCATTGCTGGGGGCCAGACAATGGCTGGGAGCTTATGTTCCTGGGGATGCTAGATTTCTCCCACCCGGTCAGTGTCTGCTGAGGTGTTGTGGAGTGGGAAAATTGTTGCTTATAGCAACCAATTACAGCTCAGCTTCTTTTAAACAGCTCTGATGAAATGAAAGATGCTTAGTGATTGGGTGGGACAATGTGTAGTGGGCGTGGCCGATACACACACACATACACACATACATTCATTTTTATATATATATAGGTGAGTAAATACATTTGGCATTAATCATTACTTGCTCGAATAGTATGGTATTCGGGCTATTCATTACTCGACGAGTAATTAGGTATTTGTCTTGGTATTTTTGAGTGACCCAGCATGTTTGGCGCTTTATTTGCAGCCAATGAACCTGCTAGGCTGGCTTGCCAATCACAGTAATGCCGGCACTATCTTTGGTGTGGCATTAATGTGATTGGCTGGCTTTCCAGCATCATAAGGACTATTTAAAGGCTGCCGGCGCCAGCTTGTGCACATTGCAGCCAAAAACAGCCTAGGGAGAGTGTAGTTTCAGCATAGGGAGAGTGAGAAAAGCATAGGGAGAGTGATATGAGTTTATACTGAGCATTTATTCACTCTAAAAAGCTCTTTTAAGAGCTGAAGATTGTGAAGAGATTAGATCACTTATTTGTTAGGTGAGGATTTCAGTAGCAGCGAGAGATTTAATAGGAGGGAGGCAGGGTGGGTGAAAAGCCGGCATCTGGGTGGGTGTTCTGATCATTGCAAGTGCATGCTGCAGATCTCTGCTATTTACCACTGTGTTGTATTGTAGTTATTATTACGAACAGACTATGGGATTAGGATGAAATAGGGAAGGTTTCATCCACTACCATAATATATAAATCAGCTATTTGTAGATGGAAATAAATTTTAGGCAGTAACAGCATATACAAAACATTTTTTGGGAGCTACATAATATTCCTGTCCAGCAGCCTTTTTTTAACGCAAAATATTTGTCAGTGCCAGCATATAGTAACATCCATTCTTTAATCTAATGGCTAAATAATATTCCTCGTCCATTGCTTGAATACTTAATATTTGCCTAGCAGTTGTGCGACTGGTGCAAAACCTCTGGAGCTACAAAAACATCACTATTTCCCATTCATTTTCCTGAGTCTGCTGTTGGTGTGCTTCATAAAGGTGATTTAAAAAATCTCCCCCAAAAAATATTTGTTTAAAAAATAACATTTCTTTATCTAGCAGTTGTGCGACTGGGGCAATCTGGGTAGAGATAATCTGACGCGACAATGTAGCGGGGGAAATAATCTTCATTACTCCACATTTGGAGTGTGTCAGAAAGGCAATTGAAAAAAAAATAATGATTTTCTCTTGCCTTAAAAAATAGCATTTCTTTTATCTAGCAGTTGTGTGACTGGCGCAATCTGGGTAGAGATAATCTTATGTGACAATTTAGCGGGTGCAATAATCTTCATTACTCTGCTGTTAGAGTGTGCCAGCAAGGCAGTCAATAGGAAGTACAAGTTTCACTTTGCAAAATGTGCCAAGTTTTCACAAAGTACAAAACAGTAGCCACGTGGGGTATACATACATGACCACTAAGTACTTGTTGCAGAAGCAGGAGGAGGAGGAGGTGATTTCATTAACAAAATTGGTTTGGATGATAAGGGATGGATGTTAAGACAACTTCCTCAAAAAAATATTTTCGGCTGCTGTTTCATTATGTTGCTGTCATCCGTAGGGCTTACAAAGTCACAGTTATTCCAGCCCTTGTTCAATTTTAGAAGAGTCAGCCTGTCTGCATTTTCCATTTACAGGTCTGTGTGCCTATCCGTTATGATTGCACCAGCCAAACTAAAAACCTGCTCAGACAAAACACTTGCAACAGGGCATGGCAGAAGCTCCAAAGTGTAGATGGAGAAGTCAGGCCAAATGTGGAGCTTGGACAACAAATAGTTTAAGGGCACTGAAGAATAAGGAAGAATGCTGAGATGACAACTTAAGTATTCCTTCACCATCTTTGTCAACTTCTCCCTCCTCATCATATTTACACCCACAGACAACCCTTGCTAATTTGTCTGTCTCATGAAAATGGCCCAGTTGGTGAACATTTCCCCCCGAGTTACACCTGGTGTGTGAGTCCCTCCCTTGTAATCCTTGCTGGTGAAAACAGTTGGTATCTCTGCCAGTAGCTTTGCCTGAGGGTAATCTTTTTAGCATGTTTTCCACAACGGCTCTCTGGCATGCATGCACTGAAAAAGTCCTGTTTGCCTCCAACATGAGAGAAGCAAATTTCTTTTTTAACCGTGGGTCAAGAAAGGTAAACAACCAGTATTTCATGGTGGACAAAATATCTTTCACGCAAGGGTCTTGGGAAAGGCATCTGAACCTGAAATCTGCCATGTGTGGCAGACTACAAAGAGTCAAACGTTCAGTGTCCTCATTAGGAAGACCACTAGCCATCCTCTCCTCTTCACAATGCATAGCCTCCTCCTCTTCAGGTCAACCATGCTGGACAGGCATAAAGCTGGGGTTGGGAGTCCCCTCTGCAGTGCAGACCAAAAGCTCTTGTTCCTTCTCATTCTCCTCCTCCTGTTCCTCGCCATCACCCAATGTGGCTTCAGAATATTGTGTGAGGCTGGGCTGTGTAGGGGTGTGAGGGCCGGACTAGGGGGGTGATCCCTCGTTACACCGCGCAGAGACATACAGAGACAATTGGAGGCAGATTCTGGGTGCAACAGGTCCAAGTTTATTTCTTCACTTGCCGTCCGACTGACGGCACACCTCGCGGCCCTCCGTTTCCAGAGCCGCTTCTCACACCGTACACTAGGGACGTGTCTGCACACACCGTCCCTTCCTTTACTGTCGACGCTCCTGACAGGTCCGTCACTGTGGCCGCCTTAGGCCCGTAAACCAACAGCGCTTCTACTGCTCAGTCGTCGTGTTACATACGGTGTCCTTCACCCAGAGCCTCGTCTCTGCTGCGGTCCTTTCCTGTCAGGACCACCCCCCTGACGTTTCCTCTCCTCAGTCCCCTTGGTCGGATTCTCCTCAGAGTGCACAGACTGTCGTAGTCCTTCTGTCACTTGAGCTCCCCCTGGGGACTGGAACTTTCTGGAACCCTCCCTCAGTATTTATAACTCCCCCGGTTCCTTGAAACTGTCACTCTAACTGTCACCACGCCCCCCATGACCAACGGTTTCTAAAGCCCTAAGCTGCTGTAAAGTCCTTTGCTCACACTCCACCCTGCCATCTAATGGTCATCCCAAGGTACTGCACGTCCACTACACTTTCCTAGTTGTTTCCCCACTGTAATCACTGACTCCTACCTACACTGTGCAAACCTATCTTTCTTCACTCTGACTAGTCCGTCCGTCCGTCAGGTCACCTTCCCTACAGCTGTGTGGTATCAGGCACTGTAAAATCTTGCTCCATAGCCACCTGCTCTGCATTCAGTTTCCTCTTTGAGATTCTGCAGCAAATGTTTTAATAGAAAGAGCAATGGGATGGTTACACTGATAATAGCATCATCAGCGCTCACCATATTGGAGCACTCCTCAAAGTTTTGAAGAATTTCACAAATGCATTCAATCCATACCCACTCGGCAGTTGTCATGTGTGGGGGCTGAGTGTTACTCTGACGGGCATTGAGAAGCTGGAATTCAGACACTGCTCTCTGCTGCTCACTAAGCCTCACCAACAAATGAAACGCCTACTACCTCAACACATTTATCTAACTATTCCTGTGTTGCCAGGATCCTTGTATCTTGTTCTCATATGCTTTATGCATTTAATAGCCCTCTGTGTCTGTACTTTTACACATACTGGTTGGTAATTGGTTCATGTAGCATTATAAGAACCCCTGACTTCTTACATTATGGCTGGTCAGAACAATGAAAGCAATTGTTACCATCCACCTTTGTGTCTACCCTATTTCCTCATAGATTGTAAGCTTGCGAGTAGGGCCTTCAGTCCTCTTGGTATCTGGTGTTTATGTGATTATTGTTATTGTTACGCCAAGTGAGGCAAGTACTGAGAGTGGACCCACTGGACCGTGGTACCGAAACTCCCCCGAGTGACCACACCAGATGGGACCAACCCCTATACAGGGATCGTTAGGCGGCAGGCTCAGGGACCTCAAGTATCATAGCTGCCAGGACCAGGGTGGGGCTCAGGGAAAAACAACAAAATGGAGATGAGACAGGGGAAGCAGGGAGAGGACTACGGATAAGGCTGGAGTAGGTATAGGAGAGATAAGGAGGACGAGGCCACAAGGAGGAGAGGGTATAGGCGGCAGAGGGAATGCAGAGGTGGAGATGAAATGGGACCCCAGGAGAATGGAAGACTGGAACAGACTCTGGAAGACATGGAGGGAGACACACGGACATAGGAAGCAGGCTAGCAAAACGGTAGCAAGTGATAGCAAGACAGAGCCTAAGTAAAGGTATGGAATACGATAATCAGGCACCTCCACAAAGGGAGGGCGGCCTGAAATACCCTGTGCCTGCCCCCCATTGGACAGGCAGTGCTGCTGGGTCAGGTTACGCAGGAGGATAAAGACTGCAGGCGCGCATGCAGCCGGGTCCTAAGAAGCATGCACAAAAACACCATGTGCACCGCCGACGGCACAGGAGGGACGCGCCGAGATGCCCGCGCCGCTGAACGCCGGGGAGCAGGAAGAAGAGGAGTGCAAGGCAGGATGGGAGCAGCGGTGGATGTGGACCCTGGAGCGGTGAGTATAGTGCTGGTAGCGGCGGTCGTGGGCCCAGGGGTGGTGAGGATGGTGCTAACAGTTATTCTTTAATGTCTTTTTTATTGTCTGTACAAGTACCCTCTAAAATGTAAAGTGCTGCGAAATATGTTGGTGCTATAGAAATAAAATTATTATTAATTATTATTATTAAAGGACAAATTTTAGCTTGTGGGCAGGTCACAAATCAGTTGGTGAAGAGGCAAATTAAAGCGCTGCTGCAACAAAGCTAGTCCTCCAATAGCCTGAGATGACTTTCACAAATGTGCGCTGAAACGCCATACCTTGGCTAGTAGGTCCAGCAAACCAGAGTATGTCTTTAAAAATTGCTGTACAAACAAGTTCAACACATGCATGGAAAGTGTTTACCAGCTTGCAGAGCTTTAAAGCCGCAACCAAGTTCTGCCTATTATTGCACACAACCAAACCTGGTTGGAGGTTCAATCGGGAGAGCCACTGATCGGTCTATTCTTTTATCACCTTCAACAGCTCAGCTGCATTATGAGCTTAATTAACTAAACAGATGAGCATCAGCAGAGCATGCTGCTCTTTCCCCAAGGCAGTGCTGCAGCTGAGGAGTCATGGGGAGGCTAGTTTTGGTGAGGAAGAGGAGAGACAGGAATAAGAGGAGACTGAAACCCTGATTGAAGTTGGGACAGCTATTCTTGGTGTGGGTAAGATGTGTGATGTCCCAGCCTCTGACTCTGTCCCAGACTCCACCAGGTTCAGCCAGTGAGCCATAAGGAAAATGCAGCATCCCTGTCCACAAGAACTTGTCCACTTGTCTGTGGTAAAGTAAACCTTCCCTGTGACTGCATTTGCCACAGTATGGCTAATATTCTGTAACATTTGCTAGCTTATGTATTGCGTGGATGGCACACCGTGAAAAACAGTGTCGGATGGGAATCGAGTATCGTGGTGCTGCCACCACCAAGATGTTACGGAAAGACTCTGCTCCGACAAGTCGTAATGGCAACATTTCCAGGGCTACCATCTACCAATGTACAATGTGGGTGTTTACAGTTTTTGCCTGTGGGTGGGTGGATATTTCTGCTTTCTGTTGAACATCTGTGGCAGGGACAAGTGAATGCTGTGCTGGGACAATGAAATGGACGTGGTTGCTGACTGTTGTGTCTGTGCAAGTGCAGGTTGTGTGCAGGAGGCATCAGCACCTGCTTTATGGACAGCATATTTGGAAGGCTGTAACACAGGGGAAGGGGCAATGGTTTCACCATCAAACAAAGATTTTGTACCCAGGAATTCCACTCACCTACTGGGGTGCTTGACTGCCATGTGCTTTTGCATGCTGGTGGTGCTCAGGTTGGCAGTGTTCTTGCCTGTTCTTAGCTTGGCTTAGCAGATGATGCAAATTACAGCTGTTTTGTCTTAAGAAATTTCAGAAAAGTCTGCCATACAGGGGTACAACGCACCCTTGACCTGTTATCTATTCGAGTGTTGGGGGCTCTGTGGAACAGTTGACAGAAGTTTTCCCTCTGGTCAATCCACTACCTCTTCTTGCCTGTTTTTGTGCTATGGATCCATCTCTTTCTGCACTGCTGTTCTTGCCAGGCGTGCCACCGTGCCAGATTGGATCAGAGGCCTCAACATTGACCACGTCATCTTTCAATTTCTGAATCTGATCCTCCTTCTGAGTTGTGATTTTAGGCTGACCACACAGAAACTCTGCGTCATGATTATCCTCCACTTTTTCGGCCATCATTTGACATTCCCCAATATGGCTTTCTCCTGGTTGTGGGTGCTAAAATATTTGGGCATCACTGCACTCCACATCCTTATGACCCTTTTTAACGGTGCAGGTTCAGAACCCTGACAAATTATAAGGAAACGTAAACAGTTCCTCACAGTGGCCAGCATTGGGGTTATATGCCTCCTAGGACTCTTGATGGTGGGAGGAAGGAGGACCAGGTTGATGATTCAGAGGCCCAGCCTCTTGGCTAATGAGACTGGACCATGTGGAAGACTTTGTGGTGTTGCTTGTCAACACACTGGAGCCTTTGTCTGCCATTCAATGCACAACATTCTTGCAATTGTCTGGGTTCGTCAGTGGTGTACCGCGTAGACCACATTTTGACAGGAAGCTAGAATGAGATCCAGTCACCTTCTGATCTCTAACACGGCCTTGGCAGGCAACACCACATCCCTTAACATCACCCTTTCTCATATTGAATGCTTTATAGTTATTAAAAAAATTTCCTGACTTAATTTTGACATGTACCCTCAAATAGGTTTTATGTACAAATTCAATAAATCTAACAATGTGTGGCAATTTTTTTTAAGATATCAGCTTTACTAAAAATGGCAACAGCATTCTCATGAAAATTAGAGACAAATAATCATGTCTGCATATCTCTGCAGGCTTTGCACCAGTCGCACAACTGCTAGATAAAGATACGCTGTTTATTAAACCAACAGAAAATGCGTAGGCTTGTGCAGATTGGTCAATGGCACTCCTGTCTCTTTCCCTTGAAGAGGCTGCTTCCAAGTAAAATGAGGCTTGAACATGTTCCTGACATAGATTTCAGGCCTTAGAGACAGGCCCTCGCTTGCATACACTGTATTTAGAATTTAATCCTAATGCTTTCGGTGTCTGGTAGAATCCAATTTATTGAAATCGATCATACAGCTCCCTCAACTCCTGTAATGTATTCACCATAAAGAGGCTTCACCCATTATTACAGTTGCTCCATCATGATCCTGTGGCCAAAGTGAACTGTGAAGCTCAATTCACAGCTCGTGCTGGCCCTCTGAAAATGTCAAGTGAGGGCCGCATAATGACATGGCGGTGGACGTTGTGTTTGCGGCAGGCTGAGGCCAAAATTCAAATGGGAATATTTTAGCTGGCATTCTATGTAGGAATGAGGGCCCTCGCAAATGTTAAAGGCAAAGATAGAGCCAAAATGCAACGTGTGAACATATGCTAAAGGCGAGGTATGAGTTTTTATTAATTTCTTAGCGTTTTTCCCTTTAACCCCTTTATGACCAGAGGTATATTCATTTTTGCAATTTTGTTTTTTGCTTCCCTTCTTCCCAAAGCCATAACTTTTTAGTTTTTTGGTCAAAATGGCCATGTGAGGGCTTATTTTTTGCTGGACAAGTTGTACATTTGAATGACACTATTGGTTTTAACATATCGTGTATTGGAAAATGGGAAAAAAATTACAAGTGGGGTGAAATTGCAAAAAAGGGCAATTCCACAGTTGTTTTTTCGGTTTATTTTTACCATGTTCACTTAATGCTAAAAATGACCCACCATTATGATTCTCCAGGTCATTATGAGTTCACAGACACCAAACATGTCTAGGTTCTTTTTTATTTAAGTGGTGGAAAAAAATCCCAACTTTGTTAAAAAAAAATGGAGCCATTTTCCAAGACCTGCGGCGCCTCCATTTTTCACCAGGCGGTGCTAATAGCAATCTGGCAATGACAACCATAGAGGTCTGCTGGAGACCTCTGATTGTCATGCTGACCCATTGGTGACCCACTATCACTTGATGGGGTCACCGATGGGTGGGATTTCCAACGTACTTCCAGTAAGCACAAGTTAAATGCTGCTGTCAGAGATAAGTAAAGGGCCTGTCACACTAAGCGATATCGCTAGCAATATCGCTATAACGTCACTGGTTTTTGTGACGTTATAGCGATATTGCTAGTGATTCGCTATGTCTGATACTTACCTCCAACCAGCTCCCCGCTGGTTATCGCTGATCGCGCGAGAACGTTCTGGACCGTTTCTCGTCGTCAGCTTCCTGCTGGGCTTCCTGTGGCGCCGATGAGCGATGCGTGGACGTGGGCGGGAGGACGTCAGGGTCGCCTCGTCTGACAGGTAAGTAGCGACCCCCGTCCCCTGCTATGTCGCTGGTGAGATCTGCCTGTGTGGCAGCTCACTAGCAACCACTTAGCGATGCACCAGCGATCCTGACGGCGTCATATCGCTGGTCAGGATCGCTGGTGCATCGCTAAGTGTGACACTACCTTAGGAGCCCTTATACTGTATATGTGTGAGGCTACATACTGTGATGTTTCAATCACAATCCCACCCTTCCTCTTTGATTTCTATATTGCCCAAATTAGCAACCTCATTACCCTTGCATTGCACCTTACATTTATGAATTAGAAAGATAGTACTTTCTGCACTATACAGTAAATTAGACAAAACCCCAGTCACATTATTACCGGTAATTGTGAGCAAGGCACTTAAACACAGGGAATGGAAACCACTCTGAAATGCCATAGCAAAAAAGGATATATATGTTTCAAAAAAGTACTAACAATCTTTATTAAAGTAGTTAACATACACTTACATTACACATCAAAAAGGTGCAAAAAGGATATGCAATAGAGATACCCATCAATAAATAAAATGTATATTCCATATAAGTCACTATATAAGCCCATGTAGTGGTGCAAGATATATTTCCATATGAAAGCAATTGATTGCAAAGGGGTGCCTCTAATTATACAATAGCTGTGTTTCCCACTAGTATGAAAAGACTATAGTACATTTGAATGCCTTTCACATGTAAAGCACCATTGAATAAATGGCACTATAAAAATGTATAATAATAATACTAATAATAATGGTTTACATACAAGAAAGGCACCCTCTAGCAGTCAATCACAAGGGAAGACTAAGCCTAGACTGTAATTCAAATGGCTAAACAGCACAGTGCAAGTGCTTAAGGAAAGAAATCTTACCTAAGTTTATAGGAGAATGGGGGAATCACACAGAAATGTAACAACCCCAAAGCGCATTTTGCCTGTTCAGTATGCCATGCTTTCTCAAGGGGAGGTGTTGTGGTACTCTCAGACAGGACGTTTATGTATCCCTGGTTACTGATCTCGTGGAATCCATGTGACCAAGTTCATCTGCGGCCACAATTTGACGGCGCATGAACTTCCGACCTGCCGACTGATCCTGCTCAACCCGGCAGTGCGCCACAGTGCATATGACACCAAGGTGCCGAAACATCCCAGGGCGGACGCGGGTAAAAGGTGAACGGCACGCCCACAACAGCCGTGTACTGAACTTCAGATTACATGATAGTAGTCTATAATAGGTATTGACCAATTACTGTCTTCCTTCCTGGAGATAACAGAATGCAAAATGACCTTTGTTTAATATAAATAACACAACATATTATACAGTCAATATTAGTGCATTAAAAAAGTAATGCCAATTGCACATTTTCTCTTTATCTAGAAGGTCAAAGATTTAGGCAAAAAGTTAGTGGAAGGTAGAAAGGTAACATCAGCTACAGGTTTCTTTCTGCCAGAATGGAAGGTGAAGTGGAGGTAAAACGCTTAGGAGAGAGAACCGCTATTACAAACAATAAAGGATTACAAGAAACCATTTTTAAATTTAAGGATCTACTTAGAAGAAGGACTCGTGTATGGTGGAATCATGAACTTCTGGAGAGATACCTCCAGAAGAGGTGAAAACCAAGAAGATTAAGAGTGCAAGTATTTCCATCCTTCCCTATAGACCATGCAAGCTTTAGAGCAAGTTGGGGGGAATGTGCTAATAATTGCTCAAATTGGTATATGGAGTTACTTAAAGAGGTGAATTCCTACTCATTCAGGGAGATGGAAGCTGAAATAGAGACCCTGCAGGCCAGCATTAAGAATGAGTTTTCCGGAGAAACCCAAGAAATTTAATAATAAAATACAGTTGATTCGGAAAGTATTCAGACCCCTTTACATTTTTCACTCTTTTCATTACAGCCATTTGGTAAATTCAAAAAAGTTCATTTTTTTCTTATTAATGTACACTCTGCACCCCATCTTAACTGAAAAAAAACAGAACTGTAGAAATTTTTGCAAATTTATTAAAAAAGAACATCTTAAATATCACATGGTCATAAGTATTCAGACCCTTTGCTCAGTACTGAGTGGAAGCACCTTTTTGAGCTAGTACAGCCATGAGTCTTCTTGGGAATAATGCAACAAGTTTTTCAAAATCGTTTGCAGATAGCCTTCAGTGGCGCAGAAGAGAACCTGATGATGCTGGACCTGAAGTCACAGGTATGCTGACTAATGGACATTATTTTCATGTGATTGGAGGCCAAGGCCTAGAAGCCCCTGTGTCCTCAGCCATGACTACAGCCCTGGACCTCCCTCACACTGCCACCACCATGTTTCACACTTGGGATTGTAGTGGGCAGGTGATGAGCAGTGCCTGGTTTTCTCCACACATACCACTTAGAATTATCACCAAAAAGTTCTATCTTCCTCTCATCAGACCAGAGAATCTTATTTCTCATAGTCTGGGAGTCCTTCATGTGTTTTTTAGCAAACTCTATGCGGGCTTTCATATGTCTGGCACTGAGGAGAGACTTCCGTAGGGCCACTCTGCCATAAAGGCCCTACTGGTGGAGGGCTGCAGTGATTGCTGACTTTGTGGAACTTTCTCCCATCTCCCTACTTCATCTCTGGAGCTCAGCCACAGTGATCTTAGGGTTCTTCTTTACCTCTCTCACCAAGGCTCTTCTCCCACAATTGCTCAGTTTGGCTGGATGGCCAGGTCTAGGAAGACTTCTGGTGGTCCTAAACATCTTCCACTTAAGGATTATGGAGGCCACTGTGCTCTTGGTAACCTTGAGTACTGCAGAAATTCTTTTGTAACCTTGGCCAGATTTGTGCCTTGTCATAATTCTGTTTCTGAGCTCCTTGGCCAGTTCCTTTGACCTAATGTTTCTAATTTGGTCTGACATGCACTGTGAGCTGTGAGGTCTTATATAGACAGGTATGTGCCTTTACAAATCAAGTCCTATCAGTTTAATTAAACACAGCTGGACTCCAATGAAGGAGTAGAACCATCTCAAGGAGGATCACAAGGAAATGGACAGCATTTGACTTAAATGCGTGTCTGAGCAAAGGGTGTGAATACTTATGACCATGTGATATTTTCGTTTTTCTTTTTTAATACAGTTGCAAAAATTACTACATTTTTTTCAGTCAAGATGGGGTGCAGAGTGTACATTCATGAAAAAAAAAGAACTTTTTTGAATTTACCAAATGGCTGCAATGAAACAAGTGAAAGAGTGAAAAATTTAAAGGGGTCTGAATACTTTTTGTACCCACTGTAGACTCAGAGCTCCAAAAATGGGCAGAGGAAATCCAGCTATCCAAATGCAAAAAAACTCCATAGGTACTTAAATGATAAACAGTCCAACAGGATGCATAAGTGGAGGAATCATAGTGAGCGGTCACAGAGTTTCTATAGGAATGGGTCTGCATCACGGTCTCGATCGACCTCAATTATATCCACTACATCTTTTGATGATTTACACACTGTTAACAGGAACTGTTTAGAAGCAGATGGTGAGGAGATGCAGTCAGCTAAAAGGATTAACACCAGACAAAATGCTAAGAAAGGGCCAGCCAGCAAGCAGTCCAATACTAGATCCCAAAGAGGGTTCCAAGTAATTAATCTATCAGACCATACTCTTTCCTTAGTGCAGTTGAATATATTGAGTAGGGGTTTGATATTTTCCTCTACTAGCACCTTTAATTATTTTTCATCATTAAAAGACCTTCACCTTTTTTCTCTTAAACTTATTCTAAAGAAGCTACACACTAAAGCCCCTGTCACACACAGCAATCTCGCTAGCGAGATCGCTGCTGAGTCACAAGTTTTGTGACGCAACAGCGATCTCACCAGCGAGATCGCTGTGTGTGACAGCTATCAGCTACCGGGCCCCCTGCCGGGTATCGCTGATCGTTCATGAAAGGTCAGGACTTTTTTTTTAATCATTGGTCTCCTGCTGGCCAGCACGCATCATTGCGTGTAGCAGGCGGGAGAGCAACGACCAGCGATCTGCTAGCTGGTAACCCAGGCAAGTGTCGGGTTTCTAAGCGGCGCACGGTGCTTAGAAACCCAATGTGTACCTTAGTTACCAGCGCGCTGATGCAGGGAGCTGGTAACCAAGGTACACATCGGGTTTCTAAGTGCTGCGCGCCGCTTAGAAACCCGATGTGTACCTTGGTTACCAGCTCCCTGCATCAGCATGTTGGTAACTAACGTACACAGCGACGCACCCGCTCGGCGTAGCTGGTGCTGATCGCTGGTGAAGCTGCCTGCTTGGTGAGTCGCTACGTGTGACGGGGCCCTAAGGGTGGACACAAACAATAAATCCTGAGTGGGGCTGAGAGAGAGGCACTTCGGGCTTTGGAGGATTTACTTGAAGAACTAACACCTGTACAAAAAGGTTGGTTTTCACTGACTGTCTTACTCAAGTAAACAAAGTTCCCCCCCTTGTCCCTTAGACCCGCGGTGGAAGTCTTCACAAAATTGGTAGCTGAAGATTTAAAGGACTGTCTACGTGGCAACAATTTGATAACTTAACGTCCAAACAAAGGGATGCTATGTACCAACTACAGCACATGAAGGATATCATTTTTAAGGCAGCGGCCAAGGGGGGAATATTGTGATTTGGCCCACATCCAAATATGAACAAGAGGCATTCCGCCAATTCAGGGATGGTAACACCTATTTAAAATTGACCTCCAGCCTGTTGTCCTCTTTCTCCACTTAGCTTCAGTTGATTCTCCAAAAAGCATATGAGGAAGGCATAATAAATAAAAAAGTTCTTGATGGATTGATAATCAAATTTCCTAAAGTGCCCACATTCTATCTTCTCCCTAAAGTACACAAGGACACCGTCAACTCACCGGGGCGTCCGATCGTGTACGGCATGGGAGGTCTGTGTGACCCAATATGTAAATTTGTTGATTTCTATTTAAAACCACTAGTGGAAACATGCCATCATAGTTAAGCACATGACGGGGAACTCCACTAGTTACAGCAGACGTAGAGACAGTACTTGAACCCTGAAACCGCATCGGCGGTACCTGGACCCTGAAACCGCTCTGCTGGTTCCCAAACTTGAAACCATCCTTGCTAGCATTTCAGTCTATACTGTTTGCAGCTGTTCCAGCATACAAACCCAACTGTTTCAGTAACTACATGTCAGTATCTATTCTGAGTCAAATAGGGGTTTGCAGTTACTCTGAGTCCAGCCCCAGTGAGCGAAATGCAGCTGTAGTACTGGGGACTGCCAAGGTGTGCAGCTCAAGTCTGACTCCACCATCATGAGCTCTAGTGAACACCAGGTAGCCATTTACATTCTACTTAAGCCGTGGCACAGTGGGTCCATGAACCACGTGCTCCACCTGCAAGCTCCAAACAGAGCAGTTATTATGGTGGTTTGACCATGGCTAACTAGCCAATTATCTTTTGTGTCTCTTGGCCCCTCCCTTCTCTCACCTAAAGGAGGTACTATCTCACCTGAAGGTGGTACTATAATCCCCATGTGGTTTTTGCCCACCATGTTTCTATTGGAGTCAAGCTGTGAACACTTCATGATGAAAAAATATCTTGTTAGATACAGCTCACCCCTACTCAATGTATATATGGAATTCCACCCTGTAGGTGTTAGGCACCAGGATTCTCCCTCTGTACAGGATGGATCCCAAGCCTTGTCTTCTCCTGAGGTGTCCCATTCAGTCTCAACCACAGTGGATGCTGCTCAACAAAGACGTCAGTCTCAGCATCTTGCTCAGACTCGGGCTGTGCGCATGGTTACTGCTGCCTCTACAGGTTCAGCTATGGTAACTGACAATAGACATCGGCAGGCAGTCATTCCTGAGACTAAGTCCAGGATTTGCTCTACTGAGAATGCTCGTGAGGTGGCGACCTCTCATTGGTGGTCGGTCGTCAGCTGCTCAGGTCCTGTGCCCGCCATGGATTGGCCCACGAGCAAGGTCTGATTGGCACAGTCTATAAAAGGATTTTTGGCACGCCCGTTGGTGCGCTAAGATCATGCATATTTGCAGTGTGTGTGCGCTGGTGGGTTAGTTACCACTCTGTGTGCACGTGAGCCCCTAATAACATTACGAGTTTCTAGACAGGCAGTATGGGGTTTCAAACGACTAGGGGATATGAAGTTCTTAATAGTAGGTGCTCTTCGAAAGGTAATTGATGGATTTCTTGGGAGAATTTTACTTAATTCGGGGTCATTCAATACAATGTACCAGTTTTTTTAAGAACTTCACGATTTTCCCTATGTTCATCATTGAACTGTGAAATGAAGTCCAACATATATTTTTTGTCTAATTGAATTCTACTTCTACTTCTCTGAAAAACCCGCTTTCTGTATGTTTACCCAGATATTTTCCCATATTGAACCCAGATATTGATCCTTTCCCTTAATGGTTTTTATTATTTCTCTATTACGATATTACATACATATATACACTGCTCAAAAAAATAAAGGGAACACTAAGATACCACATCGTAGACATTACTGAATGAAATATCACAGCTGCAAATCTTTATTCATTGCATAGCGGCATGCGTTGAGAACAAGAAAACATAAAAATGATAAATGTAAATCAAAATTAACATCCCATGGAGGTCTGGATTTGAATGGATACTCAAAATCAAATTACAGGCTGATCCAACTTTAGTGGAAATGCCTCCAGACAAGGAAATTATGCTCAGTAGTGTGTGTGGCCTCCACATGCCTGTTTGACCTCCCTATGACATCTGGGCATGCTCCTGATGAGTCAGCTGATATTGTTATGAGGGATCTCCTCCCAGACCTGGACTAAAGCATCTGCCAACTCCTGGATAGTCTGTCATGCAACGTGACGTTGCGTTGGTGGATGGAGCGAGACATGATGTCCCAGATGTGTTCAATCAGATTCAGGTATGGAGAACGGGCTTCAATGCCTTCATCTTGCAGGAACTGCTGACACACTCCAGCCACATGAGGTCTGGCATTATCCTGCATTAGGGGGAAACCAGGGCCAACCGCACCAGCATATGGTCTCACAAGGGGTCTGAGGATCTCATCTCAGTACCTAATGGCAGTCAGGCTATCTCTGGCGAGCACATGGAGGGCTGTGCGGCTATCCAAAAAAAGGCCATCCCACACCATTACTGACCCACTGCCAAACCGGTCATGTTGAAGGATGTTGCAGGCAGCAGATCGCTCTCCATGGCGTCTCCAGACTCTGTCACGTCTGTCAAATGTGCTCAGTGTGAACCTGCTTTCATCTGTGAAGAGCATAGGGCACCAGTGGCGAATTTGCCAATCCTGGTGTTTTGTGGCAAATGCCAAGAATCCTGCATGGTGTTGGGCTGTGAGCACAACCCCATCTGTGGATGTCAGGCACTCAGACCATCCTCATGGAGTCAGTTTCTAACTGTTTGCGCAGACACATGCACATTTGTGGCCTGCTGGAGGTCATTTTGCAGGGCTCTGGCAGTGCTCCTCCTGTTCCTCCTTGCACAGAGGCTGAGGTAGCGGTCCTGATGCTGGGTTGTTTCCCTCCTACGGCCCCCTCCACGTCTCCTGGTGTACTGGCCTGTCTCCTGGTAGCGCCTCTAGCCTCTGGACACTACGCTGACAGAGACTGCAAACCTTCTTTCTACAGCTCGCATTGATGTACCATCCTGGATGAGCTGCATTACCTTAGCCACTTGTATGGGCTGTAGAGTCCGGGTCATGCTACAACGAGTGTGAAAGCACAACCAACATTCAAAAGTGACCAAAACATCAGCCAGAAAGCATTGGTACTGAGATGTAGTCTGTGGTTCCCACCTGCAGAACCACTCCTTTATTGAGTTTGTCTTGATAATTGCCAATAATTTAAATCCGTTGTCTATTCCATTTGCACAACAGCATGTGAAATTGATTGTCATTCAATGTTGCTTCCTAAGTGGACAGTTTGATTTCACAGAAGTTTGATTTACTTGGAGTTATATTCTGTTGTTTAAGTGTTTCCTTTATTTTTTTGAGCAGTATATGTCCTTTTTTTACTGCATTTAAAATATTTTTGCAACTATAGACATTGGCACTGTCAACACACAATGTCCCTTTATAAACTCCATCTTGGTACATTTTTTGTTATATGATAGGGGATCCTTCCCTGGATGTGATCTTGATTTGGTGACAGCTCCGAATCAGATGTGTTATGCGACCCTCCACTACTCCAGAACTCAGAGTGAGCGATCTCTTGTGTTCATGATTTCTACTTGGCATCTATAAAAATTATTTTAACAGGACATCTTTTGTAATTAATTATTAGTGGACATGACTCATCTTGGTATATTTTTGCTATATGATGGGAGATCTCTCCCTGTTTGTGATCCTGGTTGAGTGACAACTCAGGTGTTTGATTTGTCATGCCACTCTCCACTGCTCCAGAACTCTGAATGGGAAGAATCCCTTTTCCTTTGTTCATGATCTCTATCTGGTATTTATATATAAAAGAAAAAAAGGTTATGACATTTTTATAATTAACTTTCTATAATTAACAGGCACGACTTATTTTATATTTTAAATATTTAATAATAATAAAAAATCTGCTACAAAATAAATGTAAAATATATGTTGTAGTGTGGCTAATGGTTCCGTTGTTGATGGGAGGTATGTGTCACAGAGATGGCTTGTCTCTGCAATGTGACCCAGAGTATTTTCTCTAGTGCATGAAATCATTAAGAGGTTTGTTTGTTGCACCTTGGGCTGGGTTACAGGTAGCTGTGAGAGCTGGGCGGGTCTAGCTACCCACATACCTCACATCTGGGTGTGGTTAACAGCCTATATAATGGAGGTTGTTGGTTGGCACAATGTCTGTATGTTGGGAGGGAGAAGGCCTCCTGTGTGTGTTTGGCTCCAGACCCCTGCCTGAATACTGGACACTATCCCAGCCTGCGTGCCCACAGGCCTGATAGAGCATAGCTCTACTGTGGACATATGTATTTTGTTTGCCTGATCTGATGGTGGTTTGTTTTCTGTTTGTTTGACTTCTGGGTTTATGAAGAAATAAACCCACATGAAATTTTAATGGAACAAGCCTCATGTCTTCCTCCTGACACACCCAAGTGAGTATGACCCCTACAATTGGTGTTAGACGTGTGGGCAGCATTCTCAGCAGAGATGCGCAACTGTTATAGAAAGGACTGCATGTACTTTGTTAAGTCTGTCGCAAACCAGCTATCATCGCCAGAGAACATGGAAGATCAGCTGAAATACTAAGTCGAGTCGCACCAGCACCAGTAAGAGACTACAAGGCTAATGTTACAACAGATCCAGCAGAGCCAGCAGGAATAACGGCAGCAGATGCAGCTTCTGGCAACTGCCATCCAGGGCAGGACAAGTGCCACAACCCCAAATCCGGCTGATACTGCCAATGTCCGGAAGGAGGTAAGATGGGCTTTGCAGAAAATGACCCCAGGGAAGATACTGAGGCCTTCCTGACAGTGTTTGAAAGGGTCGTCAAGAGGGAGAAACTCCCACCAGAGCAGTGGGCAGAGGTGCTAGCACCATGCTTGATGGGAGAATCCCCAGAAGGCGTACTTTGATTTAGCTTTGCAGGATGCCAAAGAGTAGGAAAAGCTAAAAACTCAGATTCTCGCACGCTTGGGGGTGACAATGACTATCAAGGCACAGCGGATTCACCACTAGGTGTATCATCGGGACAAACACCTTGCTCCCAAATGTTTGACATGCTGCACCTGGTTCAAAAGTGGCTGCAGCCAGAGTCCTCTATGCCTGTGCAGATGGACTGCAGCATACGATGCTGTTCATTTTATACGTATCCGGCCTGCAGTGTGACTGTCCCCCCAACAAGGGGCCTCAAGTGTGCCCCGTTTAGGTGAATGAGTGGGAGACAACAGCACTGCTAGACTCTGGGAGTTTAGTGACCCTTGTGAGGGTCACCCTTCTTCTTTAACTAATCCCGGGAAAAAAAGTCGATGTTCGGTGCATACATGGTAATCATAACGACTACCCTATGGCCAGAGTGGACATTTAAATGGCCTTCAGTACTGAGTCCCATGAGGTCTGCGTTGTTCGGAACTTGTTGCACAAGGCTAAAACTTTTATAGGCTAAAACTTTTGTTTATTTTGGGATCTGTGGGGGAAGGGTTCTTAGGTCGCTGGCGCAAACAGGGAACCAGTGAACCAGGGTAAGGTATCACCACACCCACAGTCAGATGGATTTTCCTTTTGTGCCCTTGTGTGGGATGAGGAGGAAGTGTCCATTCCGGAGTTAGGGGTGACCGGTGAGAATTTTGCGTCTGCCCAACATAGGGACCTAACTCTGAAAGAAGCCTTTGATAATGTCACAATCATATATGGGGTTGCACAGGAGCTGGGGGGCTGACACAAGTGTTCACTATTTTATGATGAGTGGGGAGTTGTTGTATCTGGTCACAAAAGTGAGGAAGGGGATGGTGGAACAGTTGATAGTGACGAGCCCCTATAGTAGGAAGGTGTTAAACATGACCCATTCACGCATCTTGGAGGGACATCTGGGAGTGGAAAAAACACAGGAACAGATAGTGCAGAGGTTCTATTGGCCTGGGTGTCACTGGGAAATATTAAACTATTCCAGATTCTGCCCCACGAGTCAGTTAACCGCCCCTGTGTCTCACTTTCGGAGTCCCCCCATGTAATCAGATAGCAGCATGATGTTGGGCTATACAGCCTGATTCCAGTGATATGTCACTTACTGGGCTGCTTGTTGCAGTTTGGATAGGATCCCTGTTTCAGTTGTTATAGATGTATAGCTCTTAGTTCTGTGTAATCCCGCCCACACCACGGATTGGCAGATTCCTGTGCATGTTGCCAGCAAGCTGCCAATCAGTGGTGGGGATGGGGTGACACAAATTAGCCTGACTGGCCTACACGTGAGACCTAGTCTGCAGCGATAATCTCCTGCTGATAAACACTAATTGTATTGAAACTACCAAACATAGCTGAGTAAGTGACAAATGCCTGGAATAAAGGTCTCTGGCCCTTTGCCATACTGCTCCCAGATTTAAGAGAACCTGTCATGTGAAAAAATGCTATTAACCAGCAGATATGGGGTTAATCTTCAGGTTAATATCAGTGGCATTAAAAGGGTTGACATGTGAGAATGCTTCCAAGAGGAAGTCCTGATTGAGAGATTTGAGAACCTTGAAACGCGTTGATCTTAAACCGCATTCATGCTTCACCTTCGTGTGTGATCGTATCATTGAGCCTTGGGAAGCGCAGACTCTGACCCACTATATTCCTCATTCCCTGCAGTGTGGTGTGGGAAGGAGGACCCCCATATAGTGTTCGGGATGGAACCAGGGGGACCGCCATCAGGGTTATTGAAGGAATCGCATCAGGAGGATTACAAAGGGAGACATGCGACTGAAGTTGTCAGGGCAACAGGGGGCGGGGCTAGGGTAAAAGGAGCAGGGGACGCGCGGCAGTGGCAGTTGGGACAGAGTGAGAGTGAAGGCAGGACGCAGGGTGACTTGCAGGGGGACCGAGAGGAGCCTGTGAGGAGTGTTGATTTACCAACGAGAGAGACGCGAGAGACTGTTCCGAGAGACTGCTCCCTGCCCCCGTTCTGAGAGAATCATCCTTGCTGCCCCCCGCCCTGGTGAGAGAGGAACTTTTCCTCAGGTTGTGGCCGTGACTACCCGTTACCCGGCCACAGAGGCCTGGGCACTTCCCCCCAGCCTTCCCCCATCACGCCGACCCGGCCGTCACCGGCCTGAAGATATGCCACCTCATCACAGGCGAGATAAAAGGCCCGCTACCCCGGCTTTGGGAGAGACTCCTTGATAAAGGACGGCTACAGGTCATCTGGAGAACTGCGTCATCACCGCGCGCCACCTTCATCGCTTTCTTCGGGGCCTGTTGCGCCCCAACGGCATCGCTTTCTTCAGGGCCTGTTGCGCCCCAACGGCATCGCTTTCTTCAGGGCCTGTTGCGCCCCAACGGCATCGCTTTCTTCAGGGCCTGTTGCGCCCCAGCGGCATCGCTTTCTTCAGGGCCTGTTGCGCCCCAACGGCATCGCTTTCTTCAGGGCCTGTTGCGCCCCACCGGCATCACTGTCTTCAGGGCCTGTTGCGCCCCTTGTGCCATTGCCCATAATCGAAGTGTTGTTCAAGTGAATTGCTATGTACTTGGTCGGTCCCCTGGTTAATTCTGCTTGTGGGCATCAATACATATTGGTCTTCCTGGACTATACCTCATGCTATCTTCAAGCAATTCCCCTGTGAAACTCCTCCACAAAAAGTATAACCCGCAAATTGGTCCAAGTTTTTTCCAAACAGGTTTACCAAAGGAGATCCTGACTGACCAGAAAACACCTTTTATGAGTAAGGGGATGAGGGAGTTATGCAAGGTCCTGCAGATCTCCCAGCTGAGGACTTTAGTGTACCATCATTAGAGAGATGGCCTTGTCGAAAGGTTTAATAAAATGCTGAAGAGCATGCTGAGGAAAGCCATAGAAAAGGATGGTAGAGACTGGGACTGCCTCTTCCCGTATCTGCTGTTCTCCATCTGTGAGGTTCCACAGACCTCTACTGGGTTCTCGCCATTCGAACTTCTGTATGGCCAACATCCACGAGGTCTCCTGGATATAGCGAAGGAAACCTGGGAAGCCAAAGTCACACCCCACAGAAGCGTCATTAAGCACGTGGAACTGATGCAGTAGTGGATTACGAAGTCGATGCCCATAGTAAAAGGACATCTCTTCCAGGCAAAAGAAGCTCAGGCCAGGGTCTAGAACTGGTCAGCAAGAGTAAAGCAGTTCATGTCAGGAGGATGAGTCCTTGTGCTAATTTCTACTGTGGAGAGCAAGTTCTTGGCCAAATAGCAAGGACCGTATGAGGTGGTGGTGAAGCTTGGTGATGTAAACTATAAGATTTATCAACCTTGGCAAGACAGAGAGCCGGTTGAAATGCCATGCTTGCTGGGCCAGCCAGAAGGCCAGGTTAGAGGTGTCGCCATTACAGAGACACTGTCGAAGTCCCCAAAATAGCAGTGCCAGGAGTTGCTCCAGAAGAACAGGGACCAGTTATCGGAATTGCCGGGGTGCACAAAGATGGTAGAACAAAAAGTTCTGACAGAGATACATGTGCACGTAAATGTGAAGCCTTATCAATTCCGGAGGCCCGTTGCGAAGTGATCTCCAAGGAGGTGGAGCGTTTGTTGAAACTCGGGGTAATTGAGGAATTTAAGAGTGGTTGGTCAAGCTCGGTCATCTTGGTCCCAAAGCACAATGGTGAATGGAGGTTCTGCAACGAATATTGGAAGTTGAATGAGGTCTCCAATTTTGACGCATATCCAATGACACGTGACAATTAGCTGATCGAGAGACTTGGGCCCGCAAGGTACATAGCCACCTTGGATTTAAAGAAGGGATATTGGCAGATCCCAATGGCACAGGGAGCCAAGGAGAAGACTGCATTTTCTACACTGGACAGATGCTTCCAGTATGTCCGTATGCCATTTGGACTGCAGGGTGTCAGGAACACCGCACTGCACTTGCTCACTGTGCCAGTGCGGGTGTCCTGAGTACAAAGACAGTACTCACAGATACCTGTGGAGCAGGGCAGCAGCGGTGACGATGCGTGCTTCAGAGTATCAGGACCTGAAGCACATGACTGCTGGGGGCGTGGCCTAATCTCCACAGATCTAGGAGCTGCAGGGAAACTCCTAGAAAGGTAACTACGGGGCAATGTTACCAAGGGGCATAGACAGAGACAGAAACCAGATGAAGCCAGGGTCAAAGCACCAGATAGCAATACAGTACCACTGGGTTTAGACAGAAAGGATAGTCAGGATGTAGCAATAGGTCAGAAAACCAGAACGGGCAATAGACGGTACAATAGGGACAAACTGTAACGGAGTAACGATAGCCAAGCCAGGAGGTCAGAACCGGAGAAGACAGTAGTACCAAAGCGAGAGACGGAGTACAGAGTGAGGGAACAGGCCGGGTCATACACGGGAATCAAACAAGCAATGCAGAATACACGCACACCAGGGGTCAGATACACCAGAACAACAGTATAGCTGACAGAGAACCCTGGTAAAGAGTGAGTATAAATACCCCTCCCAGATCCAGAAAGAGGCCACGAACACTTAACCCTGTGAGTGCAGGGCAAGAACCCTGTTCAAACCATGACACAGGGGGCCCCGGCGACCTTCCAGAGAGGTATCAATAGAATACTGGTATCCCATAAGCAATACACCATGGCACACCTGGACGATATTGTTATTTTCAGCCCTGACTAGGAGAGTTATCTGGAAAAAGTCCAGGCAATGTTTGATGCTCTAAGGAAGGCGGAGTTTTTAATAAACCTGAAGAAATGTGCCCTGGAGAAAGAAGAAGCCAAGTAACTTGGATATGTAGTGGGTAGAGGAGAGATCAAATATCAAATCAGTAAAGTGGAGGTGATCCAAGCATGGCTGAGACAGCTGTCAAAAAAACAAGTTAGAGCCTTTATGGGGATCGTGGGATACTACAGGAGGTTCATCCCAAACTTCGCCATGATGGCTGCACCCCTGATTGACCTCCTTAAGGAGACAAAATTGGTAATTGTCAAATGGTCTGAAGAGGCAGAGATGGTCTTTCAAAAAATGAAAGGGGCTCTATGTAAACAGCCGGTTCTGGTAGTCCCCGACTTTAAGAGAGAGTTTATACTCCAAACGGATGCCTCAGATGTCAGTTCAGTGGTGCATCACTGAGTGGGGCATCTGATAGGACTTAAGTTTAGATTGGTATCTGACCATGCCCCACTCAGATGATGAGGGAAACAAAGGGTTAAAAAAATGCTAGTGTCACCCACTGGTTCTTAGCCCTACAAGATTTTAACTTCCATGTAGAGCATAGAGCAGGGAAGCTACATGGTAATGCCGATGCCTTCTTGAGAATCCCTTGTCTAGTAAAAGAAAGTGCCAAACTCCATGGCTTTAGGCAGAGGGGGAGGTATGTAGTGTGACTAATGGTTGCATAGTCGATGGGAGGTATGTGTCGCAGAGATGGCTTGTCTCTGTGATGTAACCCGGAGTATTTTCCCTAGTGCATGTAGGCACTAAAAGGTCCGTTTGTTGCACCTGTGAACGGATTATGGGTAGCTGTGAGAGATGGGTGGGTCTAGCTACTTACATACTTCACTTCTGGGTGTGGTTAACTGTATACATAATGGAGGATGTTGTTTGGCACAATGTCTGTATGTTGGGAGGGAGAAGGCCTCCTGTGTGTGTTTGGCTCCAGACCCCAGCAGGAGTACTGAACACTATCCCAGCCTGTGTGCCCACAGGCCTGGCGGAGCAGAGCCCTAGTGTGGACATTTGTATTTTGGTTGCCTGATCTGAAGGCTGCTTGCTTTCTGTTTGACTTCGGGGGTTATGAAGAAATAAATCCACAAGAACTTTTAATGGAACAAGCCTCCTGTCTTCCTCCTGACGCATCCAAGTGAGTATGACCCCTACAATGTGTGTCATTTTTTTTTAAATATGTTGCATGGAAAGACTAGCATGCTACAGAATTTAAAAACGTGCATGCTGCAGAATCTGTTGCAGAAAGGCGGAGGTCAAAATTAACTTAAAAATAAAAGGGTTAATTCTGTTGTGTAAATAATCTCCGTTTTTAGAGCAAAATTAGCATGCTGCAGACTGGAAAATTCATAGCATACTTGCTTTTCCTCAAAGAAAATTTCCTTTACATGTTGAAAGCTTTTCTTCATGACCCTATCGTAATTTACTTTACAGAATCCGCATTAAAAATCTGCAACATCTGGATTTACCCTAATGAAGCAGCAATCTCGCATTCACATCATGGCATGAAATGATCATGGCTGTTTCTCTGCAGTTGATCATTTGTAATGCAATATATTTTGCCTTGATTGAAAAATAGAACATTCGAAAACCAGTAAGCAGTAAGGAAATGTGTGATATGTTGGTCATATTCTTTAATATTACCACTGTAATAGGGAAAGAAACTGACAATTCATGTTAACAATCTCATAATCAATACAAAACAGCCAATACTATGAATAACTATACAGTAACTACCAGACCTGTCACACAAATTGGGATTTTGTGTCAGAAATGTAATTTGCTAGTAGATTTTCATGTCATATTCTACGTATGTTCTAAAGTAATTATATTGTGAGAGCCAGAAGAATAGAATAGATAAATGGATATACCGTATATACCGTATACTGTATAAACTATATGGCTTCAAAATGATCACAGAGGAAAAGAAAGTTTTAGCAATTGTTTCATTTTATATTGTCTGGCATGGCTTCTTTTGTAGTTTAATAAGAAAGTGACATAGTAGATCTGACAGTTTTTCATATTTTGATGTAAAAGTGATCATAGATAACTTTTCTTTACTGATTTGACAATTGCTAACGTCTCATAGAAAACATGCATTGCTAATAAAAAATGAGAACTCTCATATAACCAGGTTAAAGGTAGTCAATCAGCTGGGTTTTGCCATGTAATCAGATAGCAGCATGATGTTGGGCTATACAGCCTGATTCCAGTGATATGTCACTTACTGGGCTGCTTGTTGCAGTTTGGATAGGATCCCTGTTTCAGCTGTTATAGATGTATAGCTCTTAGTTCTGTGTAATCCCGCCCACACCACGGATTGGCAGATTCCTGTGCATGTTGCCAGCAAGCTGCCAATCAGTGGTGGGGATGGGGTGACACAAATTAGCCTGACTGGCCTACACGTGAGACCTAGTCTGCAGCGATAATCTCCTGCTGATAAACACTAATTGTATTGAAACTACCAAACAAAGCTGAGTAAGTGACAAATGCCTGGAATAAAGGTCTCTGGCCCTTTGCCATACTGCTCCCAGATTTAAGAGAACCTGTCATGTGAAAAAATGCTATTAACCAGCAGATATGGGGTTAATCTTCAGGTTAATATCAGTGGCATTAAAAGGGTTGACATGTGAGAATGCTTCCAAGAGGAAGTCCTGATTGAGAGATTTGAGAACCTTGAAACGCTTTGATATTAAACCGCATTCATGCTTCACCTTCGTGTGTGATCGTATCATTGAGCCTTGGGAAGCGCGGACTCTGACCCACTATATTCCTCATTCCCTGCAGTGTGGTGTGGGAAGGATGACCCCCATATAGTGTTCGGGATGGAACCAGGGGGACCGCCATCAGGGTTATTGAAGGAATCGCATCAGGAGGATTACAAAGGGAGACATGTGACTGAAGTTGTCAGGGCAACAGGGGGCGGGGCTAGGGTAAAAGGAGCAGGGGACGCGCGGCAGTGGCAGTTGGGACAGAGTGAGAGTGAAGGCAGGACGCAGGGTGACTTGCAGGGGGACTGAGAGGAGCCTGTGAGGAGAAAGCTGTTGATTTACCAACGAGAGAGATGTGAGAGACTGTTCCGAGAGACTGCTCCCTGCCCCCGTTCTGAGAGAATCATCCTTGCTGCCCCCCCGCGCTGGTGAGAGAGGAACTTTTCCTCAGGTTGTGGCCGTGACTACCCGTTACCCGGCCACAGAGGCCTGGGCACTTCCCCCCAGCCTTCCCCCATCACGCCGACCCGGCCGTCACCGGCCTGAAGATATGCCACCTCATCACAGGCGAGATAAAAGGCCCGCTACCCCGGCTTTGGGAGAGACTCCTTGATAAAGGACGGCTATAGCTCATCTGGAGAACTGCGTCATCACCGCGCGCCACCTTCATCGCTTTCTTCGGGGCCTGTTGCGCCCCAACGGCATCGCTTTCTTCAGGGCCTGTTGCGCCCCAACGGCATCGCTTTCTTCAGGGCCTGTTGCGCCCCAGCGGCATCGCTTTCTTCAGGGCCTGTTGCGCCCCAACGGCATCACTTTCTTCAGGGCCTGTTGCGCCCCACCGGCATCGCTGTCTTCAGGGCCTGTTGCGCCCCACCATCATCGCTTTCTTCAGGGCTTGTTGCGCCCCACCATCATCGCTTTCTTTAGGGCCTGTTGCACCCCACCGTCATCGCTTTCTTCAGGGCCTGTTGAGCCCCATTCCTACCCGGGGTAGCGAGACTTCAGGACAGCCACCTCAGCGACCTCTACGCGGCCACGCTCATGAAACCAGCAGTCCCTGGAAGGCTAAGTGGCATTATATTTGGTTAAGATTGTTGAGTCCCTGCATGGACTGTTTGTTTTGTTCTTAATTTTTTGTTTTGTTTAGCCAAGCCCAGCGGCTAAAGTTAGATAAAAGTAATTTCGTAAACCACCATTCGTCTAGTGTCTCGTCACTGCATCCTGCGAACCTGTTCAACCCTACACTTGGCGTAGTCGGCAGGATGCAGTCTCCGAGCGTGGACGGTGGTGGCCCAGGTCAGGGGGAAGCTATAAACTCCGTAGATAATGAGGGCCCCCGTACTAGCATTTCATTGGGGGCCATGCTGAACAACCTGCCTAGATTCTCCAGCTCCAATACTATGCTAAGGAGCTGGACAGAGCGAATGCGGGGGCTCTTTTGGATGCACCCAATGACCCCTGACCTGGAAGCTGAAGTGGCACTCATGGCTCTAGACGGGGAGGTGCGGAGGTCAGTGATGTTGAAACCTCCGGGGCCCCGCAACACTTTTGAAAAGGTGTTGCAGATAGTGGAACAGACCCACGGGGATCCCACTAATGTGGGAGAGTTAAGGACCCGTCTGTTTAGTCGGATGCAGGTAGAGGGGGAGACGATTACTCAGTATATGAATGTACTCCAAGAATTGAATACGGCTATTGAAAGAAAAGACGGGGTAGGACCTGTTGACATTACCCTACGTGACTTACTGGTGACTGGACTGCGAGATCCACTGATAAAGCAGGCATTACGGGAACAGATCAGAATGAATCCCCAAATAGACTTTTCAGAGGTGGGAAGTCAGGCACGGGTACGGGAGCAAGAGCAAGGGATGGCGGTCCCCATGGGGAAGGTCCGAGGTGTGGAGGCCTCCTCAAACACAGTTGAGGAACCTCAGTGGGTGGAGGAGATGAAGCGAGAATTGAAAAACATTATGAGCGAGTTGGCTGAAGTAAAGAGAAGATCCGAACCGGAGACTGGACGACCTAGCGTTAATCCCGGTCCCTGGGGGTCACGTTCTCCGCGGGGTGGTCAGTCTATACCGGCCCGGTGTTATGAGTGTGGAGAACCAGGCCACTTCGCCCGAGAGTGTCATAGAATCATAGAATCGTAGAGTTGGAAGGGACCTCCTGGGCCATCTGGTCCAACCCCCTGCTCAAAGCAGGATTCGCTAAATCATCCAAGTCAGATGTCTGTCCAGCCTCTGTTTGAAGACTTCCATTGAAGGAGAACTCACCACTTCTTGTGGCAGCCTGTTGCACTCATTGATCACTCTAACTGTCAAAAAGTTTTTTCTAATATCTAATCTGTGTCTCCTCCCATTCAGTTTCATCCCATTGCTTCTAGTCTTTCCTTGTGCAAATGAGAATAAAGTTGATCCTTCTACAATGTGACAGCCCTTTAGATATTTGTAGACAGCTATTAAGTCTCCTCTCAGTCTTCTCTTTTGCAAACTAAACATTCCCAAACCCTGCAACCTTTCCTCATAAGACAGGGTTTGCAGACCGGTCACCATTCTGGTCGCTCTTTTCTGAACTTGCTCCAGTTTGTTGATGTCTTTTTTAAAATGTGGTGCCCAAAACTAGACACAATATTCCAGATGAGGTCTGACCAAAGAGGAGTAGAGGGAAATAATGACTTCACGTGATCTAGACTGTATGCTTCTGTTAATACATCCTAGAATTGCATTTGCCTTTTTTGCTGCTGCATCACACTGTTGACTCATATTCATTCTGTGATCTATTAGTATACCCAAGTCTTTTTCACCCCGGCGGCCATTAAACTAAAGGGCTCCGGGCTGGGGGGACGCCGCTCGGAGCCGAAAACCACAACTAGGGGTGGTGGAAGTCCTGAAGATTTGGTAGCAAAGTGTCTGGTAGTTTGGGCAGAAGTAGAGGGCCGGGCCGTCCGGTGTCTGGTGGACACGGGGTCACAAGTAACCACTATGCCCACAGCGTACTTTCAACGAAACTTTCCGGAGGCAGTAAGGCCTCAGTGGGGGCCCATGATTAGACTAATAGCCGCCAACCAACTGCCGGTCCCGGTTGCCGGGGTAGTGTGGGTGCAGGTGACGTTGTGCGGTAAACCCCTTGGCCGCAGAGGGGTGGTGCTGACTCAAGGAGAAGCTGATCGACGACACCCCGTCACCCTAGGCATGAATATTTTAAAAGAGTTTGGTAACCTGTTGCTTAATGATCCCACACAAAGGACACTGAAGCAGTGGGGTTCTCGCACAGCTCAGGGACAGGTATTCCAGCAGCTGGTGCGAGGTGCGCGGGTGCATCGGGACTGCCAGGAGGGTGAGGCTCTGGGCAAGGTCATCGCGTCAGCGGCACCCCTGCTTATGCTGCCTCCTGGACAGACAGTGGTGGCCCTGCCAATTCGGGCCCCGATACCTTTGGAGGGCGTGGAGGTGCAGGTGGAGCCGTGTCACTCAGAGCACTTGCCTCCTGGCATACTGGTGGCCCGTTCCCTCGCTACGGTGCAAAAAGGAACCATCCTGGTACGCTGCGTTAACCTTGAAGACCGAGATACCATTCTGAAAGCACGGACTGTACTGGCTAAACTAGTAAAGCCTTTAGAAGAAGTGCTGCCCGCTCCTGTGGTTCAATTACGAGTACAACCCGAGGATTCTTGGGAGGTAACAATACGAACCTTACAGGCCCACGAAGTCTCGACACAAGAGAAGGGCCGAAATATCTTGGAGCAGATGCGGACCGAGCTTTCTGGACTAACTGCAGACGAACTTTCACAAGTAAAAGCATTGCTGGGACAGTACCATGAAGTATTTGCTAGCCATGAGGACGACTTTGGGTGTACCACCGCCATCACTCATGAGATCCCCACAGCAGGAGCGGCCCCTATCCGAGAACGATATCGACAGATTCCGCCACAACTCTATCAAGAGGTGAAAACTTTGCTGGCTCAAATGCTGCAACAAGGGGTGATACGGGAAAGTCAAAGCCCCTGGGCGGCCCCCATCGTGTTGGTCCGGAAGAAAGATGGTACACTACGATTCTGTGTGGATTATCGTAAACTGAATGCTTGCACTATTAAAGACTCATACCCATTGCCCCGCATAGAAGAATCTCTGTCTGCATTGGGCAAGGCAACATATTTTTCGACCCTGGACTTGGCCAGTGGGTACTGGCAGGTGCCCATGTCAGAAGAGGACAGAGCTAAGACGGCGTTCATAATGCCCATGGGACTGTTTGAGTTTAATCGGATGCCATTCGGGCTGGCCAACGCCCCCGGGACCTTTCAGCGATTGATGGAGCGATGTCTAGTGGATCTTAATTTTGAGGCCACGTTGATCTACCTGGACGACATCATTGTCAATGCCGCCTCCTTCGAGGACCACCAGAAGCGGTTGGGACAGGTACTCAGCCGGCTGCAAAAGTACGGGTTGAAGGTGAAGCCTCAGAAATGCCACCTATTTCGCTCTCAGATTGAGTATCTGGGTCTTGTCGTTTCGGCAGAGGGTGTGAGGCCATCTCGGGAGAAGATTGCTGCTATCCAGAAATGGCCTACCCCCGAGACGGTGAAAGATGTGCGGGCTTTTCTGGGGTTAGCTGGATATTACCGTCGCTTCGTAAAGAATTTTGCATGTCGAGCTCGAGCCCTGCATGACCTGATGAAGGGGGCTCCCGCTGGGGCCAATGGGCGAAAAATCCAGTGGTAACACCCTCAAGAAGAGGTCTTCCGAGACCTCAAGGCTGCACTTTCGGATGCCCCAGTGTTGGCTTTTGCGGATTTCTCTCAGCCGTTCATCCTGCACACTGACGGGAGTCTTCACGGGCTGGGGGCTGTGTTGTCACAGGTTCAGGATGGCCGGGAGAGAGTGATCGCATATGGAAGTCGCTCACTCCATGACTCCGAGCGTAACCCTGACAATTACAGCTCTTTTAAGCTCGAGCTCCTCGTAGTGGTGTGGGCTATGACGGAGAGATTCGCGGAGTACCTAGCGGGCTCCGAGGTGGTAGTGCGAACTGACAACAACCCACTGGCACATCTGGAAAACGCCAAGTTGGGGACTTTAGAGCAGCGATGGGTGGCCTGGATGGCGAAGTACAATTATAAGATTATCTACAAAAGAGGGGCCGAGAATGTCCATGCAGATGCCCTCTCCAGGATTCTATTGCAAAAAAAAGGGGGAGACAAAAAAGCGCAATAGGGTCTTATCCACGTTACAAGAGACAGTATATCATGAAATATGCTCACTTGGTTAGGATGAGATAAGAGCGTGTAGGTAGCGGCTGCTGCAGATCCACAGGTCTTCAGCGACCAAAGAAATCATGAATCCAAAGGGAGTTTGTAGCTATATTCCACGCTGCCACTTTAGACAAATTATGTAGGGAGGACCACACAACCCCTACACCTCAGATTGAACTCCCATCGGCATAATATTAAAAAAGGCCTGCTTACTCATGGGCTGTCCAGACATTACGCTTTGGTACATGATAAGAATTCGAAATTATTAAAAATTAGCCCTATCGATCATATACCTAAATGTGCACCGAACAGATCTACGAAATTAAATAGAAAGGAAGCCTATTGGATCTACAAATTAGGGAGTCTGAATCCACAGGGTTTAAATGAAATAACTGAGGTTTTTACCTAGACAGTGGAATTTTTGTTCACACCCATATTCACATGCTCTGTAATCAGAGAAAAAAAAAAAAAAAAAACTTTCATGTGTATAGATGGCTTCTGAGTTCTATGCGATAATTTCTCTTTGTTCTATTTAAATTTAAAATTTTATATGCACTATTTGTGTCAGTTTCCCTTGTTGATAATGTTAATCTAGTTATGCAGTCCCCGCCTTGTGGTTTTTATATATTTTTTATAGATTTGTTTGCAATTTTATATTTATATTTATAATTAATTTTATAATACTGTGCCTCCTTGGTCTAATGAAAAAAATTATTTATGTATTTATTTAAATATTACTTGTGCGTTAGCTCTAAAAGAGTGTTATATATATGAAAATCCTGTATAGCCTCCTATCAGGTTTAGCTCCTTTTGCCCTTGGGAGCAATCAATTTCATACCTCTGTCTTAAACATTATCTCTGTTAGTTGCATTTTTTGAAGAAAAAAAATTTTTTTTGAAGAGTTTTTTTTTTTTTTTTTTCTTCTTCAATTAAGCCCGGGTAAGCGCTACTAATTCTACTAGTCTGACATGAAAGAATGACCCCGGCTGATAATAGTATCTCATTTCTCCTTTAACTCAGCTCCCATGCATATATTGCCTAGCCATAGAGATTAGTGAACAGTGCAAGAATGTTACTGCCACTCCTTCACAGTGTAAAGACTTATGTGTCACGTGTTGAACACAAAAGCTGCCTGCGATCTTATCTATTAATGAAGCCACCCATTCACCCTGCCGCTTTATCCTGCGTTTTTACTTTGAGCAGTAGTGGGCTCCTGCACAGCGTCCTGTGTGTTGCTGCATCTGATATTAACCCCCCTTTTTTTATGTGCTTCATGTTAAATCTAAAATTTGCCCATGATCTTTGTATTAGTGAAGTAATGAATACATGCTGTCTGCGTTCTCATTCTGAGCAGCGCTGACTGCTGTGCAGCTTCTCGTGTGTTGCTGCTTTTAGCATCCTTTATTATTTTTTAAACCCATTTCCTCTATACTAAAAAATAACTTTATATTTAATTTTTTAGAATTTAACTAAAATTATATATTTTTTATTGGTAAAGAATTAAAATTATGTTTTTACTTTTTACCCCTTTTTGTATAAAGATTGCAATGCTTTCAATGAAAAAAAGCGGTTTGCTGTTTCCATACGATAGTCCACTTGTATCCACCTCTAAACAGGAATAAACTCTCCCCTTACCCTTTTTTTTTTTTTTTGTTTAAATCGTAAATTTGACTTTATTATCTGTTTTGTAAACGAAAATTTAATCAAAAAATCTTTTAAAATACGTATTCTTTTGTAATATATCTTAGGTTAACTGTTAATCATGTGGTGTCATTGAACTTTGACACTGCATCATCTGACTTGTTGGCACTCATTTTTTTGAAATCCAGCATCCTTTCAAACCTATTTATGTCTGTGATACCTATATGTATTTGTGGTATTTCCTGATGAAGGGGGCATGAGACCCCTGAAATGCGTAGAACAAAACCACTGCAATCATACAGCACTCTCCAGGATTCAACATACAACTCCCGGACAGAATCGAGACGAAGAATTAGAAGGAGAAGAAATACCGTTCGCTCTCACCGCTGCCGTGCTCACCAATGTTGATTCAAAAGTATCTTCCCCAGAGGCCCACAGAGGCATCCTGGAACAATCTCGGGATAAGTGGATACAACAACAACAAGAAGATGAAGAAATTGGACTTCTCCGGACATGGGTCGCCGCTGGTCAATTACCCACTGGCACTCAATGGCAAACTTTGACCCAAGACCTGTCGCTGATGCTGCGACAATGGGAGAGACTGATTATCTGAAAGGGACTAATGTACTGTAAATTCACGTCACAAACAACCTCAACGACTGTGTGGCAGGTGGTTACGCCTGGAGGTCAACTACATGAACTGGCTTGAGAGGCTCATGAAAAAGGGGCCCACTTTGGAGTTAAAAAGACTTTGCAATGGTTACAACAGAAAGTTTATCACCCACGGTTGTCGGCTGTTGTGGATGAAATTTGCCGTACCTGCCGCTTATGTGAATTGGCCAAACCACCACACAGAGCCGCAACACAGACTATTGTGACTTCAGCACCCCTTGAGCTTCTGATGGTGGATTATCTGACCATTGGTCCCGCATTCCAGGGATACGAACAGTGCCTCGTTATGGTGGATCATTTCACCAAGTTCGCTGTGGTCACCCCTACTCGAGACCAGACCGCCGAGTCGGCCGTCTCTGCAATTTGCAGAAACTTTATACAAGTGTACGGCTGTCCTCAACATATACATTCCGACCAGGGAGCATGTTTTTTGGGGAAAGTTATGGAGGAACTACATCATCTCTATGAGATTGACAAATCCCGGACCACACCGTATCACCCCCAAGGAAATGGGGCTTGTGAACGATTTAATCGGACATTGATTCAAATGCTGCATACTCTGGAGAGTGACAAGAAAGCTCGTTGGCCTGAATATGTTTCTGAACTAGTATGGGTTTATAATAACCGGGTACATTGAGTTACGGGCTATACGCCTTATTCCCTGCTGTTTGGACGAGAGGGTAAAGGAATCACGGAGGTAGAGTTGGACCCCGAAGAGCCTCAGCCCTGGACCGGAGTGTCGTCCTGAGTCCGAAATCATTGCCACAGGCTGCAAACTCTTCACCGAATTGTACATACCAAACTCCAAGACTGGGAACACCCAGGAAAGAATACAACTTCCCCTCCTCATCTCCAAAGCAGAGACCGTGTGCTGGTACTGGATCAATGCCCCCAGAACAAACTGGAGCCACGTTGGGAAGAGAGTCCTTAGCGGGTATTACACCGTATTCACCCAGAAGGACCTGTGTACGAAATACTGCCCGAGCAGGATGAAACACTGCCCACCCTTATTGTGCATCATAATATGTTACGCCCGTGTATTTCCACTGACCCGAAACAACTGGAACCCATCCCGTTGACATCCGAACCGGAGTCCAGATGCTGGGACTCGGACAATGAGGATGTCCCTCCAAACCCCAAAGGCCCTCCACTCAATAATGAGCCAGTTGACCCAATTAACCCGCCTGCATCCTGCAGCCCCCAATGTCCACCACCCCAGAAGATTTCACCCCAGTAGAACTTAGACGCTCCGAGCGGTCAACAGCCGGCAAACCCCCCGAACAGTATGAACAAGACCAGTTCGTATGGTAACGAATATCGACACCCTTACAGGCCAATCTCAATAGAATGATGCCCTCGCCCGAGGACTGGTGAGCTTACAGGGTGGGGGAATGTGGGAAGGAGGACCCCCATATAGTGTTCGGTCCGGAACCAGGGGGACCGCCATCAGGGTTATTGAAGGAATCACATCAGGAGGATTACAAAGGGAGACATGCGACTGAAGTTGTCAGGGCAACAGGGGGCGGGGCTAGGGTAAAAGGAGCAGGGGACACGCGGCAGTGGCAGTTGGGAGAGAGTGAGAGTGAAGGCAGGACGCAGGGTGACTTGCAGGGGGACCGAGAGGAGCCTGTGAGGAGAAAGCTGTTGATTTACCGACGAGAGAGACGTGAGAGACTGTTCCGAGAGACTGCTCCCTGCCCCCATTCTGAGAGAATCATCCCTGCTGCCCCCCGCCCTGGTGAGAGAGGAACTTTACCTCAGGTTGTGGCCGTGACTACCCGTTACCCGGCCACAGAGGCCTGGGCACTTCCCCCCAGCCTTCCCCCATCACGCCGACCCGGCCGTCACCGGCCTGAAGATACGCCACCTCGTCACAGGTGAGATAAAAGGCCCGCTACCCCGGCTTTGGGAGAGACTCCTTGATAAAGGACGGCTACAGGTCATCTGGAGAACTGCGTCATCACCGTGCGCCACCTTCATCGCTTTCTTCAGGGCCTGTTGCGCCCCAACGGCATCGCTTTCTTCAGGGCCCGTTGCGCCCCAACAGCATCGCTTTCTTCAGGGCCTGTTGCGCCCCAACGGCATCGCTTTCTTTAGGGCCTGTTGCGCCCCAACGGCATCGCTTTCTTCAGGGCCTGTTGAGCCACATTCCTACCCGGGGTAGCGAGACTTCAGGACAGCCGCCTCAGCGACCTCTACGCGGCCACGGTCATGAAACCAGCAGTCCCTGGAAGGCTAAGTGGCATTATATTTGGTTAAGATTGTTGAGTCCCTGCGTGGACTGTTTGTTTTGTTCTTAATTTTTTGTTTTGTTCAGCCAAGCCCAGCGGCTAAAGTTAGATAAAAGTAATTTCGTAAACCATCATTCGTCTAGTGTCTCGTCACTGCATCCTGCGAACCTGTTCAACCCTACAGTGGTCCTGCTGCCGCCTTTTCATGTTTCTACCAGGTGAGATTACCTATAATATTTACACCACTTGGCTATCAGATAAGATCCTATTTGTGCTTTTTTAGCCTCTCCAGTTTTAACATTTGATTTCGAACACGTTCTATGCATATAAACACTTATGATTCCCACTTGATCCTGCTTTTCCCATGAACAACCCATGCCGATATCACCTGGCGAAACATGTGCTCATCCACTGCACCAATACTGCCCCCCACAGTGGGAGATGTAGCTATACATAGAATAACACATTTGGAAATCAGTAAATGAGGTGAGACATGCCAGAGCAAGCCGAAAATAAATTAGAGAAAGTAGTTACAATATTATGCAATATTAAAAATATATTGTATCATAAGCATAATTTTCGAGCATGCACACCTACTGGAGCAGTAAACTGCTGCCACCATTATAGTCTATAGCCCTGTCGGTCCATACATCCAAATCCCATTTTGCCGGGGGTTCAAACGTAAGCCTCGATGGGGCCACCAATCAGGTGCTGAAATGCAAAGTGACAACACCCTTAACCCCTTCCCGACCTGTGACACAGCGTATGCGTCATGAAAGTCGGTGCCAATCCGACCTGTGACGCATACCCTGTGTCACAGAATGATCGCCCTCCTGCGCGCCGGGTGACCGGGGTGAATGAAAGGTCACCCGGCACGCAGGTACAGGGGGACCTATACTTGACCCCAGGGGGGTGGCTTAGCCCCCCCGGGTCTACGATCACTCCTGGTGACCTTTTTGTCACCCCCCTCTGATCTGATTGGAGCTAGCGTCCATGTGACGCTAGCCCTCCAATCAGATGTGGAGGGGCGGAGAAAAACAATGTCTGCCTCGCTCCTCAGCTTCATCCCATCTGTGGAAGCCGAGGAGCGAGCTGCCTGACCGCTGACCTGCCCGACAGAGCCCGCGATCGCCGCCGCTGCCCGCCGCCGCCGCTGCTGCTGCCACTGCCGCCGCCGTCGCTGCTAGCACCACCGCTGCTGTGTGCTGAGGACAGGTACTCCCCCCTCCTGTCCTCCACTCCCCCCGACCTCCGCTCCCTCCCCCCTGCCCCCCGATCACCACCTGAACGGGTGATCACCCCCTGTCCCCCTAATCACCTGCTGCATTTGCTCACCTCCTCCTGCAGGCTCCATTTACTCCCCTCCTCCCTCCTGCCCCTCCTGCGCCTGACAGCTCCAATTTCTGGCCTCCTCCCCTTGTGATCACCCCTTGATCACCCATTGATCACCCCCTAATCACCTCCTGCCCCCCCAATCACCTTCTGCCATCTACATTTTCTGCTGATCCTCTGCTCCCCTCCTGCCCCCAAACGCACCTGACAGCCCCATCCTCCCCTGGTGATCACTCCAAACACCCCCTGATCACCCCCTGCCCCCCTGATCACCCCCTGCCCCCCTGATCACCCCCTGATCACCCGCTGCCAGCTTCATCTACAGCTGGTCCTCTGCTACCCTCCTGCCCCCCCCTGCACCTGACAGCCCCATCTTCCTCTGGTGGTCACCCCCCCAGTGATCACCCCGTGCCCCCCTGATCACTCCCTGATCACCCCCTGATCACCTACTGCTGCTGCCGGCTCCATAAAAACAGCTCATCCTCTGCTCCCCTCCTGCCCCCCAGTGCCTGACAGCTCCATCCTCCCCTGGTGATCACCCCAATCACCCCGTGCCCCCCTGATCACCCCGTGCCCCCCTGATCACCCCGTGCCCCCTTGATCACCCCGTGCCCCCTGATCACCCCGTGCCCCCCCTGATCACCCCCTGATCACCTGCTGCTGCCCGCTCCATCTGTAGCTGGTCCTCAGCTCCCCTTCTGCCCCGCCCGCGCCTGACAGCCCGCACCTGACAGCCCCCGCCCGCACCTGACAGCCCCCGCCCGTGCCTGACAGCCCCCGCCCGCGCATGACTGCCCCCGCCCGTGCCTGACTGCCCTCGCCCACGCCTGACTGCCCCCGCCTGACAACCCGCACCTGACATACCCGTCCTGCAGTAGAAAGTTTTTCACCAAACACTCGCACATACACACACCCATGCACACTATAATAAAGCTTTTTTACACACGCACACACCACACACACAATGTCCCGCTCATCCCAGTCATCCCAGTCACAATGGGTCTACTCAGTTGAGGAGGCATATGAAATTATTGCCTCCGAAACTGATAGTGAGGAGGACCCCACCTTTCTCTATACCTCCCACTCTTCCTCTTCCAGCGACATAGACTTGCCACCACCAAGATGTCGCAGGACGAGAAATCGTCCGGAGCCCAGGGAGGAAGAGTCGGAGGCCTTAGAGGAAGAGTCGGGTTCCTTGGAGGAAGTCCCACAGTCAAGTGTGAGTTTCCCCCAACCTAGTGCTAGTCACGCCCAACCTAGCACTAGTGCTCCCTCCTGGACCCCCGTCCCTGAAAATTTTGCTCCACGGATTCCAGATTTCGTTCCCCAATCAGGAATCCAGTTTGAGACTGCCAACTTCAGGGAAATAGACTTTTTCAAAGTCTTTTTCTCTGAGTCAATCGTCGGTCTCATGGTGGAGCAAACAAACTTGTATGCCCAGCAATTTTTGGCCGAACACCCAATTTCTTCATTCTCTACTTGGAGTCCCGTGGACTCTGTAGAAATGATTAAATATTGGGGACTGGTTCTTCACATGGGGATTGTGAAGAAACCAGAAATTCGCCAATACTGGAGTACCGATATTTTATATCAAACTCCAGTATTTGGCATGGTTATGTTTCGCAAACGTTTTGAGGCGATTCATAAATTTCTCCATTTCAGGGACAACACTGAAAGCCTTCCCCGCGATGACCCGAATTTTGATAGACTGTTCAAAATTCGGCCGCTCATCGAACACTTCAGCAACAAGTTTGCTGAAGTGTACATTCCCGAAAGAGAAATTTGTGTGGATGAATCCCTCGTCCACTACAAAGGGAGGCTTCAGTTCCGTCAGTACCTGCCCAGCAAAAGGGCGAGTACGGGATAAAACTCTACAAGCTGTGTGAGAGTTCCTCAGGGTACACTCTCAGCTTTAGAGTTTACCAAGGAAAGGACACCAAGATCCAGCCCCCAGAATGTCCACTTGCTTTGGGGGTGAGTGGGAAAATAGTGTGGGATTTGGTCTACCCAATGCTTGATAAAGGTTACCATCTGTACGTTGATAACTTTTATACAAGTATCACACTATTTCAATCCCTCTCTGCCAGAGCTACCGTCGCTTGCGGTACCGTGCGCAGAAACCAGAGGGGTCTCCCTTTGCCGCTAATTGAGCAGCCTCTCCGAAAGGGTGAGAGCCGAGCCCAATGTAGCAGCAACATGCTTGTGGTCAAGTTCAAAGACAAAAGAGATGTCTTTGTTTTGACCACAATCCATGGTCCCGACACCACGGCCACCACCGTTCGAGTTACCACAGCACCGGTCCACAAACCGGACTGTGTCCTGGCGTACAACCATCACATGGGGGGAGTTGATCTTTCTGATCAAGTCCTCCAGCCCTATAGTGCCATGCGGAAGGTGAAGGTGTGGTACAAAAAACTGGCTGTGCACATCGTACAAATGGCACTGTATAACACATGCGTGCTATCACGATGTGCAGGCCAGAACCACACCTTCCTTCAGTTCCAGGAGGCGGTGATAAAGGCCATGATTTTTGGAGAGGAGGACGGAGCGCGCCCCATCACCCCTGGAACTGAAGTTTCCCGTATGGTACCAGGGCAACATTTTCCCAGTGAGGGGATAACAAGAAAAAGGTGCCGGGTGTGCTATAAAAGGGGGACAAGAAGAACGACTCGTTTCCAATGTGAAACGTGTCCTGACAAACCTGGACTGTGTTTGAATGAATGCTTCAGAATTCATCACACGTCCATGGACTAAACACATCCAGACATTCCACAACAGAACTCGCCCACTCTAGGCTGACATACACAACACCACACACACCAACCTGACGTACACTAAACCACACACGCCAACCTGACATACACTACACCACACACACCAAGCTGACGTAGTGTGTCAGGTTGGTGTGTGTGGTGTAGTGTACATCAGGTTGGTGTGTGGCCTAGTGTACGTCAGGTTGGTGAGTATGTGTGCTGTACACTACACTACACACACCAACCTGACGTACACTACACCACACACCAACCTGACGTACACTACACCACACACACCAACCTGACATAGTGTGTCAGGTTGGTGTGTGTGGTGTAGTGTACATCAGGTTGATGTGTGCGGCCTAGTATACGTCAGGTTGGTGAGTATGTGTGCTGTACACTACACCACACACACACCAACCTGACGTACACTACACCACACACACCAACCTGACATAGTGTGTCAGGTTGGTGTGTGTGGCCTAGTGTACGTCACGTTGGTGAGTATGTGTGCTGTACACTACACCACACACACCAACCTGACGTACACTACACCACACACACCAACCTGACGTAGTGTTTCAGGTTGGTGTGTGTGTGTGGTGTAGTGTACATCAGGTTGGTGTGTGTGGCCTAGTATACGTCAGGTTGGTGAGTATGTGTGCTGTACACTACACCAGACACACCAACCTGACGTACACTACACCACACACCAACCTGACGTACACTACACCACACACACCAATCTGACATAGTGTGTCAGGTTGGTGTGTGTGGTGTAGTGTACATCAGGTTGATATGTGCGGCCTAGTGTACTGTACACTACACCACACACACACCAACCTGACGTACACTGCACCACACACACCAACCTGACATAGTGTGTCAGGTTGGTGTGTGTGGCCTTGTGTACGTCAGGTTGGTGAGTATGTGTGCTGTACACTACACCACACACACCAACCTGACGTACACTACACCACACACCAACCTGACGTACACTACACCACACACACCAACCTGATGTAGTGTTTCAGGTTGGTGTGTGTGTGTGGTGTAGTGTACATCAGGTTGGTGTGTGTGGCCTAGTATACGTCAGGTCAAATGGCGCTCCTTCCCTTCTGAGCCCTGCCGTGCGCCCAAACAGTGGTTCCTCCCCACATATGAGGTATCAGTGTACTCAGGAGAAATTTCCCAACAAATTTTAGGATCCATTTTATCCTGTTGCCCATTTGAAAATGAAAAAATTGAGGCTAAAAGAACATTTTTGTGAAAAAAAAGGACTTTTTCATATTTACGGCTCAATTTGTGAAGCACCTGGGGGTTTGGAGTGCTCACTATGCATGTAGATAGGTTCCTTGGGTGGTCTAGTTTCCAAAATGGGGTCACTTGTGGGGGTGCTCCAATGTTTCGACACACAGGGACTCTCCAAACGCGACATGGCAACCGCTAAATATTCCAGCATATTTTCCATTCAAAAAGTCAAATGGCGCTCCTTCCCTTCTGAGCCCTGCTGTGCACCCAAACAGTGGTTTATGACCACATATGAGGTATCGGTGTACTCAGGAGAAATTTCCCAATAAATTTTAGGATCCACTTTATCCTGTTGCCCATGTGAAAATGAAAAAATTGAGGCTAAAAGAAAATTTTTGTGAAAAAAAAGGTACTTTTTCATATTTACGGCTCAATTTATGAAGCACCTGGGGGTTCGGAGTGCTCACTATGCATCTAGATAAGTTCCTTGGGGGGTCTAGTTTCCAAAATGGGGTCACTTGTGGGGGTGCTCCAATGCTTAGGCACACAGGGGCTCTCCAAATGCGACATGGTGTACGCTGAGGATTGGAGCTAATTTTCCAGTCAAAAAGTCAAATGGCGCTCCTTCCCTTCTGAGCCCTGCTGTGCGCCCAAACAGTGGTTTATGACCACATATGAGGTATCGGTGTACTCAGGAGAAATTTCCCAACACATTTTACAATCCATTTTATCCTGTTGCCCTTGTGAAAATGAAAAAATTGAGGCTAAAAGAACATTTTTGTGAAAAAAAAGGACTTTTTCATATTTACAGCTCAATTTGTGAAGCACCTGGGGGTTTGGAGTGCTCACTATGCATTTAGATAAGTTCCTTGGGGGGTCTAGTTTCCAAAATGGGGTCACTTGTGGGGGTGCTCCAATGTTTCGGACACAGGGACTCTCCAAACGCAACATGGCACCCGCTAAATATTCCAGCATATTTTCCATTCAAAAAGTCAAATGGCGCTCCTTCCCTTCTGAGCCTTGCTGTGCACCCAAACAGTGGTTTATGACCACATATGAGGTATCGCTGTACTCCGGAGAAATTCCCCAACAAATTTTAGGATCCATTTTATCCTGTTACCCATGTGACAATGAAAATATTGATGATAAAACAAAATTTTTGTTGGAAAAATTAAAATGCCCATTTTTTTCTTCCATGTTGCTTTAGTTCCTGTGAAGCACCTGAAGGGTTAATAAACTTCTTGAATGTGGTTTTGAGTAGCTTGAGGGGTGCAGTTTTTGGAATGGTGTCACTTTTGGGTATTTTCTGCCATATAGACTCCTCAAAATGACTTCAAATGTGAGGTGGTCCCTAAAAAAAATGGTTTTGTAAATTTTGTTGTGAAAGTGAGAAATCACTGGTCAAATTTTAACCCTTATAACGTCCTAACGAAAAAAAAATTTGATTCCAAAATTGTGCTGATGTAAAGTAGACATGTGGGAAATGTTATTTATTAACTATTTTGTGTCAAATAACTCTCTGGTTTAACAGAATAAAAATTCAAATTTTGAAAATTGTGAAATTTTCAAAATTTTCACTAAATTTCCATTTTTTTCACAGATAAACGCAAAAATTATCGACCTAAATTTACCACTAACATGAAGCCCAATATGTCACAAAAAAACAATCTCAGAATCGCTAGGATCCGTTGAAGCGTTCCTGAGTTATTACCTCATAAAGGGACACTGGTCAGAATTGCAAAAAATGGCCAGGTCATTAAGGTCAAAATAGGCTGGGTCATGAAGGGGTTAAAAACATTGGCTAGAGATCATGACAGGCAAATGTGAAAAAGCTGAACAGAGGATTCAGTTTTATGTAATCTACAGGTGCTTCTCGCAAAATTAGAAGATCATCAAAAAGTTCATTTATTTCAGTTCTTTGATACAAAAAGTGAAACTCATATATTATATAGTGTCATTACAAAGAGTGGTCTATTTCACATGTTTATGTTCAGTAAATGCACTCAGTACTTGGTCGGGGCTCCTTTTGCATCAATTACTACATCAATGTGGCATGGCATGGAGGCAATCACTGATTATGGAAACTTCACACTAGACCTTGGAAATCAAGGTCCCAGAGTCTGGAGGCAGACAATCCAAGTTGCTTCAGGTCTAGTGTGAAGTTTCCACAATCAGTGATGGTTTGGGGAGCCATGTCATCAGCTGGGGTAGGTCCACTCTATTTTATCAAGACCAGAGAACTTCATGCTTCCATCTGCCGAGAAGCTTTTTGGAGATGGAAATTTAATTCTCCAGCAGGACTTGGCACCTGTCCACACTGCTAAAAGTACCAATACCTGGTGCAAAAACAACCGTGTCACTGTGTTATGGAAATATATATGTATATGTATTTCATGTAGATCTCACTTGCCTGCTATAGGCTATATACTGCTATATACTCATGTATTCTTATATAGCTATATGCTGTTGTGAGCTCATCTGTTCATTCATCTTTTGTGTCCGAGGATCTCCCTCTTCTGGTGAAGGAAGGTAGTGAGGCTGATTACCAAACACCTGATCAGGTGGATGGTGACTGGGTAATGGGAACTTCTGACTGGATATAAGGCAGCCGACGCCCTTCTGAGTCGCTGATGATTTCTCTGCTGGATTCTTGGAGACCAGTCTGATTCCTGCTTCCCAAAGATAAGTTTTTGCTCTGCTATTGAACGTATTAGTTTTGGTTTTGTTTACCTTGTTTTTTGGAGTTCAGCCATCCCCGGCCGGGGGTGTGCTGGATTCTTTTTCCTTGATCAGTGTTCTCTTTTGCTCTGCTTCCAGAATATTCTGAGTGCTGATATAGGGTTTGAAGTCTAGTGACTTCAGGGTCCTTTTTGCTTATCAGTTGTGTTGGTAATATTTTTAGCAGGGTTTTCTCGGATTGCAGACAGCAGTTTTTCTATCCTGTCCTTTTTAGTTAGCTTGGGCCCCATCATTTGCTCAACCTATCTTTCTATCTGTGTTAGTGTTTTCATCTTGCTGCACCGTCATTATATGTTGGGGGCTGCCTATTGCTTTGGGGTCTGCTCTGGGGCAGTCAGTTTTTCCCTTTTCTCTCTTTAGGCTTATGTAGATCTCCGGCTGTGACGAGGTGTCTAGGATCACCGTAGGAACACTCCACGGCTACTGCTAGTTGTGTGATAGGATTAGGGGTCTGCAATCCGCTAGTTTCCAACCTCTTTGTTTTTCTGGGCTGAGCTTGTGTTTTGTTTTTTCCTCCTCAGTGACTCAATCATAACAATATGCATACAGATACATATTCACAGTTTGAACCTTATAACTAGCTGGTGGAAGTTGACCTGCTACCCAGTCATCTCATGATAGCATTGTCTTCTGACTTGAGAAATATCTAGCAGACATAGGGAATGAGGAAGTAAGGCCAGATGGTCCAGCCGATATTGGAGACTTGCTGACGAGTGCAAGACTCCGTACAGTAAATCACTTGGTCTCTAAGTAACCCCATGTCGGACACCCATATATGTTCATGTATTTAAACTAACCAATAAGATAAGAAGTAAAGCCTTTATGTTAATGAGTAACCACTCCTTTCTGTACAGCTGATAAAACCAAGTATATACAATAAAGTTTCCAGAGTTCTGCTGGAATGAGTTGCTGCTAACCAAGTGTAGCTTCCTCTTTTCCTTTGAGCGCTCAATAAGACTCTGTCTAATTAGGACAGGCCACAGCAAGCACAGAGATATATATCTATATCAATCAAAATTTCCTTGTCAACTGTGCTTGATTGGCCAGCAAATTCGCCTGACCTTAGCCCCATAGAAAATATATGGGGTATTGTCAAGAGGAAGATGAGACATCAGACCCAACAATGCAGACGAGCTGTAGGCTGCTATCAAAGCAACCTGGGCTTCTATAACACCTCAGCAGTGCCACAGGCTGATCACCTCCATGCCACGCCACATTATGCAGTAATTGATGCCAAAGGAGCCCCGACCAAGTATTGAGTGCATTTACTGAACATACATTTCAGTAGGCCAACATTTCGGATTTTAAAATCATTTTTAAAGCTGATGTTATAAAGTATTCTAATTTACTGAGATAATGACTTTTGGGTTTTCATTGGCTGTAAGCCATAATCACCAACATTAACATAAATAAACACGTGAAATAGATCACTCTGTGTGTAATGACTCTATATAATATATGAGTTTCACTTTTTGTATTGAAGAACTGAAATAAATTAACTTTTTGATGACATTCTAATTTTGTCATACACACTTATGTATTTTTTTCAAAGTAGGAGAATTGTACCGGCATGGTACTGTGAGTGCAGGGTTTCAATAGGAGTTGCCAGCAAAGTCAATGGGATAAGCTACTGTATCAAGATGTTGATTTGTATTTTTTTTTTTTTTTTACAAAAGGTTATTTATGGTCTTTTTTTGCAGCAAGTAAGGGTAAGAATAAGCATGCAGCAGACACCAATATGACAGATGTTAAATTATGCATGAGTAGCCAGAAAATAATTTACAGAATTATTTTTTTTTATTAATATAATACCTTCGCTCCTCTTCTTCCCAGAGCCATACCTTTTTTTATTTATCCATCAATATGGCTGTGGGAGGGCTTGTTTTTTGCGAGACGAGTTGTACGTTTGAAAGACACCATTTATTTTACCATATAGTGTACTGGAAAATGGGAAAAAAAAATCCAGTACTGTGAAATTGTAAAAAAAAAGTGCAATTTTACAATCGTATTTTGGAATTTTTTTTTTTACCATGTTCACTAAATTCCAAAATTGACCTGCCATTATGATTTTCCAGGTCATTACAAGTTTGTGGATACCAAACATGTATAGGTTAGTTTTTACTTAACTGGTGAAACAGGAATCCAAAATTTGTAAAAAATTTTTTAAAAATGGCGCCATTTTCAGAGACCTATATCCCTTTTTCAGGATATGGGGCTGGCTGAGAGCTTATTTTTTGCATGTCAAGCTGAGATTTTATTGATAACATTCTGTTGTAGCTACAATGTTTTAATCCCTTGTTATTGCACTTTATTACACTGTTACCAAAAAAATGTAGCTCTGGCATTTTGTTTTTTCTTGTTACGCCATTTACCCATCGGATTAATTATTTTCATATTTTGATAAATTGGCCATATCTGATTGTGGCGATACCAAATATGTGTATTTTTTCAACTTTTTTATTTTTTATTTTGAATGGGGTAAAAGGGGGGGTGAATTGAACGTTTATATTTTTTAATTTTTTTTTATTTTTATAAGCATATTTTTTCTATTTTTTACTTACTGTAATAGTCTCCGTAGGAGACTTGAAGCTGCGATCGTTTGTGCTAAAACCCTGCCATGTGTAGCAAAAATGCTCAACTGCCATGAACGTCGTCTACTGAGTGACACTCATAATACATCGGCAATAATAACCACAGGAGTCTCCTGTAGACGTCGGGTTGTCAAGCCAACGCATTGGCACCCCGTGATCATGTGACAAGGGTGGCGATGGGCGGAGAAATTGGCGCGCTTCCGGTGCGGGAATGTTCAATGCCACTGTCAGAGATTGACAGGGGCATTTAATATGTTAACAGCGGTGGGTGGATTATGATCAGATCAGCTGTCGTGCCTGGAAACATGCGGGCCCGCATCAAAGGGGGGAGGCGAGCTATGACATACCTATTTTTCATAGGTCATGACATGTATGCTTTTGCAAATGCTGGCATTTCCCTTGAGCAAACAAGTAGTCAACAGCAATTCTTAAAACTTTACATTATGCTATTTGTCCTGTGATTTCTAAAATATATGAGCAAATAGAGAGCTGGGTTTTACCAGGTGGTGGGATGTCCCTTTAAGAAATTGTCCCTCTCCCACCCGTTAATATAATGGAAGAAAAGGTTGGCAGTATTACCAAAAGCAGAACAAACATATTGGGCACAAGGCGTGCGAGAGGTCATGACATCATGGCGCCAATGACCTCTCACGTGCGTGTGCGCATTCCGGTACAATGCGGGAGATACAAAGTTTACATCTCGAGCAGTGTGGGATCCAAAGATGCATTGAGAACCGGATAGGTGGTGGTGAGTAGCAGAGGCCAACATTCAAGTGAGTATGACATTTTTTTAATTTTTTTGCATACTATGTTTTTACAATAATTGCTGGAGAGCCATTACATTTGTGGAAAATGACTGCACCACAAGATGAATTTCCCAACAAGAAACACGTGAACAGGCAGAGTTGAATTTTGCATGACATGCTCTGTTTTAAGGCTCGCTCACAAGAGCACGTATATCAGAGGAGTACTATTCAATGTTTAATCGGATAGCACTGGGACCATTGTTATTTTTGAGGCAGTGCTGATCATCGATTTTTTTCTCATGCGGATTCACAATGAGAAAAAAGAACGCTGCGATTTGTAGAGCAAATCGGATGCCATACACCCATTAAAGTGGAAGACATCAGACTGCATTCGGATTGCATAAGACATAAGTCCCACTGATAAGTGTGATGCATAGTGTCTGGGCAGCCTATTAATGACGCCCATAGTATTAGAAGGCGGGCCGCTCACCACTGTATATATGCATCACACAGAAAAACCAAGCCAACATGAAGAGGTCTAGCTGCATCCTGCAAAAATGATAAAAAGTGCAAAAAGAGAAATAGATATGGGGTATTAGTTACTATTTTGGACAAAGCAGATAAGCTCACAACCCAACGTCAAGGGTCCCCAGATATTGTGAGTCCCTAACACTAAATCTAAATGGCGAACACAAGGAAAAATAAAACGGTGGGTTGCGAGCTTATCTGCTTTGGCCAAAATAGTAACTAATACCCCATATCTTTTTATCTTTTTGCACTTTTTATCATTTTTGCAGGATGCAGCTAGAGCCCTTCATGTTGGCTTGGTTTTTTTGTGTGATGCATGTATACAGTGGTGAGCGGCCCGCCTTCTAATACTATGGGCGTCATTAATAGGCCACTCAGACACTATGCATCACACTTATCAGTGTGACTTATGTCTTATGCAAGCCTTATTAGTGTGCATTTTTCCACTAGGCAGCCGGACCTTGTTGGGTTACTGGCTGTCTTCATCAGTGGAATGCACCTGTGCTGCCCCAGCCTTTATCACTGGGGCTTTGTTGTATCCTGCCAGTGCATTAGTCAGGGTTTGGTGAGTTACCTGACAAATGTTGTCTCTTTTTTTGAAATTTTGGAAAATTTTATTTTTCCAAGTGTTCTGCATTCGGATGACATCTGAGTGCAGTCCGATGTCCGTGGACTCACAGAATAAAGAAGATGGAAACATTTTGTTTTCCATTTTCTCCTCATCTGTGCTACGATTCTGTCATCCAAGGGAATCAGATCACACTAAGATAACACTGAGCAAACTCGGATTAGAGGGTCATTAACATAAATAATCCAAATATCTTGCATGAGAGAATCTATGATAGTCTGTGTTAAGGCGAGATCGCTGTGTGTGATGGGGATCAGCAACCGGCCTACCATCGCTGATCGTGCTCGAGTGGCCTGGGCGGTTTTTCAACTGCTGGTCTCCCACTGCCCAGCACGCTTCGCTGCGTGTGGCAGCGAGAAACCAGCGATGCTAATGTAAACATCGGGTATCCAGGAGCCGCAGCTCCTAGATACCCAATGTTTACCTTAGAAACCAGCATGTACACCAGTTTCCAAGGTAAACAGCAGGTATCCAGGAGTCACACAGCTCCTGGATACCCGACGTTTACATTGGAAGCCAAGCGTCACTGATCGCTGGGGCTGTCTATGTGACCAGCCTAGCGATGTCCCAGCGATCTCATCATGTCAGATCGCTGGGACATCGTTTAATGTGACGGGGCCTTTAGGCATCAGAATCCTGCCTCTGCACAGGAGGAATCTCAAGCCTTGCCTTCTGCGGTCTCCCATTCTGTCCTGGCCACAGAGGAGGCTGCTCAGCAAAGACGTCATTCCCAGCGTCTTGATCAGGCCAGTGCTGTCAGTTCAGTTGCTGCTGCCATCTCAGGGCCAGTGATAGCAGCCAGCAGTGGTCAGCAGCAAGCAGCTCCTGGGACTAAGTCCTTCTTTCGGGCTACTGAGCATGCCCATGGGACGACCTCGGAGGTCACATGCTCAGGTCCTCAAGCAGCTCGGATTGGATCATCAGGAAGGTCCCAGAAGTTCCGCCAACCCTAACAGTCTGACCCCAGTCTCAACAACAGGTTCTCTTGAAAGGGAACCTGTCACCAGGTTAGGCCGATATGAGATGTGGCCACTGCCCTTCAGGGCTGATATACAGCAATGCTGGGCAGACTGTGTTAATGATACAGGGACGCATCACCCAAATGAACCAAGAAGGTGGACGGTTATCATAAGAAGATGGAAGGCGCCAGACCAGGACCTGCGACAACCCTCGGACTGGACCCCTCCCCGGGTCAGTATAATAAGTTATTTTTCTTCTCTTACAGGTTGAGGGCTTATATACAGCATTATAGAATGCTGTATATCAGGCCTGAAAGGTGGTGGCCTCATCTCATATTGGCCAAAGCCTGATGACAGGTTCCCTTTAATTGCCAGATTATTTAGGGGCAAGCCTTGTGGACAAGAGGAATGGTAACACCCAGTTGTCAATATATTTATAAATATTCAGGAAGAACAGTACAATTGCAGGATTATGGGACCGTATGCTCCAGAATTGTCATTTCACGGGGATTTCAAACACTTACAAATCAGACCTATCAGAATTGGTGACAGGTCCTCATTAAAATCTACTTTATCTACAATACTTTGTTTTTAAAGGGCACAATAAATACATTGTATGCGAAGAACAACCTCATGATTGATGATTCATAGCCATCACATTTTAATTAGTCTCTTGGAATTGAAACCACTTGATAAACCATAGATAGGACTAGCGATACTTTTACCGCTTTTGGAACCGCGCAAGAATAACTGCATGATGAAACGGGATGACTGGAAGTCAGTTTATATTGTTAGTCATTTTATTTTGTCTTCAAACAGTCAATATATTTTTGATTTCCTCCTGTTCATTTTACAAGTTTATTTTGTTCCTTTTTTCTGTATACAGAGATATTGAACACTTAGCACTGAGATGGCAGAACTGAACCAGGGCATCGTCTGTCGCAAGGACGTTAACAAGAGGGACTTACCATTGTGATCTCGGAACGAGCCTCTTCTTCTTACTTTACAAAGTACACACTCCAGATTATTTGTCTAAAATGTTTGAAATTGAATAAGTGCAATAGTTGTAAGGTTAGTGATGCTTTATCCGACGCGCTCGCACTGATTATAGTATAGCTGAATACGCTTTGTTCCCTTTGAATGTCTAAGTGCTTTCTAAGAGGATACCATGGGGCACCGGGCTCGCCTTTCTATTATTCTGTACAAGAAATTTTCAAAGGCTCACTTGCAGGTTCTAAATTGACCCTTTTACAAATTCTGCCATTTTTTTCCCTGTTGTGGCACAATAATGAGACACTTTGGAGACCGCTCACATGTAGGACTGCCAGAAAAACATGATTCACGTGTCACCGCTTCCTATTATGTAGAGCTGTGCCTCACAACAATGTTGCGACTGCTCCTTTCCAGCATCACAACAGACATACTGTACGCCTTCTGTCACCGGCACGGATGATCACACCGCGTATGATGTAATCCAGACCATGAAACACATCATTTCAGATTAAAAGCCTCCAATTTTCCTTCCGATGGAAATGCTTAATGAAGTAGTTACAGTTTAAGAAAGTCATTTATGTATTTATTATTATTAATTTATTTATTTTGTTATGTTTTAATAATAAATATCAGACAGATGGAGAGATAGATATCAGACAAAAAAGAGATACGGTATATTGATCAATATGAAAGATCGGACAGTTTTATGTCAATTCCTGGATTGAAGACAAGAAAAGGGACAAATATAAGTTCTCCCTTTTACATTTTCTCCTGCAAGTTCCCCTCCTGTCTTTGACATAAAAAAGATACATAAAAATTTAGGATGTGTGAATTTGGTCTTATCAGACTGAACAAGCAGCGCAGCTTAGTGACTACTACTGTATATCGGTAACTCATATTTCTATTACCCACACATTATTATTAATACTATTCTACTTTTATGATATTTGCTAAATATTTGTTCCATTTTATTCTTTTATTTTTATTTTTTTAGGCTAAAATATATTTTTTTCTTGTTTTTGTTAGTAGGATTTGTTTGTTGTTCTTTCACATCATATTTTACTCATTTTTTTCCCTTCCTTAGATTAAAATATTTTTTTTCTTGTTTTTGTTAGTAGGACTTGTTTGTTGTACTTTTTTATCCTCTTTTATTCATTTTCTTTTCTTTCTTGGCTCAACTATTTTGTTTCTTGTTTTTGTTAGTATGGCTTGTTTGTTGTACTTTCATGTCGTATTTTATTCATTTTTTTCTTTTTTAGGTTAGAATATTTTTTTTTCTTGTTTTTGTTAGCAGGGCTTGTTTCTTGTACTATTTTGGCCCATTTTATTCATTTTCTTTTCTTTCTTGGGTTCAAATATTTTGCTTCTTAATTTTGTTGGTAGGACTTGTACTTTTTTGTCCTATTTTATTAATTTTTTTATTTCTTAAGTTCAAATGTTTTTCTTTTCTTTTCTTGATTTTGTTAGTAAGACTTGTTCATTGTACTTTTTTGTTCTATTTTATTCATTTTTTCTTTCTTAGGTTCAAATTTTTTTTCTATTTTTCTTGTTTTTGTTAGTAGGACTTGTTTATTGTACTTTTTTGTTCTATTTTATTCATTTTTTCTTTCTTAGGATCAATTTTTTTTTCTTGTTTTTGTTAGTAGGACTTGTTTCTTGTACTATTTTTGTCCCATTTTATTCATTTTCTTTTCTTTCTTAGGTTCAAATATTTTGTTTCTTAATTTTGTTGGTAGGACTTGTACTTTTTTGTCCTATTTTATTCATTTTTTTTCTTTCTTAGGTTCAAATTGTTTTTATTTTTTTTTCTTGTTTTTCTTAGTATGGCTTGTTTATTGTACTTTTTTGTTCTATTTTATTCATTTTTTCTATCTTAGGTTACATTTTTTGCTATATTTTTACTTGTTTTTGTTAGTGGGACTTGTTTGTTGTACTTTTTTTTGTTCTATTTTATGCATTTTTATCTCTTTCTTAGGCTAAAATATATTTTTTTCTCATGTTTGTTCCACCACCTGAGAACAGAACTACTAGGTATTACATTAGAACTTTTAATAAAGAATATGCAATGAAGGAAAAGATCTTATCTAACTCACCTTAATCATCAAACTACTTGGTAGGGATCCAAAAGCAGAAAAGGAACAAATATCAGTCCATGAAAAAGAAAAGGTTAGGCTGCGTACAGTATTACTAGTTCCTTCACTAAGTCCTTGAGAAGTTTACTTTTATTAATGCGCCAAGGTTTTGTAGATCGCACCGCACGTTGACTGCCGGCTGTTAAAGGTCTTCTGTAACCACTGATTCTTTTATATACATTGAAACATGTAATTTATGCTTTACTGTTTTATGAACGAACAGACATGACCATAAATAGGAAAATACATCTTGTACGTTTATGCCAATAATTTTTTGAAACAATTACAATATAATAAGTATAATAGAAGGGACATAAAACGAAATATATCTATACGGCAGATAATTCCACTTTACTTATTGCTTATATTTGAGACGTTGTCTGCTGAAGACATTTTATCTGTGCCAGCAATGTCCCTGCCTCTTGCCCCTAGGAAGCCATGTAAATGTTCATAAATCGTTTTAATTATACATTCTGCTTAATTAGAATTTGATTTTTTGTGATTACATGGCTTCTATCATATGTGTGCAGTGATCCCTATGACAGCCCGATGCTGTTGATGTCGGGATTTCAGCTACGTCCTATATATACATGCTCCAAACTGAGAACACATATACAAGAGGAGATATATCTCTACAAGTATAATTAATAGTAACAAGTGCCGTCTTTGTGGTGACCATTTGGATAGCAAATCGCCACTTTGTCCTTTTTTGATAGCTGAGATATATATTTTAGTCAGTCCCACTGCAGTTTGGCCAACCATTGCTGATACCTATTGGTAATGTTCTCCTGTTCAAATTGGTGCATTTGGCGTCATGGCCACAGCCAGCAATAAGGACATTGGTAATTGGTGCCTGCCATTCAAGGCATGACTATAGAAAGGAAGGTCATTTTTTAGGTTTCCCTGACTTCTGAGATGGTAAAGCCTAAAGGTCTTTGTTTCTGGAGAATCAGCCTAAATTCTCCAGCGCTATAGATGATGAAGAGAGGGTTTGGGTCTACAGGCAGACAGGCAGCAGTCAGTAGTGTGAAGGGCAGGAGAAACACTCTCCCAAAGGAAACAGGGGGCTCAGAACTAGAAGTCAAAGTTTAAAACCTAAATTCCATGAATCAGAAGACAACATCTTTGGCCGAAAAAAGCAGTTGACCCTTTACAATAGTATGCTGGTCTTTAAAAGGACAGAATATGGTTGTGACTAGAGATGAGCGACTTTGCCTTTTTTCTGGTCGAGTCGGGTTTCATGAAACCCGACTTTCGCAAAAGTCGGGTCGAACGAAATCGGCCGATTATCGTGAAAAGTCGAAGGCCGACTGAAACACGAAACCCAATGCAAGTCAATGGGGAAGCAATGTCGGCAGGGAGTGGAGGACAGGAAACACACCTACAGTGCCCTTTTTAATGCCAAAAACATCAATTCTGATTACTGAAGCTTTTCAACCTTAATTTACTTCATAATACTAGTTACGCACTGAAAAATGGGGGTTATTTGGCTAAATTTGTGGGGGGGTGGGGATGGCTCCAGGTTTTCATGTGCCCTGGGCCAAAGAGCACCCCTTTAACACATACCACAACTCATGATGCTCCGATACCGCAGAGAAATAGCGGCATAGTACAATGAAAAATACTTCACTTTTTACATCTCATGACTGATATCCATTTTTAATAGCTCCAAAAGCGGACATTATATTACTCCATACAGTATTATGGCCACCGCATAGTGCGCTATACAGACTAATGAGGCCCATATATTTCTCCATACAGAATCATTGGTCCCATATAATGTTTGAAACAGTATATGATGAGCTCCCCATAATGCTACAGTATATGTTGGTCCCCATGGATGAAGCTCCACTGTTTTATGGGCCCAAATAATGCTCCATACATAATGTTCCCCATTTCTAATGCTCTAGTGTATAATATGCCCTGCAAATGCTGCTCCAGTGTCTGATGTCCACCTTTGGAATGCTCCAGTGTATGGTGGGCCCCATATATCATTCTCCAGAGTATAGTGCTCCCCAAAAATTGCTGTCCCAACATTGAAAACAATTAAATAAGTCTCCTCGCTATGGAATCCCTGTACTAGTCTGGATTCCTCGTCGTCCCCATCGTCCATCTCACTGTACTTGGCTGTTTAGGCAGAGGGCGTACAAACGTGATGTCATTGCGCTCTCTGATCAGACTATCACTGTCAGGAAACGCGGAAGACGTCATGGCCGTGGAGCAGGGAGAGGTAAGTATTTGAACTTTGCAAGTGCTGTGATCCTGAGCAAGCAGGGGGGCCCACTCGTTGGTGATGGCAGTGGCACTGGGCCCCTCTAATAGTATGGCGGTGTGTGGCGGTGTGTCTGACGGCGGGTGGGGGTGGGCCCTGCCGAGACACTTTTGCGTACTATGAGGGGCCCTGTGCCAGTGCCGTCGCCCATGAGTATGCCCCCCCACCAGCTCAAGGAACCTGCACTTTCATCTGCACCTTCCTCTTTGTCACCGTGTAAGGTGGTATAATATGTGGGAAGGGGAACCTGAGTTCCCTCTGGGTCAGATTCTGGCTGTGTAGAGTGTGAGGGGAATGTAGTGGTCTGGGTCAATGTACCAGCAGAATCATCTAGCAATGGCTGGGCATCAGTGCACTTGTGGCGTTCCCAGGAGTACGGTCGCCACAGTGGCATTACCTTCCTCCTAGGGAGTGTGATGTCATGCTTGGGAGCAACGAAGGATCTCTCTAGCAGTTAAACCAACAAACAACACATTTCCTACTCCACGCCAGCAGGGAGACCTCTGAGCATGACTGCTGAGGAGCTGCTCTTTGTGGTCGGGAGGAGGTAAGTTAGGCCATTCTGTGCACGGAAGGGGAAGTGTGTGGACGTGAGAAGGGGAGCTGGAGGATGAGCAGAGTTAAGGCTCACTCCTAGCTGGAGCGCATGGTCCGGAGTCTGGTCTCCAAGTTTGTAGGGACACTGACGTTCCTGCAGCAGAATCCGGAGGAAGTAGCAGCTGTAAATGCTCTGTACCCAACTGAGGCTCAGAGGCCCCAGCATCGACGTGTGTGAGCCAGAAGGAAAAGGCTACGGCTGCCAGCCAAACGAGAAAGTTCCAAAAGAGAGTCAACAGGGGGAACTTCATTGAACTCAGCACTGCGTGTACCTCAGATAAGCGCTAGAACGGAGGCCACACTACCTATCTTCAGAGAGAGAAATCCAAATTGGCTTCCAAGCTGACCAACTTCTTCTCCATCTGTACTTTGGGTCCTGGACAGCACCTACCAAGTACAGGTAAAGGAACTGCACGACTGTGTCTGTCATCTTTCTCCTGCGCCTGGCGCACAGCTCAGCTACATCCTGCACTGCACACCATCTCCCAACTCTTTCATCTGCCCTGCGACTATGGCCCTACCTGTGCAGGTCTTCTACATCTTAGCTGCACCACAACATCTGTCCCACAGAAGCGACACTGCAGCGCTGGTCAATCTAATCAGAAACCATAGGTGGCGTCACGTATCATTCACCTATAAATGTAATTCACCCCTTTGCTTGGACGCCCAGGGCCACGGAATGGGTCACCACCACCGTGACACATCCCTGTGAGTCACCGGCCCGGTACCGATTAACCCGACTGCCCTGGATGGCCACCCACACTCCATGTCAGATTCATCTTGGACTGGGGGATTCATGATTTGACTTGATAACCCAGGCATGGTATGATAGAAAGAGCTACATGGACTAATGTGAAGTGTGGCCTGCTGCCTCATTCAGTTTGGGTGGGGGTGCAGGACACAAGGAAAGGAGTTCTTCCTGACCAGGAGCCAGCACTTGACCACTCAGTGCTTGCATTTTTTGAAACTTCAGAAGAGGCGGGCATATTTGATGGAGTCTGTTTTGGCAATGTAAGCCAAAACCAGTTCCTCATGCTCCGCCTTTAAAAGCAGTTAACCTACTCCTAGAAAAGGTATCATTCCAGGCGTTCCGGAGCCAGACCATGACGCAGGCTCAAAACCTCCAGCCTTAGCTGCTATTGTGCTTTTGCCACTACCAGCAGATGCACCACCACCATCACCACCAGTTGCCCCCCCCGCGCCCACGTACGCGGCCTCTTCCACCAAACTTCAAAATTTTGCACAAAATAGACACAAAATAACATCAGATATATGGCACTGTATCAGAAATGTACAGCTCTATTCGGTCAAAGGATAATTGTCAATCTCCATATATACTCCATCAGTCACACAGAGACGCTCACAGGCTCAGTATGGATTAGACAAGAATATAAACAGTAGACAAAGTGTACAGTATCATCAGATAGCAGGTATATATAGCATAGTTTAAACATTAACAATGTACGTCTATATATCAGGAGTAGTGTTGAGCCACCACGCTAGTGTTTTGGTTCGTCACACAGGAGGTAAGTTCGTCGAATGTTCCTCGAACCCCATTGAAAACAATGGCAGGCAAACACATACAAACACATAGAAAACAATTACAAAACACCTTAAAAGGTGTCCCAAAGCAGAGAAAATGCTCAGAAGACAAAAATTACATATGGAAAAGGGCAACTACATTTAGAAAAGAGGTGGAGGAGTAAAAGGAGGAGGTGGAGGAGACACAGATATAGGCTTGTAATTCCCTTATGAAGTCAAGAAAGGCTGGAATAAAAATGTAAAATACCAACCAAAAAAAAAAATTCTGAAATCGAACACAATCATTTACCGTCGGACTTCCCACCAATAAATTATGCCAACTGGCGATCGGGCGGCGTTATTCCCGCGAACCTCCAAACAGCGTCCATGAAGGCAAAGTGTTTGCTTTCCGGGGGCAGTATGATTGCAAAGCTGAACCTTAACACTAGAACTACTGATGGAGTCATTTTGACTCCTTTCGTTTTTTATTTCTCTTCTGTGACTACATTTTTCAGAATTCCGGCTTGAAACTCGGTGACTTTTCCTCAAATATGATGTGAAAAAAGATTTTGTGAGAATAAATAATTTTGGTGAAAAATTTGCGCATTTTTTTCAAAATTTACCAAGAACTACTGAAGGCAGTCATTTTGACTCCCTACTATATTTTGAGGTCCTTTTGTCACTAAATGTTGCTATAAAGTTTTGTGCATAATTTTTTCACTCTGTCTTATTTACCCTGATGTTCATATAGATGTAGTTCAATTTACATGTCAACTTTTCACATTTTCCTTGTGTTTTACCTGCTTGTATTACTGTGTAATACTGAACAAAATAGCTTGTTTACTCTAGGCTCTTATCTTATCAGATTTGATGAGAAATCTACTCGATCGGAGAGACTGCAAACGGACAAGTTTGCTCTATTTTCTACTGTGTGGGACAGGTTTATTGAAAATTGTATTGCGTGTTACAAACCTGGCCCATACATAACGGTGGATGAGCAACTTTTCCCAAGCAAAACTAGGTGTCCATTCACGCAGTACATGCCTTCCAAACCAGATAAATATGGCCACAAATATTGGCTAGCTGTTGATAAGGAGAGCAAATATCTGGCAAATGGCTTCCCTTATCTAGGCAAAAGATGACACACGCCGTGCTGAGGACCGTTTAGCTGACCATGTGGTAATGAAGTTATTGGACCCGTTTTTGAAAAAAGGTCGCAATGTTACAACCGATAATTATTTTACTTCAGTAAAATTAGCTAAACAGCTAAAAAGCAAAGGAACAACCATCGTGGGAACACTGAACAAGATAAGGCGAGAAGTGCCTAAAGAAATAAAATCCATTAAAGAGGAATTGTACAACACTAAAGTGTTTAGAAATGAAGACAATTTTACACTTACAGTATATCAAGGAAAGCCCAACAAAAATGTTGTCATTTTGAGTTCCGTCCATCCAGATGTTGTTGTTGCGTCTGATTCCGCTAAAAAAACTCCAGAAACGGTAAAGTTTTACAATGAAACAAAATATGGAGTAGATGTAGTGGATCAGATGGCACGAAAATATACCACACGAACATGCACAAGGAGATGGCCTGTTCATGCATTTGAAAATGCCTTAGACTTTGCGGGTATAAATGCATGGATAATATTCAAGGAGATTACCCACCAAAAAATGTCACGCAAGGCATTTTTGCAAACGCTTGTGAGAGAGTTGAGTGATCCTTATGTCACAGATAGGGAAAAGGGTTCCACGTCCCAAGCTTCTACATGCTCAGAAGTGATGGTTCAAACAAAATTTTGCCAGATCAAAGAAAAGTGCAAGAAAAATAGATCTGTCGGCAATTGTAAGACTTGTGGTAAGTCTTTGTGTGGGCAATGTACTGCCATAAATCAAAGGCAATGCCTAAAATGTGAAACACCAAATGTTTAGAAGGTGAATTCTGCGCCATATTTTCATTTTTATGCTCCTCCACCTACATTTTCTCTGCTTTTTGTTCTTCAGTTGTTGTTTATATGTGTGCACTTGAATAAAAAAAAATGTTTGAAAAACGTCTATTATAATTATTGTTATTTTCTGTAGAAAAATAAGAAAAGCAGAAAAAAAACAATCAAAAGCATTACTGTTGGATCTCACAATAATAATACATTACAAAAAATATAATTATTAATAAATAACCACAAATGAAACTCTAAAAATAAACGAAAACAAGCAAGGAGTTAAAATGACTCCTTTCAGTAGTTCTAGGCGGGGTCACGAGTCCAGTAGTCCTAGTGTTAAAGGAATGTCCAAAAGGGCACCACCAGAAGTGGAGCCTGCAGCTTAATTGGACTCCACCCGGGAAACCACAACCATGCCACCTCAAGAAGGATGCACATATTGAAAGCTTTGTCAATTGTGTGTGTGGTGTGGTATGTCCGTTTGTAGTTGTGCTAGCAATTTGTCAGCTTTATTCCATTAACGAACGAGACTCCGGCATGCCCCCGAGGTACGCGTCAAGCTTACTAGAGGGATACGCGAGGCTTTGGCACTATCATGGTCTATCATGGCGTTACATGTCCGGGGCTGCATGCGCGCTACACTGAAAAGACCAGCTTTTGTCACTTACAGGTGCAGATAACCAGCAGAACACCGTTAGTGATGGGGATCTGTGATTCCAATTATTCCCCGCGAACGATGATTTCCCAGTAAGTGCAGGTCAACCACAATTCCTGAATTAGGCCTAACCGGCATTCCTGAAAAAATGCAAAAAATTACGTGTCCAAACCACAGTTGCTGTAGCTTGCTTAACAGCTCGGCAGCCGTTCTCAGGCCCAGTATGGATTTGACAAGATTCTAGAAAGTTGATAAAGGGTACAGTTTCACCGGGTAACACGTATATATGTAGCATAGTTTACACATTAAAAAACTATGTCTATATATCAGGAGGCAGGCTCAGACGGTCTCAGGCCCAGTATGGATTAGACGTGATTGGACAAAGGTGAGATAGGGTACCGTATCACTGGATAACAGGTATGTATAGCATAGTTTACACATTAAAAACCTATGTCTATATAACAGGAGGCAGGCTCAGACGGTCTCAGGCCCAGTATGGATTAGACGTGATTGGACAAAGGTGAGAAAGGGTACCGTATCACTGGATATCAGGTATGTATAGCATAGTTTACACATTTAAAACGTAGGTTTATATATCAGGAGGCAGACTCAGACGGTCTCAGGCCCAGTATGGATTAGACGTGATTGGACAAAGGTGAGAAAGGGTAACGTATCACCGGATTACAGGTATGTATAGCATAGTTTACACATTAAAAACCTTTGCCTACAGATCAGGAGGCAAGCTCAGACTGTCTCAGGCCCAGTATGGATTTGACCAACTTGTACAAAGTTGAGAAAGGGTACATTATCACTGGATAGCAGGTATATATAGCATAGTTTAAATATTTAAAATCTCCATGTTCTCAGTATGGATTAGACAACAATCTAAAAAGTAGAAAAAAGGAAATGCATTTGAAGCGTACACCAGTATACACTTTTGGTGGTATTTTTAAATCTTCATATATATTTCTGTCTCAGTAAAACAGTCCAGACTCTCCGCAATAGGAAATGAGATGCATACAATTACTGACATAAATTCTAGTGATTGCAGAAATCTAGGAATTCCTATTCTCGGGATAAACTTCTGTCACAATTCTCAGAGGCGATGCAGACCCTCAATTAATTAGTGTGTGGAGACTGCGAAAACCTTTCTTTGTGAAGAAAGTGTTGCTGTATCGCAGTACCGTTGATCCCATCGCCATTACTCATATCCATATAATTTTGATCACAGGGAGAGATGTAAACATGGTGCTCACTGCCTATCATGCTCTGTCACGTAACTTTGGAGTGCAAAAGACAGAAGCCACAGGCCGTAGGCAATTCATTTGGATTGGCATGAGAGGGCACATTTAAAAATGTGCGCTGGAATGTCACATGTCTGTGGGTAGGAAAACTATGAAAGCTGATGAGAAACCACCACTGCATCTCATTGTGAGTCGACGTCCATAAGAAATGGAAACCATTGATCATCTGAAGCTAGATCCCGGCCAGCGGGACAGGGCATAGCTACGTCTTAACCATCATCTTCTATCAGTTCACCAAATTTGTAGTGGCAGTCCCAGTGAAGGATTTGACAGCCCAGACTACACAGCGGAGGAGCAGGGAGAGGTAAACATTGCAAATGCTGGGGCCCTGCTCAAGCAAGGGGGCCCACTCGTGGGCGTCGGTACTGGCACTGGGCCCCTCATAGTACGGCGGTGTGTCTGACGGCGGGTGTGCACCCCCACTGTCAGAGACACTTGGTTGCACTATTAGGGACCCTGTGCCAGTGCCCGCGCCCAAGAGTCGGCCCACCCACCTGTCCAGGGCAACGGCACTTGCACGGTTGCGTGCACTAGGTGGTGACCCCGGCCATGGGGGGGAGGAGGCAGCCCAGTTGGGGAGGTTTACAAAATGGCATATGTTGATGTGGGACATTCACCTGCTGCTAAAGGCGAAATTGGTCAAGTCCCAGGAAGAGGAGGACCAAAGAAAGCCATTTTTCTGTCAACCTATGTGTCATCAGGGTAAGGTGTGACAAAATCCTTGGAAACCCATGCATCGTTCATTTTAATGAAGGTTAGATCATCCACATTTTGGGTCGACAGACGGGTCCTTTTTTCTGTCAGGATTGATCCAGCAGCACTGAAGACTCTTTCCGATAGCACACTTGCAGCTGGGCAAGTGAGCTCCTGTAAAGCATTTTGTGCCAATTCAGGCCAGGTGTCCAGTTTAGCTGCCCAATAGTCAAATGGGAATGACCTGTGAGGGAGAACATCGATATGGGAGGAAAAGTAGTTTATAAACATAGTTGACAAGTGCTGTCTCCTGTCACTTTCAATTGATGCAGTATTACCAGTCGTGTGAGCGGGACTTGAAAAATCAGTCCACAACATGGTCATGCAACCCCTGTCTCCAACGCCACTTCTGATGTGTGCACCACCAACACCTCTTCCAAGTTGCCCCTGGCCCCTACGGCTCGTGTGAGAGTGTGCTGGGAATGCCTCAACCAACTAGTTTACCAGAGTTGCTTGTTTGTTAGCCAATATTAGGTCAAGGTTCTCCTGTGGCATGATGTTTTGGAATTTGCCTTTATAGCGTGGATCCAGGATGCTGGCCAATCAGTAGTCATCATCGTTCATCATTTTGGCATGGGGGGGTCCCTTTTTAGGAACTGCAAGGCATAATCTGACATGTGGGCCAATGTTCCCGGTGTCAATGATGCACTGCGGTGCTGGGTGGAGGAGCACTTTCAGGCAAATCCACATCCCTCCAGTCACGCACAAACCCAGTACCAGACCTTGCCATGCCCCACGAGAAGCATCGTCCTCCCCTAAATAATCAGAACCATCATCCTCCTCCTCCTCTTCTTCTTCCTCCACCTCGTCCAATACATTTCCCAGAACAGACAATGGCTGACTGTCATCAAGGCTTCCCTCCTCCACTTCCTCATCATTCTCGGCTGCAGACGCCTGCTCCTTGATGTGTGTCAAAGTTTGCATGAGCAAACGCATAAGTGGGATGCTCATGCTTATGATGGCGTCGTCTGCGCTTACCAGCCGTGTGCATTCCTCAAAACATTGAAGGACTTTACAGAGGTCTTTCAGGTTCGACCACTGGACACTTGTCAACTCCACGTCTGCCCTCAAAGTGCCTGCCCGTGTATCCTCCCACAAATGCATTATGGCCTGCCTCTTTTCGCACAGCCGCTCAACCATGTGCAGGGTGGAGTTCCACCTTTTTGCAAGGTCGATAATTAGGCGGTGATTGGGAAGGCGGAGCAATCGCTGCAGCTTCTGCATACAACTGGAGTGTACCGGCGGAGGTGCAAGCACAGTCTTCGAACCTTATGGAGCAGGCCTGTTAATTCCGGAAAATTAGTGAGGAAGCACTGCACCACCAGGTTCAAGGTGTGAGCCAAGCAAGGTATGTGTCTGAGTTTTGAAAGGGCTATGGCTGCCAAAAAATTCCGGTCGTTATCACTAACTACCTTGCCTGCCTCAAGATGTAGACTGCCCAGCCATGACTCAGTTTGTTGCTGAAAGTAGTCGACCAGTACCTCAGCGGTGTGTCTGTCGCCCAAACACATCATCTGCAGCACAGCCTGCTGATGCTTTCCACTAGCTGATCGATAGTGGGACACATCATGTGCACCACTGTCAGCTGCGGATGCAGTGCTTGTGCGACTGCACTCTGTGGACGAGCTTTTGCTTCTGGAGGAGGAGGAGGGTCGAACACCAACAGCCAACTGTTTCCTATACCGTGAGCTAGGCAGCACTGTGCCATCACAGCTGTCCCCTGTGGACCACATTAACCCAGTGCGCAGTGATGGACACGTAACGGCCCTGGCCATGCCTACTGGACCATGCACCAGTTGTGAGGTGCACCTTTCCACTCACTGATTGCTTCAGTGCATGGACAATGCGGTCTTTCACATGAAGGTGGAGTGCTGGGATGGCTTTGCGAGAAAAGAAGTGGCGACTGGGTAGGTCATAGTGTGGTACTGCGTAGGCCATGAGTTCGCGGAAAGCTGCGCTTTCAACCAACCGATAGGGCATCATCTCTAACGAGATTAGTTTTGCAATGTGGGCGTTCAAACCCTGTGTACGCGGATGAGAGGATGAGTACTTTCTTGTCCTACTCATAGTCTCTGGTAAGTTGAGCTGGACTTGAGAGCTGCATATGGTGGAACTAGCCGTGGACATGGCGGACTGAGAGAGGGTTGATGATGGTGATGGAGTTGGTGTTCTTTCTGATGGCCTAGATTCAGTCTTTCGTTGCAATAACAGTGTGATTCCCTGACTGATTTGCCCTTGCGACGACAACTCAACATTTGCTGCTGATGGTGTGCTAACCGGTGGACTTACAGTGGGGGAAACATTGTAGCGTTGCTGACTACCTTCTTTGGGAGCAGTAGCACATGTGGTACGTGAGTTTTGGTAGTCCGTCCACGCTTGTAAGTTCATGGTGGTTAAATGTCTTAGCATGCAACTGGTATTCAAATTTCTCAGATTTTTCCCTCGGCTAAAGGTCTATGCGCACTTCTTACAGATAACCTTTGCCTGATCATTAGGATTTTGTTCAAAAAAGTGCCACACTGCATTCTTCCTACTTTGGAAGACATTTTGAGGCCTTGCACGCTGTGCTATTTTGACCATCTGGCCAAGCTGTCCTGCAACTCTTTTGGTTTTTGTAACCCGTTTTTGGACTGCTCCGGGCCTGCCAGATAACAGCTGTTGCGATGTCAATGCCCGCTGCGGATGTTCCTCCTCCTCTTCTGAGCTATTGGCAGTGGCACCCTCTACCCCAATGGATGCCAATTTGGGTCAACAACTGGGTCATCCACCACCTCCTCTTCAATGTCATGTGCACCTTCCTCTGTGTCACCATGTATAGTGGTATAGTATACGGGAAGGGGCACCTGAGTTTCATCTGGGTCAGATTCTGGCTCAGTACACTGCGAGGACAATGTTGTGCTCTGAGTAAATGTACCAGTAGAATCATCTATCAGTGGCTGTGCATCAGTGCACTCCATGTCAGATTCATCTTTGCCAGGGTAATTCACGATTTGACTTGATAACCCAGACATGGTATGTGAAAACAGCTCCATGGAGTAATCTGTAGTGTGGCCTGCCGCATCCTTCAATTTTGGTTGGGGTGAAGGACATAAGGAAAGGTGTGCTTCATGAACATGAGCCTCCAATGATGACTCGGTGCTTTTATTTTTTAAAACTTCAGAAGAGGAGGCGATAGAGCTTGAGGCTGAGTCAGCAATGTAAGACAAAACTTGTTCTTGAAGCTCCGGCTTTAAAAGCGGTTTACCTACTCCCAGAAAAGGGAGCCTTCGAGGCCTTGTGGAGCAGGATGATGACGCAGGCTCAACACCTCCTGCATTAGGTGCTATTTTGCTTTTGCCACTACCAGCAGTTCCACCACCAACACCAACACCATCATTACCAGCTGCCAACCCCCGCCCTCTTCCATGGACTCTTCCACCACACTTCCTCATTTTTGGGGAAAATATACCCAAAAAACCACCAACTATATGGTACTGTAAAGCAAGGTACAAGGTGTATATGGTAGTAGGGAGAATTTGAATCTCTCTAGACTTCAGGACACAGTTGGATTCTGTCAGGCCCTGTTTATTTTACACCGCAATGTGACAGGCAGATTATGGATGATGTAAGAAAGGTGGATAGAGGACTGTGGAGAATTGGAATCTCTCTAGACTTCAGGACCCAGTTGGATTCTGTCAGGCCCTTTCTATTTTACACTGCAATGTGACAGGCAGATTATGGATGGTGTAAGAAAGGTGGATAGAGGACTGTGGAGAATTGGAATCCCTCTAGACTTCAGGACACAGTTGGATTCTGTCAGGCCCTGTTTATTTTACACCGCAATGTGACAGGCAGATTATGGATGGTGTAAGAAAGGTGGATAGAGGACTGTGGAGAATTTGAATCTCTCTAGACTTCAGGACACCGTTGGATTCTGTCAGGCCCTGTTTATTTTACACCGCAATGTAACAGGCAGATTATGGATGGTGTAAGAAAAGGTGGATAGAGGACTGTGGAGAATTGGAATCTCTCTACACTTCAGGACACAGTTGGATTCTGTCAGGCCCTGTGTCTATAACACCGCAGTGTGAAAGGCAGAAATTGCCTAGTGTATGACAAATTACAAGGTGTATATAGAATTGGGCAGAATTGGAATCTCCCTAGAGTGTAAGTCTGTAAGAATGGACAAACTCCTCGGCTTTTCCTTAAAGTCACACACTTAAATAGCTTCAATTTGGCTGTGATAACAGCTGTTACACGGTACTGAGAGAGGAGCGTGCATGTACACCGCTGTACGGTGTATGTAAAATTGACAAGCTCCGTGTTTTTGTTTACGGACTGACACATGCTGTCTCTCTCTATTTTTGAATGTAATCAAACAGCAAATATACTAAACTGTTTGAAAAATGGACAAAACTATAAGGTTTAGGTCTGTAAGAACGGACAAACTCCTCGACTTTTCCTTACAGAGTCACACACGTAGATAGCTTCAATTTGGCCGTGATAACAGCCATTACACGGTACTGAGAGAGGAGCGTGCACGTACACCGCTGTACGGTGTATGTAAAATTGTCAAGCTCCGTGTTTTTGTATACGGACTGACACACGCTGTCTCTCTCTAGTTTTGAATGCAATCAAACAGCAAATAAACTAAACTGTTTGAAAAACGGACAAAACTATAAGGTGTAGGTCTGTAAGAACGGACAAACTCCTCGACTTTTCCTTACAGAGTCACACACGTAGATAGCTTCAATTTGACCGTGATAACAGCCATTACACGGTACTGAGAGAGGAGCGTGCACGTACACCGCTGTACGGTGTACGTAAAATTGTCAAGCTCCGTGTTTTTGTATACGGACTGACACACGCTGTCTCTCTCTAGTTTTGAATGTAATCAAACAGCAAATAAACTAAACTGTTTGAAAAATGGACAAAACTATAAGGTGTAGGTCTGTAAGAACGGACAAACTCCTCGACTTTTCCTTACAGAGTCACACACGTAGATAGCTTCAATTTGGCCGTGATAACAGCCGTTACACGGTACTGTGTGAGGAGTATACACCGCTGTATGGTGTGTGAAAAAATTAACGCTCACTACCTCACCTGGACAAAATAATACAATTTGGATTGCTTTTAAAAAAGCAGTTTGAACACCAGTGTGCACACAGCAATGCAGCTAGCCTTAAAAGGCAGGCTAATCACCACCAGCGCTGCTGCACAAAAGCAAAAATCTTCACCTTTCACTGCACAGTAACTACAGTGAAAAGCGCTAGCAGCAGAAGCAGTTTTTTTTTCTTTTTGCCTTCCTAACGCTCTCCCTACAGAATCAGCAGCTGCAGCAGCTCTCCCTATTCTGAGATCAGCATGAGTAACATGGCAGTCGGCATCCCCGCCCTTTTATACCCCCTGTGACGCCACACAAAGCAAGCCAATCACTTGCATGCCCTTCTCCAAGATGGTGGTGACCGCTGCCTATGTCATCACGTTGCCCACATTGTCCGTTCTTCCTGATTGGCTGCAAAAGGGCACTAAAGCATCTTTTGAAACGCGACTTTGGCGCTAAAGTCGCCGACCTCGTGGCCGACCTCACGCTAAGGTCGGGTTTCGTTTCATGAAACCCGACTTTGGCGAAAGTCGGCGACTTTTGAATTTTTTCGACCCGTTTCGCTCAACTCTAGTTGTGACATATCCAGTGAGGCCACAACTTGTCAAAATTGGTGCCAAGAAAATGTGAAATTGGCCACAGCTACTAATGGGACTACAGCTGACATTGTTTTGGGAAATGAAAAGGATTATTTTCTTTCTATAGGCAACTTCTCTACAAGTCCATCCAAAGAGTGAGGTTCTCTAAACCTTGGGATGGTGACTGTTCATATCCCCCACATTGTATAACAGGAACCTTTATACCTCAATGGAGCACTTTTCATAGTAGCAATATATTAAAGCACCACTCTACTGGAGAGGTGCTACTAATCTAAGGTCCTTGCCTATAGCCTTGTACTTACCCGCCGGCTTCTACACCTTTTATCGGCACCACTCCGGTCACACGTTACAATCTTGTGACCGCAACTTCTGACTGGCTTGAATTTAGAGTTAATGGTCACAAGCTCTCAATGCAAATCTATGACGTCAGAACGAGGCTTTCACAGACTTGCATAAAAAATTGACCTTCGGCTCACACCATGAAACACTGCAGCGATCCGGCACAAATGCTGGAGTGCGTCTATAAATGAGGCTTCTTATGCAACATCCTTAAGGGGTCTTCATCAATGAGCTTTGCTGACCTTTGCTTGCTTTCCTGTTCACATGTGATACAATAGTAATTCCATTTTTGCATCATCACATAAGGAATAATAGGCATTCAGAAAATGTATGTTCTTTCTTTGCTACATAAGGAGCATTCAGTTGGAGCAGGGGACAGACAAATGCATCTTATTAATAGGCTGTGGAACCTTTTCTGACCAGCAGCGCTCGGCCATTGACCCAATACCACATTGGTCAGTCCGCGTCATCCCCCTGATGTATATAGCGGTCAAACCCACAAGTTTGTCGCCATTATCAGCCTCTTTGTGAGTCACAATCAGGATTACACACCGTTAACTCATAAAATATGGATTCACTTGTCTCTTCGGTTCATCTCCATAAGCAGTTTTGGAATTCACTTTATTAGCGGGAGCCATAGAATAATTATTACCCGAGTCCCACCCATAGGGTGCTCTCATCAGGAAGGTGTGAAGATGGCGCATGTGCATTTAATATTGGCTTATAATGATTAATAACATTGGGATGTAATTTTCTATTCTTGAATTTAATGTTTTTTTGGGGGACTACAATTAAAAACGATGTCATGGTTAGGACATGGTTAATGTCCTGTTTTCTCAGAGTTAATTTTGCTGGCCTCCCTTTGGATCTGGGAGGGGTATTTATACTCACTCCAGACTAGGATTCCCTGTCAGCTATACTGTTGTTCCGGCCGTGTGTCTGACCCCCTGGTGTGCGTGTATTCTGCTTTGCTTGTTTGCTTCCCATGTATGACCCGGTCTGTCCCCTCACTCTGTACTCCGTCTGTCGTTTTGTTACTACTGTCTTCTCCGGTTCTGACCTCCTGGCTTGATTATTGTTACTCCGTTACAGTTTGTCCCTGTTGTACCGTCTATTGCCTGTTCTGGTTTACTGATCTATTGCTACGTCCTGACTATCCGTTCTGTCTAATCCTTTGGTACTGTCCTGCTATCTCATGTTTTGACCCCGGCTTGATCTGGTTTCTGTCTCTGTCTATGCCCCTGGTAACTTTGTCCTGTAGTTACCTTTCTAGGAGTTTTCCTATAGCTCATAGCTCTCTGGAGCTTAGGCCACGCCCCCAGCAGTCACTTGCTTTAGGTCCTGCTAGTCTGAAGCACACATCTTCACCGCTGCTGCCCCGCTCCACAGGTATCTTTGAGCACAGTTTGTTTTACTCAGGACACATGCACTGGCTGAGTGAGCAAGTGCAGTGCGGTGTTCCTGACAAACGGTTTAACAGGACCGATAGGATCCCGGCTTTGTCATAACAAGTGGTCCCTATGTAATATGCAGTCATATTCCAATATTCCAATGTTATATTATAGGTACGTTACTATACTTGTGTAAATAGATCATTTATTCCTCCTAGAGATCAGACTGCACACAATTATTATTCTATCCTTGCTTTAAGAATAATAAAAAACAACTAAATATTGATATTCTGATGAATTTCTGCTTTTTAGTTTCAGCAAGTCTGAACAAGAAGTGCTGTCATGTAAAGCATGGAGGAGGGACAAAGCATCAGCCTGAACTTCTGGAGAAGTGATGGCTATCACGCAACCTTTATCAACGCAGCTGAGCACGGTCTAAAAGCAACCAGCATTGAATAAAAGAACTGGCAGGTATCAGCCATAGTAATGACTTACGCATCATATTAAGTCCACAACTGGAGATCTGCTCCAGCCACCATGTGAGGGCCGATACACATCAGCATCTCTATCTGGAGACAGGTCGTAAGTAGTGTTGAGCATTCCGATACCGCAAGTATCGGGTATCGGCCGATACTTGCTGTATCGGAATTCCGATACCGACTTCCGATATTTTTTCAATATCGGAATTCGGCATCGGAATCGGAAGTTCAGTTGATTGACGGCCTGACGTCATCATGATGCGCGGTGTGTGCGCATCATGATGCGCCGTCATTTCGGGCCTTCCGGGGGTCTCTGCCGGCCTGCCGGGGGGCTGTGCCGGCCTGCCGGGGGGCTGTGTGGACTGCCCGGGGTCTGTACCGGCCTGCCGGGGGGCTGTGCCGGCCTGCCGGGGGGCTGTGTGGACTGCCCGGGGTCTGTACCGGCCTGCCGGGGGGGCTGTGCCGGCCTGCCGGGGGGCTGTGCTGATGTCCGGGGGTCTGTGCAAGCATCGTCCGATGGGACTACAAGTCCCATCGGGCGATGCCTGCTACCATGACAGTGATTGACACATTAGCCAATGATGGGACAGTAGTAGTCCCATCATCCGGCTAATGTGTTAAATGTTAAAAAAAAAAAAAAAAAAAAATACTACATACATACTACATGCATGCTACATACATGCTACATGCATGCTACATACATACTACATATATACTACATACATACTACATACATGCTACATACATACTGCATGCTACATACATACTACATACATACTACATGCATGCTACATACATACTACATATATACTACATACATACTACATACATGCTACATACATACTGCATGCTACATACATACTACATACATACTACATGCATGCTACATACATACTACATGCATGCTACATACATACTACATACATACTACATACATACTGCATGCTACATACATACTACATACATACTACATACATACTACATGCATGCTACATGCTACATACATAACACATATATACTACATGCATGCTACATACATACTACATATATACTACATACATACTACATACATGCTACATACATACTGCATGCTACATACATACTACATACATACTACATGCATGCTACATACATACTACATGCATGCTACATACATACTACATACATACTGCATGCTACATACATACTACATACATACTACATGCATGCTACATACATACTACATATATACTACATGCATGCTACATACATACTACATGCTACATACATACTACATATATACTACATACATACTACATACATGCTACATACATACTGCATGCTACATACATACTACATACATACTACATACATACTACATGCATGCTACATACATACTACATGCATGCTACATACATACTACATGCATGCTACATGCATGCTACATACATACTACATGCTACATACATACCACATATATACTACATACATACAATACATTCATACAATACATACATAGACATACAGTACATATAACATAGAGTAACATACTTACCAATACTTGTCACATTGTTCCCCGAAGCCATTGTCTTTTCCGGGATAAATATTAACATAACAAACCACAAAAATACTCACCCACGATCCGAAGCAGTCCACGAGTGTGTCCCACGACGATCTTGGGTAGAGAACTGCAGCATCAGATGATGCTGCCGTTCTCTACGGGCTGCAGGAATCCAATGACGGAAGGTAGGTATCCTTCCGCACTGTATTCCTCCGCCACTTAAAAAAAAAAAAAGTCCCTAGTCTCACTTTATGCCATTGCTGTGTGGGAATTTCCCACACAGCAATGGCATAAAGTGAGACTAGGGACTTTTTTTTTTTTAAGTGGCGGAGGAATACAGTGCGGAAGGATACCTACCTTCCGTCATTGGATTCCTGCAGCCCGTAGAGAACGGCAGCATCATCTCATGCTGCAGTTCTCTACCCAAGATCGTCGTGGGACACACTCGTGGACTGCTTCGGATCGTGGGTGAGTATTTTTGTGGTTTGTTATGTTAATATTTATCCCGGAAAAGACAATGGCTTCTGGGAACAATGTGACAAGTATTGGTAAGTATGTTACTCTATGTTATATGTACTGTATGTCTATGTATGTATTGTATGAATGTATTGTATGTATGTAGTATATATGTGGTATGTATGTAGCATGTAGTATGTATGTAGCATGCATGTAGTATGTATGTAGCATGCATGTAGTATATATGTAGTATGTATGTAGCATGCATGTAGCATGCATGTAGTATGTATGTAGTATGTATGTAGTATATATGTAGTATGTATGTAGCATGTATGTAGTATGTATGTAGCATGCATGTAGCATGCAGTATGTATGTAACATGCATGTAGTATATATGTAGTATGTATGTAGCATGTAGTATGTAGCATGCATGTAGTATATATGTAGTATGTAGCATGTAGTATGTATGTAGCATGCATGTAGTATATATGTGTTATGTATGTAGCATGTAGCATGCATGTAGTATGTATGTAGTATATATGTGGTATGTATGTAGCATGCAGTATGTATGTAGCATGCATGTAGTATATATGTAGTATGTATGTTGCATGTAGTATATATGTAGTATGAATGTAGCATGTATGTAGTATGTAGTATGAATGTAGCATGTATGTAGTATGCATGTTGTATGTATGTAGCATGTAATTTTTTTTTTTTTTTTTTTTTTTACATTTAACACATTAGCCGGATGATGGGACTACTACTGTCCCATCATTGGCTAATGTGTCAATCACTGTCATGGTAGCAGGCATCGCCCGATGGGACTTGTAGTCCCATCGGACGATGCCTGCACAGACCCCCGGAGCCTGCACAGCCCCCCGGCAGGCCGGCACAGCCCCCCGGCAGGCCGGCACAGCCCCCCGGAGCCTGCACAGCCCCCCGGCAGGCCGGCACAGCCCCCCGGCAGGCCGGCACAGCCCCCCGGCAGGCCGGCACAGCCCCCCGGAGCCTGCACAGACCACCGGCAGGCCGGCACAGACCACCGGAGCCTGCACAGACCCCCTGGCAGGCCGTCACAGCCCCCCGAAAGGCCCGTACAGACCCCAGAGAGGCTGTACAAGGGCAGGAAAGGGTTTTTCTTATTCCGATACCGGAAGTCCCATAGACTTGAATGGGACTTCCGGTATCGGAATCGGCGATACCGATACTTTTTTTAAAGATCGGCCGATACCATCCGATACGATACTTTGAAGTATCGGACGGTATCGCTCAACTCTAGTCGTAAGTCATGAGAGATGTCAAGTCAGAGAAAAGCAGATAAAAGCTATTAACTCCCTCTCCCCGACTGAGTCTGTGCATTTACATAAAGAGGAAATTTAGGAACATATAAACATGTAATTAAAGCAACATTGACTGTATCAAACGACTAATAAAGGAGGAACGCTGAGCCATTATATAAGCCGGCTGTAATGGACAAATCACTTAGTTACTCAGCAAAATGGACCTTTTATCCATAATTTTTACTCATCTATCTATCTATCTATCTATCTATCTATCTATCTATCTATCTATCTATCTGTCTATTATTTATGATCTATCTATATATCTATCATCTGTCTATTATCTATCTATCTATCTACCTTTTATCTATCTATCTATGCATCTATCTATTATCTATCCATCTATCTATTAGCTATCTATCTATTTATCTATCTATCTATCTATCTATCATCTATGTAAATCATCTATCTATTATCTAGCTATCATCTATCTATCTATCTATCTATCATCTATGTATATCATCTATCTATTATCTTTTAATCTATTATCTATCTATCTATATATTTCAGATCTATCTGTTATCTAGCTATCATCAATCTATTATCTATTATCTATCTAGCTATCATCTATATATCTATTTATCCATCTATCTATTATCTATCTATCTATCTATCTATCTATCCATCTATCTATCTATGCATCTATCTATTATTTATCTATCTATCTATCTATCATCTATCTATTATCTATCTATCTATTTATCCATCTATCTATGCATCTATCTATTATCTATCTATCTATTTTCTATCTTTGTATATCATCTATCTATTTATCTATCTATCTATCATCTATGTATATCATCTATCTATTTTCTTTTAATCTATTATCTATCTATCTATCTATCTATCTAATAAATCAATTGGCTTGATAAAGACGGGTCACCGTTGAAACGTTGCCACTTGAGGATCAGTAAAGTGTCCACTTTTTTTCACATTTAATTTGAGTGCTGCCTATTTTTTTTACTTTTTTTACTTTTTTTTTATCTATCTATCTATATATCTCATATCTATATGTTATCTAGCTTTCATCTATCTATCTATCTATCTATCTATCTATCATCTGTCTATTATCTATTATCTATCTAGCTATCATCTATCTATCCAGCTATCTATTATCTATCTAGCTATCTATCTATTATCTATCTATCCATCTATCTATCTATGCATCTATCTATCTATCTATGCATCTATCTATTATCTATTTACCTATTTATCCATCTATCTATGCATCTATCTATTATCTTTTATACAATCTATCTATCATCTATCTATCTATCTATCTATCATCTATGTATATCATCTATCTATTATCTTTTAATCTATTATCTATCTATCTATTTATCTGTATTTCTCATCTATCTGTTATCTAGCTATCATCTATCTATCTATCTATTATCTGTCTATTATTTATGATCTATCTATATATCTATAATCTGTCTAATATCTATTATCTATCTAGCTATCATCTATCTATCTATCCATCTATCTATGTATCTATCTATCATCTATGTATATCATCTATCTATTATCTATTTATCTATTATCTATCTATCGATATCTCTATCTATCGATATATCTCATATCCATCATCTATCTATCCATCTATCTATTATCTATCTATCTATCAGTCTATCTATTATCTATCTATCTATTTATCTATCTATCTATCTATGCATCTATCTATTATCTATCTACCTATTTATCCATCTATCTATGCATCTATCTATTATCTTTTATACAATCTATCTATCCATCTATCTATTATCTATATATTATCTTTTAATCTATTATCTATCTATCTATCTGTATATCTCATCTATCTGTTATCTAGCTATCATCTATCTATCTATTATCTGTCTATTATTTATGATCTATCTATATATCTGTAATCTGTCTATTATCTATCTAGCTATCATCTATCTATCTATCTATCTATCTATCATCTATGTATATCATCTATCTACTATCTTTTAATCTACTATCTATCTATGCATCTATCTATTATTTATCTATCTATCTATCCATCTATCTATTATCTCTCTTTGTATATCATCTATCTATCCATCTATCTATTATCTATCTATGTATCTCTATCTATCTATCTATCATCTATGTATATCATCTATCTATTAACTATTTATTATCTATCAATATATCTCATATCTATCTATCTATCTATCTATCTATCTATCTATCTATCTATCTATCTATCTATCGATATATCGCATATCTATCATCTATCTATCCATCTATCTATTATCTATCTATCTATCTATTATCTATCTATCCGTCTATCTATTATCTATCTATCTATCTATCTATCTATGCAGCTATCTATTATCTATCTTTTATCTATCTTTGTATATCATCTGTCTATCTATCTATCTATCATCTATGTATATCATCTATCTATTATCTTTTAATCTATTATCTATCTATCTATATATTTCAGATCTATCTGTTATCTAGCTATCATCTATCTATTATCTATTATCTATCTAGCTATCATCTATATATCTATTTATCCATCTATCTATTATCTATCTATCTATCTATCTATCCATCTATCTATCTATGCATCTATCTATTATTTATCTATCTATCTATCTATCTATCTATCTATCATCTATCTATTATCTATCTATCTATTTATCCATCTATCTATGCATCTATCTATTATCTATCTATCTATTTTCTATCTTTGTATATCATCTATCTATTTATCTATCTATCTATCATCTATGTATATCATCTATCTATTTTCTTTTAATCTATTATCTATCTATCTATCTATCTATCTAATAAATCAATTGGCTTGATAAAGACGGGTCACCGTTGAAACGTTGCCACTTGAGGATCAGTAAAGTGTCCACTTTTTTTCACATTTAATTTGAGTGCTGCCTATTTTTTTTACTTTTTTTACTTTTTTTTTATCTATCTATCTATATATCTCATATCTATATGTTATCTAGCTTTCATCTATCTATCTATCTATCTATCATCTGTCTATTATCTATTATCTATCTAGCTATCATCTATCTATCCAGCTATCTATTATCTATCTAGCTATCTATCCATCTATCTATTATCTATCTATCCATCTATCTATCTATGCATCTATCTATCTATCTATGCATCTATCTATTATCTATTTACCTATTTATCCATCTATCTATGCATCTATCTATTATCTTTTATACAATCTATCTATCATCTATCTATCTATCTATCTATCATCTATGTATATCATCTATCTATTATCTTTTAATCTATTATCTATCTATCTATTTATCTGTATTTCTCATCTATCTGTTATCTAGCTATCATCTATCTATCTATCTATTATCTGTCTATTATTTATGATCTATCTATATATCTATAATCTGTCTAATATCTATTATCTATCTAGCTATCATCTATCTATCTATCCATCTATCTATGTATCTATCTATCATCTATGTATATCATCTATCTATTATCTATTTATCTATTATCTATCTATCGATATCTCTATCTATCGATATATCTCATATCCATCATCTATCTATCCATCTATCTATTATCTATCTATCTATCAGTCTATCTATTATCTATCTATCTATTTATCTATCTATCTATCTATGCATCTATCTATTATCTATCTACCTATTTATCCATCTATCTATGCATCTATCTATTATCTTTTATACAATCTATCTATCCATCTATCTATTATCTATATATTATCTTTTAATCTATTATCTATCTATCTATCTGTATATCTCATCTATCTGTTATCTAGCTATCATCTATCTATCTATTATCTGTCTATTATTTATGATCTATCTATATATCTGTAATCTGTCTATTATCTATCTAGCTATCATCTATCTATCTATCTATCTATCTATCTATCTATCTATCTATCATCTATGTATATCATCTATCTACTATCTTTTAATCTACTATCTATCTATGCATCTATCTATTATTTATCTATCTATCTATCCATCTATCTATTATCTCTCTTTGTATATCATCTATCTATCCATCTATCTATTATCTATCTATGTATCTCTATCTATCTATCTATCATCTATGTATATCATCTATCTATTAACTATTTATTATCTATCAATATATCTCATATCTATCTATCTATCTATCTATCTATCTATCTATCGATATATCGCATATCTATCATCTATCTATCCATCTATCTATTATCTATCTATCTATCTATTATCTATCTATCCGTCTATCTATTATCTATCTATCTATCTATCTATGCAGCTATCTATTATCTATCTTTTATCTATCTTTGTATATCATCTGTCTATGTATCTATCTATCATCTATGTATATCATCTATCTATTATCTTTTAATCTATTATCTCTCTATTTATCTATCTATCTATATATCTCATATCTATCTGTTATCTAGCTATCATCTATCTATTATCTATCATCTCTCTATCTATTTATCTATCTATCTATCTCATATCTATATATTATCTAGCTATCATCTATCTATCTATCTATCTATGTATCTATCTATCATATGTCTAGCTATCTATTATCAATCTAGCTATCTATCCTTCTATTATCTATCTATCCATCTATCTATTATCTATCTATCTATGCATCTATCTATTATCTTTTAATCTATTATCTATCTATATATCTCATATCTATCTGTTATCTAGCTATCATCTATCTATCTATCATCTGTCTATTATCTATTATCTATCTAGCTATCATCTATCTTTCTATCCAGCTATCTATTATCTATCTAGCTATCTATCCATCTATCTATTATCTATCTACCCATCTATCTATTATCTAGCTACCTATTTATCCATCTATCTATGCATCTATCTATTATCTATTATATAATCTATCTATCTATCATCTATAAAAAAATAAAAAAATAAAAAACAAATCTGAACTGAGAAAAGTAAGTTAATGTGTATGCACAATGTAAGTGCATATTAACACATGACCATTAACCAGAGAAAACAGAAAGCAAAAAACACAAATATCCTGAACTAAAAGTAAAAAATATACTGCAAATAATGCATAAAGGTAATAATAATAATAAGGGTATTTAGTAAACATAATTTTGATCAAAATAATGTACAAGCCATCCCGCCACGTCACGGCAACCCTTGTGGGACAGTCCCTACTCTAGTATTTAAAACCTTTTCACTTGCCAAGTGGCGTAAATGTGAACAAGGGTCGAGCGGCTGAACCACTTGTAACAGCTTAGGCCAGACTGGATGGCTTTCCCAGCTCAGAAAGAGGGCGGTCACACCCATATATGCACTGAATGCACAATGAAATGAATAAAAAACAAATCTGAACTGAGACAAGTAAGTTAATGTGTATGCACAATGTAAGTGCATTTTAACACATGACCATTAACCAGAGAAAACAGAAAGCAAAAAACACAAATATCTGTTACAAGTGGTTCAGCCGCTCGACCCTTATTCACATTCACGCCACTTGGCAAGTAATAAGGTTTTAAATACTAGAGTAGGGACTGTCCCACAAGGGTTGCCGTGACGTGGCGGGATGGCTTGTACATTATTTTGATCAAAATTATGTTTACTAAATACCCTTATTATTATTATTACCTTTATGCATTATTTGCAGTATATTTTTTACTTTTAGTTCAGGATATTTGTGTTTTTTGCTTTCTGTTTTCTCTATCTATCATCTATGTACAGTGGGGCAAAAAAGTATTTAGTCAGTCAGCAATAGTGCAAGTTCCACCACTTAAAAAGATGAGAGGCGTCTGTAATTTACATCATAGGTAGACCTCAACTATTGGAGACAAACTGATAAAAAAAAATCCAGAAAATCACATTGTCTGTTTTTTTTTCATTTTATTTGCATATTATGGTGGAAAATAAGTATTTGGTCAGAAACAAAATTTCATCTCAATACTTTGTGATATATCCTTTGTTGGCAATGACAGAGGTCAAACGTTTTCTGTAAGTCTTCACAAGGTTGCCACACACTGTTGTTGGTATGTTGGCCCATTCCTCCATGCAGATCTCCTCTAGAGCAGTGATGTTTTTGGCTTTTCGCTTGGCAACACGGACTTTCAACTCCCTCCAAAGGTTTTCTATAGGGTTGAGATCTGGAGACTGGCTAGGCCACTCCAGGACCTTGAAATGCTTCTTACGAAGCCACTCCTTCGTTGCCCTGGCAGTGTGCTTTGGATCATTGTCATGTTGAAAGACCCAGCCACGTTTCATCTTCAATGCCCTTGCTGATGGAAGGAGGTTTGCACTCAAAATCTCATGATACATGGCCCCATTCATTCTTTCATGTACCCGGATCAGTCGTCCTGGCCCCTTTGCAGAGAAACAGCCCCAAAGCATGATGTTTCCACCACCATGCTTTACAGTAGGTATGGTGTTTGATGGATGCAACTCAGTATTCTTTTTCCTCCAAACACGACAAGTTGTGTTTCTACCAAACAGTTCCAGTTTGGTTTCATCAGACCATAGGACATTCTCCCGAAACTCCTCTGGATCATCCAAATGCTCTCTAGCAAACTTCAGACGGGCCCGGACATGTACAGGCTTAAGCAGTGGGACACGTCTGGCACTGCAGGATCTGAGTCCATGGTGGCGTAGTGTGTTACTTATGGTAGGCCTTGTTACATTGGTCCCAGCTCTCTGCAGTTCATTCACTAGGTCCCCCCGCGTGGTTCTGGGATTTTTGCTCACCGTTCTTGTGATCATTCTGACCCCACGGGGTGGGATTTTGCGTGGAGCACCAGATCGAGGGAGATTATCAGTGGTCTTGTATGTCTTCCATTTTCTAATTATTGCTCCCACAGTTGATTTCTTCACTCCAAGCTGGTTGGCTATTGCAGATTCAGTCTTCCCAGCCTGGTGCAGGGCTACAATTTTGTTTCTGGTGTCCTTTGACAGCTGTTTGGTCTTCACCATAGTGGAGTTTGGAGTCAGACTGTTTGAGGGTGTGCACAGGTGTCTTTTTATACTGATAACAAGTTTAAACAGGTGCCATTACTACAGGTAATGAGTGGAGGAAAGAGGAGACTCTTAAAGAAGAAGTTACAGGTCTGTGAGAGCCAGAAATCTTGATTGCTTGTTTCTGACCAAATACTTATTTTCCACCATAATATGCAAATAAAATGATAAAAAAACAGACAATGTGATTTTCTGGATTTTTTTTTTATCAGTTTGTCTCCCATAGTTGAGGTCTACCTATGATGTAAATTACAGACGCCTCTCATCTTTTTAAGTGGTGGAACTTGCACTATTGCTGACTGACTAAATACTTTTTTGCCCCACTGTATATCATCTATCTATTATCTTTTAATCTATTATTTATCAATATATCTCATATCTATCTGTTATCTAGCTATCATCTATCTATCTATCTATCTATCTATTATCTGTATATTATTTATGATCTATCTATATACCTATAATCTGTCTATTATCTATTATCTATCTAGCTATCATCTATCTATCTATCTATCTATCCATCTATCTATTATCTATCTATGTATCTATCGATCTATCTATCATCTACGTATATCATCTATCTATTATCTTTTAATCTATTATCTATCTATCTATATATGCATCTATCTATTATCTCTCTTTGTATATCATCTATCTATCCATTATCTATCTATGTATCTTTCTATCTATCATCTATGTATGTCATCTATCTATTATCTATTTATCTATTATCTATCTATCTATCTATCGATATCTCTATCTGTCGATATATCTCATATCCATCATCTATCTATCCATCTATCTATTATCTATCTATCCGTCTATCTATTATCTATCTATCTATTTATCTATCTATCTATCTATCTATGCATCTATCTATTATCTATTTACCTATTTATCCATCTATCTATGCATCTATCTATTATCTTTTATACAATCTATCCATCTATCTGTCTATCTATCTATCATCTATGTATATCATCTATCTATTATCTTTTAATCTATTATCTATCTATCTATCTATTTATCTGTATATCTCATCTATCTGTTATCTAGCTATCATCTATCTATCTATCTATTATCTGTCTATTATTTATGATCTATCTATATATCTATAATCTGTCTATTATCTATCTAGGTATCATCTATCTATCTATCTATCTATCTATCTATCATCTATGTATATCATCTATCTATTATCTTTTAATCTACTATCTATCTATGCATCTATCTATTATTTATCTATCTATCTATTATCTCTCTTTGTATATCATCTATCTATCCATCTATCTATTATCTATCTATGTATCTCTCTATCTATCTATCTATCTATCTATCATCTATGTATATCATCTATCTATTAACTATTTATTATCTATCTATCAATATATCTCATATCTATCTGTTATCTAGCTATCATCTATCTATCTATCTATCTATTATCTGTATATTATTTATGATCTATCTATATACCTATAATCTGTCTATTATCTATTATCTATCTAGCTATCATCTATCTATCTATCTATCTATCCATCTATCTATTATCTATCTATGTATCTATGTATCTATCTATCTATCATCTACGTATATCATCTATCTATTATCTTTTAATCTATTATCTATCTATCTATATATGCATCTATCTATTATCTATCTATCTATTATCTCTATTTGTATATCATCTATCTATCTATTATCTATCTATGTATCTCTCTAGCTATCATCTATGTATGTCATCTATCTATTATCTATTTATCTATTATCTATCGATATCTCTGTCTGTCGATATATCTCATATCCATCATCTGTCTATCCATCTATCTATTATCTATCTATCCGTCTATCTATTATCTATCTATCTATTTATCTATCTATCTATCTATTATCTATTTACCTATTTATCCATCTATCTATGCATCTATCTATTATCTTTTATACAATCTATCTATCCATCTATCTATCTATCTATCTATCTATCTATCTATCTATCATCTATGTATATCATCTATCTATTATCTTTTAATCTATTATCTATCTATTTATCTGTATATCTCATCTATCTGTTATCTAGCTATCATCTATCTATCTATTATCTGTCTATTATTTATGATCTATCTATATATCTATAATCTGTCTATTATCTATCTAGGTATCATCTATCTATCTATCTATCATCTATGTATATCATCTATCTATTATCTTTTAATCTACTATCTATCTATCTATGCATCTATCTATTATTTATCTATCTATCTATTATATCTCTTTGTATATCATCTATCTATCCATCTATCTATTATCTATCTATGTATCTCTCTATCTATCTATCTATCTATCTATCTATCTATCATCTATGTATATCATCTATCTATTAACTATTTATTATATATCTATCAATATATCTCATATCTATCTATCTATCGATATATCTCATATCTATCATCTATCCATCTATCTATTATCTATCTATCTATTATCTCTCTTTGTACATCATCTATCTATCCGTCTATCTATCTATTATCTATCTATCTATCTATGCAGCTATCTATTATCTATCTTTTATCTATCTTTGTATATCATCTGTCTGTCTATCTATCTATCTATCTATCTATCATCTATGTATATCACCTATCTATTATCTTTTAATTTATTATCTATCTATCTATATATCTCATATCTATCTGTTATCTAGCTATCATCCATCTATTATATGTCTATTATTTATGATTTATCTAGCTATGATCTATCTATCTATCTATCTATCTGTCATCTATGTATATCATCTATCTATTATCTTTTAATCTATTATCTATCTATTTATCTATCTATCTATATATCTCATATCTATCTGTTATCTAGCTATCATCTATCTATTATCTATTATCTATCATCTCTATCTATTTATCTATCCATCTTTCTATTATCTATCTATCTAGCTATCTATCCATCTATTTATTGACTATCTATCTATCCATCTATCTGTCTATCTATCTATCTATCTATCTATACATCTATCTATTATCTATCTATCTATCTATCCATCTATCTATTATCTATCTATTTATTCATCTATCTATGAATATATCTATTATTTATCTATCTATTATTTATGTTTGTATATCATCTATCTATCTATCTATCTATCCATCTATCCTTCTATCTATTATCTATCTCTCTATCATCTATGTATATCATCTATTATCTTTTAATCTAGTATCTATCTATCTAACTATCTATCTGTAAATCTCATATCTATCTGTTATCTAGCTATCATCTATCTATCTATCTTTCTATCTATCTATTATCTGTCTATTATTTATGATCTATCTATATATCTATCATCTGTCCATTATCTATTATCTATCTATCTATCTATCTATCCATCTATCTATTATCGATCTATCTATCCAGCCATCTATCTATTATCTATCTATTATCTATCTATCTATTATCTATCTTTGTATATCATCTATCTATCTATCTATCCATCTATCTATTATCTATCTATCTGTCTATCATCTATGTATATAATCTATCTATCCATCTATCTATCTATCTATCGATATATCTCATATCTATCTATCTATCTATCTTTCGTTCTATTATCTATCTATTTTACAGTTCTACAAAAAAATATTTTTCTGAATCATTTTTTTGTTCTGATTTCAAAACTTTATATAGTTTTTCTGTAGCACGTATAGTTTCCATGGAGCAGCATCCTTATTATAAGGTATAGGAAATATACTGGCAAAATTAAGTAAATAGTTATCTACATATCAGAAAAAAATGCTTCACCTTATAAAACAGTTTTTATTGATCCAAAAGAATTTCACATGCAAAATAGAAACCAAAATATGAGCAGAAAATAAACTTGACATTCATTTCTTAATTTCTAAAGTGCTTCACATTAGACTGTTGTTGACACGATTTTTCAGAGTTGTCCCCATATAAAATCCAACAGTAATCTGCCATCACTGAGTCATTCATAAAACCCTGGTAGCCGTGTTCCGTCACTTTAATGTCCTGGTGAAACCGCTCGCCTTGTTCATCTCTTACATCCCCAAGATTTTGAGGGAAGAAATCTAAATGTGAATGCAAAAAGTGCATTTTCAGAGACATGCGACATCCAAGACACTGGTCTGCGTTTAGCAGTTCCTCAACACATTCACCACATTCTGGAGATTTTTGATTTCCTAAGAAGTTTTCACAGATCCACTTGAAGCTTTTCCAAGATCTCAATTCCTTATCTTTTAGGCTAGGATCCCATTGCATTAGTGGCATCCGTTTAATGCATCCGTTACTAAGTGGCACTAACGCTATGTAACAGATGCGTTAGCGCACCTATTGGCAGCCATTATAGTAACACATCCTAACGCATGTCAAATTCGGCATGCATTAGCGATGTTCCATTACTTTGTGACGCACCCTCGAATGCGGTCTATCAGGTTTTCGGGTGCACAGACCTCCATTGCTAATGCATGCTGACGCAAGGGTACCTTGTGTTAGCGCATGCGTCAGCATGGTTGACGAAAATAGTCAATTTTGCCCATCAGCGTTAGCGCATCCGTTTGACAGATGCATTAAACGGATGCCACTAACGCAATGGGAACCTAGCTTTAGAGTTCCTTCAAACACATCATCTCTCATAAGCTCTCTGATCTGAGGACCAACAAATCCCCCTTCCTTCAGTTTTGCTGGTGAAATGCTGGAGAATTTCTGTGAAATGTACTAGAACCCTTGTGAATTTGTCTTTGCCATGGCTATCACAAAGTTTTTAATCAATTGCAACTTTATATGTAGTGGAGGAAGAAAGATTTTGTTGGAGCAACTAACATTGTCTCCACCTGGAGCATGGATGTTTCTCTGTCCCCAATCACGACAAACATAATACTCTACTGTATTTCTACTGTCCCATAAACACAAGAAGCAACAGTATTTTGTGAAACCTCCTTGCATTCACATTAGCAGACCAATCACTTTCAAATGTCCGCAGATATTCCATTGATGATGCTTATATTTTACTAGCTGAAGAACCTGACGCTGCCCGGGCATAGTAACTACTGTAACTACGGTTAGTTATAACAAATTATAATGATTATATATATATATATATATATATAAAGCTGAGTGTAGAGCCCCGCCCATTCTGCATAACCACATTCACTATAATATCCCACATCATCCCGTCAGCCATAGCCACCCGACAACTACCACTAATATCCCACATCATCCCGTCAGCCAGAGTCACCGGACTACTACCACTAATATCCCACATCATCCCGTCAGAGCCACCAGACTACTTCCCCTAATATCCCACATCATCCTGTCAGCCAGAGCCACCGGACTACTACCACTAATATCCCACATCATCCCGTCAGAGCCACCAGACTACTTCCCCTAATATCCCACATCATCCTGTCAGCCAGAGTCACCGGACTACTACCACTAATATCCCACATCATCCCGTCAGAGCCACCAGACTACTTCCCCTAATATCCCACATCATCCTGTCAGCCAGAGCCACCGGACAACTACCACTAATATCTCACATCATCCCGTCAGAGCCACCAGACTACTTCCCCTAATATCCCACATCATCCCGTCAAAGCCACCGGACTACTACTCCTAATATCCCACATCATCCCGTCAGCCAGAGCCACTGGACAACTACCACTAATATCCCACATCATCCAATCACAGCCGCCAGACTACTACCACTAATATCCCACATCATCCCGTCAGCCAGAGCCACCGGACTACTCCCCCTAATATCCCACATCATCCCGTCAGCCAGAGCCACTGGACAACTACCACTAATATCCCACATCATCCAATCACAGCCGCCAGACTACTACCACTAATATCCCACATCATCCCGTCAGCCAGAGCCACCGGACTACTACCCCTAATATCCCACATCATCCCGTCAGCCTGGCGTCAGAACCAGAGCACTGAGTGAAACGGTCCTAACTTCCATACCAGGGATCTCTTTAAGAGAGGCCTGGCATCAGAACCAGAATTCTGAGTGGATTTGCCCTGACTTCCATACCAATGATCCATTTAATAGAAGCCTGGGGTAAGAATCAGAGGGCTGAGGGATTTATCCTTACTTCCATACCGGAGATGCCTTGAAGAGAGGCCTGGGGTCAGTAAAAAAGCGCAGAGTGGATTTTCCCTGACTTCCAAACCGGGGATCCCTTTAAGAGGGGCATTGGGTGAGAACCAGAGCACTGAGAGGATTTGCCCTAACTTCCATACCGGGGATCCCTTTAAAAGAGCCTGGGATCAGAACCAGAGCGTTGAGTGGATTTGCCCTGACTTGCATACCAATGATCCCTTTAAGAGACCCTGAGGTCAGAATCAGAATACTCAGGGATTTGCCCTAACTTCTATACAGGAGATCCCTTTAAGAGAGCCTGGGGTCAGTACCAGAGCATTTGAAGGCAATTGCCCTGACTTCCATACCGGCATCCCTTTAAGAAAGGCCTGGGGTTAGAACCAAAGTGCAGAGTGGATTTGCCCTAACTTCCATACCAATGATCCCTTTAAGAGGGAAGATGTGTCTATGGGATGGAGGATGTGTGATGTGTATATGGGCACGGGAGGGGGGATTCATTTCTGTCATGTTCTCTCTGCTCCTTTCTGGGGGGCAGACAATGGCTCGGAGCTTATGTTCCCAGGGATGCTAGATTTTTCCCATCATATCAGTGTCTGCTGAGGTGTCGTCAAGTGGGAAAACTTACTCATAGCAACCAATCACAGCTCAGCCTCTTTTAACCAGCTCTGGTGAAATGAGAGATGCATAGTGATTGGTTGCAAGGAAAACTGTTGCTCATAGCAACCAATCACAGCTCAGCTTCTTTTGAACAGCTCTGGTGAAATGAAAGATGCATAGTGATTGGTTGCAAGGAAAACTGTTGCTCATAGCAACCAATCACAGCTCAGCTTCTTTTGAACAGCTCTGGTGAAATGAAAGATGCTTCGTGATTGGTTGATGATACACACACACACATTCAATTTTATATATAGAGATAGCATCCAATACAACTGACAGATTTTCATAACTTTCCTTTAAATGACATGAGTGAGCTATAGGGATTGATGGCTTCATATTTCCATTGTGAAGCAACACTGCTTTCAAACTTCTCTGAGTCAATAAACAATTACCAATCTGCAACAAAATACTCTTGATTCAATTCTTCAGAGAGGCCATTCATATTGGTACAGTACACCAATGGTCCATCAACTGTGTAAAATCGTGTTAAAGTGTCACTTCTGTTTCAGTAATAACACACTTTGACATCATCATGAAGAAGATTTTGACAATGAAAGGTCTCTGAAATTTCAGCATCTCCTGCCCACTAAGTGCAGGAGCTCAGCGCTGCCAGTGGCTGAGCTTCCTGCACTTATAGCCAGGAGTGGCGTCCGCTCCTGCCCCTGGCTGTTACCCCCTTGACTGTTGCGATCGGTCAAGATGGCAGCGTTCAGGGGCAGGCAGGGGGTCGGGGGCTCCCTCTGCCTCAGATCAGCGTCCCCATGAAGTAATCGCGGGGCTCAATCTCAGCCATGATGACCCGGGGTTGTCATGACAACCCCCCAGGTCATCAGGCTACGGAAAGCCTCTGAGACCATGCTCACAGCATGGTCTCAGAAGCATTCAGCATAGGCATAATGCATTGCAATGCTAGAGCATTGCAATGTATTATACCTGCAAATCAAAATAAAAAAGTGAAAGTCCCATAAAGGGACTAGGTTAAAAAAAACAAATTTTTAAAAATATGTAAAAAAATATTAAAAAAGAATAAAAGTAACAAAAAAAATCCCCTAATAAATGCACATTTTTATGTAAAATAAATAAAAAAAAATACAAGTTTGGTATTGTCGCATCTGTAAAAATCGAATCTATAAAAGTGTCACCCTAGTTAACTCCTTCAGTGAACGCCGTAAAAAAAAAACACAAAAAGTAGCAAATTAAACTTTTTCCAAGCAGTATCATCACACCACTTGGAAAAAATGTAATAAAATGCAATAAAAAGATGAATGGTAATAAATATAGGATCAATGAAAGCGCCATCTTGTCCCACAAAAAACAAGCCGCCATACACCTCCATCAGCGGAAAAATAAAAAAGTTATAGTTCTCAGAATAAAGTGATGCAAAAATAATTATTTTTTCTATAAAAGTTTTTATTGTGTAAAAAACGCCAAACATAAAAAAAATTATATAAATTAGGTATCGCTGCAATCATAGTGACCCGAAGAATAAAGCTGCCTTATCAATTTTACCACATGCGGAATGGAGGAAAGAAAGAAAAACAATTCCTGAATTGCTGGTTTTTGTTCATTCTGCCTCCACAAAAACTGGAATAGAAAGCGATCAAAAAACGTTATATGCCCGAAAATTGTACCAATAAAAATGTCAGCTCATCCCGCAAAAAACAAGACCTCACATGACTCTTTTGGCCAAAATATAGAAAAATCATCAAAAGCGTCTTTTAGCGTGTGACAGAAGCTATACATGAAAAAAGGATATAAATCTGGTATCGCTGTAATGGTGCCGACCCGAGGAATAAAGTCATCATATCACTAATACCACACGAGGAACGGCGTAAAAAATAAAACCAATTTTTCACCTTTTGTGGATTTGTTCATTTTGCCTCCCAAAGATTGCAGTAAGGCAATCAGAGTGGTTTACCCCCCCCATATGGGTTATCAGCGTACTCAGGACAAATTGCACAACATCTTTTTGGGGTCCTATTTCTCCTGTTACCCTTGGGAAAATAAAAATTTGGGGGCGAAAAGATAATTTTTATGGAAAAAAAATATGATTTTTTTATTTTCACGGCTCTACGTTATAAACTTCTCTGAAGCACTTGTGGGTTCAAAGTACTCACCACACATCTAGATAAGCTCCTTGTGGGGTCTAGTTTCCAAAATGGGGTCACTTGTGGGGGGGTTTCTACTCTTTAGGCACATCAGGGGCTCTGCAAATGCAACATGACACCCGCAGACCATTCCATCAAAATCTGCATTCCAAAACAGCGCTCCTTCTCTTCTGAGCTCTGCCATGCGCCCAAACAGTAGTTTAACCCAACATATGGGGTATCAGCATACTCAGGACAAATTGCACAACAACTTTTAGGGTCCTCACACACTACCGGGTACGGGCTGGTATCACGGACAAATACAAGCTATCTATGTGTGACTCTTGAAAAACAAACTGAGGAGATTTTCCATTTTTCTAGACCTACACTGTATAGAGCTGTCCGCTTTTCAAACAGTTTCGCATATCTGCTGTTTGATCACGTTCAAAACTATACAGAGACAGCGTGTGTCACTCCATATAAAAATAGACGAAGATTTACAATTTTCCATACAGACACCGTATAGAGCTGTCCGGTTCTCAAACAGTATTGTATATCTGCCGTTCGCATTACGGTCACATCTATACAGAGTCAGCGTGTGTGTGTAACACTCCGTAAAAACAAAAACGGACATTTCCATTTCTTCATACACCGTATTGAGCTGTCCGATTCTCAAACAATATTGTATATCTGCTGTTCACTTTACAGTCACATCTATACAGAGTCAGTGTGTGTGTGTGTGACACTCCGTAAATACATATACGGAGATTGTTAGTTACACAAAAAATGTATACAGCTGTAGACTTCTGATACAGTACTGTATGTCTGCTTGTTAGATTATGGTCAAATACATACTGGGAGAGTTTCTGTGACTAACAAAATATATACATAGATTTAATTTTTTAAATACACCTTACACAGCTGGACGCTCCTCATACAGGACCATCTCTCTGCTGGTCTTTTTGGTACATTTTACCAAACATGAAAAAGTATGGTGGAAGAGGCCACGGATGTGGGCAGGGGGGCGCAGCTCATACTGATGGTGGTGGTGCATCGGCTGGTTCTGGCAAAAGCACAATAGCAGCTAAGGCATGAGGTGTTGAGCCTGCGTCATCGTCTGACCCAAGAAGGCCTGTAAGGTTCCCTTTTCTTGGAGTAGGAAAACCACTTTTAAAGCCGGAGCATCAGGAACAGGTTTTGACGTACATTGCCGAAACAGCCACCAGCTCTATTGCCTCCTCTTCCGAACGTTCGAAACCTGTAAGCACGGAGTCGTCAGTGCAGAGTTCTGGTCAGGAAAAACACCTTTCCTTGTGTCCTTAACCCCCACCAAAAGTTAAGGATGCAGCAGCCCACACTTCAGATTACTCTATGGAGCTCTTTTCACATACCATGCCTGGGTTATCCAGTCAAATCCTGAATTTCCCAGTCCAAGACGAATCTGACATGGAGTGCACTGATGCACAGCCACTGCTAGATGATTCTGCTAGTACATTGACCCAGAGCACTACATTGCCCTCGTAGTCTACTGAGCCAGAATCTGACCCTAATGAAACTCAGGTGCCCCTTCACGCATACTATATCACCTTACACGGTGACACAGAGGAAGGTAAAGAGGAAGGTGCAGATGACTTTGAAGAGGATGACCCAGTTCTTGACCCAGATTGGCATCCATTGGGGGAGGAGGGTGGCGCTGGCAATAGTTCAGATAAGGAGAAGGATCCACAGCAGGCATTGACATCGCATCAGCGGTTATCTGGCAGGCCCATAGCTGTCCAAAAACGTGGACCAAAAACTAAAAGAGTTGCAGGACAGCTTGGCCAGACGGTCAACTTAGCACAGCGTGCAAGGCCAGAAAATGTATACCATAGTAGGAAGAGTGCAGTGTGGCACTTCTTTGTCCAAAATCCTGCTGATGAGGCAAAGGTTACCTGTAATAAGTGCGGAAGGACCTTTAGCCGAGGTAAACAACTCAGAAATTTGAATACCAATTGCATGCTTAGACATTTAATCAACATGCACTTGAAGCGTGAGCGGACTACAAAACCTCAGGTAGCACATGTGCACCTGCTCTGACTGAAGGTAGCCAGCAACGCTCCATCGCTTCCCCCACTGTAAGACCACCATTAAGCACACCACCAGCACTAAATGTTGAGGTGTCGTCACAAGGCAAAAGCACTCAGGGAATCACAATGGTTTTGCAACACAACACTGAATCTAGGCCATCACCACAAATACCATCACCAACCTTCTCTCACTCCGTCCGGTCCACCGCTACTTCCCCCATATGCAGCTCTCCAGTACAGCTCACCCTACCAGACACTCTGAGTAGGACAAGAAAGTACTCATCCTCACATCCGCGTACACTGTGTTTGAATGCCTACATTGCCAAACTAATCTCATTAGAGATGATGCCCTACCGTTTGGTTGAAAGCAAAGCTTTCCGCGAGCTCATGGCCTACGCAGTCCCACACTATGACCTACCCAGTCAGCACTTGTTTTCTCGAAAAGCCATCTCAGCCCTCCACCTGCAAGTGAAAGACCGCATTGTCCATGCACTCAAGCAATCAGTGAGTGGAAAGGTGCACCACACAACAGATCCATTGTCCAGTAGGCATGGCCAGGGCCGTTACATGTCCATCACTGTGCACTGGGTTAATGTGGTGGATGCAGGCTCCACAGGGGACAGCAGGGGTGGAACAGTGCTGCCTAGCCCACGGTATAGGAAACAGTTGGCTGTAGGCTTTCGACCCTCCTCCTCCATAAGTGAAAGCTCGTCCACAGAGCGCAGTCGCACGAGCACTCCATCCGCAGCTGGCAGTGTTGCACACGAGGTGTCCCACTATCGAACAGCTAGTGGTAATCGTCAGCAGGCTGTGTTAAAGATGATGTATTTGGGCGACAACAGACACACCACGAAGGTACTGGCCCACTACTTGCAGCGACAAACTGAGTCATGGCTGGGCAGTCTACATCTTGAGCCAGGCTAGTTAGTCAATGATAACTGCCGTAATTTTGTGGCAGCCATAGCCCTTGCAAAACTCACACACATACCTTGCCTTGCTCACACTTTGAACCTGGTGGTGCAGTGCTTCCTTAATAATTATCCGGAGTTAACATCCCTGCTCCAAAAGGTGCGAAGACTGTGCTCGCACATCCGTCGCTAGCCTGTCCACTCCAGTCGTATGCAGAAGCTGCAGCGATTGCTCCACCTCCCCAAGCACCGCCTAATCATAGACGTTGCAACAAGGTGGAACTCCACCCTGTACATGGTTGAGAGGCTGTGCGAACAGAGGCAGGCTGTAATGCATTTGTGGGAGGATACACGGGCAGGCAGTTTGAGGGAAGACATGGAATTGTCGGGTGTGCAGTGGTGAAAGCTGAAAGACCTCTGTAAAGTCCTTCAGTGTTTTGAGGAATGCACATGGCTGGTAAGTGCAGACGACTCCATCATAAGCATGAGCATCCCACTTATGTGTCTGCTCATGCAAAGTTTGATGCACATTATGGATCTGTTGTCTGCAGCAGAGGCGGAGGAACAGGAGGAGGAGGAGGGAAGCCTTGCTGACAGTCAGCCATTGTCTGGTCAGGGAACTGTCCTGGACGAGGTGGAGGAAGAGGAGGAGGAGGATGATTATTTTGGGCAGGAGGATGCGTCTCAGGGGGCAAGAGAAAATGTTGGCGTTCCAAGGTCAGGTACAGGGTTTGCTCCTCCACCCAGCAGTGGCAGTGCATTATTGACACCTTGAACATTGGCCCACATGTGTGATTATGCCTTGCGGATCCTAAAAAGGGACCCCCACATTGCCAAAATGATGAAGGATGATGACTACTGGCTGGCCAGCATCCTCGATCCACGCTACAAAGACAAATTACACAACATCATGCCACAGGTGAACCTAGAGATAATATTGGCTACCAAACAAGCAACTCTGGTAAACCGTTTGTTTGAGGCTTTCCCAGCACATAGCAACGGTGCTGGTTCTCCCACGAGCCGTAGTGGGCACAATGGAAGAGGTGTTCATGGTGCACACGGCCGAAGTGGCGTTGGAGACAGGGGTTTCATGAACATGTTGTGGACTGATTTCTCAAGTACCGCTCACATGACTGCTATTACTGCATCGATTCAAAGTGACAGGAGACAGCAGTTGTCAACTATGATTACAAACTACTTCTCATCCCATATCGATGTTCTCCCTCACAGGTCATTCCCCTTTGACTATTGGGCCTCTAAACTGGACACCTGGCCTGAATTGGCACAATATGCCTTACAGGAGCTCGCTTGCCCTGCTGCTGGTGTGTTATCTGAAAGAGTCTTCAGTGCTGCTGGATCAATCCTGACTGAAAAAAGGACCCGTCTGTCGATCCAAAATGTTGATGATCTAACCTTCATTAAAATGAACCATGCATGGGTTTCAAAGGATTTTGCCCCACCTTCCCCTGATGACACATAGGTTGCCAGAAAACTGCCTCGCTTTTGTCCTCCTATTCCTTGGACTTGCCCAATTCCGCTTTTTGCAGCTGCTGAATATCCAGCCTACACATCAGCATATGCCATTTTTTAAACCTCCCTTAACTAGGCTGCCCACCCCCCCAAGGGCTGGGGTCAACACCTGGCGCACCTAGGCTAGTGCCGTTGCTCTGAACAGGTGGATGGGCCCACTGTTGGCCAACGGCACTGGCACAGGGACCCTCATAGTACAATACAGTGTCTCTGATGGTGGGGGGGCCCATTCGCCGTCAGACACACCAGCGTAATATGAGGGGCCCTGTGCCAATACTGTCGCCCACGAGTGTGCCCCTCTGCTTGGTCAGGGCCATAGCACTTGCAAGTTGCAATACTTACAGTACCTCTCCCTGCTCCACCGCTGTGTAGTCTGGGCAGTTAAATCCTTCACATGGACTGCCACTAGAAATTTGGTGTATTGATCCATGATGGTTAAGATGTAGCTATGGCCTGTCCTGCTGACCTCTACCTTCAGATGTTCAATGGCTACCATTTGTAATGGACGTCAACTTACAAGCGGATGAGGTGGTGCTTTATGATCACCTTTCACAGTTGTGATAGTCACAGACGTGTGACATTTCTGCCACCATTTTTCAATGTCTCCTCTCATGCCAATCCAATAGAATCGCCTACAGCCTGTGGCTTCTGTCTTTTGCACTCCAAAATGACCATACACATCATGATAGGCAGTGAGGACCATGTCTACATCTCTCCATGTGATCACAATTTGATGGAGACGAGTAACGGTGATGTGATCCACGCTACTGTGATAAAGCAATCCTTTCTTCACAAAGAACCATTTTCACTGTCTCCACAGACACAGTAATTGAGGGTCTGCCTTGCCTCTTCAACATCTACCGGGAGGTTTTCCCGGGATGAGTAATTCCCAAATTTCTGCTAACACTCGACTTTCCATCTGTATTTGTATCCACGTAGTTTCCAGTAGCGGAGAGTCTGGACTGGCTTACTGAGATTGAAATATATACGAAGATTTAAAAGTACCACAACACTGTATACTGGTGTACGCTTCAAAAACCTTTCCCTTTTTCTGCTTTTTAAATTCTGGTGTAATACATACTGAGCCTGTGAGTGTCTGTGTCTGACTCCGGAAGTATAGACGGAAATTTACAATTACCCCTAGACTGGATACACCTGGTATGTGCTGATACAGTACCTTTGTTCAAAATTTTTTATTACTGTATCATCCATAGTGAGTGATCGTGTGTGGTATATGCCTCCTATATATATGGTGAATCAGAGATACCAATTTTTACCCTATACTCGATACAGCTTGTATCTTGTTATACAGTACCTTTGTTCGACATTTAGTATTACGGTCAAATCCATACTGAGTAGGCGTCTGAGACTGACTATGGGACTATGTATACAGAGATTTCAATTGTACCCTATAATATATATACTTGCTATCTTGTTATCCAGTACCTGTTTTGCAACATTTTTTGTTACGGTCAAACCCAGATTGAGTGAGCGTCTGACGGTGACTCCGGAAATATATACCGAGATTTCAAATTTGGCCAACACTGTATACAGCTGTACGCTTCTGATACAGTAACCTTTTTAGCTTTTTAGATTCTGGTGTAATCCATAATGAGCCTGTGAACGTCTCTCTGTTACTCCAGAAATATATTTAGAGATTTAAGATTACCCCAACACTGTGTACAGCTGTATGCTTGTGTTGCATTACCCATTTACAGGTTTTCATAATCTTGTGCAATCCATACTGGGCCTGAGAGCGTTTTGTGTCTACCTCCTGAAATATATACTGAGATTCAGAATGTTTACACTATACTATATATACCTTGTATCTAGTGATACTGTACCCTTTTTCAACTTTTTATTTTATTGGGTAATCCATACTGAGCCTGTGAGCATCTGTGTATGACTCATGAAATATATGCAGAGATTTACTGTTATCCCTAGATTGTATAGAGCTGTACGCTTCTGATACAGTACCGTATGTCTGCTGGTATTTTGGGTCCATTTTCAAAAACATGAGGAAGTATGGTGGAAGAGGACGTGGACGTGGGCGTGGGGGGCCACCTGGTACTGATGGTTGTGGTGGTGCATCTGCTGGTAGTGCCAAAAACACAATAGCGGCTAAGGCAGGATGTGTGAGCCTGCATCATGGTGTAGCTCTGGAAGGCCTGGAAGGCTCCCTTTTCTGGGAGTAGGTAGACTGCTTTTAAAGCCGAAGCATCAGGAACTGTTTTTGGCTTACATTGCTGAAACAGCCTCCAGCTCTATCGCCTCCTCTTCTGAAGTTTCAAAAAATGCAAGCACTGAGTCGTCAGTGCAGGCTTCTGGTCAGGAGCGACCCTTTTCCTTGTGTCCTTCACCCACACCAAAAGTGAAGGATGTGGCAGCACACACTTCAGATTATTCCATGAGCTCTTTTCACATACCATATCTGGGTTCATTAAAAATGGGTCCCATCATATACTGGAGCATTCCAAATGGGGGACATCAGAAACTGGAGCAGCATTTACAGGGCCCATTAGATACTGGAGCATTAGAAATGGAGCCCATTATAAATGGAGGATTATTAGGGCCCATCATACACTGGAGCATCATCCATGAGGCCCATCATATACTGGAGCATTCCAAATGGGGGACATCCGACACTGGAGCAGCATTTACAGGGCCCATTATACACTGGAGCATTAGAAATTGAGCCCATTATATCTGGAGCATTATTTGGGCCCATAACACACTGGAGCATCATCCATGGGGCCCATCATATACTGGAGCAATCTAAATGGGGCAGATCAGACACTGGAGCAGCATCTATGGGGCACATTATACACTGGAGCATTAGAAATGGGGCCCATTATATATGGAGCATTATTAGGGCCCATAAGACACTGTAACATCATCCATGAGGCCCATCATATACTGGAGCATTCCAAATGGGGGACATCAGACACTGGAGCAGCATTTACGGTGCCCATTAGACACTGGATCATTAGAAATGGGGCCCATTATATATGGAGCATTATTAGGGCCCATAACACACTGGAGCATTGTCCATGGGGGCCAACATATACTGGAGCATTCAAAATGGTGGACATCAGACACTGGAGCAGCATTTACAGGGCCCATTATGCACTGGAGCATTAGAAATGGAGCCCATTATATATGGAGCATTATTAGGGCCCATCATACACTGGAGCATCATCCATGAGGCCCATCATATACTGGAGCATTCCAAATGGGGGACATCAGACACTGGAGCAGCATTTACGGGGCCCATAACACACTGGAGCATCGTCCATGGGGACCATCATATCCTGTAGCATTATGTGGAGCTCATCATATACTGTATGGTACATTATATGTGACCAATTATTCTGTATGGAGAAATATATGGGGCTCATTATTCTGTATGGCGCACAATGTGGTGGCCATACTGTATGGAGTAATATACTGTCCTTTTTTCGAGCTATTGTACAATTTACAATATATCAGTCATGTCATGTAAGCAGTGAAGTATTTGTCATTGTACTATACCTATATTTCGGTGTCGTAACGGAGCATCATGAGTTGTGGTATGTGTTAAAGGGGCGCACTGACACTCTTTGGCCCAGGGCACACGAAAACCTGGAGCCAGCCCTACCCCCCCCCACAACTTTAGCCAAATAACCCCCAGTTTTCAATGCGTAACTATTATTATGAAGTAAAATAAGGTTGACAAGCTTCAGTAATAAGAATTGATGTTTTTGGCATTCAAAAGGGCACTGTAGGTGTGTTTCCTGTCCTCCACTCCCTGCCGACTTTGCTTCCCCATTGACTTGCATTGGGTTTCATGTTTCAGTCGGCCTCCGACTTTTCCCGATAGTCGGCAAATTTCGTTCGACCCGACCTTTTGCGAATGTCGAGTTTCATGAAACCCGACTCGACCCTAAAAAAGGCAAAGTCTCTCATCTCTACTCAGGAGAAATTGCACAACAAATATTGGGGTTCATTTTCTCCTGAAACCCTTGACAAAATAAAAAAAATTATGGCTGAAGAAAAATTTTGGGAATAAAACTTAAATGTTTATTTTTTCCTTCCATATTGCTTCAATTCTTGTGAAGTACCTAAAGGGTTAATAAACTTCTTGAATCTGGTTTTGAGTACCTTGAGGGGTGCATTTTTTAGAATTGTGTCACTTTTAGGTATTTTATGTTATATTGACACCTCAAACTCACTTGAAACATGATGTGGTCCCTAAAAAAATGGTTTTGTAAACTTTGTTGGAAAAATGAGAAATCGCTGGTCAAGTTTTAACCCTTATAACTTCCTAACAAAAAGAAAATTATGTTTCCAAAATTGTTCTGATGTAAAGTAGATATGTGGGAAACGTTATTTATTGAGTATTTTGTGTGACATCACTCTCTGATTTAAGGGTACAAAAATTAAAAGTTTGGAAATTGCAAAATTTTCAAAATTTTTGACAAATTTCCGTCATTTTCATAAATAAACACAAGTCATATTGAAGACATTTTATCACTAACATGAAGTACAATATGGCACGAAAAAACAACGTTAGAATCAGCGGGATCCATTGAAGCGTTCCAGAGTTATAACCTCATAAAGTGACAGTGGTCTGATTTCAAAATTAAGGGATTGATCATTAACCTACAAAGTGGCTTGGTCCTTAAGGGGTTAAGGAGGCGCTTGGATTTTTGGAATTGTTTCTGCGCATCCTGCTTTGAGATACCCTTTCCTAACATGCGCATTTGACATTACAGGACGCCGGCAGGCGCGCATATTTCTATATATATAATGAGGCAAGCCATGGAGTTGGTTCTTAATGATTTATAATGACATACACCTGTAGGTTTATGGTCAGTTGATGATATAATGAATACTGTCTGAGGACTCTTATGTTTTCACTATTGCACTGCACTTTCTGAGATGTACATCTATATGTACTATATTTTCCACTATTTGTATGCTTTTTGTAATGAAAACACATGCTCCTTTTTATGACAATTTTTGTTAAATACTTTAATTATGTCCACCCTTTAAATATCTAGTATTTGCATATGTTCACTGCTTGAAAAAGGTTCACATTTTTTTGGACAGAAACGGCGCCATTATAGGCTAAATAAAATAGCACTTTTTTCACTGAAAACGGTGTGCTGCCCCTGATTTTTGGACTTCTACAATTGAGGTTTGTTATTTGCTTGGGGGGCTCTGCATCCGGACTCTTTGCTTCCTCTTGTGCTGCTCTAACTTTTCTTCATAGTATTTATCTACCTTTCTATCTATCTTTTTTTCTATCTGTCTATAGATCTATCTATCTAACTATCTTTATTCCTATCTATCTATCTATCTATCTATCTAGCTATCTATCTAGAAAACAAAAGTGTAAGAGCAGCACTAAAAATTACAAGTTGGGTGTAAAGCCCTTGAGGCATAGACCAAACCTTATGTAGAAATGAAATAATTGAATACACCACACCATTTAAGATGAAAAAAGGAACTTCTGCTTAACACCCCTTGATGGCGACATTTCGGTTCAAAATTGAGAACATTTTTCAAGCAGAAAAAGGCTCTCACCTTCTCACTGTCAAACCAGACAATTAGTGTCTGGTACTAAACTACAAAGACTTCTACTTCTCCAGGAATTCCGTCTTAATGTTTGTAGTTCCGGAGGGAAGTCGAGAGAGATAGAGAGAGAGAAGTTTCCTGCTCCAAAGTTCTGGTCCCCATTGTTTTCAATGGTTTCGGGTTTTGGTGCAAGTTCACGTACAGTTCTGGTTCCCGAACTGAACTTTAGACTAAAGTTTGGGTTGGGTACCAAAACCCAAACTTTCATTGATCCAGATATCTTTACCTGTCAATAGATTTATTTTTTTTTTAATTAAAAAGGTGCTGGTGATTTTGAGTTTCGATCATCTCTAATATTTATGGACAGCCTTCACATGTATTGAACATGCATCTTTATAACTATCTCACATTTATCTATTTCATATCTATCTATCAATATATTTGGGTTGCCAGCTAGACCTGAGTATTCCTGCCTAGATTTCAGGTGTTTGTGTAGCTCATTCCTTACTCTGCTTGTCGATTATGCATATGAGTGTGTTTTATCCCCGTCTATCTAGATTTGGCTTTTGATTTATTGTTAAGTAAACATTTATTGATGCAGACATGTTCATATAATTGGTTGCTCTTAGACCTGGGGCAGAGATCAAAGAGTTTCCTTCCTTTTTGGCTCCTAATACATTATTCTAATCTATTTTATTACCCTAGAGGTATTACTAGATCTAGCTTTGGGCATACAATGATAATAATCATCCCACATTTTAAAATGTATTAATATAGGTTTGAATAGAATGTATTACAAGGACTGGAGAGACAGATTTGCATTGTTTGCTGGACTGGGGGCTTGTCTGTTCCATTACATTAGAAGGTGGGCTTGTCCTGTAATGGCTACAGCCACAGATCCTGATACATAAAATTATATGGTACATACAACAGTGTGCTTGAAAAATGGCCAATAATTAAATTTATTAAAATTTACGACATGAAAAATAAATATGAAGTGATTGGCAAATCTGATAGCAGATATCCTTCACTTGTATAAGTTCTTGACATGTTTCGTCACTATTTAATGGCCTCATTCACCCGTCAGTATTTGGTCACTATTTTGCCATCATTGCTTGTATGCCAAAAGCAGGGGTGGAATTTACAGAAAAAATACTCTAATTGAAAGACTGGCAACTGTCCCATACACCTAATGATAAAATATTGATCAAAAATACTGATGTGTGAATAAAGCCTTAGGGAAATTTTCAATCAAAAATGGGAATTAGGTTAACTTGACCATCAATAGGAAGTTCTACAGAAAACGACTATCTCCGGTACTCCGACTACTATTAAAATGGAAGAAGCAGGTTCACCACCGCCTGTTATTTTATGTGACTATTTGTGAAGTGTAACTCAAACAGAAGTAAAGAATGACGCTCCTTTAAAGAAATGTAAGGTTCCAAGCCTTAATATACAAAAAAGTGGAATCTGACACTCTTAGTTACATTTTATTTGCTTTTTAATAACAATACATAGGAAGTATTCTTAACATTTAAGTCAACTGAGCTTAATCAGATATACAGGGTGGGCCATCTATATGGATAGACCTGCGCGGGCCATTTATAAAGTTGGATCCAAAATGGCCGACTTCAAAATGGCCGCCATGGTCACCACCCATCTAGAAAAGTTTCCCCCCTCCCATATACTAATGTGCCACAAACAGGAAGCTGATATCACCAACATACCCATTTTATTTAGATGTATCCATATAAAAGGCCCACCTTGTACACTAAAAGAACAAGGTTATAGGTGATTAACAGAAAAAAAAAAACTGACAAAAAGAACTAGTATAAGAAAACAAACAAATAACACCATGTTACAGATATTTACCTAGATGAATAGACTTCATACAAATTCATTAATAATATAATTTGGCTCAGGAAATGTCACATAACAACCTGTCAAAAAACAAGAATACATGACAGTCAATAACTGGAGCTCATGCAAAATCCCCTACTGTTTCTGAAGCTCTTATATGTGATGAAGGTGCGATGACCGAAACAATAAAAATTCTTCCTATACACTATTGTAATAAAATTCTACTACAAGAATGCCGGATTCCACTGTTTCTGTATTTATGAAGCATGAGCGAGCAGAGAGGCTCCTTTCCCTATTACATAACTGCGTCACCAGAAATCATCTGGCTGCCAGTATAATACATCCTTACAAATACAGGCCATTAATGGCTTAGTCATCTAGCAATCACTGATTAGCTCCTGATCTCAATTACTCTTTATAGTCATTACGCTATGGTGCAATTATCGTTCTACTGCACCCCACATCTGTACTGTCGCTATTACGCTATTATGTGTTCTATGGAGAGCACCCCCCCAAGGAAACATCATGTCCACCCTTTCCATGCTGCACATACACAACCTCATCATCAGGAATACGTTTGACGCTGTAACCATTTCTGCACTGGAGAAGTGCACCGTCAGGGCAGTTTATTGACTTTACTTATTTTGCATTCTCCTGTAGCGCCATCATATTCTGCAGCGCTTTACAGACACTATCATCACTGTCCCCATTTAAATTCCACATCAGTATGTGTTTGGAGCTTAGTGGCTCACAACTAATTTTCATTTTTACTATAAAATGCTCAATCATCTGGGTTTCCGATTTGCCTGCGCTTATATTGATTGCATACATTCACTTGCCTCATAATATCTATTGACATGTATCCTAGGGGTTTCCCTAAACTTAAGCAGCAGATCTGATATGTAATATTGTCTGAGTATTAATTTGTGTGTCAGCTTTCCCTGTGCAGTAATGATGCAATTCATTTCTATATCTGCACTTAGAGATATAGATTTGGTCGTGGTATTTAGTTGCCCTAACCCCGACCTCTTGCCCCAAAACCATATAGATTGTAAGCTCACGGGGTCTGGGTCCGCTCCTCCTCTGTGCCGGTCTGTCGCACTTTGTTTACTGTACTGTATATATGTATTACATGTATGTCAACCCATTTCACATGTATAGGAACATGAAATAAATGGTGCTTTAAAAATAAATAATAATACCTATATTAGATTTAAAGTATCACTCCACACTGGCACTGAAAAGTGACTAGACATTTGTCATATATAGTTACCCTATCTGGTGCCCTTTGTTTGTCTCCCACTGCCTCCTCCACGAAGACAGGGTTCCTGTTCTACAAAATCCAAGATGCGCATGGCAGTGTAATGGGGAGGGAATTGTTAAATCAGAATTGTGCCTCCCATGCTATTCCTGGTGCTCTTCAATTGGGGCTCAGAATTAGCACTGCTCCCTATGTCCTACAGAGGGCACCAAATAGGATGACAATATATGACAAAAGTGTTGTTATTATTATTATTATTATTATTATTTATTGTTATAGCGCCATTTATTCCATGGCGCTTTACAGGTAAGGAGGGGTATACATAAAAACAAGTACAATAATCTTAAACAATACAAATCATAACTGGTACAGGAGGAGAGAGGACCCTGCCCGCGAGGGCTCACAATCTACAAGGGATGGGTGATAATACAGTAGGCGAGGGTAGAGCTGGTCGTGCAGCGGTTTGGTCGATTGGTGGTTACTGCAGGTTGTAGGCTTGTCGGAAGAGGTGGGTCTTCAGGCTCTTTTTGAAGGTTTCGGTGGTAGGTGAGAGTCTGATATGTTGTGGTAGAGAGTTCCAGAGTAGGGGTGATGCGCGAGAGAAATCTTGTATGCGATTGTGGGAAGAGGAGATAAGAGGGGAGTAGAGAAGGAGATCTTGTGAGGATCGGCGGTTGCATGCAGGAAAGTACCGGGAGACGAGGTCACAGATGTATGGAGGAGACAGGTTGTGGATGGCTTTGTATGTCATGGTTAGGGTTTTGTAATGGAGTCTCTGGGCAATTGGGAGCCAGTGAAGGGATTGACAGAGGGGAGATGCTGGGGAATAGCGGGGGGACAGGTGGATTAGTCGGGCAGCAGAGTTTAGAATAGATTGGAGGGGTGCGAGAGTGTTTGAGGGGAGGCCACAGAGCAGGAGGTTGCAGTAGTCAAGGCGAGAGATGATGAGGGCATGGACTAGGGTTTTTGCAGATTCTTGGGTGAGGAATGAACGGATTTGTGAAATATTTTTGAGTTGAAGTCGGCAGGAAGTGTAAAGGGCTTGGATATGTGTTGAGGGTTAACATAAAGGGAAATACCCTTTACAGTAACCTACAACACTTCCAGGGTTAAAAAATAAAAAAATGTGTCTACACGCAAACAGGCAGGTAGCTGCTACCTACCTGCCTGTTGTGCCCAATTCCATTCATCACCGGTTACAGACCACTCCTGCCAGGGATTCAGCTGCCTCTGCTGACATCATGTTTACAGAGCGGCTGCTTCTTTTCGATGGGGCATGTCTTCAGACATCATTCTCATTGACAGTCGGCTCGCCCAGTTAGTCAGTAGGAATCCGGCTGTCAAACAGAATGACGTCGAAGTCTCGCCCTGTCAACAAAGCGGAGCAGAAAAAAAATGCCACTTTGTTGACGTGATGTCAGCACAGGCAGCTGAGTTCCCGGCAGGAGCGTTCTGTGACCGCTCTGTGCCAGGGAAGAACAGCGCCAGGCATAACAAGCAGGTAGGTAGCAATTATCTGACTGTTAGTGCTTAGGCACATTTTCAGTTTTCCTTGATATACCCATAAATCTAAAGGTTTAAAGTGTTTATGCAGATGTACAAGTGTCTGTAGGTGTATGGTGTAGAGTTTGGAGTCTGTACGCATTAATCTGTAGGTGTGTGTGCAGCATGTGACTGCGTTAAATGTGCATCCGTCGGTTTGGAGAGAAACATGATGTGCGTGTGAATGTTGTGTTTAAGTGTGTATTGTATCTGTGCATCTGTGTTTGCATTACTGATATGTGAGGATGTAGAAGTATTTATTATATTATGTGTGCATGTACGTCAGTGTTGATGTTAGGGTCTTTGAGCATGTGTAATATGGACAGCCTTTTCATGTGTGTTTGTGCATATTTCTGGGTGGAGTTTGGGCATTATTTGAGTATATTCGTGTGATGATACTGTAATTTTATGTCTGTAGTAATGTATTTGCATTATTTATGTGAACATTAGGTGACGATGTATGAACGTGCTATTGTAGGAGGGAGGGTGCTGCTGTATATTACAGTGTATTAATAAGTGTTTGTGTATTTCACGAAAATTAGTGATGAGTGAGTATACTCGTTGCTCGGGTTTTCCCGACCATGCTCGGATGTTTTTTGGCGTGCTCCGAGATTTAGTTTTCGTCGTCTTATCTGTCTACAAGCCTGCGACTTGTAGACAGGCTGAATACATGCGGAAATTCCCTAACAATCAGGCATTCCACACATGTATTCAAGCTGTCTAACAGTCGCAAATCATGCAGATGAGACGACGAAAACTAAATCTCCGAGCACGCCAAAATACTCGGAGGACACCCGAGCATGCTCAGGGGAACCCGAGCAACGAGTTTACTCGCTCATCAGTAATGAAAGTGTAAAAATGTGAATCTGTTTGTGTTTGGCTTTGTATTATTTATATACAGTATGTATGTGATATGATGGTGTATGATTGTACACCTACTGTTATATAGACACATGGTCAAAACTGTTGGTACCCCTCATTTAACGACAGAAAATCCCACAATGGTGACAGAAATAACTTGCATCTGACAAAAGTAATAATAAATCAAAAATCTATGAAAATGAACAAATTAAAGTCAGACATTGCTTTTCAACGATGCTTCCACAGAATTTAAAAAAATAAAACTCCTGAAATATGCCTGGACAGCAATGATGGTACCCCTGAAAATAATGTGACAAAAGGGACATGTTAAATCGTGGTGTGTCCACTAATTAGCATCACAGGTGTCTTCAGTCTTGGAATCAGTGAGTGGCCTGTAAAGAGGGCTACAGATACTCACTGTGCTGTATGGTGACATGGTGTGTATCACACTCAACATGGACCAGAGGAAGCGAAGGAAAGGGTTGTCTCAGGAGATTAGAAAGAAAATTATAGACAAACATGTTAAAGGTAAAAGTTATGAGACCATCTCCAAGCAGCTTGATGATACTGTGACTACAGTTGCACATATTATTCAGAAATTTAAGCTCCATGGGACTGTAGCCAACCTCCCTGGACGTGGCCGCAGGAGGAAAATTGATGATAAATCAAGAGACGGATAATATGAATGGTAACAAAAGAGCCCAGAAAAACAGATTAAAGGTGAACTTCAAGCTCAAGGAACATCAGTGTCAGATCGCACCATCCATCGCTGTATGAGCCAAAGTGGACTTCACGGGAGATGACAAAGGAGGTCACCATTGTGAAAAAAAATCATAAAAAAGCCAGACTGGAATTTGCCAAACTACATGTTGACAAGCCACAAAGTTTCTGGGAGAATGTGATATGGACAGATGGGACAAAAATGGAATTTTTCGGCAAGGTACATCAGCTCTATGTTCACAGATGGAATAATGAAGCATATCAAGAAAATAACACTGTCCCTGCTGTGAAACATGGAGGAAGCTTTGTTATGTTATGGGGCTGCTTTGCTGCATCTGACACATGGTGTCTAGAATCTGTGCAGGGTACAATGAAATCTCAAGACTATCAAGGGATTCTAGAGAGAAATGTGCATCCCAGTGTCAGAAAGCTTGGTCTCAGTCACAGGTCATGAGTCTTGCAACAGGATAATGACCCAAAACACACAGCTAAAATCACCCTAGAATGGTTAAGAGGAAAACACTGGACTATTCTGAAGTGGCCTTCTATGACCCCTGACCTAAATCCTATTGAGCATCTTTGGAAAGAGCTGAAACATGCCGTCTGGAAAAGGCAACCTTCAAACACGAGACAACTGAAGCAGTTTGCTCTTGAGGAGTGGGCCAAAATACCTGTCGAGAGGTGCAGAAGTCTCATTGGCAGCTACAGGAATCGTTTGAATGCAGTGATTGCCTCAAAAGGTTGTGCAAAAAAATATTAAGTTAAGGGTATCATCATTTCTGTCCAGGCCTGTTTCATGAGTTTTATTTTTTTAATTCTGTGGAAGCATGGTTGAAAAGTAATGTCTGACTTTCATTTGTTCATTTTCAGAGATATTTGATTTATTATTATTTTTGTCAGATTCAAGTTATTTCTGTCACCATTGTGGGTTTTTCTGTAATTAAACGAGGGGTACCAGCAATTTTCACCACGTGTGTATGTATGCGATGCAAGAGTGTATACATGTGTATTGTACAGTGGAGATGCAATATTTATTTGTATTGTTTCCTGTGTGAATCTGTGAATGCATGTTTTGGCATTATTTGGTTATGAGTGTGTGATTTCAGTGTAAGTTTGTATCTGTGCAGTATTATTTATGTGTATGAGAGTGCAGGTGTATCTTTCTGTGTATGTGTGCCACTTGTTTATTCCATATGGAAGTATGAGTGTAATTGTTGGTGTTTCTATTATTCATATGTGTGTAATGTGATGGTGTATAATTGCATAAGTGTGTCTGACACAATAGCTGTATGTATTTGTATTATTCGTGTATATGTGCAATTATGGGTGGTTGCATGTGTTTGCATAATTAAGGTATGTAGAATGAGGGGGATGACTGCCTCTGAGTTTGTATAATTTACCATATTATGCACGTGTAATGTGAAGGTGTATGAATGTAACACTATATTTTTGTGTGTGTGTGTCTGTGCATGAGATGAGAGCATACGGGCGTCCATATGTAAGTGCATGTCCCTGTATTATCTTGGTATGTGTGTGATGAGAGCATGTGATTGTAGATGTGTAGGACTATATATTTGTGTATGTCTGCGATAGACGAGCCCATGATCATGCATCTATAGGTGTGTGTGTGTGTGTGTGTGTGTGTTCGTGATGAGAGTCTGCAGGTTTGTGTTGATGTGGTCATATGTTTGAAGCATTTATATGTTTGTGTTGTGTATGTGTTGATGTTATTTGCGTGTGACATGAGAGTATTTTGAGTGTGTACTGTATGTGTTTTTATTGATGGAGTGTGTGTACGATGTGAGAGTATATGATTGTGTCTTTGTGCATGTATGTAATGTAAAAGTGTATGTGTATCTGAGAGTGCATGCACTGAAGGTGTATATTTGGATATCTGCAGGTATGATTGTATGCGATATAAAAGTAGGTGTGCGTCTGTCTGTATTGTATGTGTTTGTATTTTTTGTGCATGAGCGTGACGCGAGTGTGTATTGTTGTGTACTTGTAGATGCATGTGTTTGTATTACAGGTGTGTAATGTGAAGTATGAGTGTATCTGTGATGCATGTTTGCGTGCGATATAAAAGTAGGTGTGCATTTGTGTGTATTGTATGTGGTTGTATTTTTTGTGCATGAGTGTGACGCGAGTGTGTATTGTTGTGTACTTGTAGATGCATGTGTTTGTATTACAGGTGTGTAATGAGAAGTATGAGTGTATCTGTGATGCATGTTTGCGTGCGATATAAAAGTAGGTGTGCGTCTGTCTGTATTGTATGTGTTTGTATTTTTTGTGCATGAGTGTGACGCGAGTGTGTATTGTTGTGTACTTGTAGATGCATGTGTTTGTATTACAGGTGTGTAATGTGAAGTATGAGTGTATCTGTGATGCATGTTTGCGTGCGATATAAAAGTAGGTGTGCATTTGTGTGTATTGTATGTGGTTGTATTTTTTGTGCATGAGTGTGACGCGAGTGTGTATTGTTGTGTACTTGTAGATGCATGTGTTTGTATTACAGGTGTGTAATGTGAAGTATGAGTGTATCTGTGATGCATGTTTGCGTGCGATATAAAAGTAGGTGTGCATTTGTGTGTATTGTATGTGGTTGTATTTTTTGTGCATGAGTGTGACGCGAGTGTGTATTGTTGTGTACTTGTAGATGCATGTGTTTGTATTACAGGTGTGTAATGTGAAGTATGAATGCATCTATGATACATGTTTGCGTGCGATATAAATGTAGGTGTGCATTTGTGTGTATTGTATGTGGTTGTATTTTTTGTGCATGAGTGTGACGCGAGTGTGTAGTGTTGTGTACTTGTGGATGTATGTGTTTGTATTACAGGTGTGTAATGTGAAGTATGAATGCATCTATGATACATGTTTGCGTGCGATATAAAAGTAGGTGTGCGTCTGTGTGTATTGTGTGTGGTTGTATTTTTTGTGCATGAGTGTGACGCGAGTGTGTAGTGTTGTGTACTTGTAGATGTATGTGTTTGTATTACACGTGTATAATGTGAAGAAGTATGAGTGTATCTGTGATGCATGTTTGCGTGCGATATAAAAGTAGGTGTGCATTTGTGTGTATTGTATGTGTTGGTATTTTTTGTGCATGAGTGTGACGCGAGTGTGTATTGTTGTGTACTTGTAGATGCATGTGTTTGTATTACAGGTGTGTAATGTGAAGTATGAATGCATCTATGATGCATGTTTGTGTGCGATATATAAGTAGGTGTGCGTCTGTGTGTATTGTATGTGGTTGTATTTTTTGTGCATGAGTGTGACGCGAGTGTGTATTGTTGTGTTCCTGTAGATGCATGTGTTTGCATTACAGGTGTGTAATGTGAAGTATGAATGCATCTATGATACATGTTTGCGTGCGATATAAATGTAGTTGTGCATTTGTGTTGTATTGTATATGGTTGTATTTTTTGTGCATGAGTGTGACGCGAGTGTGTAGTGTTGTGTTCCTGTAGATGCATGTGTTTGTATTACAGGTGTGTAATGTGAAGTATGAATGCATCTATGATGCATGTTTGTGTGCGATATATAAGTAGGTGTGCGTCTGTGTGTATTGTATGTGGTTGTATTTTTTGTGCATGAGTGTGACGCGAGTGTGTATTGTTGTGTTCCTGTAGATCCATGTGTTTGCATTACAGGTGTGTAATGTGAAGTATGAATGCATCTATGATACATGTTTGCGTGCAATATAAATGTAGGTGTGCGTCTGTGTGTATTGTGTGTGGTTGTATTTTTTGTGCATGAGTGTGACGCGAGTGTGTATTGTTGTGTTCCTGTAGATGCATGTGTTTGTATTACAGGTGTGTAATGTGAAGTATGAATGCATCTATGATACATGTTTGTGTGCAATATAAAAGTAGGTGTGCGTCTGTGTGTATTGTATGTGGTTGTATTTTTTGTGCATGAGTGTGACGCGAGTGTGTATTGTTGTGTACTTGTAGATGCATGTGTTTGTATTACAGGTGTGTAATGTGAAGTATGAATGCATCTATGATACATGTTTGCGTGCGATATAAAAGTAGGTGTGCGTCTGTGTGTATTGTATGTGGTTGTAATTTTTGTGCATGAGTGTGACGCGAGTGTGTATTGTTGTGTTCCTGTAGATGCATGTGTTTGTATTACAGGTGTGTAATGTGAAGTATAAATGCATCTATGATACATGTTTGCGTGCGATATAAATGTAGGTGTGCGTCTGTGTGTATTGTGTGTGGTTGTATTTTTTGTGCATGAGTGTGACGCGAGTGTGTATTGTTGTGTTCCTGTAGATGCATGTGTTTGTATTACAGGTGTGTAATGTGAAGTATGAATGCATCTATGATACATGTTTGCATGCAATATAAATGTAGGTGTGCGTCTGTGTGTATTGTATGTCTTTGTATTTTTTGTGCATGAGTGTGACGCGAGTGTGTATTGTTGTGTTCCTGTAGATGCATGTGTTTGTATTACAGGTGTGTAATGTGAAGTATAAATGCATCTATGATACATGTTTGCGTGCGATATAAATGTAGGTGTGCGTCTGTGTGTATTGTATGTGGTTGTAATTTTTGTGCATGAGTGTGACGCGAGTGTGTAGTGTTGTGTTCCTGTAGATGCATGTGTTTGTATTCCATATGTGTGAAATGTGAGTTTGTATGCTCGGATGTGTATATTATGCAGTGCTTGTCTATGTGTGTGATATGAAGACATCTGAATCGGTATCTGTCATTGAATGCGTCTTGTGTGCATTGTGACATGCGTTTATTAACTTCACTAATGCAAAGCGTAATTTTACTGAATTAATTATACTTTAATACTATGTAAATGACTGTGATGGTTTTCATCCTACCTCTGACTTTACCATCTCCTATGAGATTCTGCCATAAATCTGATGTCATCAATTGATAACACATACAGCGCACACACGTGTTCTAAAATAACACCTAACCTCCCAGTCAAAGTATACAGTGTAAATCTTTCTAAACGCCTCTCCACAAGGACACCTAAAGTAAAAAATACTTTCATCCGCGAGTCACATTCTGTTTTATTACATAAAGGTTAACTAGCCCTCCTAATGAACAATTATTACTCTATAAAACAAAAGAAAAAGAGTGCGCAAGAGCGGAATATTAATTCGAAACACGGTCACTCTATTCTCAGGGAAGGAAAAAAAAAAAGGACGTATTAAATAATAAAAAGCCAAATTTCATTATAAAATGAAGCCTGATAGACTAATCTCTTTTAATAGACTGAATATAATACCAATTCCAATTCTAATTGTAGCTGAAACCTTTCCGTCATTAAAAAAAAAAAAACAAGTCTGGCTCTTCCCTGAATTGTTAACTTTACGCGAGGACGGCGAAAATCTTATCGGAAGCGAGATTCATGTAAAAATGGCAGCAAATCTGGTTGGAGGCTTTAATAATAAGGATAGAAGATGGGTGGCGTTGGCTAACCTAAGATAAGATCTTCCATGTTATCTATGTAGATGGCTTGTGGCGTAGATGAGAGAAAGGGAAAAAAAAAATGAAACCGTGATTTGGTGCTGACTCTGCTGACCAACGGCAATGGAAAAGAAATTCTAATAGACACTGGGTCCCAGCTGGGCAATGACATTAATTGCCTAAATCTCGCGCTTGTCTGTGATGCGGCTTTCTCATTCAATCGCTCGCTCCCTCTCTCTCTCCTTCGCACTAGCTCACTCGATCTCTCTCTATTTCTCTCCACCCTCCCTGGGGATTTTAAAAATGCAGTATTTGAATTTTGGTGAGTGGTAAAGCCTCTGCCCTAGGACCCATTTGACAAATGAGAAGCCGTGCAGCATCAACACCAGCCGACTGAGCTTCAGTGAGTCAATCTCTCTGCTAGTCAGCAAGCTCTTGTTGGGAAACGCCGAGCTCCCTCTCTTCGCTGTCATTGAGGAAGTTACATTGACTCTTCATTAGGCTGCAGGCTTTTGGTTAAATCCCTCCGTTGTTTTTTTTTTCCCCCTGACTTTAAGCGGTTTCAGTTTTTAATTTGCCTAGTTGCCTTAGCAAGACGAATGAACGCACGCTTCCAGCAGTAGGATAGCGAAGGGGAACCGGAAAAAAAAAAAGGACTTTTTTTTTTTTGTAACTTTAGGTCACCGAAGCTAAAAGACTATTTAAAACCTGCTGACAAGACAGGACAAACGTGCTTGCATGCTAGCCCCTTCACTTGTTCTACGTCGACTCCAGAGCAACACCATGCAGCATCCTCTGACGGGTGCGACCTGCGTGGCACTGCCGAATGTGGGCATGTGTCCACAGCTCTCTTGTGCCTTGACTTTTATGTACTTGCAGCAGGTAAGTTTCTCCTTGCTTTGCTCTCTTCTCTTTGCTGTTGCTTGCAGATGAACTTTATGCTTTTTTTTGGTCTCTGTCTATAGCACCTATTCTGAATGCATAATTGAACTTGATGGACCTAGGTCTTTTTTCAACCTATGTAACTAAGTTTATGATGGGGAAATCAGGGCTTTTAGTGACAGCCCGGCATAGATTTGGAGCTGGAATGTCTTAGGTGGTGAGGTTAAGGCACGAGTGTGCTAGGATCTCAGCACATTGCATGCTCTTATCCGGGAGTCATGTATCCAGCCCGCTGCTGTACAACACAGAGACCATAACCCGGGCAGAAGACGATAACATGCAGCCCATCCTGCTCCATTATTGCTGGGCAGTCATTCATGCTTGTGTATCTGTATATTACTTGCTGCAGTCACGGGGACGTCTGTGCCTAGCGGATTTCTATCGAATACTAGCCAGCAATATTTTAATGAGATGTAAATGTTTCCTCTGTGAACCTGAAAAAAAAGGAAGCCTGTGCTATACGGCTAATATCCTAATAAAAGGGAGAGCAGGGCTGTTCTTGCAAAGAGTTAATGCCTAGGAATGAAAGCATTGCGCCAGTGTAAGTGGTTAAAGTGTGATCTTACACCTGATTCTGCTTCCTTAGGCTTTGCAGAAGCAAATGCCTTGTGATCTCTATCTCAGGAGGGTGTCTATTTTCTAATCTCTCCGGGTCTGGACTGTATTCATTTCCTCACCTGTGACTTAAAAGTCTTCACAATGGCTCTCTTTGTGCTGCGTGATCACAAAATGCTCCTTTTACTGTTATTAAATGGTAATAATAATGACTGCCCGTGTAGTATATGGAGAAATATTAGTACAGGTTCCTACTTAAGGCAGTCTATGCACCAAAGTAGTGATAGACACATAGTCACATCCAAACTTTATCTGTATACCGCCATGTCTACATATGTCATCCAGGACATACATATACGCCTGCATATCATGTGCTGCAATCTTTGCTGCATTATTAGCGAGCACTGGGGTCTCCATTACAATTGGCATCAACCTATGAAAACTCAATAGGAAACTGCTTATTAGATATTTCTATTTTTTATTGTAAGTCTTTAAACTTGGCTATGGATCATAGGACTCAGTGTAAAGTACAATCCCATGCAGTAATAATAATATCCCAGCCAGCACTGAGTATGACGCATACATGTTGTTCTAGTAAAACATCCACACTTTTCGATAGGGTTATCCTTCATGTAAAAATGAGAAAATAATAGATTTCTTTCCTAATATCCAGGCATTGCTACGGTTCACCGGGTGTCCTGAGTTTCTTGCCTATGCAGTAGGGTAAGGCAGTCAGCAGGGAGACAGCAGCTCTTTCTCTGCTGCCCTATGGGCTTTGTTGTCACTTTCGCCTATTATAATATATGCATGCTAAAAGATTTATGTGTACATAGATTGTGACGGTGATTTGGGAACGGCTATGGGAGCTCATGTTTTTGCATTCCCATTTCCAATTTGCATTTGATAAACGCTGAATACATCAACTTTCTAGGATTGTCTTTTTAATTACTTCCTTCCTAATAACTGGCCGCTCTTTTAACTTTTCGAGAAATCTTTCGTAGATCTGTTCTGCGCCTCCGTTTTTTTTTTTTTGTTTAATTATTTTTAATTAGGTTGGCTGGAAATGTTGCTATTTTCTTTTATCTTGCTTGGTCATCTGTTTTTCTTTCCTTATTTGTATATTAATTAATACTCATTAAACGATGGAGGTGACAGGTCAGGAGGACCTTACGAGAGGGTTGGGAGATTTCCATAGAAGCAGGTGACTTCTAACGTAATCGTTCCAGTCCTGTGTAAACCCATTACTACTGCAGGTAAGGAGGAGAAACCCTTTAAATGTTCCCAAATCGCTATCATAGTAGTAGGGCGTTATTGTGACCCTCATTGACCATTTATACTTCTTCTGGACCAGATGTGCTCTTAAGATCTTCACCCATGGCTGGCCTCAGGAATGGCTAATACCAATATCACTATATCAGTGACCTATCGGATCAGATATAGGTTTGATGCGTAACTCAGGAGCCTATATGCGCTTCATTGACTCCTTTTCCCCTATGTAGTATGGAATATAGCGATAAGGAATACACCATTAAGACGTAACCAATGTGCAGTTAAAAAAAGGCACGTTATTTACTGCCACCGGCTCCGAACGGCGTGTAAATTTTATATTTGTCCTGAATATTTTAACAGATACTTTTCGCCTTTGCCAGTAGTTTTTAACAGTTTGCCTGCATTATTTATAAAGCTGGAAAATACATGCAGACGTCAACAGGCTGCCCGCTATACACGTTATTGTTACGGATAACGCCACATAAAGCACAATGGGAGGGGGACAATATCTTTTATGGATGACAAGTTTGATGAAACACAACTAAATGCGAAGAAATGGCTCCAGTTGAAAAAATCAAATCTCTTATTTGCTTTATGGCCGTAGGTTTATCTCAATGTAAACTGTTGGAGACCTTCCGATATGTAAGCGTTATGGAAATAGATGATTTTCTTGTCAACATTTGCTGTTTTTTTTCTTTGGCTCCCGCTTCAATTAGAGTTCCTTAAAGAATTGCCAATTTCTGCCCTGAGAGCATCTGCATTATACGTAAGATGCATGATACCCAACGCCCTATGAGTATAATAGCCCGATGTATATTTACAAAGGGAAACTCAACGTGGCTGCGGAAGTCGCTTTTAATATGGAGTATTAGTTCTGCTTTCAAAAGAATTGCTCAGCTTTCAAGCCCACACAACTAGTTATCGTAAAAGACACCATTACTTTTACAATGCATGGCTGTGTTGTGTGTCTTCTGCGATTTGTGGAGAACACTTGGAACTGCATAATGCTTACATCTGTGTACATCTACGGAATAATAGTCATCCATATAATGCAGGCAGCCACAAAACATATACATCTATTCAGCAACACTTACACAATAATTGCATCTATATACAGTGATAGACACATGTAATAATACACATCCAAACATGCCACACAGTCACACACACAGACACATCCAAACAGTAACGTACATTGTACACATCCATACCATACATTCATCTATACAATAATACTTATCCTTCAAAGAAGTATATCTATATACAGTGATCGAGATACATGTAATAGTATACATACAAACGTCCCACACAGTCACACAAATATACACATCCAAACACGCCACACCGTCATACAAATATACACGTGCAAACAAAAAATATATTGTACACATCCATACAATATAGTACAGTAATACAGTACACATATAATAAGTGATAGGCACATTCATAATACACACCCAAACATCCCACCGTCATACATCCAAATATACACCACCAAACAATAATATACATTGAACACATCAACACCATATATGTATAAACAATAATACTTATCCTTACAAGGAGTGTATATATATAGTACAGTATACAGTGATAGTCATACATGTAATAAAGCACCCAAACATCCCATTCATAAACATACACACATCAAAAAGCAGTGACATACATTGCAGACATCCATAAGTACAATTGTACATATCCTTTCGAGAAGTTTATCTATCTAGTGATAGACACGTAATAATACACACCCAAACATCCCACACAGTCATATAAGTACACACGACCAAGCAATAATATACATTGAGCACATCAACACCATGTCTACTTCTATATAAAAATATCCCTCCATATAAGAAACATTGGTATACAATGATACACCCCACTACAATACTATACATTCACAAAACCCACACATTAATACATTGCTGACCTCCATACAGTATCTACACATATGTAATATTCATCTGTACAGTTTCCACCTGTAGCTATCCATACACTGCACATCGTTCTACTATAGCCATCAATACAATGCTGCCCATGTGTGCTCTGTGCTTACATCACATGCATGCAGTGTACATGTTCATACAATAATATACTCTAATACTGCCCGCCAATAACAAAAAATAACAGTATACTACACATACATGCAACCAGTAGACACGATGTCACAATATACACATCTATAACTTACACATTCATACAAAAAACACTTATTTTTCCAGTAATACATATTCATACACTGCAAACAGCCACACTGTATGCTATACACACATGATTCACACTGCACACAGCCACACTGTATACTATACACACATAATGCACACTGCACACAGCCACACTGTATACTATACACACATGATTCACACTGCACACAGCCACACTGTATACTATACACACATGATTCACACTGCACACAGCCACACTGTATACTATACACACACAATGCACACTGCACACAGCCACACTGTATACTATACACACATGATTCACACTGCACACAGCCACACTGTATACTATACACACATAATGCACACTGCACACAGCCACACTGTATACTATACACACATGATTCACACTGCACACAGCCACACTGTATACTATACACACATGATTCACACTGCAAACAGCCACACTGTATACTATACACACACAATGCACACTGCACACAGCCACACTGTATACTATACACACATAATGCACACTGCACACAGCCACACTGTACACTATACACACAAAATGCACACTGCACACAGCCACACTGTACACTATACACACATAATGCACACTGCACACAGCCACACTGTATACTATACACACATAATGCACACTGCACACAGCCACACTGTATGCTATACACACATGATTCACACTGCACACAGCCACACTGTATACTATACACACATGATTCACACTGCACACAGCCACACTGTATACTATACACACATAATGCACACTGCACACAATCACACTGTATACTATACACACATGATTCACACTGCACACAGCCACACTGTATACTATACACACATGATTCACACTGCACACAGCCACACTGTATACTATACACACACAATGCACACTGCACACAGCCACACTGTATACTATACACACATGATTCACACTGCACACAGCCACACTGTATACTATACACACATGATTCACACTGCAAACAGCCACACTGTATACTATACACACACAATGCACACTGCACACAGCCACACTGTATACTATACACACATAATGCACACTGCACACAGCCACACTGTATACTATACACACATAATGCACACTGCACACAGCCACACTGTATACTATACACACATAATGCACACTGCACACAGCCACACTGTACACTATACACACATAATGCACACTGCACACAGCCACACTGTATACTATACACACATGATTCACACTGCACACAGCCACACTGTATACTATACACACATGATTCACACTGCAAACAGCCACACTGTATACTATACACACACAATGCACACTGCAAACAGCCACACTGTATACTATACACACATGATTCACACTGCACACAGCCACACTGTATACTATACACACATGATTCACACTGCACACAGCCACACTGTATACTATACACACATGATTCACACTGCACACAGCCACACTGTATACTATACACACATAATGCACACTGCACACAGCCACACTGTATACTATACACACATGATTCACACTGCACACAGCCACACTGTATACTATACACATATGATTCACACTGCACACAGCCACACTGTATACTATACACACACAATGCACACTGCACACAGCCACACTGTATACTATACACACATAATGCACACTGCACACAATCACACTGTATACTATACACACATGATTCACACTGCACACAGCCACACTGTATACTATACACACATGATTCACACTGCACACAGCCACACTGTATACTATACACACACAATGCACACTGCACACAGCCACACTGTATACTATACACACATGATTCACACTGCACACAGCCACACTGTATACTATACACACATGATTCACACTGCAAACAGCCACACTGTATACTATACACACATAATGCACACTGCACACAGCCACACTGTATACTATACACACATAATGCACACTGCACACAGCCACACTGTACACTATACACACAAAATGCACAATGCACACAGCCACACTGTATACTATACACACATGATTCACACTGCACACAGCCACACTGTATACTATACACACATGATTCACACTGCAAACAGCCACACTGTATACTATACACACACAATGCACACTGCAAACAGCCACACTGTATACTATACACACATGATTCACACTGCACACAGCCACACTGTATACTATACACACATGATTCACACTGCACACAGCCACACTGTATACAATACACACATGATTCACACTGCAAACAGCCACACTGTATACTATACACACATGATTCACACTGCACACAGCCACACTGCATACTATACACATATGATTCACACTGCAAACAGCCACACTGTATACTATACACACATAATGCACACTGCACACAGCCACACTGTATACTATACACACATAATGCACACTGCACACAGCCACACTGTATACTATACACACATAATGCACACTGCACACAGCCACACTGTACACTATGCACACATAATGCACACTGCACACAGCCACACTGTATACTATACACACATGATTTACACTGCACACAGCCACACTGTATACTATACACACATGATTCACACTGCACACAGTCACACTGTATACTATACACACACAATGCACACTGCAAACAGCCACACTGTATACTATACACACATGATTCACACTGCACACAGCCACACTGTATACTATACACACATGATTCACACTGCACACAGCCACACTGTATACTATACACACACAATGCACACTGCAAACAGCCACACTGTATACTATACACACATGATTCACACTGAACACAGCCACACTGTATGCTATACACACATAATGCACACTGCACACAGCCACACTGTACACTATACACACATAATGCACACTGCACACAGCCACAATGTATACTATACACATATAATGCACACTGCACCCAGCCACACTGTACACTATACACACATAATGCACACTGCACACAGCCACACTGTATACTATACACACACTATACACACATAATGCACACTGCCACACTGTATACTATACACACACAATGCACACTGAACACAGCCACACTGTATACTATACACACATGATTCACACTGCACACAGCCACACTGTACACTATACACACATAATGCACACTGCACACAGCCACAATGTATACTATACACATATAATGCACACTGCACCCAGCCACACTGTACACTATACACACATAATGCACACTGCACACAGCCACACTGTATACTATACACACACTATACACACATAATGCACACTGCCACACTGTATACTATACACACACAATGCACACTGAACACAGCCACACTGTATACTATACATACATAATGCACACTGCACACAGCCACACTGTATACTATACACACACGATGCACACTGCACACAGCCTCACTGTATACTATACACACATGATTCACACTGAACACAGCCACACTGTATACTATACACACATAATGCACACTGCACACAGCCACACTGTATACTATACACACATAATGCACACTGCACCAAGCCACACTGTATACTATACACACATAATGCACACTGCACACAGCCACACTGTATACTATACACACATGATTCACACTGCACACAGCCACACTGTACACATAATGCACACTGCACACAGCCACACTGTTTACTATACACACATAATGCACACTGCACCAAGCCACACTGTATACTATACACACATAATGCACACTGCGCACAGTCACACTGTATACTATACACACATGATTCACACTGCACACAGCCACACTGTATACTATACACATATGATTCACACTGCACACAGCCACACTGTATACTATACACACATGATTCACACTGCACACAGCCACACTGTATGCTATACACACATGATTCACACTGCACACAGCCACACTGTATCCTATACACACATGATTCACACTGCGCACTTCCACACTGTATGCTGTACACACATGATTCACTCTGCACACAGCCACACTGTATACTATACACACATAATGCACACTGCACACAGCCACACTGTATACTATACACACATAATGCACACTGCACACAGCCACACTCTATACTATACACACATGATTCACACTGCACACAGCCACACTGTATGCTATACACACATGATTCACACTGCACACAGCCACACTGTATACTATACACACATGATTCACACTGCACACAGCCACACTGTATACTATACACACATAATGCACACTGCACACAGCCACACTCTATACTATACACACATGATTCACACTGCACACAGCCACACTGTATGCTATACACACATAATTCACACTGCACACAGCCACACTGTATACTATACACACATGATTCACACTGCACACAGCCACACTGTATACTATACACACATGATTCACACTGCACACAGTCACACTGTATACTATACACACATGATTCACACTGCACACAGCCACACTGTATACTATACACACATGATTCACACTGCACACAGCCACACTGTATACTATACACACATGATTCACACTGCACACAGCCACACTGTATACTATACACACATGATTCACACTGCACACTAGGTGATGGAAGTCTGCTGGGATGGCTGATGCTGGTAACTTATTCAATGCAGAGTTTTCTATAGGGATCAATCTATTACTTTGCTCTTGTTGTATTTGGAAGGTAAATGTAACGGAACTGGATTGTGTCACCTAACTATGTGGGCTACATGTTAGAACTACACATCATAACTCAGAGTTCAGAGACATAGCACAATGCAGGATCGGTAGCTGCAGTCCTATGCAAAAGAAAAAAATGACGAGTTGCATCAAATGACAGTTCCGCTACATTTGTACTTTAGCTGAAAAGGCGCGCCACGCCATTGTGCACTTTGTATCACAGTGAGATCAACCTCTGCAATACAGCACACCTTCATAAAAGAGAACATACAGCTTTATGGCAGATTTGAATATAGTGAGAAAATAATTACTTGCCATTGATAATGGGACATAAATGACACTTTTATAAATAACCATGAAACTGAGTGTCTGTCCGATACCTGGACCGAGCAGAGCATGAGCGCGGCTCAGCTATAAAGTGATTACACCCTCCATTTTCGGGAGAGAAGAGCCTATAGAATGTGCCAGCATAAAATGTTCCCGACTTATGCATCTGGTGACTATTGGGGGTATGGCCTATATTCCTTGTAGTTACAAAGTTTGGAAACTTGCACTTGACTGGTTTTAAAAAATGCTTTATTACATTGCAGAAAAAGTTTTATTGATATTAATATGTATTAGTAGGGGCTATGTTAACGTTTCAGTGTGCACGCTTTTTGCGTTGTCGCCCATATGTTTGTGCATGTTGAATACTTCTGTGTTACAAGTGTACAGTCACTCTTGAAGAGCGTACACCCGTTGGGCATATGTGTGTAATGAGCGTATGTGTGCAATGAATCTAAGTTCTCACACATCAGATCTTTTGTATGGTCTGTATATGTCTGTCTGTTGTCTGTCTGTCCGTCCATGTATGTGCGCGTGTATTATTGTTTGTGTATGTGTGTGGTTTTAGTTGTTTGTCTTAACACCTATATCAAAAGTGATCTTAATCGAAATTGTTGGGTATGGTTGAGTACTGGTTGAGGTTTCTGAATGAATCTATCTTTGTGTGTGTGACTTTACACATTTCACATCTCCTTTATGTGTTTTGTGTGTTGTGTATGTTTGTATAAAGTAACTGTGCATTCCCTTGTGATTGTGTATGTATCGTTATTTGTAAGTCTGTATATGTTTAGTTTTACATCTATATCATTTAGTGATACTTAGTGAGTTAGTTGCGTTAGTTTGTTGTGTATGTATGTATAAAGTATGTGTGTTTAATTGTGATTGTGTATTTGTGTATGTCTGTTTGTATGTATGTGTGTGTGGGTGTTTGTTGTAATAGTGTTTATGCTTATTTTTACATCTACATCACAATATGATACGTAGTGAGTTAGTTGGGTAAGTTTGTAGTGTATGTATGTATAAAGTATGTGTGCTTCCTTGTGATTGTGTACGTATCGCTACCTGTATGTATGTATGTAAATTTGTGTGTTTCTTGTGTTAGTGTTTATGTTTATTTTTGCATCTATATTACAATATGATACTCAGTAAGTTAGTTGGGTAAGTTTGTTATGTGTCTATGTATAAAGTAGGTGTGCTACCTTGTGATTGTGCATGTCTGCAAGTATGTATGTATGTGTATTTGTGTGTTTGTTGTGTTAGTGTTTATGCTTAGTGTTACATCTATATCACAACATGATATGTAGTGAGATAGTTGAGTAAGTTTGTTGTGTATGTATGCATAATGTATGTGAGTTACCTTGTGATTATGTGTGCATGTATGTATGTTTGTGTACTTGTGTGTTTCTTGTAGTACTTTTCATGCTTAGTTTTACATCTATATCGCAATATTGTACGTAGTGAGTTAGGTGAATACGTTTGTTATGTGTGTATCTATAAAGTATGTGTGTTAACTTGTGATTGTGTATGTGTATTTGTGTGCTTCTTGTAACAGTGTTTATGCTTAGCTTTACATCTATATCACAATATTGTACGTAGTGAGTTAGTTGGGTAAGTTTGTTGTGAACGTATGTGTAAAGTATGTGGGTTTCCTTGTGATTCTGTGTGCATGTGTGTATTTGTGTGTTTCTTGCAGTACTTTTCATGTTTAGTTTTACATCTATATCACAATACGATACTTGGTAAGTTAGTTGGGTAAGTTTGTTGTGTATGTATGTATAAAGTATGTGTGTTACCTTGGATTGTGTATGTATGTGTATTTGTGTGTTTTGTGTAATAGTGTTTATGTTTGGCTTTACATCTATATCACAACACGATACTTGGTAAGTTAGTTGGGTAAGTTTGTTGTGTATGTATGTATAAAGTATGTGTGTTACCTTGGATTGTGTATGTATGTGTATTTGTGTGTTCTGTGTAATAGTGTTTATGTTTGGCTTTACATCTATATCACAATACGATACTTGGTAAGTTAGTTGGGTAAATCTGTTGTGTATGTATGCATAAAGTATGTGGCTTTCCTTGTGATTGTGTATGTGTGTGTTTTGTGTAATAGTGTTTATGTTTGGCTTTACATCTATATCACAATACGATACTTGGTAAGTTAGTTGGGTAAATCTGTTGTGTATGTATGCATAAAGTATGTGGCTTTCCTTGTGATTGTGTATGTGTGTGTTTTGTGTAATAGTGTTTATGTTTGGCTTTACATCTATATCACAATATGATACTTGGTAAGTTAGTTGGGTAAATCTGTTGTGTATGTATGCATAAAGTATGTGGCTTTCCTTGTGATTGTGTATGTGTGTGTTTTGTGTAATAGTGTTTATGTTTGGCTTTACATCTATATCACAATACGATACTTGGTAAGTTAGTTGGGTAAGTTTGTTGTGTATGTATGTATAAAGTATGTGGGTTTCCTTGTGATTGTGTATATATGTGTGTTTTGTGTAATAGTGTTTATGTTTGGCTTTACATCTATATCACAATACGATACTTGGTAAGTTAGTTGGGTAAATCTGTTGTGTATGTATGTATAAAGTATGTGGGTTTCCTTGTGATTGTGTATGTGTGTGTTTCGTGTAATAGTGTTTATGTTTGGCTTTACATCTATATCACAGTATGATACGTAGTGAGTTAGTTGGGCAGGTTTGCGTATTTCTGTGTGTGTGGAAAGTATTTACTTTGTCAAATTCCAAGTCCATACACCTCATGACGTGTTTTTCTCCTTTGTATCACAGCATGATCCCTCCCACCACCAGACCATAAAACCAGAAAATAAACCAATGCTAATGTAAGAAAACACTTTCTCCGACGTATCGATAGTTACCTCTCTGCAGCTAATAACTATAGTCCACTTTCTTAGCAATATCTTGCTCTATATCTGTGTACTCACGAGAAAGCAATGCTTTGTTACAGGTTGCTCTAAACATTCGTTTTAGCCAGTGGTCAAATGGCCATCTGCTCGAGTTCACTCCGATAAGTTATCTTACGGTGGGCCGTGCCCTTGTCAACGTGCTCGAACTGTTAATTTGCGCTCCTCTCTTAATGATGATGCATGGGGTTTATTTTTCCAAACGAAGTCATCAGTAATCTGGGAACAATTTAGCTTAAAATGGAGACATTGCTCAAGGTGGATGGACGGACCTAGATCGAAAAGCAATTGAACTAAAACTTCTGGATCAACTTTTTTTTTTTTTAATTAGAAAGTAGCCGGCAGTAGATCATTAATGGCGTCGGTGACTGGTCATCCTTAAGTGCTTAAACAGTAGAAAATTGGCATTTGCGAAGTGCTGGGCTTGCAGAAACAGGTATCAGCTGTGCTGGCCGATGGCCCTAAGGAAATGAAGAGAAGTCGAGCCGTTGGCCGCGTTCTTTAAATAGTGCGCAATAAGTCAATCAGCGTCTTCAGTGATTGGACGTCCTTGCTGCGTAATAAGTCAGTATAACATATTAGGTTCAGAAAGATTCTAAAAATCTGTTTTTTTGTTTAATAAGTTCAAAAAACAATATCGGAATAGTTTGTGGTAGATCGGGATAAATGATGAATTGGATTGAGTAATGTTCAATGCTACACTTATCTAGAGATATTGACTAGATCTGGATATTATAGGGTCTGTTTGGAGGTTATACTTGTCTTATTTCTATGATTAACTCTATATTGCCAATTTAGTATAAAATCAGAGGAAGTATTAATGCAAGGAGCTGAACACACCATGCTTCCTTTGTAAGCTATAGCTGTCGGCATGCAAAAAGATCCGTCATATGAGGATTCGTAACACTTTAGAGCCTCGTCTCCAGAAGAGACTTGTGCCGCAGGAACATAATCACTGCGGCAATTCACCTAAAATGTGAACCCATATGTTGGAGAGAGCTTACTCCGCAATCGGCTGTGACGGTCTATGGTGGAAGTGCTGCATGTGTTATCTGCACTGCAGTCTAATGATGCTGCAGGCAGACTGTTCCACAGCGCTTCTTGTCATTGCCATTCCCAGTTGATAGGGATGCTTGCCTGGAATCTCAGCAGTGACGTGGGAGATGGGAAAAACCCCAACCATCCCCCCCCCCTCCCGGCAATTGTGATCTCATGCAGCACAAAATGCAACTCCAAAGAGGGTTTGTGGAAGGCAGGACCGTCATCTTGGTGGTGGGCACTTGCCCTAAGCTTGAACTGGAGAGCGGCTCAATAGATCATGCTGTGATAACTGGATGTGATTACATAACCATGGCTGATAATACAAGCTGCACATCCACACCTACCGGGGGAGAAAAAACTCGGCGGCTCGATTTCTGGAATTCACTAACATCATGTTGGACATTGTATTGGGGAACAGCAGTGAAAAACACAGAGGGTGGATACAGACGTGTGAGCCGCAAGGATTAGTGGAAGGATGGCTCTTGTTGTCACAAATCATCACTCACTTTAACGTCAATTTGTAAAAACAGTGAAGATGGATAGATAATAGATATGGGATAGATAGATAGATAGATATGAGAGATGGATAGATAGTTCATAGATATGGGATAGATAGATAGTAGTGATGAGCGTGTTGAAGTGTTACCTGAGCACACTCGGGTATTATCCGAGTATCTTGGGTGTGCTCAGATATTATGTTCGAGTCCCTGCAGCTGCATGATTAGCGGATGTTAGACAGCCTCTACACATGTGGCGATTACTGTTTGTTAGGGAATCCCTGCATGTGTAGAGACTGTCTAACATCCACTAATCATGCAGCTGCAGGGACTCGAACATAATATCTGAGCACACCCAAGATACTCGGATAATACCCGAGTGTGCTCAGGTAACACCTTATCCGAACATGCTTGCTCAGTTGATAGATATGTGATAGATAGATAGATAGATAGATAGATAGAAGATTTAGATAGATAGAAGATATAGATAGACAGACAGACAGATAGATAGATAGATAGATAGATAGATAGATAGATAGATAGATAGAAGATTTAGATAGATAGAAGATATAGATAGACAGATAGTTTGATAGATAGATAATATAAAGATAGATAGATAATAGATGGATAAAAGGAAGAAAGTTAGAGCAGCACAAAGAAGGAAAGAATATGGGTGCAGAGCCCCCCCAGTCAAATACCAAACCTCAATTATAGAAATCCAGGAAATCCAGGCTTGAGAAAGGTTCATGTTGTTTGGACCGATACGTCGCCTTTAGGGTTTATTAAATAGATCTATTTTTCACTACGAATGGTGTGCTGCCTCCAATTTTTCCTGGATTTAGATAGATAGATAGATAGTTAATAGATAGATAGATGATAGATAGTAGATAGATAGATAGATAGATAGATAGATATGGGATAGATAGATAGATAGGTAGAAAGATAAATAGATAGATGACAGATAAATATATAGATAGATAGATAGATAGATAATAGATAGATATGGGATAGATAGATAGATAGATAGATAGATGATAGATAGATATGGATAGATAGATAGATAGATAGATAGATAGATAGATAGATAGATAGATAGATAGATAGATAGATATGGGATAGATAGATAGATAGATAGATAGATAGAGAGTAGATAGATAGATAGATAGATAGTAGATAGATAGATAGATAGATAGATAGATAGATAGATAGATAGATAGGACAGTTCAGGTGGACAGAAATAAAACAGACAAGAGAGAGATAATAGCTGATTGAATGACATATATCAGAAAAAGGCAAAAGTTAACAGATAACAATAAACAATAGAGGTAACACATATTTGTAAATATTGATAGCGACAGAAGAAATACAGAAGGAAAGGCAGAAAGAGAGATGTAGCTCTATACACAGGGATACATAGAGCAAAAGATAGAAAGAGTGAAAGAGAAGGGATGGGGAATTATATTATATATATATATATATATCAGTGAAGACATACATTTGCCAGATATTGGGCTCGCTGTGTCTGCTAATAGGAGATTGGAATAGTTAATGGAATGTCTGCAATCCGCTAACCCTGGAATGTGAATGGCCGCAGTCATTATTTTGCATATGATGAATAAGTGAAGGAGACTTATTTTTTTGCAGCACATTGTACACAGAGCCATTTTCACATGAGAAATGTCAGCGCTTTGCCTACTTGAGTGAAAAGGAGTCCACATTACCACAAATGCTCATTCGCCATCTGTTTCCCTTACAGCTGGGCCTTGACGGATGGTCCGGGGCAGGGAGGAGATGTTTTTGTTTTGTTTTCTGATTAATGTAACTGCTGTACAGTAGACATTGTGAAAGGCAAGCAACTGCTCGGGATTCACTAACATACAAGCATATTGTCTGACAGATTATGCTTTGTGAATGTGCAGCATAGTGAGCGTTGCATTGTGTATCCATGCCGCCTCTTCACCAGAGGGGGCAGTGTGGCGCTCATGAACGGCTTCTCTACTTAGGGGAACATATATTGTGTGTGTGACTGGAGCATCTGGACCTTCCCTAAATGACATAAGAGGGATATCCATGAGTGTTTTCTGCCTTTAATGATATGCATTCATTTTAATCTGGTTATGTGTTTGCTTTACATTTTACAGTAATATCACACAATTTATTATTATGGTGTAACATCAGATCAGCATTCAAAATTATTATAAGGATTTTTTTTGCAAAGCTGTGTGCAGAAATGGGCATTTCAGCTGATATACTTTTTATTTTATTTTACTCAGTAATATTGCACCATTAATTCCACAACGCTTTACAGACATTATTGGCAGTGTGCCCATTGGGGCTCACAATCTAGATTCTCTATCAGTATGTCTTTGGAATGTGGGAGGAAACCGGAGTATTCGGAGGAAACCCACGCAAACACTGGGAGAACATACAAACGCCTTGGAGATGTTGTCCTTGGTTGGATTGAAACCAAGGACCCCAGTGCTGCAAGGCTATAGTACTAACCACTGCGCCACCGGACTGATGATACACACATATGCTGTATTTTTGGACTATAAGATGCACCTTTTCTCCCGAAAATTTGTAGGAGAATGGGGTGCATTTTATAGTCTGAATGTGGCTTACCGGGAGGTCAGCGGTGGGAGGAGTCAGGTGATTCTCCAGGCCCTGGGCTGGGAAGAAAGGGTGTTTGAAGCAGTGACACAGTGGGTTAATGCTTTGAGTCCCAGGCTGGTAGGAGGGGAGTGTTTGGAGGTGCACGGTGATGCAGAGGCTCCGCCAACATTTTCTGAAAGCCTGGAGCCCCCACAATTGCATGGTATCAATGCGGTGGACAACAGAAAAATGACTGCCGGAGGCTGAAAGGAGTTAGAATTATCAATATAAATTGTATAAATATGTTTTTACGGTATTAATTACATATAGATCTTTATGACGCCTGATTCTAACGTCTGTGATTTTTCTCTTATGGAACATTGTTCATTAGTGTTTTGGTTCTGATTTTCATTAGTGTTTGGTCAGAGATTCAGTTCTCACCATCAGTGATTTTGGTCAGAGTGTCAGGTCTTACGATCAGTGTTTGGTCAGAGTGTCAGTTCTTACCAACAATGTTTGGTCATTGCGTCAGTTCTTACCATCAGTGATTGGTCAGAGTGTCAGGTCTTACGATCAGTGTTTGGTCAGAGTGTGAGTTCTTACCATCAGTGTTTGGTCGGAGTGTCAGTTATTATGATCAGTGTTTGGTCAGAGTGTCAGTTCTTACCATCAGGGTTTGGTCAGAGAGTCAGTTCTTACCATCAGTGTTTGGTCAGAGAGTCAGTACTTACGATCAGTGTTTGGTCAGAGTGTCAGTTCTTATCATCAGTGATTGGTCACTGAGTCAGTTCTTGCCAACAATGTTTGGTCATTACATCAGTTCTTACCATCAGTATTTGGTCAGAGTCAGTTCTTACCAACAATGTTTGGTCATTGTGTCAGTTGTTGCCATCAGTGTCTGGTCAGAATGGCAGTGATTAGCATTATTGATTGGTCAGAGAGTCAGTTCTTACCATCGATGTTTGGTCAGAGAGTCAGTTCTTACCATCAGTGATTGGTCAGAGAGTCAGTTCTTACCATCAGTGATTGGTCAGAAAGTCAGTTCTTACCATCAGTGATTGGTCGGAGAGTTAGTTCTTACCATCAGTGGTTGGTCAGAGAGTCAGTTCTTACCATCAGTGTTTGGTCAGAGTGTAAGTTCTTACCATCAGTGTTTGGTCAGAGAGTCAGTACTTACGATCAGTGTTTGGTCAGAGTGTCAGTTCTTATCATCAGTGATTGGTCACTGAGTCAGTTCTTGCCAACAATGTTTGGTCATTACATCAGTTCTTACCATCAGTATTTGGTCAGAGTCAGTTCTTACCAACAATGTTTGGTCATTGTGTCAGTTGTTGCCATCAGTGTCTGGTCAGAATGGCAGTGATTAGCATTATTGATTGGTCAGAGAGTCAGTTCTTACCATCGATGTTTGGTCAGAGAGTCAGTTCTTACCATCAGTGATTGGTCAGAGAGTCAGTTCTTACCATCAGTGATTGGTCAGAAAGTCAGTTCTTACCATCAGTGATTGGTCGGAGAGTTAGTTCTTACCATCAGTGGTTGGTCAGAGAGTCAGTTCTTACTATCAGTGTTTGGTCAGAGAGTCAGTTCTTACCATCAGTGATTGGTCAGAGAGTCAGTTCTTACCATCAGTGATTGGTCAGAGAGTCAGTTCTTACCATCAGTGATTGGTCAGAAAGTCAGTTCTTACCATCAGTGATTGGTCGGAGAGTTAGTTCTTACCATCAGTGATTGGTCAGAGAGTCAGTTCTTACCATCAGTGTTTGGTCAGAGTGTAAGTTCTTACCATCAGTGTTTGGTCAGAGAGTCAGTTCTTACTATCAGTGTTTGGTCAGAGAGTCAGTTCTTACGATCAGTGTTTGGTCAGAGTGTCAGTTCTTATCATCAGTGATTGGTCACTGAGTCAGTTCTTACCAACAATGTTTGGTCATTGCGTCAGTTCTTGCCATAAGTGTTTGGTCAGAGAGTCAGTTCTTACGATCAGTGTTTGGTCAGAGAGTCAGTTCTTACCATCAGTGTTTGGTCAGAGAGTCAGTTCTTATGATCAGTGTTTGGTCAGAGTGTCAGTTCTTACCATCAATGATTGGTCATTGTGTCAGTTCTTGCCATCAGTGTTTGGTCAGAGTGTCAGTGATTACCATTATTGATAGGTCAGAGAGTTAGTCCTTACCATCAGTGATTGGTCAGAGAGTCAGTTCTTACCATCAGTGATTGGTCAGAGAGTCAGTTCTTGCCATCAGTGTGTGGTCAGAGAGTCAGTTCTTACCATCAGTGATTAGTCAGAGTGTCAGTTCTTGCCGTCAGTGTTTGGTCAGCGTGTCAGTTCTTATCAGTGATTGATCACAGAGTCAGTTCTTACCAACAATGTTTAGTCATTGTGTCAGTTCTTACCATCAGTGTTTGGTCAGAGAGTCAGTTCTTACCATCAGTGTTTGGTCAGAGAGTCAGTTCTTACCATCAGTGTTTGGTCAGAGTGTCAGTTCTTACCATCAGTGAGTGGTCAGAGTGTCAGTTCTAAGCAACAATGTTTGGTCAGAGAGTCAGTTCTTACAATCAGTGTTTGGTCAGAGTGTCAGTTCTTATCATCAGTGATTGGTCACTGAGTCAGTTCTTACCAACAATGTTTGGTCATTGCGTCAGTTCTTACGATCAGTGTTTGGTCAGAGAGTCAGTTCTTACCATCAGTGTTTGGTCAGAGAGTCAGTTCTTACGATCAGTGTTTGGTCAGAGTGTCAGTTCTTACCATCAATGATTGGTCATTGTGCCAGTCCTTACCATCATTGATTGGTCAGAGAGTCAGTTCTTACCATCAGTGATTGGTCAGAGAGTCAGTTCTTGCCAACAGTGTATGGTCAGAGAGTCAGTTCTTACCATCAGTGTTTGGTCAGAGTGTCAGTTCTTATCAGTGATTGATCACAGAGTCAGTTCTTACCAACAATGTTTAGTCATTGTGTCAGTTCTTACCATCAGTGTTTGGTCAGAGAGTCAGTTCTTACCATCAGTGTTTAGTCAGAGTGTCAGTTCTTACCATCAGTGATTGGTCAGAGAGTCAGTTCTGACCATCAGTGATTGGTCAGGCAGTCAGTTTCTTACCATCTGTGTCTGGTCAGAGAGTCAATTTTTGCCATCAGTGTTTGATCAGGGATTTTCCCATATGAAAAAAATAAATCAATCGCAAAGTTTCTCCTATTTATTGCAGTGTTAATCACAACCAATATATGTACTGCACACTGATGCTATCCATGTGCTGTCCCAGAGCATGCTGCAGTAAAATACACACACTACTATCTCCTAAAACACCTCAAACCAAAGTGCCTGGAGTGCATTTCATATTTCACTGTAGATCTGTATTGTATTGATGACCTCTCTACAGGATAGGTCATCAATATCAGATTGGTAGAGGTGCAACACCAGACGCCCCATCTGCTTTTTGCTCCGGCACTGAAGCGGCTCCATTCAGAATGTAGTAGTCAGTGTAGCTCGTTGCCGGCTACTGCAGCACAGCTCCTAATCTTTTCCAAAAAAGCTGTTCTGCAGTAGCTGGCAATGACTGGCAGTGCCATCACTTTTTGATTGGTGCACCGTGCCCAGTGTTTTGCCATTTTTTCCCTAGGTTTTTACAGGTCGTAAATTCATAACACAGACCCTATAGGATCTAAGAAGACTGCAGTATTTTACATTTTCCGTGGGAAATTGAGGGTCCATTCTAGATTTTGCGTTGGAGCTTCCAGTTACGTTTCGGTGTGCGGCACATGCCATACATTCTGTGTGCCGTATCGTGCATACACGGGGGGCCAGGGCTCAGCCTTTTTACCTGCCCTATGGGCTGAGTCTGAACGCTTGGCTTGTGCGGCAGTGGCTGCCTGCTCATTGTAATGCAGTTCATAGAGCCGGGATATTTTTATAGTCTTCAATATAAGTGGCTTTATTGTATTATTTACCAAGCAAAGATAAAGTTGTTTTCTTTTTCCTCCTCGCACGCCGCGCTTTATTTTATCACATGTTTTTTTGTTTGCCACATAATGTACACAAAGAAAGTCTATTGTGCCGTCTCTGTCTTAAGCTTTAGTAAAATCCTGCAGGCTTTGAGGTGGAGAAAAGGAAAAAAGAAGTGACAATGGCTTTCTGCAACAGAGTATATCACTTTGCATTAAGAGCCGTAATGACATTAGCGAGAGCTGAAGCTGAACCTTTCCATATGAAAAGATCCCTAAAGGTCTGCAGTCTTTTCAAGGCACTGGTGAAATTGATTTATCAGTTTGAAATTGAAGTATTTAATGCATTGGATTCTCTTGAGGAAATTATGCCATTCCTCTGCTAGCATCTCTCATTTGCCTCCTGACTAGACCAATGCGCAATCATTTTACTTCTTTTGCATTATATTCCCTTTCCTGGCACCGCTGTAAACTTAATTAGACAAAAACTAGACTTATGAGCTGAGAGAAAGGGCTATTAATATTATGCAGCATTGAGGTTCAGCGTCAGTGTATTTCTTAATTTGTGCCAGGATAAAAAAAAAAAAATAACGAAATTGGATCATCAGAACTAATCCTCGGGAGGATGTCATTAAAATCTTTCAATGCGGAGGTGTCTGCTTGGAAACATTAGGCATCCGGGGTCCTTAAAGGGTATACACATCTGTGAGACCGAAAATCTGCTCATACGTGTCTGCAATAAATCAGGTTTGTGCAAATACAACCTAAGGGTTTATTCACAAGAGGCAGATATTTCGGCAAAAATAAACAAGCTTCATACATCTGAATGTGATTTCACATGGATTGCTCAGAGCCTCACTCAAATAAATGAGAATTTGCGGACATATTTGTAACAAATCTGCCATGTGTGAATGTACTTTTAGGTCGAATCAGATGTACGTAAAACACTGTCCATGTATGGTCCATGGTGGACAGACTGGCCTCCAGTCCCAAGCTGAACAACTTCATACATTATTGTCTATACACTGACTATGCTCCATGGACACTTTAATTTTAGGCTCAGATGTGACTATTCCCCTGTAGAAAAGGTAGTGCATTAACAAAGCGACCAGCTGAGATCTGCTGTCGGTGGTCGAAGCGATTCTTACTGAAATAAACTAGATCATTTAATGATCAATGGAGATCCCCATGTCCAAATTCAATGTACACAACAACAGATGCACAAATACTTTCTATAACATTCCTCCATGGCCTATACTGTGTTCTCTGTCCTCCTGGAGACTGTAGACAATCTTCATTCTTTCTGAGAGGAGGATGTGGGAGAGCAGATGAAGCCATCAAAACTGAGTAGCAAGTAAGAAAATTCAACAGATATTAATTCAGTAGATGCCATTGGGCAAGGGTAATGTGTTTTAGTTTAACTTTCAGTCCATTACTTCTATTCATATATGTTTTGTAGAAGAAGGTTGTATATTTGTATAACAACTCCATGGCGGAAGCCATGGGCAGGGTTCATGCTTATTTAAACCCTCAATAGACAGTCTCTGACTGCCAGTTATAGGTTTCACTTGCTCTGGTTCTCTCCTACTTCCCTGACACAGTCTGTTTATTTCGGTCTTTGACCCCAGCTTGTGTGTTCATTACCCAACTACCTCTTCATTTTGTTCATGATTTTACCCAAGCTATCTAACTATTTTCTGCCGGTCCACTCCACCGGCCCACTTTTGTTCCCTTGACTCAATGCTGGAACCCTGCCAGATCCCTGTAAAAGTTTTAAGAGTGAATGACTTGGTTCCACTGGGTCCTGATTGATGGAATGGCTTGTGGAAATCCTGTATTTTGCCTTACGCAGAGCTTCCAGTCTTCTACTGACAGTGCTTTGTTACAGGTGTTTTCTCTGAAACAATGAGAGATTATGGTAATATACTCTTACTTATCATGTGGTTCATAAGGCCACCATACACATTAGGTGAAAGATAATGCTGATTTTTATTCTATGGGTTGGTGACCATACAGAAAATGTTTATTCGTTAGTGTGATCCGGGCTGGGTTTCTGCACTCTTTTTTATACAAAAATGTGAATCATGATCTAATTATTTTGCTGATGGTTACACTTGTGTGTAGCAAAGCAAAAGTAAAACATTTGCATATTGTAAAAACTCAGATTCTACAGTAAATCTATGCAGGCTCGGACTGGCCCATAGGATACCAGGGGAATTCGCCGGTGGGCTCCTGTGCAGATCTTGGCCCCCAACCCCACTGTATGGGCAGTACTTTGCATAATTCACTTGATTCACTCTGTATGGGAAAAAAGCAGCATCTCATTAATTAACCAAACTATCCAGTTTATTATTAAAATGCAGAGATAGAGGTAAATTTGTGAATGAGAGTAATGTAATATTTATATGCAGATGAAAAGTGGACCTCACCCCAAAGTCAATGATACTGGTGGACCATTCGCACTCCAGTCCGACACTGGATCTATACCTTATGAAAATTAATGATGCAGTTGAGGTGGTTTCTATGGGCACCGTCTTTACATTTCCTTTGCTTAAAGGGGTTGTCATTGTTTGAGAACAAAGCCTACACTCACTCTGCCATTCATGACATACATGTGGTCATGGGCCTAGAGTCACATAGATAGACTGCAGACTTTACTTTCACACCTGGGCAACGTCTTTGAAGTCCCTACGTGAACAATTCAATGTTTGACGGTGGGAGGTCATTCCTTCCTATGGCGAACATGGATGCTGACACCCAGCTATAGGGTGTGCCTGACCAATGACAGGATTTGTAACATAACTGGTACATTTTAATCACAATGTTAATAACATCACCAACTTTCTACAGATCATTTGCACACAATACGGTATATTAGTCAGACCTCACGGAAGGTTTTATGTCAATTCCCCCTTGTCGTGAATGGATCCATCCAAGATATCATATATTACGGCATCGGCAAATATGAAATGGGAAAACATCATCATTCCATAAAACAAAATAGATCCATATATTGGACGAGTCAAATTTAATTTATGTGTATTTCATAAATACACGTGCAGGTATATATTTATATGCCGTATAATTAAAATAAAAAATGGAGAATTTTGGGTAGAGAATTGGGAACATTTTCACTAATATTACAGCTGGCACAGGGGCTTCGGATCCGGACAAAGTGCCATATTTAGCAATGTAATGAGAAAATGGAAAACGGTCTTAGGAGCGCAGGAAGGCGACTCAGACGAGATATGGGGTTAAACCACAACGCGTTTCGATGGAGGATCCGTCTTCATCAGGTCTTCACCATCACCTGATGAAGACGGATCCTCCGTTGAAATGCGTTGTGGTTTAACCCCCATCTCTCATCTGAGTCTCTTTCCTGCGCTCCTAAGACCGTTTTCCATTTTCTCATTGCTCCATTGGAGGTTCTCAGCTGGAGCTGTGGTGGAGACCTGATATCCTGTCCACCCCTGGGTTGCTTTCTAAGTGCTCCGTTATGACCGCCTATCACTGACTTTGATATTTAACAATGTAATCATTTGAGAAATCTGCCCTTATGTTTTCTTGCCATTTTTACAACCGTGTCCAGCGCTACGAGGTCCGGAATGTGCCGAAGACTTGATGTGATGAATAAATGAACAAACAAAAAAATAAATGCAAATAAGTCTCTTTTTGATGCGTCTCACCATGGAGTCTGCATTACAGAGATCCGTCCCGATGTATTGTGCTGATTCCTCTCCACGGAATCAGGTGAAAGTATTTTTTTTGGTCATTGTGAAAAGATAATAAGCGGGCAGGCTTTCTTCTCTCTCCGAGTGAGGCACTACTCTGTCTCAGTTGCAACATAACTGCACAGCTCAATTAATGCACCGTGGCAGGAGGAGGAAAAAATGGTCTCTCTCTTGTCAGAAGCCAAGTTATTTACTTTCAAAGGCTGACAGAATAGCACTGCAGGGGCTTCATTTATTTCCATTCAGAATGTCATTATTGGGTAATACAGAGTGACTCCTTCATGCAGTTTGGGTTTATTCTTATCATCTTTATTATTCTCCAACACTTAAGTGTTTATTTACACCCTAGGTGTCAGAAGAACCCGCGATGCAATGAGGAACTCTCCCGTTAACGTTCGCTTGCTCGCTTTGTAAATATTTTTGCGTTGAGCGGAAGCTTTCTTGCCGTACTGATTGGTTAAGAGGACGGAATATGTAAGAATGAATCAAGAGCTACAAAATGGCAATTTGCCTACACATAGACAGCTGAAAATCATGAAGCACCAAAAAAAACATTTAAATACGAGAACCCTCAATGGTTGATACCTTTTAATGGACTATTTTTATTTTTGCTGCCTAATACGATATAAAGATATATTTTTTCCCGATGCACCAACAAGCATTGATCACCTATCCACATGGCTGCCTCTGTACGTCCCATAATGTTTGTGTGGAGTGAGAGCATCTGATCCATCTCATGGAAATAATGTACAAATGTAGCAATGCCTATCATGGCCACTGTGGGGCGCTATTGTGCACCTGCACTGCTCACATAGCAGCCTCTATTTAAAGTAAATGAGAACTGACCAATGGCGTACAAAGCCACGTCATGCTATGCTATTAATGTGAAGTGTCAGCCACTGGTACATCTGTATCTAACTCGTCACAGTAGTCGCACCTCTTGTGTATGATGATAGTCCCTGGTCATTAAGGCTGGGGCTATGTGGTGACTTTGGCTGCGACGCAGGTCGTGTGGTTACGGATGACTCTCTGCTGTAGTTTAGGTGTAGTGTCACATTGTGACAAGCAAGTTGCAAAAAAAAAATTACATTATTTCCAAATTTTTGGAACTTGTTTTTCAGTTTCACCATGCAATCCAATTCACCTGCATTACTCTTCATTGCAGCAGCTGCATCGGGAAATCGTTGGTCGCATGACCTGCATCACAATCTAGTCTCAGTTTTATTGTAACGACAGTCGTGGCTCTTGTATGAACAGTGATCAAACTCTGACTGAAAGGGAATCTGTCAGCAGATTTCTGCTATCTCATCTGACAGCAGCATAATGAAGGCAAAAAGACCTTGAATCCAGCGATGTATCACTCGGTTTACTGGGTGCAGCTGTTCTAACACAATCAGAGCTTTTTGATGTAGAATTCAGCAAAGCTGAGAAAGCAAACCCCGCCCACCCAGGCTCTGTAAGTACATTATCTATAGAAAGTGACCGCCTTATCATGAGAGGGGCGAAGTCGGACAAGTTAGTCTGATAATGTCCTGGTGATAAAACCTTTACTTTAAGTAAACGCAACGCAGCCTGACATGCGACACATTGTTGAATTCCAAGATTTAACCCCTACCTCATGCGTACATTGCAAAATCCTTCTGACATATTCCCTTGCACACCACTAACTTTTATCTTTAATGTTTCTGGATACAACTCTTGTTGGTGCATTATAATGACTTCCTAAATTAACCCCGTGACATTTCATAGACTGTCATGAGTAATACCAGATAACAAGCCCCCTCTGATACATTAGTGAAACAGTCCTCATACATCGTGCATCCCCACCCTCGCTGGCTTTACCCTTTCTTTCCCTGCCCCATTCACCATCACGCTCCCTTTTCTATGATACTGTAGTTAACCCCTGACATGAAGACATCACATTTTTATTACAACGTTTCTCCTTTTAGGGTCACACTGTAACTAAAACGGTACAGATAAAGCCAATCCTAATATGTATCTTAACTGTTTGTGGTCAGTGTTTGTGTTTCATGGCGGAGTGGGATCGCACAAAGGAAGTGGGTTTCCCGCAGTTCTGCACCTGCCCGCAGATAACACTTTGTAATATTAGCAATGAGTGGAGCTCAAGTAGAATTTCAGCGGTGCCACGTTTCAGTGCAAGGCTTCCAATCTGTGTATAAAACGTATTATTATGTTACAGCGTTCCGGATTATTTCTGGTTAATCAGTCCAATAAAACGCTTCAATGTCTGCTTCATCAGGGAAATAATGAGATTAAGAAGGGATCCTAAGGTCTGGTGTTTTTTATCTCTCTATTCTGAAATTCTTTAATACGTGACTGTAATCAATAAACAAGTGTCGAAACCCAACAGGCCTCGTTTGACAAAGTGCATCATTGTATCTGCAGACCTGTCTGTTTTCGGTTGATGTGTCTTTTTATTTCCCAGCATGGTTCTGGTGTAAACTATATTACCATTTTCCTACATGCTTTGTTGTCAATTACTTTTCAGAATGTTTTTTTTTAATCAGTATTGTTATTTTCCTTATTATCCCGCAGAATAAATTTCCACGGGTAGCGACGTAGTGATGATATGCCACTTGTGCTCACTGCAGCAGTGACATCAAAGGGAGCATGCAAATAAATATTAATCGCCTAGTTAATTAACATGTATGGCCATGTAATGCATCAAACTGGGCAGACATGCAGGGATGTAACTGGGCAGACACACAGCAATGTAACTGGGCAGACATGCAGTGATGTAACTGGGCAGACACGCAGCGATGTAACTGGGCAGACACGCAGGGATGTAACTGGGCAGACACGCAGCAATGTAACTGGGCAGACACGCAGGGATGTAACTGGGCAGACACGCAGCAATGTAACTGGGCAGACACGCAGCAATGTAACTGGGCAGACACGCAGTGATGTAGCCGGGCAGACATGCAGCAATGTAACTGGGCAGACACGCAGCGATGCAATTGGGCAGACATGCAGCGATGTAACTGGGCAGACACGCAGCGATGTAATTGAGAAGACACGCAGCGATGTTACTGCGTAGACACGCAGTAGTGTAACTGGGCAAACACGCAGCAATGTAACAGGGCAGACACACAGCGATGCAATTGGGCAGACACGCAGCGATGTAATTGAGAAGACACGCAGCGATGTTACTGCGTAGACACGCAGTAGTGTAACTGGGCAAACACGCAGCAATGTAACAGGGCAGACACACAGCGATGCAATTGGGCAGACATGCAGCGATGTAACTGGGCAGACACGCAGCGATGTAATTGAGAAGACACGCAGCGATGTTACTGCGTAGACACGCAGTAGTGTAACTGGGCAGACACGCAGCAATGTAACTGGGCAGACACACAGCGATGCAATTGGGCAGACATGCAGTGATGTAATTGGACAGACACGCTGAGATGTAACTGGGCAGATATGCAGCGATGTAACTGGGCAGACACGCAGTAGTGTAACTGGGCAGACAGGCAGCAATGTAACTGGGCAGACACGCAGTGATGTAACTGGGCAGACACGCAGTGATGTATTTGAGAAGACACGCAGCGATGTAACTGGGCAGACACGCAGCAATGTAACTGGGCAGACACGCAGTGATGTATTTGAGAAGACACGCAGCAATGTAACTGGGCAGACATGCAGCGATGTAACTGGGCAGACACGCAGCAATGTAACTGGGTAGACGCACAGCGATGTAATTGGGCAGACACGCAGCAATGTAACTGGGCAGACATGCAGCGATGTAATTGGGCAGATACGCAGCAATGTAACTGGGCAGACACGCAGCGATGTAATTGGGCAGACACACAGCAATGTAACTGGGCAGACACACAGCAATGTAATTGGACAGACACGCAGCGATGTAATTGGGCAGACATGCAGGGATGTAGCTGGGCGGACACGCAGCAATGTAACTGGGCAGACATGCAGTGATGTAATTGGGCAGATACGCTGCAATGTAACTGGGCAGACACGCAGCAATGTAATTGGGCAGACACACAGCAATGTAACTCGGCAGACACGCAGCGATGTCATTGAGCAGACACGCAGCGATGTAACTGGGTAGACACGTAGTAATGTAACTGGGCAGACACGCAATGATGTAATTGGGCAGATATGCAGCGATGTAACTGGGCAGACACACAGCAAAGTAACTGGGCAGACATGCAGTGATGTAACTGGGCAGATACGCAGCAATGTAACTGGGCAGACTCGCAGCAATGTAACTGGGCAGACACGCAGCGATGTAACGGGGCAGAGATTCAGTGATGTAACTGGGCAGACACGCAGCAATGTAACTGGGCAGACACGCAGTGATGTAACTGGGCAGACTCGCAGCAATGTAACTGGGCAGGCACGCAGCGATGTAACTGGGCAGACCCGCAGCCATGTAACTGGCTAGATATGCAGCGATGTAACTGGGCAGCCATGCAGCAATGTAATTGAGCAGACACGCAGCGATGTTACTGGGTAGACACACAGCGAAGTAATTGGGCAGACATGCAGCGATGTAACTGGGCAGACACGCAGTGATGTAACTGTGCAAACACGCTGCGATGTAATTGGGAAGACACATAGCCATGTAACTGGGCAGATATGCAGCGATGTATCTGGGCAGACACGCAGGGAAGTAGCTGAGCAGACACGCAGCGATGTAACTGGGTAGACACGCAGTGATGTAACTCTGCAGACAGGCAGGGATGTAGCTGGGTGGACATGCATCGATGTAACTGAGCAGACATGCAGCAAAGTAACTGGGCAGACACGCAGCGATGTAACTAGGCAGACACGCAGCCATGTAACTAGGTAGATATGCAGCGATGTAACTGGGTAGACACGCAGTGATGTAACTGGGCAGACATGCAGGGATGTAGCTGGGCAGACACACAGCGATGTAACTGGGCAGACACGCAGCAATGTAACTGGGCAGACATGCAGCGATGTAATTGGGCAGATACGCAGCAATGTAACTGGGCAGACACGCAGCAATGTAACTGGGCAGACACGCAGCGGTGTAACTGGGCAGACATGCAGCAATGTAACTGAGCAGACTCGCAGCAATGTAACTGGGCAGACATGCAGCGATGTAAGTGGGCAGACACGCAGCGGTGTAACTGGGCAGACATGCAGTGATGTAACTGGGCAGACACGCAGTGATGTAACTGGGCAGACTCGCAGCAATGTAACTGAGCAGACTCGCAGCACTGTAACTGGGCAGACATGCAGCGATGTAACTGGGTAGACATGCAGTGATGTAACTGGGCAGACACGCAGGGATGTAGCTGGGCAGACACGCAGCAATGTAACTGGGCAGACACTTAGTGATGTAACTGGACAGACACGCAGCGATGTAACTGGGCAGACATGCAGCGATGTAACTGGACAGACACGCAGTGATGTAACTGGGCAGACAAGCAGCGGTGTAACTGGGCAGACATGCAGCAATGTAACTGAGCAGACACGCAGCGGTGTAACTCGGCAGCCACGCAGCAATGTAACTGAGCAGACACGCAGTGATGTAACTGGGCAGACACGCAGGGATGTAACTGGGCAGACTCGTAGCAATGTAACTGGGCAGGCACGCAGCGATGTAACTGGGTAGACACGCAGTGATGTAACTGGGCAGACATGCAGGGATGTAACTGGGCAGACTCGCAGCAATGTAACTGGGAAGACACGCAGCGATGTAACTGGGTAGGCACGCAGTGATGTAACTGGGCAGACACGCAGGGATGTAGCTGGGCAGACACGCAGCAATGTAACCTGGCAGACACTTAGTGATGTAACTGGACAGACACGCAGCAATGTAACTGGGCAGACACGCAGTGATGTAACTGGGCAGACATGCAGGGATGTAACTGGGCAGACACGCAGCAATGTAACTGGGCAGACACACAGTGATGTAACTGGGCAGACATGCAGTGATGTAGCTGGGCAGACACGCAGCAATGTAACTGGGCAGACACGCAGCGGTGTAACTGGGCAGACACGCAGCAATGTAACTGGGCAGACACTTAGTGATGTAACTGGGCAGACACGCAGTGATGTAACTGGGCAGACACGCAGCAATGTAACTGGGCAGACGCACAGTGATGTAACTGGGCAGACATGCAGCGATGTTACTGGGCAGACACGCAGTGATGTAACTGGGCAGACACGCAGTGATGTAACTGGGCAGACACACAGTGATGTAACTGGGCAGACACGCAGTGATGTAACTGGGCAGACATGCAGCAATGTAATTGGGCAGACACACAGTGATGTAACTGGGCAGACATGCAGTGATGTAGCTGGGCAGACACGCAGCGGTGTAACTGGGCAGACACGCAGGGATGTAACTGGGCAGAGACGCAGTGATGTAACTGGGCAGACACGCAGCAATGTAACTGGGCAGACACACAGTGATGTAACTGGGCAGACATGCAGCGATGTAACTGGGCAGACACACAGTGATGTAACTGGGCAGACATACAGCAATGTAACTGGGCAGACACGCAGCGATGTAAGTGGGCTGCGTTTGATTTTTTAACATTAACTCATGGAGTTTAAGTGTGGTTTGACATAGGACTGCAAGGAAACCAGCGGCCAACTATTTTTAGGGATTGTTCCCTCTTTCATGGAGGTATCCATTTTTATTTGCTGCACTTTTTAATGAGTTTAGAATATGAAATGCAACTCTTTTATTTTAGGAATTTCATAGGTTCTTTTTAATAATATTTTCTCTATTTAACAACTTTTGCTCTAGAGACAATTTTGTTTAAAACTTTTTTCATTGTAAATATATTGGTTCAGTTGCAATAAGTTGCCTTCTATTTATCAGACTCGACTCTTTCTTTAGACAGTTCCTTAATGTGTGTGTTTTACATCTTCTGTATGTAGCCATATAATATGGAGCTGCAATCGTGTTGCCATTGTCGGACTGTTGCTCCATATGCCAAATTCTAGATGTCGGCAATATGGCTCCATAATAAGGAGATGATTGGGCTCCACGCATTTCATCGCATGAGCCCTAACTTCCAGACGGCATTGCCGGAATCACATAATTTGTAATCTACTTACTATGGCCAAGGGCTAACTGCTCCTGTGATGAAGAATATAGAAATGTCCTCCAGTTCCCCAAAATGCCAATACCTTAACCACGTGCAATTACCAGCACTCACAAAGTGAGATGCAGTAAGAACAGTTGATGATCGTTTTATGAGTCACTTATAGGCTGGAACCAGGATGGCTGATCTATGCTGGGAAATGGAGTGCTGTAATATCTTCCCCAATCCTGCCCATAAATAGTGCGGATGCAGCAGAGTTCTGTAATACAGCTCCCTGTAACAATCTCTCCCAGCCAATTCACTTCCACCCATCCCTTTTACCCAGCTACTTTGCAGTTATTCATGCTCTAAAGGGGAATTCTCATTTCCAAGATTCTATCCCAATATGTAGTAGGTGTAATAATTGCAATAATAATCGCAAATATCTTCAATTAGTAACATAGTATAGTTCTTCTGATTTGCTATGTCACTTACCCCATGTACAGGGCATTGCAATAGCTTAGGTAACCATGGTTAGGACCACTCAAATAGTGACAGTTACTTAGCGGTCATAACCATGGACACCTAAGCTACTGCAATGCCCTGCACATGGGATAAGCGACATAGCGAATCAGAAGAACTATATTTAATTTTTAATTGGAGGTATTTGCTAATATTGTTACATTTACTGGGATAGGATCTTGGAGATGGGATTACCCCTTTAACTTTGTAAACTCTTTTTTCTTGTCTTTTGTTGGACTCCATTTACATTTTAGTTATACTTTTATTGTATAATGTTTCATATTATTATCAGGACTTTTTGAGTATTATTATAATCATTATTTGCCAAAGTTACCCTATGAATATACGGAAAGACCAGGAAGTGATGATGATTTTTGTCCCCCCAAAGACTACTTTATTAATAATTACTTATTGGTTTTTCTCGCTTGTATAGCGCCATCCTATTCCACAGCGCTTTACATACATTATCATCACTGTCCCCATTGGGGATCACAATCTAAATTCCCTATCAGTATGTCTTTTGGAGTGTGGGATGAAGCCCATGCAAGCAAAGGGAGAAGGTCCAAACCTTTTGCAGATGTTGCTCTTGGTGGGCTTTGAGCCCAGCACTAATCAATGAGCCACCATGCTGCCCAGCGTCCACCAAACACAAATCTTATGTATAGGCTCCTGCGGCTTCTTTCAGGCTGTTATCCATTGGGTGTATGTTTTTTTTTTTTTCTTTATGGAATAGTTCAGCTCACAATTCAGTTCCACAGCTAGTAAAAGAAAAGGATATATTTTACTGCAGTGGGAGTCTCTCCCGACAAATACCACTAATGGACACGGTAAACCATAGTGTTAAAAGACCCCCAAGTCTCAAGGCTGCATTTTAGGAATGCTAATCCCTATCATTACCTGCAGTATCAAACCAAACATGCACGTTTACCTTTTGAAGAATAAGTGCAAATATGGGAAATAAGTATTAGTTTCGGAATTTAACCCTTTCATTGCCTGCAAAACTATTGATAAAAGGAAAAAAAATTTCTAGCGACGTATTCCAGAATTCTTTTTTAGGCAAATACATTCAGTTTACTGCCACTACTATTATGGGGAATCTGATAGTATTTTTATTTTTCCTAGAATTTATTCATCACTAGTTCTCCCCAGGTTGTTCTCTATATCTCGATGTGATTTACCAACCTCTAAGACAAAATTCTTCTTCAAATATCTTCACCTAGGCATGTCTACAATGTTTATTACATACCATGATTAACAAATGAAAAATAAAATCATTATTCTTTACACTTTTCTTATGATAAGGTCATGTATCATGTTATATATCCAAATATCAGATATTATTAATAAAATCTACGACTGGTAGATCTCTTATTTGACTTTTTCTTCTGTGGACTCTACGGACATGATCAGTGTAAATGCTCAGTATGATGGGGAACTGTTTGTGATTGTTGTGCTCATTCCTGTGTTGGAGTTTCCTTTTTTATCTTTTCTGTCATAGGAGAAGAAAACTAAGTTTATGATGCTGGCAAAATGGTGGCCAATGAACTCCAATGAATTTTTAAGACTTGTTACTTGTCAAAAGTAATCCTGTTCTCTTGAATCTGGCATTATTTTTCTATTTTTCTGCGCCTCCCGAGTACCGACATATGGTCCTCTCTTTCCTGTATGGTCCTCAAGAAGACACCCAATAGAGATGTGACTCTCATGGATGACAATGCCCACTTGGCTAAAAATATTAGATTTACATAAAGAAAGAAGGAGGCAAGAACAAAGAGGTACAGTAAGGGTAAAGGCCCCGTCTCACATTGCGAGATCGTTAGCGAGATCGCTGAAGCGTCACCGATTTTGTGATGCAACAGAGACCTCGCCAGCGATCTCGCTACATGTGACACATAGCGGCGACCGGGCCCCCCGCTGAGATCTTGCTGATCGTGCTCGAATGTCCTGGGCCATTTTTTGATCGCTGGTGTCCTGCTGGCCAGCATGCATTTTTGTGTTTGACGCCGACGAGCAACCTCGTTGGCGACTCAGAACTTAGGGACGCAGGCATGAGTCGTCAGAATAGCTGCTGTGTGACAAGGTACCAACGACCGCCGAGGTCGTTATATGGATCACCGGATCGTTGCTGCATCACTGAGTAGATCTGTCTGTTTGACAGCTTACTAGCGACCATTTAGCGACGTACCAGCGATCCTTACCATGTCGCATCGTTGTTGGGATCGCTGATGCGTCGCGTAGTGTAATGGTACCCTAAGTTCACACCAGGTGTTTTTTCAGCTTTTTTTTCTGCAGCAAAACCCGATCTCTTGGCAGGAAAGAAGATGCAGAAAAAAAGCAAATTTTCCTTGATTTTTCTTGCGTTTGTTTGTGATGCAGTTGATGAATTTTTTGTGCGTTTTTGAGGCGGTTTTGGCATGCTTCATTTGTTTCTTGTGCATGCTCATTAAGCTTGTGCTTTTGGCACAAAAAATGCTGCAAAACATGATACCTGTATTTTTGGTGTGCTTTTTTCAGCTTTTTTTTCACCACCCATTCAAGTCAATGGGTGAATACGTTGAAGAAACAGTGAAAGAAGTGATATGCTCTATGTCCAAAAAACTACGCAAAGCACAAAATATCGATGACAAAAAAAACTGTGTGTGCATGAGGTATCTGGCACCCCATAAGCTTTGCTAGTGCTGGAAAATACAGCTGGAAATTAGCATAAAAAAGCATAAAAACACTGCAAAAATACCTAGTGTGAACTTAGCCTAAAGAAAGAAACAAATATAACAACACTAGATAAGGAAACAGTGACATTTACACCAGGTAAAAAAATTACATATCTTTAACAAGTGACAGGTTGCGCCTGGTGCCATCATTGTGTCCAACAGCAGCATGCCTTGCTGCTCTTTAAAAGTCTGTGATGTAAGTTTCAATGTGAATGGCGCCTTACACTTAATAAGTGAGCAGTTCTGACTGATAGAAATTTACTCCATTTCTCAATACACTTATAGAAGCTTCCAAGTTTTTCACCTTTCTAATTGTAGATACAAATTCGGCCCAATTCATGAAGGTGTCTACACCAGCTTTCAGGCATAGAGGAGAAGCAGCTGGAGATATAGTAGACTCCAAACGTCAAATTGATATAAAAGGATGATGCAGTTTATTTGACAACATGCTTCAAAACCAAACCGGTATCCTCAACACAAAACCGGTTGAGAAAGTAACCGGTTTGTTTTCGAAAGGCATTGACAAATAATCTGTGTCATCCTTTTATGTCAATTCTACATTTGGAGTCTACTATATCTCCATCATCACAGCAACCTCATCGGTGACATCCGTCTCTTACTCCAAAGTCTATGATTACCCCTCACCACAAGGAGCAGAAATAGCTGGACTTTCCATACTTATTTACGGTGAGCACAACTCTACCGTACATGTGACTTATCTGTTTGGCATCACCCTGTGTGCTCATTTCTCAGCCTTTTACCATTGTTGCTTCTCCAGCTTTCTGGCATAAAACTCCTTCATTTGTCACAAAATTTTGCGAGACATAGGCAACGCCACCAAAATGGCTGCAACCGTTTTGAAGCTCGCCGATCTATTTATGATAATTGGCGCCACTTTAGTGGCATAAATTTCACCAGAAATATACTGCAGTAACAATTCTGGCACTTACATGATAAGCTTAGTTCTTCAAATGGTGCGTGCCTGTTAATGAATTGCTCCTTCTCTCCCTTTCTTTGAGGTTGGCGTGTACAATAGGCGTTGCAACTCTACAGAAATCCTCATTTTTCAAGAACCATATTTTTAACTTCGCCTCCAAATATGTAGCACTTGTCGGGTCGCCTTGACGCCCTCGTACCTTATTGTATACTGATGGTTAATAGGATAAGCCTTATAAATAAATATCAGCCCATCCTATGTGTGAGAACTACACACTGCAGAGATATCGGGGCAGCGCTACGGTTTGCAGGCTTGTTCGGAGCAGACAGTGCAGTGTATTACTGCACACAAATCAAGTTCCGTGCACATACGTTACGACGGTAGGAATAAAAATTGAGTCTAAGCAGAAGGGAATGGACGCTAAACCTATAGCTTTATGTTGGGTGTATTTACTAGGATCCTGCTGCAGTGAAGGGTGTGAAGGAAGCCGAAATCTGCAGCAAAGATGAAGTCAGAGAGAATGATGGAGTGTATTTCATAGCAGCCAATTCTATCCCCCAAATCCCTGTTGTGCAGAAAGGTTTTCCTGCTAACGCAGCACATTCAGCCATTGCATAGCATAGTATTAATGATTTATACACACCGCATCAGTGCTTTTGTTCACTAGAAAGGCTCGGCTGTATTAATAAACTAATTTCAGGGAACTGAATACTGCATAGAGATTTAGCAAAGCTTTTAGCTGTCCGTTTTGCCTTCTTATTTGTAGGATAAGACGTAGGCTATTTAAGAAAAGACAATATTCCCCGTTCTTGGCGTTTGGTACATTCTGTCTGGAGCAGGGCGTCTACTGTATATAACGCCGGCGTCTGCATAGAACGGTGAAATGTTTATTAAAATCGGCACCAGTGTGGTCGATATGGATATAGGCTGCGGATGGGGGGCTCACACCGGGGAATGTAACCTGCACAATATACTCCGAAAGTATAGGCACATACTGCATATATCGTCCCCACGCCACATCATACGGTCCCCGGGCGCCGATCTCGGAGCTATTCTCTCTGGCTAATATGTTCTGGACTGTGTTATATGAGTTCCTACAGGCGACAGAATGGAAAAACGAATGTATGTAATGCAGTGGGGTAATGGCCATAAAAAGATGCTAACTTTAAAAGAAAGGCATGGATTTTTCGCATCCCTATAAGAGGAAACCTCATGCGCTAGCCCAACATGTTTCCCGTTCTAGGTTTTTTTTAATTAAGTGTCTGTTTATGGGATTCGATCCAGTGGGGCTTGTGTATATAATAGGGGACGTGCTGTGTTTTACTCATATAGAGCCCAGCTGTTTTATGGCTTACATTTACTATATGGCTGGATTTAACCAATTAATAGTACCAAAATACATGTGCATAGTGAGGTGGTGACGGGAGCCAAGGGTGGTGCCTACGGATCTAACGCCGCAGTCTGATATCCTGCTTGGTAATGATGGGCTCTGTTACATAGTCTTATGATTTAGGGTCACATGGACGCCCATCATATCTTTATGTAACTGTCGTTTGCCCACTGACTAGTAGAAACAGGAGGAGAAGTGATCTGGAACTAAAGCCAAGGAGAAAACGCAGCATGGCACTGGTTTACAGATGGTCTAGATCCCTTGATACCTAGTGGCCTATACTACAAGACGATCATTACCTAAAGTGGAATGACTGACAATACATTAGGACGCTTTCACAGTAGGACTTTTTTAAAGAGTGGCTGTCATTTTTATTTTTAGTCATTAAATCAATAGTACACATGCAAATAAGCAACGTTGTAATAAATCTGATCTGAAAAATCTGCTTCTTTCTCTTGCAGAATGTATCAGTCATTATCAAAACTCTCAGCTCTAAGTAACATCTGAATTCAGTGGAGACTTTCCCATTACTGAGATAGGAGATGGCGGCTTCGTCATGTACTTTTCTATGTAGATGAGGAGGGAGGAGCTACCGGCAAAGCTCCTCCCCCTCCTCCCCTTACTGTCTACATAGAATTGTACCAAAACACAAGAAAAAAAGAAGCGATCAATATCCCAAATAGTAAAAGATTACAAAACTTTATTCAAGCAGTAAGGTATGGGGACAAGATAAATACATAGAATGTGGAAAGAGCGCATGTCTAGTAAAGAGACAAAAAATAGAGCACACAGATTATCTCAATACAGGAGTAATATGGATTCAAACCATACTAATAAGGGAATTCCATAGGGCCTGAATGGAAATAAGTAATACACCAATCAGTAATGCAGGTGTTGCATAATGCAGATGACAGCCATGTCCAATAGGTGCACAACACACTACTGGTATGGGGCCTGAGGACTATAAGGATCGGCCTACACAGAACCTTCTAATTACTAGTTTGTGACGGAAGAATGTGCAGCTGAAATATCTATTTCTATCTATCTATCTATCTATCTATCTATCTATTTGTCTGTCTTTCTATTATATATCTATCTATATTTATTAGCTATCTATATCTATCTATTATCTATCTTTCTATCTATATTTATTATCTATCTATCTATAGCTATCTATCACATATCATCTATCATCTATTATCTATCTATTATATATTTATATTTCTGTTTATCTATCTATCTGTCTATTTATCTATCATATATCTATCATCTATCTACAATGTATCACTTATCTATCTATATAACAATATATCTATCTATTATCCATCTACATTATCTATCTATCTATCACATATCTATCAATCTATCATTTATCACCTATTATCTATCTATTATATATTTATATTTCTAAATATCAATGTATTGATTTATCATATATCTAATATCTATCTACTAGCTATCAATTATCTATCTATCTATGGATATTTCTGTCTAATATCTATCTATCTATCTATCTATCTATCTACAGTATCTATCTATCTATCTATCTGTTTGTCTACTCTATCTATTTACATTATCTATCTATCTATCTATTATCTATAGCTCTATCTATCTATCTATCTATTTATCTACATTATCTATCTACCTAGCTATCTATATATCTTTCTATTGATATTTCAATCTCTATCTATATATCCCTCCATCTATCTATCTATCTATCTATCTATCTATCTATCTATCTATTTGTCTACTCTATCTATCTACATTATCTATCTATCTATCTATCTATCTATCTATCATCTATACAATAGATATCTGTGTGCAATTTTGTAGTTATCCAAGGACTGTATACTGAACAGTTAGCTGGAGGAGTGATGTGACAGGAGCCATTAATTGTGATGGTAAAGTTTGTTTAGCTCCATTTTTGGAGGCTAATTGAGAAGCCTATTGTGATATATCCAACTTGTCCTAATGTGGATTAATATCAGGCAGGTGTCCTTTAAATAACGCTCCTGTTTACACTGTGCAGTTTTTATTTGTTTGTCCTCTATTATTCGGTTGCATGAGTGTCTCATTGTGTTTAATTATGTCTGTGAAGCATAAGACAGCAGTCAACATCTGCTCTATTGTTTCCGAGCTTTACACAGAACTTTGATGGGCTAGTGAGCAATCTATATTTGAACTAAAAGGAACAAACAGCAAAATTCATAATATTCCACAGAGGTGTATTATCCAATATACGGCATCCCTTGTTAAACCAGACGAACGGCTCCATGCAAAGAAACAAGCCACCGTGCATTACATAAACAAGTGCTCATGAAAGACAGGAGCTCTTTGTGTAAGACACCGGCATCAATAGACAGGATGGTAATGAAGAAATATTAGACTGTCAGAAGGCACCTCTGATTATTATGAAAATTGGTTATGATTGTACGGTAATTCATGTTTAAAAACATTTATGACAGAGATGATTGGCTGTTATATATGCAAATTGTTTGCTTTGCCTCCTTTGCATTCCCTTTACATACATTACTCGGTAAAAAAAGTGAAAAAAAAAAATCAGGTGCTGCAGTATAGTATTTTACCAGCTGTAAAATCTTGATATGAGAACTATAATTTCTTACATGACAAGTATTATTGTCACATAGGGAAGAGCCATCAGTGTAACAAGTCACCAGTGGGCCCAATGCCAAAACGTCAAATGGGGCCTCATTCCATCATGGCCATCTGCAGCAGCATGTTCAAAAAAAGAAACGTTTGTGTTCGTTCATATTTAGCCTAAAGAATACGTTTCATTGAATTCTTCTAATTTAACCTGCGTACCTCCTCCAATTAGGGCTGCTCCACTGATTCACCCTTTTTTTCTCTTTCTTCTATGCCACTTTGTTCCAAAGTCATGAAACGTGGTACAAAAGATCCCTCAATGTGCAAACTTTCCTTCCAAACAACTGGGCGTGTACCAGAAATCTACTCTATGAAGCTGGCCAATAAAAATGCAGCCGCTTCATAGAGCAGAGAAAACAAATGCCCACAGAGGTGGTCGCAGCTGCAGTTCGGCTCAGAATATTCTGACTCCAAAGTTGCAACATTCTTTCCTGCTATTGGAACAATAGAGCAAAAGAGACCAGACATGCTGGAGAGCTGATGCATCAGACCCAACGGTGTTAAAAGTGTTGCAATGTGTTGCTGTCCTCCTGAGGTCTGGCGCACCAGCACTGCTTATCTTCTCTGCTCCGACACTCCAACAGCAGAAAGGCACGTGTGAGAACACAAAGAACCAGGCTTCTCTGTGGGCATTTGCTTTTTTCCTCTATGATGTGGCAATTTTTTGATTGGTCAAAGTCATCAAGAAGGTAAGGAATCACTCACAGAGAAGTTCTGCTTTATACGTGCAGTTGGTTGAAGCTAAATTTTTCATATTGGCTGCTCTTTATTATCAGAGGGAATACATTTAAAACTGTTTACAGAATCTGTGGAGCAATGTCAATTGGAGGTGGTACTCATTTTAAATTAAAAAAAATCCAGTTAAAGTCCTTTTTAAAGGGTTATCCCCCCAAAAAGAAAAATTATTCAATATACCTTAGCCAATGTTCCCCAACTCCAGGTCCTCAGGAGCCACCAACAGATCATGTTTTCAGGATTTCCTTAGTATAGCCAAGTGATAATTACATTCTGGACGGGCAAGAATTCCATCACCTGGGCAATACTAAGGAAATCCTGAAAACATGACCCGTCAGTGGCTCCTGAGGACTGGATGTTAGGCATCGGGATTCTCCTTCTGGACGGGATGGATCTAAGGCCTTGTCTGGTGCTGTGGTCTCCCATTCGTGCTCGGCTGCTGGGATGACTACTCAGCACAGACTCCAGACCCAGTGCCTTGCCCAGGCTCCTGCTGCACGTGTAGTTACTGCTGATCCTCCAGCTGAGCCTATGGTGACTACTAGTTTGCAAGTGCAGCGCTGTGCTCTGGAGCCTAAGTCCATATTTCACCCTACTAAGCATGTCCATGATATGGTGCCTTCCCATAGGAGCTCGGACCTCAGGTGCTTTGGTGATTTGGCAGCTTCAGATTGGTCCACAGGCAAGGTCCTGTCTGTCTGGACTTGAGCAAGGTATAAAAAGCTCTCAATGGCGCACGTCTGTGTACTAGTATCATGTGTGTTTGTTGTGTTGGTGGCTACTTTACCACCCTGTCTGCCTTAGATAGTGGGATAAGTTGTTGATCATGGGGGGTGGGGTAAGCTTCCTAGGACCCCAGTGATCCCAAGATCAGGATTCTGAGAGGAGGGCTCCCCTGGGATGTATACAGTCTTTATACTCATTCATTGTTTATGGAACTGCCAGAGGAAGCAGAGAACAAAGCTCAGCTTTCTCCAAAAGACCCACTGACAATGAATCACAAGACAAATATAATAGACACAGCGATCACAGTACAGGGATAATACACGCAGTGTGCTTGATAAAGATCTTTGGATCGAAACGTCGCCACAGAAGGCAGAAAAAATGTGACCTATTTTTTTCACCAACCTGTGAGGCGCTGTCTCTTTTGTTTTTTGACAATACACACAGTGATGTCACAGTACAGGAATAATAGACGGTGATGTCACAGAACATGGACAATAAACACATTGATGTCACAGTACAGGGAGAATAAACACAGCAATATCACAGTACAGGGATAATAAACACAGTGCTATAAAAGTACAGGACATAGTCATGTCACAGAGCATGGATAATATAAACAGAGATGTCACAATACAGAGGTAATAAACACACTGATGTCACAGTACAGGGATAATAAAAACTGATGTCACAGTACAGGGATAATAAACACAATGCTGTTATAGTACAGGGATAATAAACAGAGTGATGTCACAGATCATGGAAAACATACACAGTGATGTCACAATACAGAGGTAATAAACACACTGATGTCACAGTACAGGGATATTAAAAACTGATGTCACAGTACAGGGCTAATAAACACAGTGATGTCATAGTACAGGAATAATAAACACAGTGATGTGAAAGATCATGGCTAATATGCACAGTGATGTCACAATACAGCAATAATAAACACACTGATGTCACAGTACAGGGATAATAAACACAGTGATATCACAGTACAGGGATAATAAACACAGTGATGTCACAATACAAAGATAATAAACACATACTATGTCACAGTACAGGAATAATAAGCACATTGATGTCAAAATACAGGAATAATAAACACAGTGATGTCACAATACAGGGATATTAAACACAGTGATGTGACAGTACAGGGATAATAAACACAATGATGTCACAGTATAAGGATAATAAACACAATTATGTCAGAGTGCAGGGATAATAAGCACAGTGAAGTCACAGTACAGGGATAATAAACACAGTGATGTGACAGTACAGGGATAATAAACACAGCGATGTCACAGTGTCATGGGAAGCCTAGGTAACTTTAGGCTGAAACCCTGGGGCCCCTGCGGTGTCCCTCAGGCTAGGGGAAACCCTGTCTGTCCCTCAACCCAGGGTTTACACTGAAGGTGTGCCTGCCTGGGCCTCCACCCTGTCCTTGTCTCCTGTCCAGCCCTAAGCTGAACCCACCACCCTCCACCCAGTGAGGAGACCAAGCACCAGACCCCACAAATAAGTATGGACAGGGATAACAGAAATGTACCACACCGCGTACACACAGGGGAATACAGTAATGTGCAAGGGCAACCAAATAATACAACACAGGGAGGCAAAATGGCAACAATGGAATATACTACACCAGCAACCATATGCCTCTTAGACCACCACTCCAGACCGGTATCGCTAGCACAAGGCAAGAGCTATAGTCGGCGACGCCCATAGTCACACAGGGCAATTTAAAGACAGAGGGCGTGGTTAAACCCTCAGCCAGAATGACAGCCTGGTTAACCCAATCCAAGCCGGATCAGAAGACCAACCATGTGGTAGGATGGGGTATTACCGCTGTCTGCCGGACACCCTGGTGCGAACAGTGTCTGACATGACACACAGTACAGGGATAATAAACACAATGATGTCACAGAACATGGATAATAAACTCAGTGATATCACAATATAGGGATAATAAACACAGTGATGTCAGAGTGCAGGGATAATAAACAGTGATGTCACAGTGCAGGAATAATAAACACAGTGATGTCACAGTACAGGGATAATAAACACAATGATGTCACAGCACATGGATAATTAAACACAGTGAAGTCACAATACAGGGGTAATAAACACATTGATGTCACAGTACATGGATAATAAATACAATGATGTCATAGTACAAGGATAGTAAACACAGTGATTCACAGTACATGGATAATAAACACAGTGAAGTCACAGTGCAGAGATATTAATAAACACATTGATGTCACAGTACAGGGATAATAAATACAATGATATCACAGTGCTGGGATAATAAACACAGTGATGTCACAGTACAGGGATAATACACACATTGATGTCACAGATCATGGGCAATAAACACAGTGATGTCAAAATACAGGGATAATAAACACAGTGATGTCACAGTACAGGGATAAAAGCACAGTGATGTCACAGATCATGGATAATATACACAGTGATGACACAATACAAGGATAATAACCACAGTGATGTCACAGTACAGGGATAATAACCACAGTGATGTGACAGTACAGGGATAATAAACACAATGATGTCACAGTATAAGGATGATAAACACAATGATGTCAGAGTGCAGGGATAATAAACACAGTGAAGTCACAGTACAGGGATAATAAACAAAGCAATGTCACTGTATTTGGATAATAAAAACAATGATGTCGCAGTACAGGGATAAAAGCACAGCGATGTCACAATACAAGGATAATAACCACAGTGATGTGACAGTACAGGGATAATAACCACAGTGATGTCACAGTATAAGGATAATAAACACAATGATGTCAGAATGCAGGGATAATAAACACAGTGAAGTCACAGTACAGGGATAATAAACAAAGCGATGTCACAATATTTGGATAATAAAAACAATGATGTTGCAGTACAGGGAAAATATACACAGTGATGTCACAGATCATGGGTAATAAGCACAGTGATGTCACAATACAGGGATAATAAACACAGTGATGTCAAAATACAGGGATAATAAACACAGTGATGTAAGAGTACAGGGATAATAAACACAGTGATGTCACACAGTACAAAGATAATAAGCACATTGATGTCACAGTACTGGGATATTAAACACAGTGGTGTTGCAGTACAGGGATAATATACACAGTGATGTCACAGATCATGGGTAATAAACACAGTGATGTCATAATACAGGGATTATAAACACAGTGATGTCAAAATACAGGGATAATAAACACAGTGATGTAAGAGTACAGGGATAATAAACACAGTGATGTCACACAGTACAAAGATAATAAGCACATTGATGTCACAGTACTGGGATATTAAACACAGTGGTGTTGCAGTACAGGGATAATATACACAGTGATGTCACAGATCATGGATAATAAACACAGTGATGTCACAATACAGGGATTATAAACACAGTGATGTCACAATACAGGGATAATAAACACGGTGATGTCACAGTACAGGGATAATAACCACAGTGATGTCACAGTACAGGGATAATAAACACAGTGATATCACAGATCATGGATAATATAAAAGTGGTGTCATAATACAGGGATAATAAACACAGTGATGTCACAATACAGGGATAATAAACACGGTGATGTCACAATACAGGGATAATAAACACGGTGATGTCACAGTACAGGGATAATAACCACAGTGATGTCACAGTACAGGGATAATAAACACAGTGATATCACAGATCGTGGATAATATACAGTGATGTCATAATACAGGGATAATAAACCCAGTAATGTCACAGATCATGGATAATGTACACAATAATGTCACAATACAGGGATAATAAACACACTGATGTCACAGTGCAGAACAAGCTTCCTCCTTGATGTTACAGCACAGGGAGTATTCAGTGATGTCATAGTACATGGGTAATTTACACCATTACATTTAGCACAACAATAGCATACACAAAAATTGTAACCATATACACTGTGGTTTCCCAGCATTGGAGACTAGCATAATGATGTCATATTTAGGTATTTTGATGTTCTGGAATGGGAATAAGGCAGAGATATTTATGCTTTAAAGAAATGGAAAAAGTAATGCTAAAGAGGCTCTGCACGTAACCTAAGGGTTGGACTATAATCTAATTTTCACACTGCAGAGAAGGGATGATACCCCCTGCTGGGGTAACAACTAGGACCCATAGTTAAACTAAAGATGCAGATATCTTCAGGGTCTCAGAAGAAATAGACCCTTTATTTGCTTAGCTATGTTATCCTTAGTCACACACACTAATGTTAAAGACCATCATTAAATATTACCTATGATTACCATGATTCATATAGCACAGCACTGGGATTTCACAGCACAAAAATTTGACAGCTAACTTGACATCAGGTACTGACTTATGCAATAACACATTATCCTAAGTCTCTGAATATATGAAAAGGCTTTGCCTACAGGAAGAAAGCAGGATCTCTCGTGCCACTTATTGGAAGTTTGCAACTCTAAAAGTCAATGTCGACTATTTAAGGCTTTGTCACATGACTTGGGATAAGGAGCCAAATCAGAAACTCTAATTGCAGACATGTGTTTCTGCCTGTTTGCCCTTCATCAGTGCGAAGCAGTAGTACTGGTTTGACTGAATGAGAAGCTCTGACAGGAGATTTAATCGGTAAGATTTATCCATATGCAAAGTGTCAAGTTCAGTCCTGTTAAATGAGATAACCAAGTGAGACAAGTTAAGAAAATGTGCGTTGTGGGTCATGATAACCTCTGCCACATCTGTAGTTCAGATATATTCTGTAAGACACTCCATGTCCAAGCATTTCTGCATTTTTTCATTGTTATGTATCTATTTTTTCTTTTATTCTTTAGAAATAACTCATTTTCTTTGGTGTACACCATAGTGATGTATTTAAAGGGAAACTTCAACTTTATGTGCAGTTATCATTGAAATCACCAAAGAATCAGTGATCATTCAGCTGTGAATATATACATATAACATTCACATATTTATATAACAGCACTGCATTTATGGCAGCTCCCCAAAACAATATACTGTTTGCATATTGCCACAATAACTCTGCTAACAAGGGACAGCATGTACGAAGAAATCAGATGCCTCATGGCTGCTCACCCCCGGTCATAGAGCCACTGTCAGGGGAAAGTCTTGATGTTCTCTTTCTCCCCACTGATCTCGAATAGAATAGATTAATGGTAACGTCACTTATTAATGAAATATTTCCAGCCATGATTAATGAGCTGTAGCTAGCTCTGTACAGGCTGTGTCCACAGGTGCTGTTCATTGTAAGGGGAGTGTGTCTGTAGATGTCAGCAAGAAGAAAAAACACTTGTGTATCTACTGTATAAAGACTAATATATATATATATATATATATATATATATATATACTTTCCTTTTGAATATATTGAAGCTGCAAGATCTATAGACATGTTAATGGTGTGCAAACGCTGAAAGAAAGTAAAGAAAATTTGCAAAACGTCTTGATTTATTCAATATCAAATATGAGCGCCATAAACAGAAATAGTCTTATACACAGAAATAGGCACCTATCAATAAAGTTGTTAATGGTTGCCTGAGAAATGTTCTGCCACCCTGAATGTATTTGTTCACCAAGTCATCAAGCTGGCAATGCCCTTTGCTATGGCCAACCAATGATGTTCTTGATGAGAGACAAGTCCGAAGATGCGGAAAGCCATGGAAGTATGTTTAGTCCACTCTGGCTATTCACAGCAGTGTGAGCAACATTTTGCCTGGTATTTTTTAAATGATAAATGGCTCTTTGGATACTAGGGAGAAACTGCAGTACCACTGGTTCTTTAATTGATCCGTTCTGCATTGTAAGTGACGTTGGCCATCACATATCAATTTGAAGGGGTAAAACAGTGTTGTTTGCAAAACAATGACCTACTAGCCAGATGTCCCGGTACAGGTGCTCCATTTACTTCATCCACCACTCTCAAAAACTCTCATGGAGCAAAGTGAGATGGCAATGGAGGTAGGAATTAAGGTCTATAATCTTCAAGGGTAAGTCCAGTTTTTGACTTGCCTAATAAATAAAAAAAATTGCACTACCAAAGTATACAGAAAATACTCAAATGTACACATGAATATGCATATCTATAATATAAAAAATGGTAGATGATGAGTACAAAATGGTGAGGTTTCCTTTGTGGTAGAGCGGCTCACTCGGCTGGACACAGAGGTATACCTGGAATACTGTCTCTTTAAGAAAATAATTAGTTTATTGAAGACAGCATAAACCAAGCTTGGGAATATAAAGCCAACCCTCTGGGCAAAACAACAAAACAAAGACAAACAAAAAGAGACACAGTCCTTTTCCTTGCGGGGATCAGCCCACTCACAGACAGCAATGTCCACGGTTTAGATTGAGCACACACACTCTCCTGGAGTGCTACCTCTCCAGGCACTCATTGAACACTGAAAGCTTTGGCAGTTAGCCATTTAAACCAAGACCATGTGACTCCTTCATCATGTGACTGATCACATGATCTCGACATTACAAAGGTTCTGTCAGGACTCTGCAGATGGAGATACGGTGGACATTCTCCCAGTTGCTCTATGAATGTCCACTAAAGCCAGCCCATAATATAACTTTCATTTAGCCTTCCCAACATGTAGTGTGCTGGAGAAAACTATTCTGGTTTTACATCACTGACGCCATTATGCGCAGTGACACGTATCTCCCCTCTATCACTTCCCCAGTGACTCTGTCACAAATTATAATTAATTATTTATAATTTATTAAAGCAAGCTCACAAATGGGATAAAAACATTTCAAAGTGCATCAAATACAAAAAACTTAGATACACAGGGTAACATCCCAACAGAAAAACCTTAGGTACACCTAAGATACACAGGGTAAAATCCCAATAGACAAAATATCCTGATTCCTACCTGCAAAAAAAACTACTAAAAATAACTACCAAAATCCAAATCCCCAAAAGAGAATGCAAATTAGTGGTAGAGCTCAATAATCAATATAACAGATGGATAACCAACATGATCCAAGCAATAAAAGCATGACTAAGAAGAATTGCAAGTAAGACATTTTCAAGTAACGTGTAAGAGTGTGAGATATATAGGTGACATAAGCAATATGTTCCAAAAATAAATACAAAATTCCTATACCTTATATGTAAAGACAAAGAGTAGTTCTAAAGAGCCAATGCAATCCAACTACGAATTAAGTGGCACAAAGGGACCAATAGGTAAGAAAAAATAAAGTTGTGTGCACACAACCTGGACCAGAAAGAATGAGTGCAGCAAGTGTAAAAAACTTTACTTGTGCATCAGAAACTTGAGTAGCTTCGTCAGGGGTAGTCATCATCTTAGACACCGTGAAAGTCGGTGATTGGTCTGGAGGCCATGTGGGAAATGCCATGAAGAGACTTTTTTGAGGAAACATCAGACTGGTCCTACTTCCAAGATTATTTTGTGGGGTGTTATATTGTGTAGTAGCCAGACCCGTCTAGTTTTTATTCCAGTTCGACCAACAATTTTCAGCTCTTTGATTTGGTCATGGAACCAAAGATACAGCCATTTCTCCAGTGTCCCAGAAAAAGTTTGTAAAAGTCACAATGTCAAACCACATGTTGATCATGCTACTAAGAGAATCCTGTGGTGTCAAAAATTGCTATCAAGGCAGCGTCTCTAGAATTGTCTCCCATTGAGCACATCTAAGATATCATTGGTAGGCAATTGCAAAGGGAACATCCAGCAGCGGATCTTAATGATTTGAATGCCCAAGCACATTTGGCAAAGCAGAGCTTTAATTGGATTTCTATTAAAACCTCACTAGTAGTATGCTAAGGTGTGTAGGTAGGTGCGTATATTTCTGCTTGTGGCACCCATACTCAAGCCCCCAAAAATTCAGATGATTTGAATATTGTATTTCCAGTTTCTCACCATTTGCATATCATTAACATGTCTGTGGATCCCGCGGTTTTCATAATTCCACAACTGATCTATCTTCTTCGCACTGCGATTTCAATGTTGAGCTCTAGAGTAATAACGTAACATGGCATGGCGACTAGTCTACCCAACTAGTTTAGGCACTTGGAATTATCGAAAGAGGGCACCAAATCCATGGCTTTGGTATATATACATATGTACTTATGAAAAGCTTTTGGGGTAATTTATACTATTACATCATGAGTATATTTATTCCAGAATGTATGTATACTTTTATGGGAAAGATCTCATCATTTGTTCTACAGAAAGTATAGCGGAGGAATAGTTTTGCTTCATGTGCCGGAGTATATAAGAACACTTGCTCACCTCCTACTCAGCTTTCAATCAGATTGGGGCTTACTGCAATTTGACACCAATTTAGAAAGTTGTCCCTTTAAATGTCACCACACAATCTATACTTTTTTAAAGATTTTCAACTACTTCTGACAGGTGGTAATTTAAACCAGAACAATATCTCGCACCTTTCCAAAAGATATGCAATTATAGCTAACCTTTCAAATCCAGAACTGTGCAGCAATTTATACTTGGGATACATTATTGTAAGTTCAGCACCAATGTATTTTGGTTACAATTATTATGTTCGTAGCCTACTAATATTTTGGGTCAAATTGGTTTTACTTAACTAAAATCAGGTGACAGTGTTAATAAGAAGCGCTAACAATAAAATGATGAGTAATTTAATTAACAGGCGTTACATTAGGTGACAATGTGACAAATCAACCTCTGCCTTTCTTCCTCTTTAGAGATGTTCTCAGCTTTTCCTCCCACATTAGTCACAAAGTATTATGCCTTTTTCTATATTTTCTTCCAACCTCAGCCCTAAATCAATCTTTTGATTGACAGAAACATCCAATGCTCATAGCACTTCTCTTAAACACAAAACGTGTCAAAAGGTAAAATCCCTTAGCAGGTACATGGATGTCAAAAATGTATTTTAGATGAGATGACAGAGGGTGAATGGGTCTGGCATAACTGAGGCTGAATCCAAAAAGTCCATGTATTGTAGAGAGCTCGAAATGCTATATAATATGATCTATTTCCATTAGTCAATCACTTCAAGTACGTTAACAAAAAGAGAAAGTAATCCTTTACCAGTGGTTAACTGGATCACCTGGAATTTTAATATTATGGATTGTATCTATTTTGTGTTAGTGGCTGTTCTTTGCGCTGATACTGATCTATTTATAAGTTACAAACCTAGCACTCAACTTTAGGATATTCAGAAGAATATTTATTGTAGTACGTAACAAAATTTTCGGTCAAATTTTGACCTTCTTCAGTTACGTATTGTACCAAATACGTGGTAGTGGGACGGACCACCCCAATTATGGCTACTTTCACACTTGCTTTGTTTTGCAGCGCGTTTTTCCCGCAAAAAAACGCATGGAAAAAACGCATACAAACGCATACAAATGCTGCGTTTTAACCCTAACCCTTAACCAAACCATACCCTAACTCTAACCCTAACCCTTAACCAAACCATACCCTAAGCCTAACCCTGATCCTAACCCTAACCCTAACCCTAACCCTTAACCAATCCATACTAACCCTAACCCTAACCCTTAACCAAACCCTACTAACCCTAACCCAAACGCTAACCCTAAACCCTAACTAACCCTAAACCCTAACCCTTAACCAAACCATACTAACCCAAACCCTAACCCTAACCCTGGCCCTAACCCTAACCCTTAACCAAACCATACTAACCCTAACCCTAACCCTTAACCAAACCCTACTAACCCTAACCCAAATGCTAACCCTAACCCTAACCCTAAACCCTAACTAACCCTAAACCCTAACCCTTAACCAAACCATGCTAACCCTAGCCCAAACTCTAACCCTAACCCTAAACCCTAAACCCCCTTAACTAACCCTAACTCTAACCCAAACCCCTAATTTCCATTGTCTAACTAATGGTCAACAAAAAAAATGCATGCGCAAAAAAAAACGCATACATGAGCATGCCAATGCACACATATGCGCACCCATAGACTTATAATGGGTGTCTTGCTGTAAAAAAATGCATTGCGCGCACATGCGTTTTTTTGAGGCAAGTCGGACGCCCAAAAAATGCAACAGGATGCATTTTGTGCGCCCGAGCACACACCACAAAAAAACGCATGCTCGTAAAAGTGCATACAAACGCATGTGTATGCACACATAAGCGCATCCCATGCAAAATATAGGGAAAAAAACACAAGTGTGAAACCAGCCTAAGAGCACATGAATCTTCACAATAGGTTTATTACCTATTACCACGTATTTGGTACAGTACGTAACTGAAGAAGGTCAAGATTTGACCGAAATGTTTTTTTACATACTACAATAAATATTCTTCTGAATATCCTAAAGTTGAGTGCTAGGTTTATAACTTATAACTACTTGGTTTGGGAACCTAACCTTTAGCACCATTACTTAAGTTGTGCTCACGGTGTGTTTCCTTCTAGATACTGATCTATTGACATCAATTAAAAGTTGCATCAAGTTTTAGGAATTTCAGAATAAGGAGTTCTAGGAGTTTCCGAATAAGGCTTCGTGCAGATGACTGTAATTCCAGTTCGAGTGTGATAGCGGATCGGACTGGTATTATTTAATGAGTCACATTTTTTCTTTGGATCCTGTGTTACAAAATAGAAAATTGCAGCATACATGATTTGACTCCAGTAATCGGATGGCACTCACCCATTTATGTCTATGGGTGTGTGGAAAGCATCAGACCACACTTAGATAACATCTGAGTGTTGTCCGATTTTTATGGAAAAACTGGATAGAGGAGATGGAGAAACTTTTTTTTTTCATTCTCCACATCCAAAAAAAGGGTCCCACTCTGGTCAAAATAAAGGAGAGAGGAGTGCAGTAGATCTTGACAAAAGTTAATCCAGGTGGTAAATATACAAAATTACAATTTATTGAAACATGTCTCTGAGTGGAACCTACTCTTTCCTCCTTCAGGCATATCTCTGACCAAACTCTGATCAAACTGTGATCAGAGTGTGATTAGAATAGTCGGACCATTTTTCTCAGATGGAGGACACATAGTGCAATCGTCTGCACCTGCCCTTAGATGTAGTGTGTGTACATGTGCATTTGTAGGACTTGCCTCCTACAAGTTTCATCAGGTTTTGTCTCTGAAGGCTCTATCTGTATTTTTAAATTGTCTCTGCGCTAGTATGTGGAGATTAGCTGTTTTAAAATCTTCCACAGCACATAGATACATGAGAGAATCTTGCTCTCTTTTCTCTATATAACACACATTCAGAAGCAACAGCAGCATTGAGTGCATTATACATTAGCACTGAGCAGAATAGATGTGAATCCAGCTTTTGAGTGAGATAAGACACTTACTAGAAAACAGGAATACAGTATATTCTGTCTCTCTTACATTCTGCTCCATCTTCTTTCTTCCTATCACTTCTGTCTAGACTTCAATACACACATATAATGTGATCTCTCAGATAGCCGCCAGTCTGTCTTCTATTTATTGTTTTTCAGGAGGCAGAGCTGAGAAAAATTGGCTGACAGTATATAAAGAAATATATACTTTTTATCAAGAAAAAGAGATATGGCACTCACCAGTCTCAGTAGTCCATGCTTTATTGAAGCGACGACAGTCGTTTCACGCTGATGCGCTTCTACGTGACCCATAGAAGTGCAACAGCGCGAAACGGCCGTCGTCACTCGCATACTCCTTATCCCATTCCCCTCGCCAGCATGTTTTAACTGTCTTCAGTAAAGCATGGACTTCTGAGTCCGGTGAGTGCCATCTCTCTTTTTATTGATAAAAAGTATCCACTTCACTGTTACATTTCGATTAAGTCCAGTTTGAATGCCCGGTTCTCCACGTGGACGGCTGTCATACAAGTGCACACTATATTCCTGCTGGTGCTGTATTGGTCTTTGTGGTGCAGATCATTTTCTTTTCTTTAGTATAAAGAAATATATATCTATATATTACAAAGTTTTGTATATTGTGTTAATGATTTTAGACAAAATTAGTTAAAACAACAGTGACCATCTAAAGGTGTTGCAAGCTTTGAGCAATCCCTTTATGTCACATGGCTCCTCTAATGATAAACAGAACAACTACAGTGATTATCTCTATTCTGAACTTTATCCTTGCAACAAATATTCCATTTCCCTAGGGCGCCTCCACAGGTAAAATTAAGCATTACCTAGTTTTATTGAAAGAATGTGCTTGCTCTGTAATGCATTGATGTGCTAGGTCCTCCAAAGCCATGGTCGACTTTGACTAATAGTACAGACATATGAATGATGGCCCCTTTCCATCAATTTCTTTTTTGAAGGTAACCTATTTAATATCTATGGACAGGGAACTTTCTTCAACAAATGCAATAATGTACTTTGGTCAATGCAGTTTATTTTAAATATAGCCAAAACTTACCTAGTAAATAACAGTAATAACTTGCTAGTGCTGCCATAGAACTTTGAGAGGTGATTTAACCGCCAAGACTCTGTAATCAAGTTGATCATATTTTAGCCTGGCCAGATGGCTGCTTCGAGTTTATTTACAACATCATTATCCAGGGGACAGGTCTGAATATTCACAAGTCAGGACCCTGGACTGCACATAGCTGCAAAAAAAACAACTACTTGTCATATTTTCAGACAGAAGGTTGCATATAAGGGCTACTAGAAGTTATCATCTGGCCACAATTACCTCGTTCGCTAATTTTACATACAACTGCTTCCTATTGCTTCTGGACAATTATAGAGACTGTTCAAAATATTAGGAAGCAATGAGGAAAACTTAGAGATGTGTTCTGGACTCTATACATTGTATCTTAAACTATGGGGAAATATATATTGTTTGCACCACTTGCCCCATATATTATCCCAAATTTAGCATCTTTTTCCTCAATTAACAACCTGCTACCATAAAATCTTAGAAAAATCTGGACAGAGTGCTATGGATTGGAAAGCTTGAACAATAAAAAGTCACCTTAATCTCCTGCAATATAGGTTTAAACCTGATAAAGCATAAACCAATCAGAATAAATTATTTGATCTGTGACCAATTTAAACTAGCGATAAGCAAATGTGCCGAAATTATTTAAAATTCGATCAGGGAATTTGATTTGCATCAAATTTAATCAGTATAAATCAAAAGTATGCTATTATGCTCTAAAGTCTGTCTATACCCCTCAAGCATAATTTAAAACATATTTAAAAAAATATTTTAAAATTTGATACTTATGCCCACACTTAACTTGTGCACAGCCCTACTATGGTCTGTTCGTCTTCTTCATTCTGGTCACCACTGCAGTCTTGCAGAGGGGTGATGATGAGTTTACTGTTCTTTCATTATTGAATCCCCATCTGTGTCAGTGATATGTAATATCTAAAAAAAGATACAGATGGTGAAAGTAGAGGAGAAAATATTCTACTCCGCCCTCCTATCGGCCAGCAATCATGCGAAACATGGTGAATAGGAGCACTTGGGAGAGACAATCCCTCACAGAAGGTTCCAAGTTAGTTGGGAATCCAGCACACATCAGTAAACAAATTCAACGTGTATTCAAAAATTGTTGAAAACGTCTTCATTAGTGTATATTCCATAAAAGGATTAGGTAAAATGTCTGTAAGACATGGGAGTTATTATGTGCTTCGAAACTTTGAAATTTTTAAAGGTTCTTAGGCATAAAGTCATGACAAAGAACCAGGGATTTCAAAGGTTCAAAACATGTAACTCGAATGTCTTGTAAACTTTTACCTATTTTGTTTATGAAGATGAAGATGTTTTCAATAATTTTGGAATAAACATTGAATCTAAATGTATCTACTCATAAGTGCTGGATCTCCTGCATGCGTAGCAGTACTGAGCATAGAATAGCTGAGCTGTGGTATAACATGTCTGTGCTAGGGCAATGAAATGCCATGAGAGTGACAGAGGGGTGTTTTGTTAGACTGGGTCATGGGTATATCTGTAATTCATTAATTAGACATGGTAAAAGGTGGAACTGTTTATGGAATCAGTGGAATCTTCAGTATAGCATAGCTGAGCTGTGCTTACAACCCAACTACTAGATATTTTAGCACACAGGGTCATTAGAGTCATCTGCTCATGCTTGACCAGAAGCATTAGAACTACTGGAAGATGAATCCAGTTGCAATTTAGATTAAAAAGAACACTTTGGTTAATTTTTAGAGGTGGAATTGGAATACATGATTAATTCTGTATGGCAGAAAACTGAGACCACATTATGATTTGGGAAAAAATGCTTCAAGTAAACTTCCACATAAAATATTCATCACATTCTATCTACATTATATAGGTTTACACTTCTATTCTCTTACCTGTACTATTTCTGATAAATGTACATTTTTCTATAGCTCAATGGTAATCAAACGAGACTGCAAAGATATCTAGACACCTATAAGAATCATATTTTTAATGGGAGCCATGACATAACTTAGATTTAGTGTCTGCCGTGAAATGGAAAATATTTAAATAATAAAACTCGTGTGTCAGTTATAGAAGAGTCCAAAGTGTTCACCGATCGATTTATGTGTAAGAATCCATAACAGAGAAATCTATGACATAGTCCAGTAACACAATATCAACAAAAAGCTGAATCATTTATAAACCATAGGTAGTCTGATGTTTTTGGAAAGCGAAGATAGTTAATGGTTTTCCAGTCACTGTTAACAGAAAGACTAAATGTAAATGCTTTGTAAAGAAAATATTAGGTATAGTACATTATGTCCATATAATATACTGTATAACATAATATCATCGCTGGAGATTTGCCAACACTACACACTTGTATTGGGAAAAACACGATTTTTTATTTGATGTTATGTAGTTCATACAAGTATGGGAATAGGGCAAGATTTGTGCTTCGTATTTTGAGGACATCATAAAATTGGGATCACTTACATGGGATATTGCTGTGGTTTTCACAATATAACAGTTTTATCTGCTGCAGCTCTGCTAGTGCTCTCAGTGAGAAGCCCTGTCAAGCCCCTCCCACGCCATTGATCAACAGCTTACTGCCTATATCCTTGAAAATAGTCAATCAATGGTGGCAAGCATGGATAACCAGAACTAATTATTGGGAGAACTGGCACAGATGAAGCATTTATTAAAGCAGGGTTTTTTTTTTTTATCAAACTACAGTAAGGAGACCAGTCAGTTATACACTGCTGAAATCAGGTTTTGTCCCTTACTCAACTCTTCTTTAGGACAGCCTGAACCTGTTGACTGATTCTAATAATTGTTACAATGGGCACACCAAGTTTACTGAACATTTGCACATTTCCTTTTAATAATAAATAAGGTAAACCTAAGAAATAAAGCCTAGTGACAAGATGTCAACTCCAAACTTAAAGGGATTGACTGGGACTTTCACATTGCTAGTGTCTCCTTAGGAACCAACAACAATATTTGATTGGTGGGGGTGTGATACCCATCATCTCTGAGATCAGCTGTTCCCATTGTCAGCAATGGCCGGAACTGATGACTTACAAATCTGCACAGCCCAACTCCGTTGACTGTACAGTAGCCTTGGTTGAGTACTGAACATCCATCCGCTATTCAACTTAGTACAGGTTGGAAGTCCAGTGCCTAGCCGCAGCCATTATTCTGTTGATGGAGTTGTGCTTTTAGAGCTCCATAACCAAGCAGTTCCAGGCACTTCCGACACTGGGAACAGCTGATGGGCGGAGATGATAGTTGCCGCACCCCCACAAGTCAGACATTGATGACCTATCCTAATAGGCTATCAATGTTAAAGTCCCGAACAACCCCTCTAAATAATATTTACTTTTTCTTCTTATTGATCTTTGAGGATTGTTATTCTATTGGTGCTTGGCCCACCAGAGGATCTTCTGCTAAAGTCTGACCCAAGCTATATTCTTCTGTTGCCTCATGCATACAAAGCCATTAATGTATGAGACATTTCTGCAATGTACATTGTGAGGATTACCACATAGCATTAGAATTGAACAAGATTGGTAAATATTGGAAAACTCGAACTGAACATACACTAGTTTATGCATGAAAACTACCATATTGCTGCTCTGAATTATTTGTGAAGTGGTTTTCATTTTCATGGCCCGCAGTCCAACACTATATTTTCCTGACTGGTTTATTACAGGAGCTGCTTACAACATAGTGAATTACATTTTATGGTAAAGGCCAGTGGTTGTTAATAAGAATCAATGGATTGTCAGATGGAAATAAAAGTGATAGATTCAATTATACCAGTTCTTTCATGTGTAGGCATACACAAATTTCTAGGAGTAATGTAAAGATATGAACTAAACAAAGAGTCTTGGTTTAGTTTTGTAAGATTTGCTGTAAACCATAATGCTTGGATAAAGAGATATATATCTGTCCTAAAGTGCACACTGCATCCATTAATATATGTTTATCATGATTCACATACTATTATTTCCATATTAACACTTCATTAGCTATGAATTCTGTGACTAAATTCTTGATAATACGAATTTACATTGGACCATGTTAAATAATAAAACGAGAATATTCCTGAATTTGAACCTTGAATAGATCATCTTGGATACAAAACCAGTACAAACATCTTAATATGGAGTTTACAACCAATGGCTCCCCCAATTCAGAACCACTAATAGCCAAATTAAAGGGCAACTGCAAAGAGTGTCTCTCACTCTGGAAAATCTGACTGACTACTTTATAAAGTGGACACTGTGTAATTCCTTTACTTCTCCTGTGATGGTACTATGGTGATATTGCATGGTAGGAACCAAACGCCGAGGCTTATCGCTGGGAGTTTCAGAAGCATGACCTCTTAACAAATATAGTTTGTCAAAAAAGGGCAACTACTTTCACCAAAATACTGATAGGTAGAGCAAAAACAATAAGGCTCCACATTTATGTAACCCCGAATGATGAAAGACCTGATAGAATAGCGAGTGTAAGAGCTATAGCATTGGCTGATGGGTCACCCATAAGAGTGAACTGTTGGATTTCTACTGATGCCAAGGTTCATAAAGTGCTCCTGTTCACATGTCCAGTAGTTACTCAGAGTAACGAGCACCACCATCACTGGGTTAAAAATATGTTGATATGCATGATTATAGGGGTTGCTCACTACTTTTAGAACCCCTTTTCATTCCTCATGTTTGGCTCCATTAAAATAGAAACACATACTCAGTAGTGATGAGCGAGTATACTCGTTGCTCGGGTTTTTCCAAGCATACTCGGGTGGTCTCCGAGTATTTTGGCTGTCTCGGAGATTTAGTTTTCGTCTCTCATCTGTATGATTTGCGATTGCTAGACAGCTTGAATACATGTGTGGAATACCTGTTTGCTAGGGAATTCCCACATGTGTTCAGCCTGTCTACAAGTCGCAAATCATGTAGATTAGATGACGAAAACTAAATCTCCGAGAACGCCAAAATACTCGGAGGACACCCGAGCATGCTCGGGAAAACCCAAGCAACAAGTATACTCGCTCATCACTAATACTCACCCCTGGTGTTGTTGCCATTCCAGCAGTGTGAGCACTTGCATTCCCGGGGCTCACATGGGGTTGTATCGTCATGTGAGTCCTGCACTCAAACAGTGCTGGAGTCACTGTCCCCACCTTCAGTCTAATTGAACATCAAGATGAAGTCAGAGAGTAGCCGAAGCTCTGACTTCCTGATGATCTTCAATACATCCGAAGGCGGTGACAGTGAAGCCGGCACTTATTGGGCGCAGGACTCACATGATGTAACATTGCCATGTGAGCCCCGGGTGAAGTAAGTATTGGTGTTTTTATTTTAACAGTGCCAAACATGAGGGGTGAGAAGGGGTTGTCCAAGTAGTGGATAACACTTTTAAGTTTCGTTTTCTGATTTTGCAATGGTAAAGAATGAAATTTGTAAGATATCTCTTCAGAGGAACAGAAATACAGTAAATACAGTATAGTAGGGGGATCCTGTGCAGAAATTATATGTGGGCCCTTTGCCGTTTAACTGACGATTTCTTAAGAGTAATGGGTTCATTATAAAGTTCTATATTACTTTCTAGTAAAATTAAGCAAAATGATTCTAAACTAATCAAATGTGTGGTTTCTGGTGAATCAAAATTTTGGAAAATTTGCTTCGCTCCAATCCAAGATAACATCTGTCCAGTCTCCATTTTTCTTGACTCTGAGGTATGAGAAAAGGTTAAAAATATATTTATAAACCTTCCTCAGCCCTCCTTATACATTTCCTGCCACCACAATTTTTTTTTTTTAAATTCTACTTCTCGTTATTTTGAGACCACTGATATTTGTGATCTCCTGTTTCCATTGTAGTGTATGCCTGTCCTACCTCTGGGGCCTCTATACAGCTGCTCATGCTGCTCCATATCCACCATCGGCTTTGTGCTTATGGAGTATATAGCTGTAAATTTGTGTTACAGTTTATACATTATATATTATTCACATTTTGATATGTATTGAAGCATATGGAGCACAGTGAACAGTTGATATTCCTCATCTATATTTGTGATTTTATACCCTTACATCATCGTACTATCAGTGAAAGCTGAGAACAGCCTTCACGCTGAGAGTACATATCTGGGCAGTCGGCCAGTCATCATGCTGTATTTTTTTTTTTGCTTTTTTTTTTTAGAAGTAGTCAAGTGCTGATATCGCTGTAAGTACATTGTATCTGACAAGTTTCTACTCTTAAGCATCATATAATTATTTATAAATGTGGCGCTATGTATTATGTTTGGATGTCTATACTTTATATATTCAATTACCAAAATAATAACCAAGGGCCAGTATGTTAAATATGTTAGCCGTGTGGGAATGTGTATGTGCATGTATACATGTTCATGTGCATGTATGTGTGCATATGAATATGTGTATGTGTATGTGTGAGAGTGTGCATGGTCGTGTGAGCTTGTCTGTATGCGGCATATGCAAGTGTGCGTTAGTGTATGTGTGTGAGTGTGTGCTTGTGTGCATGTATGTGTGTGCATGTGTGTATGTGTGTGTGAGTGTGTATGCAAGTATGCATGTGTGTATGTTTGTGTGTGAATGTGTGTGAGTGCATGTATGTGCGCTTGTATATGTGTGCTTGAGTGCGTATGCATGTGTGTATGTTTGTGTGAGTTTGTGAGTGTGTGCATGTGTGCGTTTATGTGTGTGCTTGTATGTGTGTGTGAATGCGTATGCAAGTGTGCAATCGCCAATCTGTCTTGAATGCTGCAGCCGGGATCATATTCCTCATCAATCGTTACACCGATGCCTCTACCATGTGCCAGTCATTACACTGGCTACCCATCCACTCCAGAATTCAGTATAAACTTATTACCGTCACCCACAAAGCCCAACATGGTTCAGCACCACCCTACATCTCCTCCCTTGTTTCAGTATACCACCCTACCCGCGCCCTCCGTTCTGCTGATGACCTGAGGTTAGCATCCTCAATAATCAGAACCTCCCACTCCCGTCTCCAAGACTTTACACGTGCTGTGCCAATTCTTTAGAATGCACTTCCCAGGTCAATACGATTAGCCCCCAATCTCCACAATTTTAAGCGTGCCCTGAAAACGCATTTATTCAGACTGGTCTACCGCCTCAACACGTTAACCTAATCTATCCCTGTGTGGCACAGCCAAAAGTTTTACCATAACCAGGTTCCCCGCATCATGTTCCCACATGCTTTATGCATCCATTAGCCCTCTGTGTCTGTACTGTTACACACTTAACATTATGGCTGGTCCATACAATCAGGGCAACTGTTACCACCCACCTTTCATGTCTACCTTTTTCCTCATAGACTGTAAGCTTGCGAGCAGGACCCTCATTCCTCTTGGTATCTGTTATGATCTATGTGATTATTGTTATGCTGTAATGTCTATTGTCTGTACAAATCCCCTCTGAAATGTAAAGTGCTGCGGAATATGTCGGCACTATAGAAATAAAATTTATTATTATTATTATTATTATTATGTGTGTATGCGTATGCCAGTGTGTGTGATAACATATTAATAAATATGGTTATTACTTTTACTATTTTTGGGAAAAATTTTTACAGAAAACCATGTTTCCTAGCATAGAAGATATTTTAATAGCAGATGCACTGGACATGACAACATACTAAAATATGCAAGCCAAATGTATTAAGCTCCTAGTGAATAAACAGGCTGAATGATTTTCATACATCAGTATCCGAGTGTACATTCACTGACATATTGGGCACAGATATGAGAAATGTGCACAGAGATAGTTTCAAACATGGAAGCATAATATTAAAATATTGCCTCTAGTTGAGGCACGCTGCGCAGGATGGGTCGCTTCAGGCAAGCCTCTGAATATAATGCAAAGCGTGGAACGCTTCCAAGCATAATAACAGGCTCCACATGTAGTAAGTATAGGGGTGCTTGGGTTAAAAGGAGCCCCCTACCTCTCAGCCATAAGCAGGATAAATAGAGCTTACAAGTCATAGAGTTTTGATAGAAAACAAGTATTATTAGACATTTGAAATGAATATAAATAGAGAGGCAATTAAAGAAATTGTTTTCTTTCCTATATACTTACGTTGAAATAAAAAGATTGTATGAAACAATCCAAGAAGTGTGTGGGAAGGAAAGCTGCATATTAAAACCTGTAAATGAGGGAGATATTAATAGGATAATTAGAGGGGGAAGCTTATCATGACTGTTAAGTAGGAAGTCCCATAGGTATTGTGGTTTGCAGTGAAACTCTTCATTTCATTGCACGATTACAAAGCTGGAAAAATAAATAGTCAATATAAAAAAGAAAATCCTAAATAGGTCAATCAATGAACAAACATGTTTTTATTGACTGGAGTTAGAATTCACTCCAAGCAAATCGATATGATTAAAATTTCACTCCAAGCTAATCGATATGATTAAAATTTGAATCTGTTTATATGTTTGTTATTTTTATTAGAAAGTTTATTGGGCAGAGATTGTTAGGACATATGTAGGTGTACGACACCTAGGCCAGGATCACACTTGCGGGAAACTCACACGAGTCTCGCGTCTCAATACCCAACACTGCCGCCGGCACTCGGGAACGGAGCGCTCAGATGCATAGAAATACATGCCATCGCCCACTCCAGTCCCAAGTGCCAGCGGCAGTGCCGGGTATTGAGACTCGAGACTCCTGCGAGTCTCTCGCAAGTCTGACCCCAGCCCTAAAAAGAATTGTCCGAAATGGGGAAACGCTATTTAATAAAAAGCCATCTTGGTGATTAGCTTATCTTTTCAGGTCCAGCAGCTGAGACTCCACAGCCATCAGTCATTGTGGGGAACAAGTAATATAACAAAACCCTTATTCATATGAATGAGTGACCATGTGCAGTCCACATCCGTCACAAGGGGTGCCAACTTTTTAGCAGCTCTTTGCCATTAAATAGCAGAGGGTAACCCAAGCTGGATATCCACATGTCCTAATGGGGAATATAGGCAGAGTCAACACCATTGACGACAGGATTTATAATTACACGCTATGATATTGCTCCATTAACAATACCTCTCTGGGTAGGTCTGTCCCAAAGGATTTTAAAATTTGCGGAAAAAAAATTCCTTGTTACTGTATGTTAGTTTTTGCAATAACTACTATAATTTCCAGCATAAAATGTAGTACCTTGACTCCTTTTTTCCTGGAGTACCGTTTCCTTTAAAGGATTTTATCATGTCTTTGTCAGTGGGCAAACTTACAAAATCAGCAAGGGATCAAATACTTATTTACCCCACTGTACATCCATGCAGGTGACTTTTTGGAATAAGCTGTCATTTGTGTGTACAAAAGTGCAAACCTGTGCACCATTTCTGGACATAATACATCTTGTTTCGTGCATTTTTACCAAATTTTCTACTTGCACTAGAAGCCTCAGCAGTTTCCCCTTGAGTCATTCTGCTTTTGTTCTCGCCCAGGTTCCCTCCACCTCCCTTGATAAACTATTAGAAGCAGCAGGTGTAATTTGATTTCTTTCTGCAGACAGATTTGTAGACAATGTTGAGCAGTTTTTACAGCAGATGATCAGAACAGGAGGTAAAAAGTGACTGGATACATAGGGAAAGATTTTTTTTTATCTTCACTTGTTCTGTTGTTTCACAAAAAAGAAAAGTTTACTCATTAATAGTGACGGGCGATTAGCATAGTTACTCGGGTTTCCCCGAGCATGCTCGGGTGTCCTCGGAGTATTTTGGCGTGCTTGGAGATTTAGTTTGTGTTGACGCAACCGCATGATTTGCAGCTGCTAGACAAGCTGAATACATGTGGGAATTCCCTAACAAACAGGCAACCCCCACATGTATTCAGGCTGTCCAGCAGCCGCAAATAATACAGATGAGACCACGAAAACTAAATCTCCGAGCACTCCAAAATACTCGGAGACCACCTGAGCATGATTCAGGAGACCCGAGCAACGAGTACACTCGCTCATCACTACTTATTAATTAATATCAATCTGCCCTGCTTACTTTCTTATGTCAGTTCATAGACAAACTGACTTAAAGGACTTTTCTCAACATCAATAAAAAGTACAATTATAAATTGCTTGAAAAAAAAACAAACTTTGGAACTTTATTCTCATGAAAAATCTTCAATTTTCTAAAAAAAAACTGAGGGATTTTTAATTGCATTGTTTGATGGTCATTGCCAAGCTTGCAGGCCACCATTTCAGTTTAGTACATTGGATGGGCAACAATCCAGCCAGCTTTAGTGTCCCTTCATTCTGCCAATGCTGCTTCATCGTCAGAAAGTGCACACTTTCGGCCAGCAATGCAACCATGCCGCTGATTCTGTCAATCTTCAGGAGTGCACTTACCCGGGATTCAGGAAAGCCGGAGGTAAAAGAGCAGAGCACTCCTGAAGATAAAACTATAGAACAACCCCTTAAAGGGAATCTGGCAGCAGGTTTTTGCTATGTAACCTGAGGACAGCATGTGGAAGAGGTTGAAACAAAGATTTCAATTATGTTTCACTTATCAGGCTGTGTGGTTTTGTTTACTTCCGATGAAGGTTTAATTTCCTGTCATAATAATTGTCCAGACTACATGGCACATGCTAAGTCATCCAACTCCGCCCCTCCTGTGATAAGCAGCTCACTGTCAATAGACAATGTAAATACAGAGCCCAATTTGAGCGAGGACAGCTTTGTCAGCTGCTCTGCATGCTAAATATAAGAAGTCTGATTGTGTCAGAATGGCTGCACCCAGTAAACTAAGTGATACATTGTTGGAATCAAGGTCTATTTTCCTAAATTATGCTGCTCTCAGATGAGGTACCAAAAAACTGCCGGCAGAATCCCTTTAAGCTTTCAAATAATTAAATGCAGCCTTAACCTTAGTCTATAACAGGATCCATGAACAACTGTTTTGCATCTTGATGTTTGTTGCCTCTCTCAAAAATAACTTTTCTAGAAGCCTGTTAATGGAAATTGGAGAAAACATAAAAGTAAGTAAATAAAAAAATAGCATCGGTCAAAACGGATTCACTTTGCTATGTCAAACTCATTGCCTTAGGAGGGCACTACATGACACAGACTCAAAGAACACCAACGGAGAAGTTCAATGTCACACTTTGCTTCCTCAGGCCTTACACTTGGCAGAACACAATGTACCAGTTTTGCCTGAAGGGCTTATTTTAATATTTAGTACAGGTTGAAAAGTTGTATTTTTTGATCATTGTTAATTAAAACGCACCAAATGTGGAATATCACGTTACATAACCCATACAGTGAGGTTAGCTTAAGTTTAGTCATGAAGTATAGTTATACTAAGTTGGGCCGGGTATTTTTTTTTTTAATATTTAACAGATTGATAATGCAAACCTAGGCGGTAGAGGCAATAATCTTCTGCTAGGACCATGAAACGTCACCATTATTAGAGAATATCAATACTGATTAGTAGAGTTGAGCGACTTTTGGTTTTTTAGGGTCGCGTTTCGTTTCGTGAAACCCGACTTTTCCAAAAGTCGGGTCGAGCAAGATCGTCCGATTATAGGGAAAAGTCGGGGTCGTCCCGAAACACGAAACCCAATGTAAATCAATGGGGAATAAAAGTCGGCAGTGAGAGGAGGACAGGAAACACACCTACAGTGCCCATTTGAATGCCAAAAGCATCAATTCTTCTTACTTAAGCTTGTCAACCTTAATTAACTTCATAATACAAGTTACGCACTGAAAAATGGGGGTTATTTGGCTACAGACTGTGGGGGGGGAGGGCTGGCTCCAGGTTTTCATGTGCCCTGGGCGAAAGAGCGCCCCTTTAACACATACCACAACTCATCATGCTCCGATACGGCAGAGAAATAGCGGTATAGTACAATGAAAAATACCTCACTTTTTACATCTCATGACGAGGCCCATCTATTTCTCCATACAGAATCATTGGTCCCATATAATGTTTGAAACAGTATATGATGAGCTCCACATAATGCTACAGTATATGTTGGTCCCCATGGATGAAGCTCCACTGTCTTATGGGCCCAAATAATGCTCCAAACATAATGGGCCCCATTTCTAATGCTCTAGTGTATAATGGGCCCTGTAAATGCTGCTCCAGTGTCTGATGTCCACCTTTGGAATGTTCCAGTGTATGGTGGGCCCCATCTATCATTCTCAGACGGTGTTAGGCCCAGTATGGATTGCACGTGATTGCACAAAGGTTAGAAAGGGTACCGTATCCCCAGATAACATGTATGGATAGCGTACACATTCAAAATATATGTCTCAGGAGGCAGGCTCAGACGGTGTTAGGCCCATTATGGATTGCACGTGATTGCACAAAGGTTAGAAAGGGTACCGTATCCCCAGATAACATGTATGGATAGCGTACACATTCAAAATATATGTCTCAGGAGGTAGGCTCAGATGGTGTTAGGCCCAGTATGGATTGCACGTGATTGCACAAAGGTTAGAAAGGGTACCGTATCCCCGGATAACATGTATGGATAGCGTACACATTCAAAATATATGTCTCAGGAGGCAGGCTCAGACGGTGTTAGGCCCAGTATGGATTGCACGTGATTGCACAAAGGTTAGAAAGGGTACCGTATCCCTAGATAACATGTATGGATAGCGTACACATTCAAAATATATGTCTCAGGAGGCAGGCTCAGACGGTGTTAGGCCCAGTATGGATTGCACGTGATTGTACAAAGGTTAGAAAGGGTACCGTATCCCCAGATAACATGTATGGATAGCGTACACATTCAAAATATATGTCTCAGGAGGCAGGCTCAGACGGTGTTAGGCCCAGTATGGATTGCACGTGATTGCACAAAGGTTAGAAAGGGTACCGTATCCCCGGATAACATGTATGGATAGCGTACACATTCAAAATATATGTCTCAGGAGGCAGGCTCAGACGGTGTTAGGCCCAGTATGGATTGCACGTGATTGCACAAAGGTTAGAAAGGGTACCGTATCCCCGGATAACATGTATGGATAGCGTACACATTCAAAATATATGTCTCAGGAGGCAGGCTCAGACGGTGTTAGGCCCAGTATGGATTGCACGTGATTGCACAAAGGTTAGAAAGGGTACCGTATCCCCGGATAACATGTATGGATAGCGTGCACATTCAAAATATATGTCTCAGGAGGCAGGCTCAGACGGTGTTAGGCCCAGTATGGATTGCACGTGATTGCACAAAGGTTAGAAAGGGTACCGTATCCCCGGATAACATGTATGGATAGCGTACACATTCAAAATATATGTCTCAGGAGGCAGGCTCAGACGGTGTTAGGCCCAGTATGGATTGCACGTGATTGCACAAAGGTTAGAAAGGGTACCGTATCCCCGGATAACATGTATGGATAGCGTACACATTCAAAATATATGTCTCAGGAGGCAGGCTCAGACGGTGTTAGGCCCAGTATGGATTGCACGTGATTGTACAAAGGTTAGAAAGGGTACCGTATCCCCAGATAACATGTATGGATAGCGTACACATTCAAAATATATGTCTCAGGAGGCAGGCTCAGACGGTGTTAGGCCCAGTATGGATTGCACGTGATTGCACAAAGGTTAGAAAGGGTACCGTATCCCCGGATAACATGTATGGATAGCGTACACATTCAAAATATATGTCTCAGGAGGCAGGCTCAGACGGTGTTAGGCCCAGTATGGATTGCACGTGATTGCACAAAGGTTAGAAAGGGTACCGTATCCCCGGATAACATGTATGGATAGCGTACACATTCAAAATATATGTCTTAGGAGGCAGGCTCAGACGGTGTTAGGCCCAGTATGGATTGCACGTGATTGCACAAAGGTTAGAAAGGGTACCGTATCCCCGGATAACATGTATGGATAGCGTACACATTCAAAATATATGTCTCAGGAGGCAGGCTCAGACGGTGTTAGGCCCAGTATGGATTGCACGTGATTGCACAAAGGTTAGAAAGGGTACCGTATCCCCGGATAACATGTATGGATAGCGTACACATTCAAAATATATGTCTCAGGAGGCAGGCTCAGACGGTGTTAGGCCCAGTATGGATTGCACGTGATTGCACAAAGGTTAGAAAGGGTACCGTATCCCCGGATAACATGTATGGATAGCATACACATTCAAAATATATGTCTCAGGAGGCAGGCTCAGACGGTGTTAGGCCCAGTATGGATTGCACGTGATTGCACAAAGGTTAGAAAGGGTACCGTACCCCGGATAACATGTATGGATAGCGTACACATTCAAAATATATGTCTCAGGAGGCAGGCTCAGACGGTGTTAGGCCCAGTATGGATTGCACGTGATTGCACAAAGGTTAGAAAGGGTACCGTATCCCCGGATAACATGTATGGATAGCATACACATTCAAAATATATGTCTCAGGAGGCAGGCTCAGACGGTGTTAGGCCCAGTATGGATTGCACGTGATTGCACAAAGGTTAGAAAGGGTACCGTATCACCAGATAACATGTATGGATAGCGTACACATTCAAAATATATGTCTCAGGAGGCAGGCTCAGACGGTGTTAGGCCCAGTATGGATTGCACGTGATTGCACAAAGGTTAGAAAGGGTACCGTATCCCCGGATAACATGTATGGATAGCGTACACATTCAAAATATATGTCTCAGGAGGCAGGCTCAGACGGTGTTAGGCCCAGTATGGATTGCACGTGATTGCACAAAGGTTAGATAGGGTACCGTATCCCCGGATAACATGTATGGATAGCGTACACATTCAAAATATATGTCTCAGGAGGCAGGCTCAGACGGTGTTAGGCCCAGTATGGATTGCACGTGATTGCACAAAGGTTAGAAAGGGTACCGTATCCCCGGATAACATGTATGGATAGCGTACACATTCAAAATATATGTCTGTACATCAGGAGGCAGGCTCAGACGGTGTCAGGCACAGTATGGATTTAACGGCCCAGATTACACAGCGGAGGAGCAGGGAGAGGTAAAGATTGCAAATGCTGGGGCCCTGCCCAAGCAAGGGGGGCCCACTCGTGGGCGTCGGTACTGGCACTGGGCCCCTCATAGTACAGCGGTGTGTCTGACGGCGGGTGTGCACCACCACCGTCAGAGACACTTGATTGCACTATGAGGGACCCTGTGCCAGTGCCCGCGCCCAAGAGTCGGCCTACCCACCTGTCCAGGGCAACGGCACTCGCACGGTGTCGTGCGCTAGGTGGTGACCCCGGCCATGGGGGGGAGGCAGCACAGTTAGGGAGTTTTAGAAAGTGGCATATGTTGATGTTGGACATTCAGCTGATGCAAAAGGCGAAATAGGTGAAGTACCAGGAAGAGGTGGACCAAAGCAAGCCATTTTTCTGTCACCCTATGTGTCATCAGGGGAAGGTGGGACAAAATCCTTGGAAACCCATGCGTGGTTCATTTTAATGAAGGTTAGATCATCCACATTTTGGGTTGACAGACGGGTCCTTTTTTCTGTCAGGATTGATCCAGCTGCACTGAAGACTCTTTCCGATAGCACACTTGCAGCTGGGCAAGCGAGCTCCTGTAAGGCATATTGGGCCAATTCAGGCCAGGTGTCCAGTTTAGCGGCCCAATAGTCAAAGGGGAATGACCTGTGTGGGAGAACATCGATATGGGAGGAAAAGTAGTTTGTAACCATAGTTGACAACTGCTGTCTCCTGTCACTTTCCATCGATGCAGTATTACCAGTTGTGTGAGCGGTATTTGAAAAATCAGTCCACAACATTGTCATGAAACCCCTGTCTCTAACGCCACTTCTGCTGTGTGCACCACGAACACCTCTGCCAAGCTGCCCCCGGCCCGTACGGCTCGTGTGAGAACCATCACCGCTGCTGTGTGCTGGGAATGCCTCAAGCAACCGATTTACCAGAGTTGCTTGTTTATTAGCCAATATTAGGTCAAGGTTCTCCTGTGGCATGATGTTTTGTAATTTGCCTTTATAGCGTGGATCCAGGATGCTGGCCAACCAGTAGTCGTCATTGTTCATCATTTTGGCAATGCGGGGGTCCCTTTTTAGGATCCGCAAGGCATAATCTGACATGTGGGCCAATGTTCCCGGTGTCAATGATGCACTGCGAGTGCTGGGTGGAGGAGCACTTTCTGGCAAATCCACATCCCTCCAGTCACGCACAAACCCTGTACCAGACCTTGCCACGCCAACATTTTCACTTGCCCCACGAGATGCATCCTCCTCCCCTAAGTAATCATCCCCATCATCATCCTCCTCCTCCTCTTCTTCCTCCACCTCGTCCAGGAGAGGTCCCTGAGCAGACAATGGCTGAATGTCATCAAGGATTCCCTCCTCCTCTTCCTCCTCATCAACATTGGCTGCAGACGCCTGCTCCTTAAGGTGCGTCAAAGTTTGCATGAACAGACGCATAAGTGGGATGCTCATGCTTAGGATGGCGTCGTCTGCGCTTACCAGCCGTGTGCATTCCTCAAAACACTGAAGGACTTTACAAAGGTCTTTCAGCTTCGACCACTGCACACCTGTCAACTCCATGTCTGCTCTCAAAGTGCCTGGCCGTGTATCCTCCCACAAATGCATTATGGCCTGCCTCTGCTCGCACAGCCGCTCCACCATGTGCAGGGTGGAGTTCCACCTTGTTGCAATGTCGATAATGAGGCGGTGGTTGGGAAGGTGGAGCAATCGCTGCAGCTTTTGCATACGAACGGAGTGTACAGGCGACCGGCGGATGTGCGCGCAGTCTTCGCACCTTCTGGAGCAGGGCTGTTAACTCCCGATAATTTTTGAGGAAGCACTGCACCACCAGGTTCAAGGTGTGAGCCAAGCAAGGTATGTGGCTGAGTTTTGAAAGGGCTATGGCTGCCACAAAATTACGGCCGTTATCACTAACTACCTTGCCTGCCTCAAGATGTACACTGCCCAGCCATGACTCAGTTTGTCGCTTCAAATACTCGGCCAGCACCTCGGCGGTGTGTCTGTCGCCCAAACACATCATCTGCAACACAGCCTGCTGACGCTTTCCACTAGCTGCTCGATAGGGGGACACCTCGTGTGCAACAGTGGCAGCTGCAGATGGAGTGCTCGTACGACTGCGCTCTGTGGACGAGCTTTCGCTTCTGGAGGAGGAGGAGGAGGAGGAGGAGGGTCGAATGCCTACAGCCAACTGTTTCCTATACCGTGGGCTAGGCAGCACTGTCCCACCACCGCTGTCCCCTGTGGACCCTGCATCCACCACATTAACCCAGTGCGCAGTGATGGACACGTAACGGCCCTGGCCATGCCGACTGGACCATGCATCAGTTGTGAGGTGCACCTTTCCGCTCACTGACTGCTTGAGTGCATGGACAATGCGGTCTTTCACATGATGGTGGAGGGCTGGGATTGCTTTGCGAGAGAAGAAATGGCGACTGGGAAGGTCATAGCGTGGTACTGCATAGGCCATGAGTTCGCGGAAAGCTGTGCTTTCCACCAACCAAAAGGGCATCATCTCAAAAGAGATTAGTTTGGCAATGTGGGCGTTCAAACCCAGTGTACGCGGATGAGAGACTGAGTACTTTCTTGACCTACTCATAGTGTCTGGGAGGGTGAGCTGGACTTGAGAGCTGCATATGGTGGAAGTAGCGGTGGACAGGGTGGACTGAGAGAGGGTTGATGATGGTGATGGAGTTGGTGTTCTTTCTGATGGCCTAGAATCAGTCTTTCGTTGATATAACAGTGGGATTCCCTGACTGCTGTGGTCTTGCAGTGACACCTCAACATTTGCTGCTGTGCTAACCGGTGGGCTTACAGTGGGGGAAACAATGTAGCGTTGCTGACTACCTTCGTTGTGATCAGTTGCACATGTGGCACTTGAGGTTTGGTGTTGTGTCCACGCTTGCAAGTGCATGCTGGTTAAATGTCTAAGCATGCAACTGGTATTCAAATTTTTCAGATTTTTCCCTCGGCTAAAGGTCTTTGCGCACTTCTTACAGATAACCTTGGCCTGATCATGAGGATTTTGTTCAAAAAAGTGCCACACTGCACTCTTCCTACTTTGGCAGACATTTTGCGGCCTAGCACGCTGTGATCTTTTGACCCTCTGGACAAGCTGTCCAGCAACTCTTTTGATGTTTGGAACCTGTCTTTGGAGTGCTCCGGGCCTGCCAGATAACAGCTGTTGCGATGTCGATGTCTGCTGTGGATGCTCCTCATCTGAGCTATTGGAAGCAGCACCCTCTTCCCCCAATGGATGCCAATCTGGGTCAACAACTGGGTCATCCATCACCTCCTCTTCTATGTCATGTGCACCTTCCTCTGTGTCACCGTGTATGGTGGTATAGTGTGCGGGAAGGGGCACCTGAGTCTCATCAGGGTCAGAATCTGGCTCTGTACACTGCGAGGACAATGTAGTGCTCTGAGTGAATGTACCAGCAGAATCATCCATCAGCGGCTGTGCATCAGTGCACTCCATGTCAGATTCATCTTGGCCTGGGTAATTCACCATTTCACTTGATAATCCAGGCATGGTATGTGAAAACAGCTCCATGGAGTAATCAGTAGTATGGCCTGCGTCATCCTTCAATCTTGGTTGGGGTGAAGGACACAAGGAAAGGTGTGGTTCATGAACATGAGCCTCCAATGACGACTCAGTGCTTTTACTTTTTACAACTGAAGAAGAGGAGGCGATAGAGCTGGAGGCTGAGTCAGCAATGTAAGACAAAACTTTTTCCTGATGCTCTGGCTTTAAAAGCGGTTTGCCAACTCCTAGAAAACTAAGCGTTCGAGGCCTTATGTAGCCAGACGATGACGCAGGGTCAGCACCTCCTGCATTCAGTCCTATTTTGCTCTTGCCACTACCATCAGATCCACCACCAACACCATCATTACCAGCTGCCAACCCCCCGCCCAATTCCACGGCCTCTTCCACCAGCCTTCCTCATTTTTGGTAGAAATGTAGACAAAATCCAACAAACTATATAGTAATGTAAAACAAGGTACAAGGTGTCTATAGGACAGGGGAGATTTTGAATTTCTGCAGACACTTGTGGACACTGGACACTTTTGGATTGTGTGAGGCCCACTGATATCTGAGCGCTATGTCACAGGCTCGATGGCACAGGTGTGAAAAATGTCACTAGAGGATAGCGGAGATTTTGAATTTCTGCACACACTAGTGGACACTGGACACTTTTGGATTGTGTGAGGCCCACTGAATATCAGAGCGCTATGTCACAGGCTCGATGGCACAGGTGTGAAAAAAGTGACTACAGGATAAGGGAGATTTTGAATTTCTGCAGACACTTGTGGACACTGGACACTTTTGGATTGTGTGAGGCCCACTGATATCTGAGCGCTATGTGACAGGCTCGATGGCACAGCTGTGACCAAAGTGACTAGAGGATAAGGGAGATTTTGAATCTCTGCACACACTTTTGGACACTGGACACTTTTGGATTGTGTGAGGCCCAATGAATATCTGAGCGCTATGTGACAGGCTCGATGGCACAGCTGTGACAAAAGTGACTAGAGGATAAGGGAGATTTTGAATCTCTGCACACACTTTTGGACACTGGATGGACACTTTTGGATTGTGTGAGGCCCACTGATATCTGAGCGCTATGTGACAGGCTCGATGGCACAGCTGTGACCAAAGTGACTAGAGGGTAAGGGAGATTTTGAATCTCTGCACACACTTTTGGACACTGGACACTTTTGGATTGTGTGAGGCCCAATGAATATCTGAGCGCTATGTGACAGGCTCGATGGCACAGCTGTGACAAAAGTGACTAGAGGATAAGGGAGATTTTGAATCTCTGCACACACTTTTGGACACTGGATGGACACTTTTGGATTGTGTGAGGCCCACTGATATCTGAGTGCTATGTGACAGGCTCGATGTCACAGCTGTGACAAAAGTGACTAGAGGATAAGGGAGATTTTGAATCTCTGCACACACTTTTGGACACTGGATGGACACTTTTGGATTGTGTGAGGCCCACTGATATCTGAGCGCTATGTGACAGGCTCGATGGCACAGCTGTGACCAAAGTGACTAGAGGATAAGGGAGATTTTGAATCTCTGCACACACTTTTGGACACTGGATGGACACTTTTGGATTGTGTGAGGCCCACTGATATCTGAGCGCTATGTGACAGGCTCGATGGCACAGCTGTGACCAAAGTGACTAGAGGATAAGGGAGATTTTGAATCTCTGCACACACTTTTGGACACTGGATGGACACTTTTGGATTGTGTGAGGCCCACTGATATCTGAGCGCTATGTGACAGGCTCGATGGCACAGCTGTGACCAAAGTGACTAGAGGATAAGGGAGATTTTGAATCTCTGCACACACTTTTGGACACTGGACACTTTTGGATTGTGTGAGGCCCAATGAATATCTGAGCGCTATGTGACAGGCTCGATGGCACAGCTGTGACAAAAGTGACTAGAGGATAAGGGAGATTGGATTGCTTTTAAAAAAGCAGTTTGCGGAGCAGTGGGTAAACAGCAATGCAGGAATGTCAGGAAGCCTTAGAAGGCAGCCCAACAACCAACACCACTGATACACCACTATATAGCCTCCCCTTGCACTGCACACACAGTGACTGGTGTGTTGTGCAAGCCAAAATCCTAGCAGCAGAAGCAGTTTTTTTGTCTTCTCAGCAGGACAAAAAAAAAAAAATTGGGATTGCTTTTAAAAAAGCAGTTTGCAGAGCAGTGGGTAAACAGCAATGCAGGAATGTCAGGAAGCCTTAGAAGGCAGCCCAACAACCAACACCACTGATACACCACTATATAGCCTCCCCTTGCACTGCACACACAGTGACTGGTGTGTTGTGCAGGCAAAATCGCTAGCAGCAGAAGCAGTTTTTTTGTCTTCTTCCCTGCCTAACGCTCTCCCTACAGAATCAGCAGAACCTCTCCCTATACTAAGATCGGCAGAAGTAAGATGGCGGTCGGCGTGCACGCCCTTTTATACCCCCTGTGACGCCCACCAAAGCAAGCCAATCACTTGCATGCCCTTCTGAAAGATGGTGGTGACCCGTGCCTATGTCATCACGTTGCCCACAGTGTCCGTGGATCCTGATTGGCTGAAAAAGAGCGCAAAACAAACTTTTGAAACGTGACTTTGGCGCGTAAGTCGCCGACCTCGTGGCCGACCTCATCCTAGGGTCGGGTTTCGTTTCATGAAACCCGACTTTGCCAAAAGTCGGCGACTTTTGAATTTTTTCGACTCGTTTCGCTCAACTCTACTGATTAGAAATGTAATATTTTATTATTTTGCAAGACCAAAGAAAGCGTTACATGGCATGCACCCTTATGGAGCCCCCACTATTGTGAATATCCTAGATATAATATCATAATTGATAAAATATGATCCCAGCCAATCAAATAACGTGAAAATGGTTTTACTATGACAGAAGCCTCAAACAGTGCGCACAATATATTACACCTTGCACAAAGTTTTACTATACTTTTATATTACAGAGATGATGTTGAGTTATCAGCATTTAGGTCATTTGGATTTTTCCACTCATTGACAGAAATCATGAACACATCTTCCATATTGAAGCAGATAAGCATAGAGTAAGACATAATGTATCACAGACCATACAGCCCATTCAATAGCGCTGTAGAAGTATGTTTGTTTGCTGTAATTGATGCCTTTATGTCACTGATACCCAAGTGACAGCCCTCTAGTACTTTACCTGAGGCCTTTGGCCTTGGAGGAATACTAGCAGGAAATGAGTCCCTTCTGTCAATGCTAGTGATAGCGGAAGGAACATTGTGATGTTAGGATGTAGACATCGGTGAAGAATTATTACACACTTGTTAGTTTGTATTTTTTCTTTAATACTTATAACTCATTCACACTATTGTAATATAGCTCTGCAAATCCTCTTATTTTTACATTCCAATAAAACTGCACCCATAAACTAGTATGGAGCTCGATTGTACAACCACAATTCCAAAAATGTTTGGACACTTTGTAAAATGTAAAGAATAACTGGAATGCCTTTATTTGCATATCTCTTACAGCCATATTTATAAGGGTAGAGATAAGAAGCCATGCATACAAGGATAGGGATGAGGAGTCATACAATCCTGGATAGGGATGAGGAACCATACAGACCAGGATAGGGAAGAGGGGCCATGTATACCAGGATAGGGATGAGGAGCCATGCATATCAGGATAGGGATAAGGAGCCATGCATACCAGGATAGGGATGAGGGGACCATGTATACCAGGATAGAGATGAGGAGCCATGCAGACTAGGATGGGGATAAGGGGGCCATGCATACCAGGATAGGGATGAGGGGGACATGCAGACCAGGATAGGGATGAAGAGCTATGCAGATTAGAATGGGTATGAGGGGGACATGCATACCAGGATAGGAATGAGGGGGGCATGCATACTAGGATAGGGGATGAGAAGCCATGCAGACAAGGATGGGCATGGGGGGACATGCAGACCAGGATGGGGATGAGGAGCCATGCATACCAGGATAGGGATGAGTGGGCATGCATACCAGGATAGGGATAAGGAGTCATGCAAACCTGGATAGGGATGAAAGGACAATGCACACCTGGCTTATGCTTCGGTCAAGAAGTTATCCCAGTTTTTTGTGGTAAAATAAGTTGCCTCGGCTTATACTTGAGTATATATGGCAACTATAATAGAATTCTGCAAAACGCATCAAAGTTTGCCTCGCAAATGATGGAAATCATATTGAAGAAGTTATTTAATATTCCAGTTGAATAAAATGTTCATAAATTTCATTTCTTGAAAATATGTATTTTGGCTTTTGTGTCCTATGTGTCCAGACTTTAGGGACACCCTGTAGATTGTATGGCACATGGATTAGCCTAAAGGTACTGTCACACTTAGCGATGCACCAGCGATCCTGACCAGCGATATGATGCGGTCAGGATCGCTGGTGCATCGCTAAGTGGTCGTTAGTGAGCTGCCACACAGGCAGATCTCACCAGTGACATTGCTGGGGTCGGGGGTCGCTACTTACCTGTCAGATGAGGCGATCCTGACGTCCTCCCGCCCGCATCCACGCGTCGCTCGTCGGCGCCACAGGAAGCCCAGCAGGAAGCTGACGACGAGAAACAGTCCAGGACGTTCCTGCGCGATCAGCGATAACCAGCGGGGGAGCGGTCGGAGGTAAGTATCAAACATAGCGATATCGCTAACAATATCGCTATAACGTCACAAAAACCAGTGACATTATAGCGATATTGCTAGCGATATCGCTTAGTGTGACAGGCCCTTACCACCAAAAGAGCAACTTTTAGGATATGTGACTTTTTTTAGAACCACCAAGTCTGAGCCAAGGAAACAGTAGAAAAATATTAAACTGGATAAGATATGGTGTCTGGATCAGAAAAAAAATGAACCTCTGAAAAACCCTTTAATCCTAATAGATTCATTTCTATAGAAAACAGTGGATTTGATTATTTAATACTCCAAGCAGGCAGCCATGAGAGGCCTTCCTTTGTGCTCCCCTCTAATCTATTACTTTCTCTTGCCCCTAGCTTCCTCATCTGTAAAGAAAGGTTTGATAAGGAGTCAACGTACTTAGGCTTCTGCCATCATCTGAGTGTTAATGGAAAAGCAGTGATACTTTATGATGTAGTTTATTTTATCAGATATTTATTTAGAGCCGAGGAAGATAATAGGGAGAAGCTCGCGAATAGCGTGTGTCGTTGGCTGCCGTGTATAGACCGGCTGAAACGCTTTAATTAAAAAAATATATATTTCACTGTGGGATAAATAAAAAATGTTATTAAAAGAGAACCTTTTAGATTTCAGGCAGAGATATACCATTAAATGGAGTCGTGTGAATATCGCTGCTCCTCCTGGTGCTCCGTCTATATACGGGACCAACAAGAACAATAAAGATGGAGAGGAACATAAGCAGTTCAGTAGCTAAGCTGTATAATAACACATTTGGCTAGAATCCTTTCAGGATTGTGCAATGTATTGTGGCACTGAAATGCCATTAGTGCTTGTTTTTCAGTATGTGTTAACTCTTGTAGGAGACTTCTTTATTAAAGGCCAACTCAAGGTTTTATATCAGTCTTCTGCAAGCGTGAATGGAGTACATGGAGGCTTCTAATAAAGCTTAGAAATTCAGGGTTTTCCATCTCTACATTGTTTGTAATGTCTGAGACTTATTTTTTTAAAAATGTCCAATTCTCCATATAACAATGTCTCTCTAGCTCTTCTCTAGTCTTTGCAACACAACTTTGATTATTCACTATATATTTTTTCTTTAGCTGTCTCATTGACGTGGTGACCCTCTCTGATGTTGGCTTAAAACTCTATAAGGTTCCTGGTGTAACTTTTAGTTTATCATAATGGACATTCTTAAAGCACCACTAATGCACGTTTTTATTTCAGGAGTGGTGCCATTATTCTAACTTCAGTGCCCCAAGTAATATACTCACCAACCTGCGTCTTCAGCTGTTCCCATGGCAGCTCCGGTTCCATGCTGTCATCTTGTGAACGCAGCTTCTGACTGGCTGGAATGGTCACAAACTCTCAATCTAAGTCTATGACAGACTTGTTCTGGTCTTGTTCTGGCTCTCATAGGTTTAGATGGATCACCCAGCAAACACTGGAGCGATCTAGCCAGTCATAACCTGTAGAAGACCCACCGGAGTAACACTGATAACAGATGAAGATGGTAGCTTGCGAGTATAATAACGAGCAGGGAACTTACATTAGTAACACCACTCTAGTGTTAAAAGTAATGCTGGAGTGTCACTTTAAGATCATAGAATCATAGAATCATAGAATCGTAGAGTTGGAAGGGACCTCCTGGGCCATCTGGTCCAACCCCCTGCTCAAAGCAGGATTCGCTAAATCATCCCAGTCAGATGTCTGTCCAGCCTCTGTTTGAAGACTTCCATTGAAGGAGAACTCACCACTTCTCGTGGCAGCCTATTCCACTCATTGATCACTCTAACTGTCAAAAAGTTTTTTCTAATATCTAATCTGTGTCTCTTCCCATTCAGTTTCATCCCATTGCTTCTAGTCTTTCCTTGTGCAAATGAGAATAAAGTTGATCCTTCTACAATGTGACAGCCCTTTAGATATTTGTAGACAGCTATTAAGTCTCCTCTCAGTCTTCTCTTTTGCAAACTAAACATTCCCAAATCCTGCAACCTTTCCTCATAAGACAGGGTTTGCAGACCGGTCACCATTCTGGTCGCTCTTTTCTGAACTTGCTCCAGTTTGTTGATGTCTTTTTTAAAATGTGGTGCCCAAAACTGGACACAATATTCCAGATGAGGTCTGACCAAAGAGGAGTAGAGGGAAATAATGACTTCACGTGATCTAGACTGTATGCTTCTGTTAATACATCCTAGAATTGCATTTGCCTTTTTTGCTGCTGCATCACACTGTTGACTCATATTCAGTCTGTGATCTATTAGTATACCCAAGTCTTTTTCACATGTGCTGTCACTTAGCCCTATTCCTCCCATTCTATATATGCTTTTTTCATTTTTATTGCCCAGATGTAGTACTTTGCATTTCTCCCTGTTAAAAACCATTCTGTTAGTTGCTGCCCACTTCTCCAGTTTATTTAAATCTTTTTGAATCCTCTCTCTCTCTTCTCTAGTATTAGCTATCCCTCCTAGCTTTGTGTCATCAGCAAATTTAATCAGTTTACCCTCAATTCCTTCATCTAAATCGTTGATAAAGATGTTGAACAATACAGGGCCCAGGACAGAGCCCTGTGGTACCCCACTTGAGACATTCTTCCAACTGGATGTACAGCCATTTACGATCACTCTTTGGGTCCGATCACTAAGCCAGTTATGAATCCACCTAACAGTTGCCTTGTCCATTCCATACTTAGTCATTTTTTCAATAAGGATTGTATGAGAGACTTTGTCAAATGTTTTGCTGAAGTCAAGATATACTATATCTACAGCATTTCCTTGATCCACCCAATCAGTGATACTGTCATAGAAGGAAATTAAGTTAGTCTGACATGACTTATTAGTTAGAAACCCATGCTGACTCTGTTTAATCACTTCATTCTTATCCAGGTATTGACATACATGTTGTTTAATAATTTGTTCAAAGATCTTTCCTGGTATAGAAGTCAGACTCACCGGCCTATAGTTGCCTGGGTCCACCTTCTTCCCCTTTTTGAAGATAGGAACAACATTTGCTCTTCTCCAGTCTTCTGGCACTTCTCCTGTTCTCCAAGAATTTTCAAAGATTATGGAGAGGGGTTCAAAAATTTCTTCTGCTATCTCCTTCAGTACTCTGGGGTGTAATTCATCTGGACCTGGAGACTTGAATTCATTTAGGTTAGCTAAGTGTTTCCTCACTATCTTTCTGTTTATAGATATCCTGGATTCTTCTATTCCCTTAATAGGACAGTGAATAACAGTTGATGTTGCATTTCCTTTCTGAGAGAAAACAGATGCAAAATAGGAATTTAAAAGTTCAGCCTTCTCAACATCCTGTCTTACCATTTCATCATTTTCATCCTGTAAAAATCCTATAGCATCTTTGACTTTTCTTTTACTTTTGACATATCCCCAAAATCCTTTATTATTGCTTTTGACATCTCTTGCAAGCCTCAGTTCATTTTCAGCTTTAGCTAATCTGATTTGTGCCCTGCAGGTTCTGCAGACAGCATTATATTCTTCTTTAGATATGCCTCCCTCTTTCCATTTTATAAACATTTTTTTCTTCCTTTTTAGCATGTGCTTAAGTTCTGTGTTCATCCATCCTGGTTTCCTTAAATGCTTCCTATTCTTCCCTCTTTTCGGAATTGTTAACAACTGTGCTTTGAGAATTTCATTTTTCAAGATTTCCCATCCTTCCTGGACATTTTTGTCTTTAAGGATATCCAGCCATTGGATCCCTCCAATTCTCTTTCTGAATCCCTTAAAATCTGCCTTTCTGAAATCTAACCTTGACGTCTGAGTCTTCACAGGTCTTCCACCTCTAGTAATCCAAAATTCTAAAATAGCATGGTCGCTACCTCCTAGGGTCCCAGCCACTTTTACCTCCTCAACCATTTCCTCCCTGTTTATAAGGATTAGATCCAAGGTAGCAGTTCCCCTTGTTTTCTCCCTTACCTTTTGGAAGATAAAGTTGTCAGCAAGAGAGGATAAGAATTTCCTTGACCTGTTAGTTTTGCCTGAGAAAGATTCCCAACAAATGTCTGGATAGTTGAAATCTCCCATGACAACTATGTCATATTTTTTGGAGAACTTGGCCATCTGATGCATAAAGAGTTCATCTATATATTCGGCTTGCACAGGCGGCCTGTAGTAAATGCCTACAATGGTGTCCTTTCCATTGTTCTGTCCTTGTATTCTTACCCAAACAGTTTCCACAGAACTCCCAGTCTCTGAAGCTTCAATCTCTGTGCAGATATACGCGTTTCGAACATACAATGCGACACCCCCTCCTCGTTTATCAAGTCTGTTTCTTGCAAATAAGTTGTATCCTTCTAGTCTTGTATTCCAATCATGTGTATTGTCCCACCAAGTTTCAGTGATTCCAATTACATCATATTTCTGTTCCTGTGTTAGTAGTTCCAATTCTCCTTGTTTGTTGCCCATGCTTTGTGCATTAGTATAGAAACATTTTAGTTTGTGATTGGTTTCTCTTTCTCCAATATTTTTATTAATTAGATTCTTTCGTCTTTGTTCTTCCTTTCCACTTCTAATAGCAGAGTTCTCAATAGCATTTGTCAGGTGTATGGCTTTTTCTGGTCTTTTGCTTCCCTTCCCATGTTGTTCTAGTTTAAAGCTCTCCTTACAAGTGTAGCAAGGCGACTTCCAAATACATGCTTTCCAGTCTTCGTAAGGTGCACCCCATCTCTAGCAAGTAGTCCATCGTATAAGTAGTTCACTCCGTGATCCAGAAATCCAAATCCTTGCTGACGGCACCATCGACGTAGCCAGTTGTTCACCTGCAGAATCTTATTCCACCTCCTTGTTCCATGGCCATCCACTGGGAGGATGGAAGAGAAGACCACCTGCGCTCCCAGTTCTTTCACTTTCTTGCCTAAGTCTTCAAAGTCTCTGCAGATGATTTCCAGGTCGTTTCTTGCGATGCATTTACCATTGCTGAAGAGCAACGTTTAACGACTATGGATAGGCAACATGTTTGCTGTTCGGTGGTTTTTTAATAGTCAGTCTGTTAGACAGGCAGACCATGCTTCTGGTTTGCACAGATCTATCATTAATTGATCCATCTGTGAGCACAGGCTGCCATTATTGTTGGCAGCAGAGGTCCTGTTTACACAGAGGGTTGTGCTGCCGGGAACTTTACCCTTTGTTTCTGCACAAAAGGTAAGTTAACCCAATAGGGGAGTATATTGCTTATTTATCAGATGATTAGAAGCCTATTTATACTGCACAATTATCTGGAAATGAGCATTCTTAGGGGCACTCATTCTCGATAATTTTGCAGTGTAAATGCACCTTTCATCCTTTGCTGGGTTGGGTCTCCATGACTATTTAATATTTAATGTTTTGATTATTGGTGGTTTGAGTGCAGAAACCCCTAACAATCATTCAGTTGACTGGGCAAGAAGCTCCCAGCTGCCCACCAAAACTGTAAAAAGACGTTCTATAGAGCAATATAGCTACATGTTAAATTATTTGTTATCTCTAAGGCATAGTGATGTCCATATTGTCAAACTGACATCAAGTAACTATTGTTTTTCTGCAATCTTTAATGGCCGCATACACTACTGTACGATGAGCGTAGAAGATTCTTGTAGCATTTTTAATCTTATTCCGAGAATGAAACAATACCTTTATGGGCTTTCATTTCTTTATTTCTTGTACCCGATTCCACATTTCTGTATACGCCATTAAACTGTTGTAAACAAACTATTTAGATAACAGCATTATAGCCTAGTCATTTGAGAAATTAGGGCAACCATTTTCTTACAGCTTCCTGTTAAGGTTGGACAAGTAAATGGAAAAAACTAAGCTCCACGGAGTTTTACCTTACTTACAAAGTCATTAAACCATGTCTGGTAAATTAGCATTAAAGTCGACAACCTCATCTTTTTGTTACTAATGGCTAATCAGTTTCAGGCTCTCAGAAGCTTCTTCTTAACGTTAAACTGTTTTGCTGCTGGAAACCTTAATGCAATGCTCATTAGTCTCACGTGGATATTTTACCTGCTAAGGCTACAAAAAAATGACAATCACATGACATATGTATAATACGAATCTTCCACAATTTCACATAGGAAAAATTAAAAGGTTAGGTTATCGACTCTAAGAATAAAAATAGTAGTGGGACATTCATAACAGGAGCTTCTGTGGAGCTTGTGAGGAAGCTTTTAGTCATTTGGCGCCATGGCTGTCATACACCGGAGACAATTACTGACAATTTGTCATATATGACATTTAACACTCACAGCAGTAAGGAACCCATTACTGTACGTTTATGACAATATTCACTATGTTACTGTACAATATTATATATAGCAACTTGCTAAAACATAGCTACATGTTAATTTGCAATTTTTCAAACTCAAAGTCGTAAATTTAGTGTCACCTGAGGTTTCTTGGGTCCAAAAAAGGAGATTTTTCTGACCATTCTCCATACATATTGGTAGAACTTGATCAATGTGCATAGTCTTCTGTCTTATGATCACTTGATGACTCAATATCTGATTTATACTTAAAGGATTTGTTGACTTTGGGACCTTGTATGTTATCGGGACTAAAAATCAGTTTTTACTGTGGCTTTCATTAAAAATGTTTGCACCCATTGTCTTCTATAGCTTTGGTGTTATTGCTGGCTGAAGAATGAGTTCACTTAAAATTGATCAGTCAGCCTGATATGATGGTTTGACAGAGAAGTTTTAACTCTTTTTCCTCCCAGCTGATTTATGGCCACAGACCACAACAAAATTGAATCTATAGGGGAAAGAGGCCTACAGAAGGAAAATAGTGCAACATTTTTAATGAACCCATATGCAAATATGATTTGTAGGCCTAAAATATATAAAATATATATGTGTTTCAATGAAAAATGCTTTCCAAATTCCTTTAATGGACATATTCTGCCCGTAATGAACATGTACTTATGCACCTACCATAATTGATATTGTTTTTTTTTTAGATATTTTCCAATCATTATTTCTAGGATTACAACAAGATTAATTTAATATGACACTATCTCTACAACTGTGTAGAAGCAAAATAATAATTAAGCAAAAGGTCAGTTATCTGCAATTAACATTTTAACTAATTTAACTGAGAAAACATTAACAAAGCTTTATAGAGCATTTTCACACAGAAAGCAGTTTAAAGAAACATTCCTATCCACTTATTATATTGGAATCATCAATTATATAGCACTGTGTACTTACAATTGCTCATTTTGCCCTTCTATCCAGTTAGTTCTTCTCTTTTCCATTAGATTTATGAACGTCATGTGATTATAAGCAATTACAGCTGAATCCTTCTAAGCTCCATGCCGTAACAGAAGGTTTCTTTTCCAAGCATAAGTCATCATTAGAGCTACAATTCTACGGCAGTTAGACCAGGAGTTGGTGAGGAGGTGGAGTTGGGCTGTCAGGGACTTTTCAGTGACGAATGATTGTAGTTCTCATGATAACTCAGGCAGAGAAAATAAACTTTCTGTTTCTACACAGAGCTTAGAAAGACTCATGTAGTCTGTTTTAATCATGTGATGTCATAGACGTAATGAAAAATAGAAAAATTAACTAGGTAGAAGGGCAAAATAAGCAATTGTAAGTACACAGTGCTATATAATATGATGACAATAATATATTAGTAGGATAAATAATTTGATGGCAGCGGGCTTCTTTAACTTTCCATACTCTATTTAACATCTTTTACTGTTCTTCACACCATCAAGGGGCAACAGGAGCAACTTATTTATGGTTATTTTTGCCAAGACTTCATCTTCAGGTGTGCCTCAGCAAAGATGAGTAAGACCTATCTCACAGTTTGAGAAGTGCTGGTCTATACCATATGTATATTGAAATCATGAAGTATTGCAGAGTCCAGCAGGTGACGAGAGCATCTATAAGGTCTAGAAGGTCTGTTAATCCATTCAAAAGTAGTATTGTCAGAAGATCAGACCACCTTTGAGAAGACATCTCCATTTTCCAGACCTGATTTCTTGTGATGGATGTACCACCATATATAATGCATACTAGCAACCTTCTTTCCTTAGACCACTCCCTTAGAAAAAAATGACCAACAATAGAAATGTGGGTGTTATTGATAAAATAAATGTTTCATATTATTATTGTACTTTTTAAGTGTATTTTGCTCATCTACATACGTGACAGTGCCATCCTCTACACCTTTATTACGATATCTGAGATTCCTTTATCTATCTGATCTTCAAAAGATCTTCTATTATAAAAAAGTATATAAAAACAAATATTGAATTGGATATGAGTGGCATTACAAATAATGCAGGCAGTTTAGCTGTTTTATCTTGAAATCGTCATCTTTTAGGAAAATACTTAGCTCTAATACCTGTTACCGATGACTCTGACCTGTGGGAGATTATTTTGCCTGCAGCTCACAAGTTCAGATGGGCTGTTTTGATGTTCCTTTGACTTTTTGCTGATGGTGTTTAGCTACAGAGGGACTTACGCAATCAGTCAAATCATGCTGTCATCTCAAGGAGTTTTGTCGCATCCCCATGGGCCGGCCATGATTCTGTCTGCTGATCCATACTTCACAGGAGTTCAGGTAATGCAAGGCCGCTTGCAACAAGCAGCTTAACTCTAGTGCACTTAGTGTAATAATTGGAATTTTTATGGTTGAGAAAGCAAACACTTTTAATACAGGCAAAAGCTCTCATGTAGTCACTGAGAAGACAGTAGGAAATCAAAAAGATGGATCACCCTAATCTGTATATTGACATCTCTCATGGCTGAATAAATGGTGTAGTTGAGCTATATTTGCTTGTATTGATCTGACTCCTGTTTAAAATTCATACCATCACTTTGCAAGGTTGACCACAGGGCAAAGAAGAGGATTTTCTATCCATTCGAGCTTTCTAAGGGACTCAGCATTCCCATGACCGATCATAAAACATAGCAGAAGATTATGGTGTGGCCGAAATGTTCCGCCTAAGTACTATAGAAAGGTTGGGCCATCTATTAAGTTCAGTATGCCATTTCTAGATCTACCATATAGGTATTCAAGTATAGTTTTTTATTTTTTTTTAATGGCATGAAAACACTGAAATAAATCAAAGGATAATGATAATAATGACCATATTTAAATTTACATGCAAATTATCTTTCAATTTGGAGATGAGGACATCAGCCTTCGCCTAGTAATGATGGGCAATAGAGGAGAACATTCTATAGAGCACCATATTATAAACAGACATTTTGATAATATCCTACATAATCATCAGATATCTTCACCATCACCTCCAGGTGAACTAAAAATACGTTTGAAATCCTGGAATTTCAGCCCCTGCTTTCTTTCGCTGGATCTGTAGCATGACTAAATGAATCAGTACGGGGGCAGTACCATGGAAATGACCTTTTTCCAATTACAAGGTGTAGGAAGTAAATGATCCTGAAATCTGTTATTCTGCTAAGAATGATAGGTAGGCGCAGAATTGCCGTTTCTACTGCATGAAGTTAGATGCGGGTCATAATGTCAAATAATTAATGTTTCTATTATTCACGTCCCTGCATATGTGAAACCCAAGGCATTATTTCGCTATTTGAAGACTACAATACGATGTGCGTGCACTCACATCAGTTTATTAGTGAACACGATCCTCTTAGGATATAGGTAGAAGTATTTATAGTAGACAGTGACCATGACATACCTATCCTTCCCTGTCATTTTAGTATGCATTATTATATAGCTTTTCACTCTTTGGTTGCTACCTGGAAACTGTCAAAAGACATCTGTTCCCAGATCTGCTATTCATTTGTCATTAATATATTTTTTTATCTCTTTGATACATAACGAGCACTTAACAACTATGGGTTTTCGGTCCTGATTATCATTATCACCTTACTACGCGCTTAAATATCTCCAACACTTATAACTTACTCATATATTACAGATCCAGGAGTTTCAAAGTATTATGGCGCAGTCAGACTGCCGCATAAATCAAACGGTGATATATATTTTTTCATTTATTTTTTTTTTTAAATTTTGTTGACTGTCAAATATAGGAACTTGGAATGCAACGCTCGGACGGGCCGGCGGCTCTCCGGACCCGAGCGTGACAGCTTCACAAAAATATATGCAGCTGTCTTGCTCGGGTTGAGAGCCGCCGGCTAGTCCAAATATTGCATTCCAATCTCCTATATTTGACAGTCAACAAAATTAAAAAAATAAAATAAACAAATGAAAAAATATATATGTACATGTACATATGTGTGTATATATATATATATATATATATATACAGTGCATACTTTTTCATGTTAGTAGTAGCTAACCGATTTGTTGATAGTTCCAATGTTACATATATCTTACTACAATGTGTATACATACAGTTAACCATTCTTTTTGTGCCTTTTTGAGTGAACATTTACTTTTTCATCCTTTTTATATGTTGGCGTCAAATTCATTATCACAATTGACCTATTTTGACTCCAATTTTTTCTATCTCCATCACTTTTTAGGTTTGCTCAATAATGTGGCTGTTGTTTTCATTACCTAGATATTTTGGTCTAATTCATCATTTGAGCCTATTGTAAATGTCCCAATATTATTTTTTTGCTTGTGTACATTAATGGAGTACAAAATCTGACACATTTGAAGACTAGCATACAATATTTTAAAGGGAATCTGTCATCAGGATTTCACACTGCAAACTATTGATATGCCCATGTAGCTCTTTCAAAAACAAATCCAGTGATACCTTTACATGGCCAATCTGTTCCTCCATTATGGAGAAATTAGCATTTCAATTTATATGCAAATGAGGATGAAAGACTATGGTAGATCCAAGCTTCTGTCACTCCAACTCTTTTTTCCTCCTAGTGCCGCCTCCTTCTGTTTGACTGATGTGTGACTTCGGACAAGAGAGTGGTCACTCAAGAAGCAGGAGGAAGCTCTGGACTGGGAATAGAGCTAGAGTAACACAGGCTTCAGATTTACCATAATATTTCAGCCTCATGTGAATATCAATTGAAGCACTGATTTCTTAGTAATTGAGTATCGGACTGGCCATGAAAAGATATTGTTGGGCTTGTCTTTTAAAGAGCTACATGCACATAAATATATATTTTTTTTGGGGGGGACCTGCCAGCAGATTCCCTTTAAAATGTTAGGAGTCAGGTTCCTGCATCTGCTCTGCAGGAATCCAGACCCTTACATTCTGCGGTCTCTTGCTCTTTATCTACCACAGAGGAGATTGCCTTGCAGCAAATCTCTCCAGGGGCTAAGTCCCTCTGTCCTCCTACTGAGCATGCTCATGAGATGGTTTCCCATTGGAGATCGGGAGTCATGTGCTCAGGTCCTGCTCCATATCTCATTGGTCCATCTCGGAGATCTGGTAGTTTCCTGAAGGTCCCGACTGCTTTAAAAAGCGTGCATGGCCATTCCGCCATGTGCTACTATAGACTATACTGCTATGTATGAATGAATGAATGAATGAATGGTGACAGATGTATGATTCTGGTGACTGACTTATTATGAAACCCCTTCCCTCTCATATTACTCATGTGGTTAGGGAATTAGTTCAGTAGTCTGCGCCAGTCTGCAGCAAGGCTTAGGCCACTGTGCACACCGCATCTCTGCGCTAGCGTCCGACATAGCGCCTGCTTTGTAGCTGTGTCGCCCAGCGGCAGTGTCCTGCGCCACACTGCAGTTGCAGCCCTTCTTGGCATTCGCAGTAGCAACGTCGCACACACAGTAGGTCTAGACGGATGCAGCCCCTCTGTCTTAGTTCCTGCTCCAGTGACCTTTTACCGTGTGTGCATTTACCTGAGGCCTGTGACTCTAACAGGCTCGGCCTTTTTGTATGTTTTTGCTGCGGTGTCTCTGTTGTGTGTGAACAGAGCCCACTCTGCGCACTTTGGGTGAAGTTGAACCTGTGCGCATTATATCACCGTATTGCTCGTCTGCCATTACTCAGCAGCGGTTGTAACTCCTACTGCACGGTGGACCCTGAGCAGTGAATGCATTTTATTATTATTTTTATTTAGTGCGTTCTGCTGTTCCTAACATAAAGTTTATTTAAAGCTTAGACCAACATTTTAAAAAAAGCAAAAAAGGAACAAAACAAATCTTGTTAAGACATCAGTGCGAGTATTACTAGCAGACAGTTACCATGACATACCTATACTTTTTTGTAATTATTTTATGCACTATTATATAGTTTTTCGATTTTTGTACTGCTATCTGGAAACTGTCGAAAAGCCGCAGTTCACAGATCTGATAGTCACATGTGTCAGGTTTTTTTTTGTATGTTTGATGCATAATGAGTAATTGACAACATTGGGTTTTCAGGCCTCATTATTTCACCATACTACTTGCTGCAGATAGACAGATCAACACATAAATATCTATTGGAGATATTAAACTCCTATAATTTGTTCATGCATTGCTGCAGATTACATTTTTAAGTCTTAACGAGTTTGATATTCACCCGAATGAAAATATATTTTTAGCAGCATCTGTTTGATGACAGTTTCCATGTTGTATTTATTCTTCTGCAATGCACATTGGCCCTGTTACATCATTCCTTTTCTGTCTTTTTATTTAGTTTTCAAGCATTTTTATGCTTGAGAAAATTGATTATGACTTGTGCGCCATTCACATTGCATAAATTTGGTGTGAATCGAATCTGACAAGAAGGCAATAAAGATAAAAAATACTCTTCCAATCACCTCTCCTTGACCCTACTCATACTGATACCACCACTGCATCTCTTCTTTCTTCCAATAAGCTCATCATCCTTCTCTTTTGGCCGGTCTTCTTTCAACTTCTGACTTTGGCAGGTGGCACTGAAAACTGTGCCCCAAATGTTCCCTTTGGACACGACACAAGTCAACGATGAGGCGATTGCGACGAACCCCTGCCGAAAGATATGAGCAAAAGGAAGACCGGGTTGGAGAAGAAAAATTGGACCTTATCAGAAGAAAGAGTGGGGGCTGACTTACCCCTCTGCTTGCAATTAATAGGGCACACATTGTATAAATTTGGTGTGAATCAAATCTGACAGGAAGGCGGTAAAGATAAAAAATACTCACCTCTCCTTGACCCTACTCATACTGATACCACCACTGCTTCTCTTCCTTCTTCCAATAAGCTCATCATCTTTCTCTTTTGGTCCGGTCTTCCTTCAACTTCAGACTTCTGGCAGGTGGCGCTGCTGACTGTGCCTTCCAAATTCCCTTTGGTCATGAAGCAAGTCAACGATGGGGCAATTGAGATCAACCCCTGCCGAAATATATGAGTAAAAGTTAGACAGGACCGGAGAAGAAAAAACGAAGCTTATCAGAAGAAAGGAATGTAGTGGCGGCTGACATTCCCCTCTCTTTGCAATTACTAGGGCACACAAATTATGGAAAAGCCCCCAAAATTTACTTATGGTAATCTTTACACTTTTCTTAGGCATAGATAGACACAAAACCACAGCTTGAAGATGCCTAACCATTAATAAAGCATTTATCTGATGTGGAATTGAAATGAGGAAGCTGCTAAGTTTAGCCGATTTTTAATTTGTTTAGCTCAGGTGTTGTAATAACAAAACGTGAATGTATTCATCATTTTCATTTAAATAGATGCTTTTAATTTGCATAATTAGAATGCATATGAATAAATGATCAATTTAATGAGCTAATCCTCCTCATTAAACATGTTTCGTGTCTAAATAAACTTTTCTGCAGCGGTAACATTTTTTTGATTGAAGGTATTAAAGAAAAAGGAAACATTATTCAAGTTAATTCAAGGCCACAATAAAACTAGAAAGCTCTGGCATCATTTACTTTCATTAATGCGCATTAATTCATTTTCAGAAGATTTTTTTTTTCGTGCACTAAATAATAATAATTATAGCGCACTGTTATATCTTGTGTAAGTATTTCCAATTTTTTTTATATTCACTTACTTGGATGATATGAATTAACAAAAAACAATTAGGTAAAAATATAACTAATACCCACCCAATAATTTAATTGAGATTTTTTTCTATGGTTAAATAAAGTTGTATTTTTTGTTCCAGTTCAGAGACAATAGGCTATTTGCCCATGATCCACAAGTAGCAGCATTTTGGATGCAGCACAATTTTGCTGCATCCAAAACACTGCATTATATGGAACTCAAGTAAATTCTCATGTGTTCACTGAACTGTGCGGATTTACTGCATTTAATACATTTTTATTGATGAAATTTCTGCTGCAGAGACTAGAGAAATTGACATGCTGCGGTCCTGAAAGGAACACGCTGCATGTCAATCTCCGAGGTGCAAATACGCGCATAGTGGACATGGGATTTCTAGAAATCCCATCCACTATGCTGTAACATCTGGACGTTGCGGTTTTGACGCTGCATAAATACGCAGCATCAAAACTGCACCAATTCCTGATCGTGGGCATGTACCCATAAAGTAAGTACTTTTACTTACTCCAATGGAGACTATTGAAGCATGCAAAAAGTTAAAAAAAGTTTAAAAAAAATAAAAATATTTTGAAAGGTTCAAATCATCCCCCTTATACCCCATTCAAAATAAAACAATTTAAAAAAAACAAACCTACACATATTTGGTATTGTCACTTTCAGAATCGCCCAATCTATCAATAAATAAAGGATTAACCTGATCGCTAAACAGCATAGTGAGAAAAAAAGTCAAAACGCCAGAATTACGTTTTATTGGTCACCGCGACATTGCATTAAATTGCAATAACGAGTGATAAAAAGATCATATCTGCACCAAAATGACAAAATTAAAAACATCAGCTCAGTGCTCAAAAAATAAGTGCTCACCCAAGTTTGGACTTTTTTTCACCACTTAGATCAAAAAGAACCGTGACATGTTTGGTGTCTATGAACTCGTAATGACCTGGAGAGTCATAATGCAAGGTCAGTTTTAGCATTTAGCCACCCTAGTAAAAAAAATGCCAAGCAAAAAACTGTGGGATTGCTTTTTTTTTGCAATTTCACTGAACTTTTTCCCATTTTCCAGTACCCGATATGTTAAAACCAATGGTTTCGTTCAAAAGTACAACTCGTTACGCAAAAAAACAAGCCCTCACATGACCATTTTGACCAAAAAATTAAAAAGTTGTTATGGTTCTGGGAAGAAGAGGAGCAAAAAAGGAAAATGAGAAGCCAAAAATACCTCTTGTCATTATGGGGTTAAACTTTATCTTTTCATTGGAAATAATCTATTTTTTAGGAACCAATTGTTTATAGACATTTCCAGACAGAGACATTTACCAAAATTTTAATTTTCTGATCTACTTTCTGATTGCCATATCCAAGAACTCTCTGCGCTACCAATGAATTCAGACATTCTTTCTTGCTAGAGCCACAAAGTCAAAACTTCCTTGATCATATCAACAGGCAGAGAGATACATCTCTTTAAAATTTATTCCTGTCTTAGACATTAAAACATTTTTCTAAATGTCTCCCCACGTTTGACATTACACCTTTTAATGCAATGGGGCGCAATTGATCCCTCCCAAACAAACATTATGAATGGAGAAGTTGCCTCAACTGTGTGGCACTTTGAAAGTTGCCTCAACTGTGTGGCACTTTGACATTTCTATGGGAGTTCAAAAAACAGCTGAGCAAGTATACTTATCTGTTTTTTGAACTCCTATGAACCAAGAAAGCTGCTTAAGCTATGCCACCTTTTCATTCACAGTGGCCATTTCAATAGGCCGGATGGGGTGAGTGACAACAACCGGTCAGGGTAAAGGAATGGATTCCAAAGTAGGCATAAATATCTCTTAGTATTAGAATCTCTGTATGCCTGAGGTTACTAATAGAGAATTGCCACATAACTATAAAGTCAAGCCAAAACTGCACAGTATGACTTGTCCACTCTGCACGTGATTGATTCATTGTGGAAATATTATCACTATTGACAGAGTTAGGACAGATATCTGGCAGTATGATCTAATGTTAACTATGAATTCCATTTACTCGCATGATAATAATAGAATGGAAAAGAGTAAATAGTGGAAACACTAAACTGTCCGTCACATCATTTTTTTTTGGGATGAATGAAGGTCGGATTCGGGAGCTCAGTCAAACCCATTGCCATCCAGTCCAATAAATAATTACAAGAAAATTGTGCCTTTCACTATATGCTGATTGATGCTGAAATTGCTTTTGAAAGTTCTCATAAGTTCCTGTTATAGATTAAGTGCCGGTGTAGGAAAAATAACTGCACCCAACTGAAATGGGTGAATGTAATCAGGTTTAATGGACTTGAGAGCTTGTTGGGAATTAAATAACTATTGATTCTTTGGGATGTTGCTGTCATTACAAAATGCCAAATCTGCAAGCATTCCGAGGGTAGATAGATTAGAGCCACGGACAACTCTTCAACAAAATAAAACGATAAACATATTTAAAACATTTACAAAGAGAATAATATTATATAAAATTTAAGTACAATGAAGCCGGTATGACAGATTAATGAACGGGTGAACTGTAAATGTCCAGCAAGGAAAATGGGTTTGGTTTTTGGTTCCTAAGCTTAAAAACTTTAGTCATCTTATAATTCTATGTTGTGGAGTCCTATCTCAATTTAATATATGATTGAAAGGGTTGTCCCTTCTCAAATATTAATGGTATATCCACAAAATATGGCATAAATGGCTAAAAGGACCTCCATCAAACTTGTCTATTCCTATTCTCCTTAGACTTAGCATACACTGTAGTGTACAATGGTTTCTGGGTTCTGGGATTTCTGGGTCCCTTTTAGGAGAGGAGCATTGGTGGCACCTCTTTGGCTCTTTGAGCTCCTTTGTATTGCCTTCTAGTTACTAAGCAAGCATATGGTTCTTCTATAAATGCCCCTGATGGATACATCACTATAAGCTTCAAAATTGGGGAAAAATAGTTTTTGTCATATTCCAGGAGACCATGGAATGATAGTGTCAATTAGTTGACAAATTTAGCTCCAAATGGGATTGTCTTCTGGTTCATCTTTAGGGCCATTATATTTTGAAGACCCTTTACTATGAATCTTTACGATCCATTGGTGAACTTTCTGGGTCATCCAACCCAAAGAACCGACTTACATTTATCAATCATGTGTAACTGGGCCTAACGGTAATTTTGGACATATATCTTTCACACATCATTAGTCTATTTTGATGCCATTATTTGAAATCTCAACCTTTTAAATGTGTCTTTATCGCGATTGCTTGCTTATGGTTTTATTCCCGAAAAAAAAGTATGGTAACTGCGAAACGCGTCGACAAATAAAAAAAAATATTCTTGTTGTATCTGGTTTTGTCATTTTACCTACCAGCAGAGCGGAACATCCACAATTTCCATTTTTTACAAGATGGATTTTAATTGTTTTTCAGAGAAGATGGTGCATTCAGTATGCAGCGTGGAGTGGAAAAAGTGGCTCATAAATGGAGAAAGAAGCAGAATTCTTTGATAAGATACATTACAATTTTTTAGATAGGATTGCAAGTTTGATTTATGCAAAGTTTTCAAAATGACAGGGGCCATTTAAAGAATATTTACATTTGTAATGTAAAACATTTAATGAAAGAACACACAAATGTCTACACATACTGTGCCTATACATGTAGTACACTCCTTTGAGCACTTTTTATACATATTAGTAACTAACAGCGATTTACCTGTAGTTCTGTATAAAACCACATATCATGATATTATAGCCCTGTGTGCCAAATGACAAACTCAGCTTTGATGTATTGACCAACTCAGCTCTGTTTTATGTGAATGATGATTGATCATACTGGCAGATGAATGGCATGTTAATATATATCCACTGCATTTTCTCATATTGTTTATTGACTCGCAGAATATGCTGCTGCAAGCAAGTTGCCAAAATCTAAATAATATTAGCAAAAAAAAATGAAAATTCCACAATATGTATTGATTTTTGAGTGCAAAAAATAGATATTAGATGCTGTACCTTACAGCATGCTTCATTTGAAAAAAAGAGTGCTAGAAATGCTTAAAAAATGGGGAAAAATGCCACTAAAAACAGTTTGTTTTCATTCCCTTTATATTTTCTTAAAGACTTGTAGCCAAATACTATGTTTGAAATTAGCCTTAAAGGCAATATGTCTCCAGAAAATGACTTATGTCTAAATCAGGATTTTGTGTTGCAATTATTATTATTATTATTATTTAAAATCATGATATTTTCTAGGAAACATAATAAAAAAATCTTGCAATTACTACATTGGCCAGTAAGCCTTTTTTATTCTTAAACTTCTTGTTGTTTCAGGAACACTTTACAGCAGCTTCCTTATAATCAGAGGCAGAATTACTGTGGCTAACATCAACTCTTAAGGCCCTGTCACACACAGCGAAATCGCTAGCGAGATCACTGATTTTGTGACGCCACAGCGATCTCGCCAGCGATCTCGCTGTGTGTGGCACGCATCAGCGACCGGCTCCACCGCCGAGTATCGCAGATCGTGCAGGAACGTCCAGGGCCATTTTTTGATCGTTGGCCTCCCACTGGCCAGCACGCATCACTGCTTGTGACAGCGAGAGACCAACGATCAGCGACACTGGGAGCTGGTATCCAAGGTAAACAGCGGGTATCTAAGAGCCATGCTGCTCTTAGATACCCACTGTTTTCCTTGGATACCAGCTTGCTCGCTGGTCCTGATCGCTGGTGAGTCTGTCTATGTGACAGCTCAGCAGCGATCAGCTAACTATGTACCAGCGATCCCATCCACGTCAGATTGTTGGTGGGATCGCTGGGACATTGAATCGTGTAACGGGGCCTTAACACAACTGAAAGCAAAAGATCTAACAATCACCGTAGGCAATGGCAAAACTAACCCTTCTTTACAATAACTCTTTCACGCACTCATTACACGCTTCATCTGTGTCTTTTCTTTGCTTCTAATATACGTGTGGATTTCTTGAAGCAACAGGAAGTTAGAGTCTAAATAAAGCCCTAGTGGCCAGTGTGAAATTTGCAAGATTTCAGTTACATAGTTATATAGGTTGAATTCTATTTTCTAAGCAAAACAAGCCAAACTGTTATAAGTTTGCTATAATTAATATTTATTAATATTATTGTTAATAATGGATTATTATTAATATATTAATAATATTAATATACAGGGTGGGCCATTTATATGGATAGAACTGGGTGGGCCATTTATAAAGTTGGATTCAAAATGGCCACCATGGTCACCACCCATCTTGAAAAGTTTTCCCCCTCCCATGTACTAATGTACCACAAACAAGAAGTTGATATCCCCAACCATTCCCATTTTATTTTGGTGTATCCATATAAATGGCCCACCCAGGTGTATCCATATAAATGGCCCACCCTGTACTATGATTAAAGGCATCTCTCACGCCAGAAACGCGTTAGTTTTTTTTAACCCTGTTCATATTTTTTATGGCTTGCTGAAATTTCTCGTTTTATTGACCCGCTAAAAGTGCCGCTTCCCCTCCTTTTTCCCTTCCATCCCATTTAATAATGTAGTCTATTTTTTATTTGTAATAAAAATGGTGATATGAATAAAAAAAATCAATTTTTTTTTCCAAAAAATACATTTAACAGAAATAAAACCTGATTTAAGCAAGAGGTAGTTTTCCGCTGACACTTTGTGTTTCAGGTATAGTTTGGTCAGATATCAGTTTACACAATGTCAACCATCTTGAATGCTGTCACTGAATATGACACATCTCAGGACACAATTATTTGTCAATGTTATAAGATGACTTCATATTGGATGAGATTTGTTTAAAACGTATAGCTTCAGGCCAGTAAGTTTGACATCTTCTGTAGAGTAATATGTGTCAGGCTCTTTGGGAACAGTGTTAACGGGTACCTGTTTGACAGCGATACAATCTGCTGATGTCAGCATAGTCATTTAGGTCATACATGGTGAGGTAGCTGAGATGGAACAAACTGCAGTGAGACGTACACTCTCTCGTACCAAAATTATGATCCACGAAAGTGTAATGTGCTGAACGCTATTCTATCAGCCGGTCTGTTTCACCAGTTACTCAACTGCATGAGAACGGTGACCAGAAAAAGCACACAATAGACATATTTAACAAGAGAAATAAATGGCAATTTTTATTAATATATAACAAAATGATATGAAAAAAATAGTAATAAGATAAAAACAGATGCCTCAGATGTGAGGGACGCTGAAGGCTAGAGACACCTTTAAACACATATTGCCAGCATGACTAAGTAGAATAAATATGAATGTAATGTTATCATATGAAGTAGAATAAAAGTGCATGTGTTTACAAGAAATCTTCCATGGAAAGGGTTTAGAAATCAAAAAAGTGCCTGTGCTGAGGTAAAAATAGTGGCTGTCAAGTTTCAAAAGTCACTAGTGGAAAGTCTACTTGCTATAAAGAGCAATAGTGGAATTCCCACCAGTGTGAGGACAGTTCAACGCCAAACAAAATTCTATAAACAATGCATTGCTGCAAAAGAGCATACAGGCAGACAAAAGATTGTACAAGCCATACTTACATGCTGTGTGGTGTCAATGCCGCATTTCTCCACTCCGACGCGCATTTCGTCCACAATTCTTCAGGGAGTGTCTTCACATGCAGCGTCCCTCACATCTGAGGCATCTGTTTTAATCTTATTACTATTTTTTCATATTATTTTGTTGTACATTAATTAAAATTGCAATTTATTTTTCTTGTTAAATATCTCTATTGTGTGCTTTTTCTGGTAGCCATTCTCATGCAGTTGAGTAACTGGTGAAACAGAAGGTTTGATATATATATATATATATATATATATATATATATTCAGTGGGTTCGAAAAGTATTATTATTATTTATTATTATAGCGCCATTTATTCCATAGCGCTTTACATGTGAGGAGGGGTATACATAATAAATATGTATTCAGACCACTTTACTTTTTTCACTCATTGCTTCATTGCAGCCATTTGGTAAATTCAAAAAAGTTCATTTTTGTTCTCATCACTGTGCACTCTGCACCCCATCTTGACTGAAAAAAACAGAAATGTAGAAATTATTACAAATTTATTAAAAAAGATAAACTGAAATATCACATGGTCATAAGTATTCAGACCATTTGATCAGTGTTGAGTAGAAGCACCTTTTGAGCTAGTACAGCCATGAGTCTTCTTGGGAATGATGCAACAAGTTTTTCACACCTGGATTTGGGGATCCTCTGCCATTCTTCCTTGCAGATCCTCTCCAGTTCCATCAGGTTGGATGGTGAATGTTGGTGGACAGCCATTTTCAGGTCTCTCCATAGATTCTCATTAGGGTTAAAGTCAGGGCCGTTACACAGTACATAGCAGGGGCACATTTATAAGATTATCTCAGCACAGGAACATTTTATTTAAACACACCCAATTATGTAAGTAATTATGCCAAGACCTTTTTATTAAAATCAACTTTTATACATTGGAAAACCCCTTGTAACTTGTCATAATTATGTAATTTTTTCCCATGGTGTAAATGCAACTATTTTCCTGACTCTGTTGTTGTTTTTCTCTTGTTTTGGCACCACTCCATTCCTGATGTATGGCCCTGTCTTTCCTGTATGTAAATCTCTCCTTTCAGTCAAGTGGGCATGGTCCTCAACTCTTCTTGATGACCACTAAAATTTGTCTAAAAAGACTAAATTTTTATATAGGGAAGAGAGGGTGTCAAATATCAGGAATGGATAGGCGCAAGAGCAAAAAATGTGAATGGTTCCATATTCTGGATGAACAGTGGCATTTACACCTGATAAAACAATGTAGATAATTATGGAAAGTGACTCATTAAGGCACCTACACTAGTAATTGATGATAATCCTACTGGTTTGATCCCTAGTTGTCTAGCGTTTCTTGTCTAAAGGTAATGTCACACTTAGCGATGCACCAGCGATCCCAACCAGCGATATGACGCGGTGGTCGTCATCACAGCAGGAAGCCCAGCAGGAAGCTGACGATGAGAAATGGTCCAGGACATTCTCGCGCGATCAGCAATAACCAGCGGGGGCCCTTTAAGGGCCTGTCACACTAAGCGATATCGCTAGCAATATCGCTATAACGTCACAGGTTTTTATGACGCTATAGCGATATTGCTAGCGATATCTCTATGTCTGATACTTACCTCCGACCACTCCCCCGCTGGTTATCGCTGATCGCGCAGGAACGTCCTGGGCCGTTTCTCATTGGGCGGCGCTTCCTGCTGGGCTTCCTGTGGCGCCAACGAGCGACGCGTGAACGCGGGTGGGAGGACGTCAGGATCGCCTCGTCTTACAGGTAAGTAGCGACCCCCGACCCCTGTTATGTCGCTGGTGAGATCTGCCTGTGTGGCAGCTCACTAGTGACCACTTAGCGATGCACCAGCGATCCTGACCACATCATATCGCTGGTCGGGATCGCTGGTGCATCACTAAGTGTGACAGTACCTTAAGTGTAAATATCTGATTAATATTATTATGGGGAAAATTCTTAAAACTCTTTTAATTTCATTAGTGAAGAATAAAGAGAAGAAAAGAGAAAGAGGCCATGCTTCTTTTCCAGATCTGGATGGACCATGGAAGTAATAGTTCCAATAAAGCTGAAGGTCGATACTCTTCAATGTTTTACATCAGATTTGCTACTGTCATATATTGAATATAGAATTGATTTTTTACACATCTTTTATTTCCACTCATCAATTTGAAATAGTACATCTTTGAATTATTTCTACCTAATTCCCCTTTACTACAATTCTCTTTAATGGCAATTCTCCAAATACACTAAAATGCAGCCAAATGAAACAAATTGAATATTTCTGTGCAGCTTCTCTCTTGTTGAGGTTTGTGACCTTTAACTTTCTCAATGGGACATCACATGTCAGTAAAAGCCTTGTGTACAGAGATTTGTACTCAATTACTATGCAAATTTTGGGAGCAGCTGTGGTTGAATCTGCTTTATTTATATCAGAACACTGGATTTCCTTGCAAAAGAAATAGTGATCGAGAATCCTTGTGATGTCATTCTGTTCATGTTTTAGCAAAGTTTTATAATAATTTTGTACTACCGAAAATTTGTTAATAAATTTAATTACATTAAACTAGACAGATATTTAACAACAGTTACACTGCAGAATTTAGAAAAATATTCAGAATTGAGAGTCCTCAGTGGTTGATACCTTTTAATGGCTAACTGAAAAGATGGTAACAAATTGCAAGATTTCGAGACTACTCAGGTCTCTTCATCAGGCATAGACTAATACAAAATCTGAAGAGTCACATATTTATGCACAATACATCACAGAAAAAATGCAATAGATGAGACAAGTGACTTGAAGCAGAATTGTCATTATGGGAGAGGGAGAAACATAAATATTGCTCCATTTCATAGATAAGGAGTTCGGATGTTTTATTGTCCTCTGATTGGGGTCTCCTAATGTGTTGTGATGCCCCCACACGGTCTTAGGAGCAAATTCCTTAATTGATGTAAAAAGACATAAATCCATGCGACACATTCATTCCAGCATTGAGAGTGTCAAAGGTCATCATAAATTTAAACTCACAGACTCTTCTCTCTCTCTGAGATGTGAAGTTACCTTTCAATGCCAGTAATTTCATATCCATGTTGCTGTGATCAGGCATACAAAAATGTTTTGCCACAGGTAGATCCATTCTTTTTTCTCTTATTGTGTGATGATGAGAATTCATCCTTGTTCTCAGTTTTTGCACGGTCTCCCCCACATATAGACCCCCAGTTGGACATTTAGTATAAATAATTAAGTACACCACATTAGATGTAATGCAGCTGAAAGTACCTTTGATCTTGTAGTCCTGATGTGAATTGGGGATCTTTATCTTGACCGTGGTAATTATGGATGGACAGGTTTTACATTTTTTCTGGTTGCAAGGAAAGGTTCCTCCAGCTGTTGGAGAGGACAGGGAGCTTCTGACAATGATGCTTCTTAGATTTAGGGGCTGCCTAAAGCACAGTAGTGGGGGTCTGGAAAAATGGATTGTAATTGGGCATCTTTTTGTAGTAAAGGTTGTAATTTCCGTGCAACTCCCCTTAGCACTTCCAGATTTGGGTTGTAGGTGACTACTAGAGGCACCCGGTTATTTTATTCTTTAGCTTTGTAATGTAGCAGGTGATTCATTGACATTTTAGTGGCTCTTGTAATTTGGTTTTCAATTGTTCTTGGATGGTAGCCCTGATTCAAAAAGGTCTTTTTGAGGCGACCAAGGTGTTTGTCTCTATCCATGGGGTTGGAACATATACAATTGTATCTGATGGCTTGGCTATAGATAATAGAGTTCTTTATGTGTTTTGGATGGAAACTGTCCCATTTAAGGTATGTTGGATGGTCGATTGGCTTCCGATACAGGGATGTCTCTATTTTGTTGTTTTTTAGCTTAATGATGGTGTCAAAAAGTTAATCTCAGTGCTGGAGTAGTTGAGTGTTAAATTGATGGTGGGATGAAATTGATTAAACTGTTCGTGGAACTTCTTTAGCTGTTGCTCAGAGTCCTTCCAGATGATTAAAATATCATCAATGAAGTGGTAGTAGGCCAGGGGCCTGATGGGGCATGAGGACAATAAGTCGTTTTCAAGCTTAGCCATGAAAAGATTTACATACTGTGGAGCCATTTTACTTCCCATAGTTGTGCCAGTCTCCTGTAGATAGATTTTGTTGTCAAATTCAAAGTAATTGTGGGTGAGGATGAATTTTATAAGTTTCACCACAATGGATTTTTGAATTTTATAAGTTTCTTTTCAATGGATCTACCTGTGGCAAAACATTTTTGTACGCCTGATCACAGCAACATGGATATGAAATTACTGGTATTGAAAGGTAACTTCACATCTCAGAGAGAGAGAAGAGTCTGTGAGTATAAATTTATGATGACCTTTGACACTCTCCATGCTGGAATGAATGTGTTGCATGGATTTATGTCTTTTTACATCAATTAAGGAATTTGCTCCTAAGACCGTGTGGGGGCATCACAACACATTAGGAGACCCCAATCAGAGGACAATAAAGCATCCAGACTCCTTATCTATGAAATGGAGCAATATTTATGTTTCTCCTTCTCCCATAATGACAATTCTGCTTCACGTCACTTGTCTCATCTATTGCATTTTTTCTGTGCTGTATTGTGCATAAATATGTGACGCTTCAGATTTTGTATTAAGGGCATGTCACACTAAGAGATATCGCTAGCAATATCGCTATAACTAGTGACGTTATAGCGATATTGCTAGCGATATCGCTGTGTCTGATACTTACCTACGACTGACTCCCCCGCTGGTTATCGCTGATCGCGCGAGAACGTTCAGGACTGTTTCTCGTCGTCAGCTTCCTGTGGCGCTTCCTGCTGTGAAGACGAGCGACGCGTGGAGCCGGGCGGGAGGACGCAGGATCGCCTGGTGTGACAGGTAAGTAGCGATCCCCGTCCCCAGCGATGTCGCTAGTGAGATCTGCCTATGTGGCAGCTCACTAGCGACCACTTAGCGATGTACCAGCGATCCTGACCGCGTCATATCGCTGGTCGGGATCGCTGGTACATCGCTAAGTGTGACAGTACCTTAAGTCTATGCCTGATGAAGAGACCAGAGTAGTCTCGAAAGCTTGCAATGTGTTACCATCTTTTCAGTTAGCCATTAAAAGGTATCAACCACTGAGGACTCTCAATTCTGAATATTTTTCTATCTACTGGCTAACACAGTACAAAGATATACATCTTTCCTGCAGAATTTAGGACATTTACATCCTGCCCACAGGAGTGTCCATCTAAAGAGTCAGAAATGCTACAAAATGCCCATCTATGGTTGTGGTTTTACTGGCATTCGACCTTTTGCAGCCCATTTCACAAAACTGTCAAAGGAGAATCTGGACTTTGTCCAAAATGTGATTGATAGACTAAAACAAATGTGTAGTCTGACCTTCTCTTGACCTAAAGGCATAATTTGAAGCCACTATTCCCCAAAGTGAGCTCTATAAAGGTGTCTAATAGATCATGCATTTTTAGAATACTGTTGTATGTTTATATAAAAATGGAGAATTTTAGTCTTTTTAGACCCCAGAATTAGAGATGAGTACATTGATTAGTAATTAGGGATGGACGTGTAGCATTGTTTCTCCAGTCTCCCCGAGCATGCTCGGGTGATCTCCGAGTATTTTGGCGTGCTTGGAGATTTCGTTATTGTCGTCTAAGCTGCATGATTTGCGACTTGTAGACAGGCTGAATACATGTGGGAATTCGCCAACACACAGACATTCCACACATGCAAATATTCAACCAACAGCTATGCAAAGGTGTATGGGGGGCTTCAGTGTGTCAAATATTCATTGAGATGTTTGCAGGTGTGCCTTCTATCTTTTCATTGCTTGCCGCTGTAGCAATGTTAGATGAAAAGAAGTATGGCTTCAATATAATCATGGGTTTGTAGCCTGTAATAAGGGAAACACATAGAAGTGCAAACCATGGGACATAATCAAGACTGTATGCAAACTTGTTTCGAAATAATTACAAATGGTGGCATAGTCAAGGGATTGCCGACTGTCTGATATCACTTGTGTTATAGTAATTTGTCTGGCTAGTATTCAAAACTGACCAAAATATCAATCTGTGTAATACATAAAAACTTCAGAAATCAATTGCCATGTGTGTGTTTTTCCTCATCAGAGGTCTTCAGTGCTTAATATTGAAGAGCACAGCTCCTGTACGCTTCCTTTAATATTCAGTGCAGGAGATTTATGAATCTGCATTAGCTTTCTCTGAAGTCATTTTTACTCCCAGTAGGCCAGTAGTGAAATGTTTATTTCATTTGCTCATTCATATCTTTTGTTCAGAACCAAGAAAGTCCTTTAAATTTACATGCTCAGGACTTTTGCGAGCAAATGTTCTTGTTTTTACATAAAACTTACCATCCTATAATTAAAAGATTAAAACAACTTTGTCAATCTCTTTTGATTAAGATCAGCAAGCCAACAAAAATATTTGCTTCTGCAGTTACCATCTGTCATTCTGACAATTTTAAAGACCTGCAGCCTAAGCAAGTTTGCCTTTTTTTAGAATAAATTGGCATTGTGGCATGTACGGACCACAAGAGCCAGAACGTTACATTTAGCCTTACAGGATTTTTACAAACTAAATTTAAATACGAACTCTGCAACTTTATGTATCCCATAGAGACTATGACCTGCGCACATTTTGCGGGGATGCTTATATCAGTGTTGAACAATAAAAAATAGAAGGAAAAAATATAGTAGATCAGAACATACAAGGGGGATATGTGGTTGAAAAAACTATGGGGGCGAGTCCTCAAGATATTTTCATATCAAAATTTGTCATAAAACATATGGATTTCCACAAAAATGTTGTGATTTTTGGAATTTTCATGCCATCTTAAATGGGCGGATCTGGAGAGGAGGCAGGTGGGACATGGTGTGGAGACACCTGCCAGTCAAGCTCAACAAAAGTGTGCTCAGCCCCGAGGCGCAAGGCAGTGCATGTCACTTAGATGCACTAAATGAATGAATTTGATGCATTATACTTCAGGAAGCCCTTCATTGAGATTGTCATGTACAATATCAGTCTTGACTTGAATGGGGTTTCCGACCTTAGGCTACGAGTCTGCACTCACTTTTTGTGTTTGCAGACTTGTGAATACTCACATCGTGCACACTGTTCTCCGTCAGGATTTTCCGATGCTGGTGCCGGGAGCGGGTGGTCATGTAACCGCAAGTATGCAAATTGCATACTTCTGGCCACTTTTCGACTTGGATTGAGCGAAGCTGCTCATGTCCAGTTGGCACATGTCCACATATATGCAAATCATATACTTGCGGTCCCAGGCTCGTTCTCCTGCCGCCGGAGTTGTAGCGTCTTCACAGCCTCCAGTACACACAATGTGAGGATTCACAAGTCTACAGTTACATGAAATGACTGAAGATTTGTAGCCTAAGGCTGGACAACCCCCTTCATGAATCGGCCCCTATTTCTAGAGAACATCTTCAAAAGCTTATTTCTTTATTAATTACAAAGTGATGTTAATAATAAATTAAAATAAATGAATAAAGCACTACTGTAAAGTACAAATTCCAAATGTATTAGACCAGGGTTCCCTAACTCCAGTCCTCAAGACCCACCAACAGATCATGTTTTTAGGATTTCCTTAGATAATTGCTTCACCTGTGCAATACAAAGGAAATCCTGAAAACATGATCTATTTGTGGGCCTTGAGGACTGGAGTTGGTGAACCCTGTATTAGACAATAGTATAGAATGTTCCAGTGCCCTTTAAGAGGCAAACCTAAGTTTTTATCATGAGCATCTATGCCTCTATTATTGAATCCCATTAGGTTTTTTTTGCCTTGGCAGCAGCTGCCTGACGCAAGTCACTCAACTTGAGTTTTCTGTCCACCCATAAAACCAAGTCTTTATCAGTGACAGTTTTATCCAGGGTTTTACTATTTAGCACGGAATTGTACCTTCTATTTCCTCAGCTCATGTGACCTTACTTTTATCTATGCTAAACATCCATTTCCATTCCTTAAGCCATAAGGATTTATTACTGCCTAGCTGTCTGTTGACAAAGGAACTACCCAATGAAAGAAGAGTAGAACTTTGTGCCAAGCTTAAATAATGAATGCAATTTACTAATAAGATGCATTTTGGGCTCATTGAGCATTTTCAAGAAAAATGGAACTTTCTTGGCTTTCTCTATGAGATGCTATGAATTCTTGTAATGCCCCAGGTTGCAGACATATTCTAAGAATTAGTACCAAGGCGTTCCAAGATTGTCATACGCATCTCAGCTATTTGCCCTGAACTTATTCTACATGCGGGTTTGGACAAGTATGCATGTTTTCTGTATGGAGAGAAAACGAGAAAATGCCTTTTGGACACCTTATCTCCCCAAGAACAAAAGGATCGGGCATTTAAATTCATTATCTGTCAGATGTTTGTCCAGTCCCTGTGAAATCATAAAAATATAATAAAAGTTATTGCCATCCTCAGGGGGTGCAAGAGAAAAGAAAAAGATCCATCAGTCAGAAAGAGATTTCTTTTTATTGTGCACTGTAAAGTGTTTTTGTTCATTGCCATTACCACCATTAAATGTCATTTACGAGAATCCTGTTAAAGGTAAATAGGAACAATACTTTGCTTTATAGAAATTCTCCTTACACGGCATCTTGGGTAGGATGGAGAATGAAAATCTCTTTATAATAAAATGGAATTGCTATTGTGACTGGTCTAAACAAAAGTGATTTAATGTATACTGTAAGTAGAAACTTGTTTAGGAATTTCTTCCCAGTATTCGATGCCGTCTGTTGCTTCTCTATTTATAAATCTATTTCTATTCCCGTCTATACGATCTTATACTTCAACGTCATTGACACCAATCTTGTTGGGTCAATTCAATTACTGCACCTTTACACCATCCCCCATTACAAATACTCGGCTGCTTTATACCTAGTTTTTCCTCTTGTCTCTATCTAAACTGTATGATTTTCTGGCATGGTGTGTCTGCCCTAGGTATCATTTATATACAAATTATCGATACAAGTGCAAAGATGTAATTTATGTAGGAGTATTATTCTATATTTAATTTTGACGCAGCATGGGAAACCGGTAGATGCAAGTTTTATATATATTTTAGATATTATATACAAAAATATTTATTTTTTATATATTCTTAGTATATACAGTGGGGCAAAAAAGTATTTAGTCAGTCAGCAATAGTGCAAGTTCCACCACTTAAAAAGATGAGAGGCGTCTGTAATTTACATCATAGGTAGACCTCAACTATGGGAGACAAACTGAGAAAAAAAAATCCAGAAAATCACATTGTCTGTTTTTTTTTCATTTTATTTGCATATTATGGTGGAAAATAAGTATTTGGTCAGAAACAAGCAATCAAGATTTCTGGCTCTCACAGACCTGTAACTTCTTCTTTAAGAGTCTCCTCTTTCCTCCACTCATTACCTGTAGTAATGGCACCTGTTTAAACTTGTTATCAGTAAAAAAAGACACCTGTGCACACCCTCAAACAGTCTGACTCCAAACTCCACTATGGTGAAGACCAAAGAGCTGTCAAAGGACACCAGAAACAAAATTGTAGCCCTGCACCAGGCTGGGAAGACTGAATCTGCAATAGCCAACCAGCTTGGAGTGAAGAAATCAACTGTGGGAGCAATAATTAGAAAATGGAAGACATACAAGACCACTGATAATCTCCCTCGATCTGGTGCTCCATGCAAAATCCCACCCCGTGGGGTCAGAATGATCACAAGAACGGTGAGCAAAAATCCCAGAACCACGCGGGGGGACCTAGTGAATGAACTGCAGAGAGCTGGGACCAATGTAACAAGGCCTACTATAAGTAACACACTACGCCACCATGGACTCAGATCCTGCAGTGCCAGACGTGTCCCACTGCTTAAGCCTGTACATGTCCGGGCCCGTCTGAAGTTTGCTAGAGAGCATTTGGATGATCCAGAGGAGTTTTGGGAGAATTTCCTATGGTCTGATGAAACCAAACTGGAACTGTTTGGTAGAAACACAACTTGTCGTGTTTGGAGGAAAAAGTATACTGAGTTGTATCCATCAAACACCATACCTACTGTAAAGCATGGTGGTGGAAACATCATGCTTTGGGGCTGTTTCTCTGCAAAGGGGCCAGGATGACTGATCCGGGTACATGAAAGAATGAATGGGGCCATGTATCGTGAGATTTTGAGTGCAAACCTCCTTCCATCAGCAAGGGCATTGAATATGAAACGTGGCTGGGTCTTTCAACATGACAATGATCCAAAGCACACCGCCAGCGCAACGAAGGAGTGGCTTCGTAAGAAGCATTTCAAGGTCCTGGAGTGGACTAGCCAGTCTCCAGATCTCAACCCTATAGAAAACCTTTGGAGGGAGTTGAAAGTCCGTGTTGCCAAGCGAAAAGCCAAAAACATCACTGCTCTAGAGGAGATCTGCATGGAGGAATGGGCCAACATACCAACAACAGTGTGTGGCAACCTTGTGAAGACTTACAGAAAACGTTTGACCTCTGTCATTGCCAACAAAGGATATATCACAAAGTATTGAGATGAAATTTTGTTTCTGACCAAATACTTATTTTCCACCATAATATGCAAATAAAATGAAAAAAAAACAGACAATGTGATTTTCTGGATTTTTTTTTCTCAGTTTGTCTCCCATAGTTGAGGTCTACCTATGATGTAAATTACAGACGCCTCTCATCTTTTTAAGTGGTGGAACTTGCACTATTGCTGACTGACTAAATACTTTTTTGCCCCACTGTATATAATAACTATACATATATATATATATATATATATATATATATACATACACATGTGGTCAAAATTGTTGGTACCCTTTGTTTAATGACAGAAATAAGTGACAGAAATAACTTGAATCTGACAAAAGTAATAATAAATCAAATATCTCTGAAAATGAGCAAATGAAAGTCAGACATTGCTTTTCAACCATGCTTCCACAGAATTTAAAAAAATGAAACTCATGAAATAGAACTGGACAGATATGATGGTACCCTTAATTTAATATTTTTTTGCACAGCCTTTTGAGGCAATCACTGCAATGAAACAATTCCTGTAACTGTCAATGAGACTTCTGCTCCTCTCGACATGTATTTTGGCCCACTCCTCAAGAGCAAACTGCTTCAGTTGTCTCGTGTTTGAAGGTTGCCTCTTCCAGATGGCATGTTTCAGCTCTTTCCATAGATGCTCAATAGGATTTAAGTCACTGCTCAATAGGATTAAGTCAGGGCTCATAGAAGGCCACTTCAGAATAGGCCAATCTTTTCCTCTTAGCCATTCTTGGGTGTTTTTAGCTGTGTGTTTTGGGTCATTATCCTGTTGCAAGACCAATGAACTGTGACTGAGACCAAGCTTTCTGACACTGGGCAGCACATTTCTCTCTAGAATCCCTTCATAGTCTTGAGATTTCATTGTACCCTGCACAGATTCTAGACACCCTGTGCCAGATGCAGCAAAGCTGCCCCAGAACATAACAGAGCCTCCTCCATGTTTCACTGTAGGGACAGTGTTCTTTTCTTGATATGCTTCATTTTCCATCTGTGAACAAAGAGCTGATGTGCCTTGCCAAACTGTCCATAGGACATTCTCCAAGAAGCTTTGTGGCTTGTCAACATGTAGATTGGCAATTTCCAGTCTGGCTTTTCTATGATTTTATTTCAACAATTGTGTCATCCTCGGTCGTCTCCCATGAAGTCCACTTTGGCTCATACAATGACGGATGGTGCGATCTGACATTGACGTTCCTTGAACTTGAAGTTCACCTTTAATCTATTTAGAAGTTTTTCTGGGCTCTTTTGTTACCATTCTTTTTATCCGTCTCTTTGATTTGTCATCAATTTTCCTTCTGCAGCCACGTCCAGGTAGGTTGGATACAGTCCCATGGATCTTAAATTTATGAATAATATGTGCAACTGTAGTCACAGGAGCATCAAGCTGCTTGGAGATGGTCTTATAACTTTTACCTTTAACATGTTTGTCTATAATTTTCTTTCTAATCTCCTGAGACAACCCTTTCCTTCGCGTCCTCTGGTCCATGTTGAGTGTGAAACACACCATGTCGCCAAGCAGCACAGTGAGTATCTGTAGCCCTCTATACAGGCCACTCACTGATTCCAAGATTGTAGACACCTGTGATGCTAATTAGTGGACACACCACGATTTAACATGTCCCTTTTGTCACATTATTTTCAGGGGTGCTATCATTTCTGTCCAGGCCTATTTCATGAGTTTTATTTTTTTTTTTAATTCTGTGAAAGCATCGTTGAAAAGCAATGTCTGACTTTCATTTGTTCATTTTCATAGATTTTTTATTTATTATTACTTTTGTCAGATTCAAGTTATTTCTGTCACCATTGTGGGTTTTTCTGTCATTAAACGAGGGGTACCAACAATTTTGACCATGTGTCTATATGTGCATTATAAACAAAAATATTTATTTTTAAGATATTTTTAGCATATACTGTATATGTAATAAGTATACATATATATATATAAATAAATATATCTATGTATGTATATATATATATATACTTATATATTTCTATATAGTTTATATATAGTTTTTATATACAATAGTATTTATTTTAATATATTACATATAAATATATATTTTTTTATTTATTTATTATTTTTTAAATATATTCATACATTTCTTCAGATCTTTCCTTATGTAGTATACATTTTGGTTTATATATGAACATTTTCTTCCTACAGATGATTGGTCCAATAGTTTGATTGAGGTATACTTCAGAGTTGACCGCTGACAGCTATGTTGGCTCTGTGGGAACAGGAGTAATTGGTCCCATTGTAACCAAATAAATATCTGTTATTCCCCAGGAAAATCAGTGATTACATTATCACTAATTATCATCATTATCTCGCAGTGCCATAAATATTTGAATAATTACATATCATAATTCTTGGTAGTTTTGACCGATCTACTATCACAAAAATGGCAATTCTAACTTGGATTTTTCATGCATCCAAGATTATCATTCTACAATTGACAGTCATCACTACCATGAGACAATAGCAACAAATTCCACATGAAAGGTGCATTTTTTTTCATAGAATAAGCCAAGTAATCTTTTAGCATTCCTGAGCGTAGTATTGGATTTTATATTGATATTTTGTATCATCGATGAAGTGAAAATCAACATAAGAGAAAAATCTAAACATGCCAATATACTTTATGTAGTGAAGATTTGGGCTATATGGAAGGGACAGAAATGTCAATGAACCAGTAAAAGTAAGATACGTCAATATGTGTTAGTCTTGAAAGAAACTTGTTATGTTACTCATGATGTCTGATCTAGTAACAAAGTATAGAGTAAAAGAAGTCGAACAGATTGATATACAGCTTTCTGGGAAAAGATTCAGTATGACTTGTATACATAAATACTTGCTCTTTTTATGCTAGGAGTCCAGAGGGAGGTTCTAAATCTATAACTGAGTAGGACCGCCCACTGGAGTCCTAAGCAAAGAAAAATTATAATGAATAAAATATGTCACATTTACTATATTTTTGTAGAATATTATATCAATCTTCTAAGCTTCTTCTGCTCTATACCAACAGATGGGACTGCATGCTCATATGGCAGATTCCTTTTAAAAATGATTAAATTAAAGAACATGGCCACTTTATTCTTGAGGTGAGTGATAGCCACTCCTGAGCACTGTGAGCACTGTTTCTAAAAAAAAAAAAGGAAACCATGTTCTTTTAGCTTTGTACATCACCGATTTTTCTTAAGAATGACATGACACTGATGAAAGCAGGCTCCGTTCTACGCCGACTTTGTAGCCGGAGTAATGCCGGTGAGACTTCTGTTCTTCATCTTTTATCATTCTTTTCATTTGCCATTTTCGCAGACTAGTAATTTTCCTGTAGAAGTTTATAAGCACAAAAATAGCACTCAATTATACATTGTCATTATTAGGAGGTAGTCCCGCGCTACACATCCTATTTTCTCTTCAGCTCTGCGTTGATGTGATTTGCGGTATGTTCACATCGAGTCCTCACGTAATTACGGTGCAGCTCACTCAGTGCTTCAATGTCGCGGACCGTTGTCATTGTCATTGATTGAGAACTCAGATTCCTACTTCTTAAGAAGATGTAGTGCTAGATCATGACAAAAGAAGCAAGAACCATGATAAGGTGGATGACATGACCTGTATTTATTTGTTTACAATGACTCCTATGCAGTTATCGGTGTCTCGAGCTCCTGGAAAGATGGCTTCAATTTCAGATTTAAAACATGGATCAAGGAATGTTACCCACTCATATTCTCTGTCAAACTTGTCAGTTGCTCTTGAGGCTGCAAGCAGCTCAGGAGCTATGTATTATATCAATGTTACTGCCAGAGTATATCTATTTTTCCTATACTATATTTTGATGTTTTCCTGTAGAAATCTGTAGATGTCAGATGCCTAAAAAGTGTTTGAACAAAAAAAAAAGTACTGACGCTGGCTATCTTGTGACCTTCGCTCTATCAAATTTATCAATTAGTTTATTAATATATTTTATATGTTTCCAATTATAACTCAGATAGATAGATATTTTTTCCTGAAAATAAGACCTAGCATGAGTTTAAAGGATTTTTGGAGCATGCTTGAAATATAAGCCCTATTCCAAGAATACCGTAAGACCTAGTTATAGTCAGAGATGGTGTTAGGTGGAAGGGAGGAATGAGGAATTTCTCAGGATTCCCACTCTCTTCGGTTGCCCCCTCAGTGCTTCTATTCCAAAGTGGCATAAGGACCTTTGGTGGCATCACGGTCATGTGACTTTGATGTCACCAGAGGTCCTTTAACTGCAGGAGTCTAGAGGAACTGAAGAGACCACAGGTTGGCATGTACCACATGTGCAATATGGGTATATACATGTGTAAATATCTTGTATAGAAGAAAGAGAGGTGGCGCTCACTGGTCTTAGAAGTCCATACTTTATTGATGGCAATTAAAACATGCTGGCGGGTAGAATGGGAACAGGAGTCTGCGAGCGACTCCTGTTCCCACTCTCCCCACCAGCATGTTTTAATTGCCATCAATAAAGTATGGACTTCTGAGACTGGTGAGCACCACCTCTCTTTCTTCTATATAAGATATCTATGCCTGACTACAATGGTTGAGCACCCGAGAGTCCAGTTGAATGCCTGCATATCCACTCAGATGGCTGTGACATTATCAAATGATTGCATATCACATTGTCATTGGAGCTAAAAAGTTTTTGTGGTGCGGATTATTTCTGTTTTCTAATATACATGTGTATGTATAGTATGAGCAGTATGTGTATATATATACGCACATGTGGATGTGCAGTCTTCGTGTGTGTATATACATGTACAGTGTGTGTTTATATAAAGGGTGGGCCATTTATATGGATACACCTGGGTAGGCCATTTATAAAGTTGGATCCAAAATGGTCGACATCAAAAAGGCCGCCATGGTCGCCAAACATCTTGAAAAGTTTTCTCCCTCACATATACTAATGTGCCACAAACAGGAAGTTGATATCACCAACCATTCCCATTTTATTTAGGTGTATCTATATAAATGGCCCACCCTGTATACATGTGTATGTTCAGTGTGTGTACACATTTATACGTGCAGTGTGTGTACAAATGTGCATGTACAGTGTTGGGGTGATGACATGATTGCATTTGAATAAATGTATATTTTTTTGTCTAAGAATAAATGTGGATTGTTGATCATGGAAAAAATAAAACATCCCCTGAAAATATTCCCTAACCCAAACTCTGGAGCAAAAAGAATAATATATGGCCCTGGCTTATTTTCAGGGAAACGATAGATGGATGGATGGATGGATGGATGGATAGATGGATGGATGGATGGATGGATGGATGGATAAATGGATGGATAGATGGATGGATGGATGGATGGATGGATAGATGGATGGATGGATGGATGGATGGATAGATGGATGGATGGATGGATGGATGGAAGGATGGAAGGGTAAATAGATATGATATGACCTAGTTTTATCAAACTGGAATGAAAGCTGGTCTTTCTGCTCCAACATACTGTCACAAGTACACATGTATCTCATATGCTGCTTTCTTCCATTAGGTTGATTATTTTCAGCTACGCTGAATCAATATCTTAGCCACTTCATTTAGCATATACGTCTCCGCTACATGTAAAAGGAATATTACATACCGATCACAGAAGAGATTGGAGTTATTGTAGATGCATGAGAATGATATAATCATGATGCACAATGATACTCTACTTTTTCTCTTGTGTGACATGATACTTGTCAATACACATTGTTTCTTCTCCCATGAATGTGAAATGTTAGGATACTATGGCTGACACACCATGACATACAAGGCTGTTCCTTTGTAAAAGCTCCCTCATCATATTGACCCAAACTACAAGAGAAGTTTTGGTTGCTTCCGCCTTTCTGGTCTGTCACAACCTTTTGATCTCGCCTAGTTGAGGACCAGCTACAATTAGTTTTTATTGGCATTCTGAAATCATTATAAGTAAGAAATATTGATCCAATTAAGTAGCATTTGGAGCTGTAATAGCTGCATCTCATTTGTGCTTTAATGTGCTGCACAGAATACTATGAAGACATTTCTCTTTGTTTCTCCATTCACAAGCTATTTTCTTTACAGTTGTTTGTGGGTGGCGTAATGAAATATCATGGCAGGAGTTATGTTTTCTGCATATTTAATGTGTTTTCTTCATATTTTTTGTTGTATTGTACCATAACATAGCACCATACATCCAACGGAAATGAATTGGTTTTTATTTCAGGGAGAATTAGTGGACACATAGGACTCTTAAGCCAGGATCACACATGCGAGAAACACGGCCGAGTCTCGCATGTTAATACCCGGCACTACCATCTATACTCGGATCGGAGTGTCACATAGCAATTCATGGAGCCACATGCTCCACTCCCCAGTGCCGGTGGCAGTGTCAGGTATTAATATGTAAGACTCGTCCGTGTTTCTCGCATGTGTGATCCTGGCCTTAGGCTTTTTTTCTACTTTTGGGTTAGTCACATGATAAGTAACACTTTTTAGCCATTTTTGAAAGTCTTGTATTTGGACATAGACATGGCCTTACACTTTAGGTAACAGCTTAGCAGACAGTTCTTCTTGATCCTATCATACACATGTACATTCAGCTTCGCAGAGCATGCTTGAGTTCTAAATGAGAACAGCTGAGTAAGTTGGTGCTATCTCCGAAAACAAAGGATTGGGAATGTTGAAATTAAACAGACCGATCATTATTTTCCCATAGCAAAGAGACAGTGGAGAATCAGAACACTGGCATATATAGTAGATGGTTGACCATCCCACCAAAATCGTGAGTTTTTCATGAGACATTTCTTTACGCCTTACTCAGAACATATAGACATAAATGATCTGGAACCTTCTAGTCTTTGATGTGACGATCTAACTACCACAGTGACCAATTACAATGTAACTATGTGTAATATGCAACTACACCATTGAAAAGGATTACTTATTCAATACACATTACATGTGTGAATAATCACTAATTATCTGCATAAATTCTACCAAAGATTGTGAATATGCACTTAAATCTTCAATAAAAACACATTTTATTAATACATAAAGATAAAAATATATTTGACAGAGGATTAAAAAATATATAGAGGGAATCAAATCCTAAACAGGAAACATCACAGGGAAACATATAGGAGGTGGGTATAATAAATGGTGATTTCCCTGAATAAAGTTTTAAGATTTTGAATATAAAATCTCCTTGAGAAAGCCACCTGGCGAAACGTATGTTGGAGTTCCAGGGTGTTCATGTTTGGTAACTTCTTTTCCCTGAAATAACGAAATATGGATATTTACTGTAGTATATTTGCTGTGGTGTCTGTATATAATTATCTATTCACTATTAACGTAAGGATGCACACTGATTTAGGATGACAGATAGCTATTGAAAACATATCGGTCCCTATTTCCTTTGATGTAATGCTATAAAGCTGAAATGTGTTTCATTATTGATCTTTGTTGTGCTGCATAAGTATGAAATGTGGAATTGAATGGAAAGTGTTTCTTTAAATTAACTTTTTTGCTAAACGGTGGCCCATTCATGGAGATGGTAAATTATTTTATTAAAATAGATAACAAACAATAAGGGAGTCATGAAGTCATTGCTTTCTTGGCGTTTTCTAAGCCACTTCCCAGCTGTTGCCACATGCGGATGCTAGTGCACTAGTGACAATTCATGGCACTAAAGAGGTGTTTTCAAGCATGAAAGTTATCTCTTATCCAAATATCCAAAGGAAAAACCTTATGGTCGTAGGGTGTCCGACCCCTGTGTGCCCCACCATTCGAAAAAAAACATGGCTCTGATGAACCTAGACTGAATGGAACAAAGTTCAATCATACACATTATCATTTCATTCACTATTAACGGAAGCAGCAGTGATTGCCGAGTGCAGCACTTGGCTGTTCTTTGGGGCTCCTAGTGGAATGATAGAATGATTGGAGAAGTAGTGCACATGATCACCCCCCCCCCTGTATTCAGCCTGGGTTTCTTCTTAAAGAGTAGCCAAACTTTTTTTAATTTTCTTATCCTTCAGACTTTGCAATGTTATGAACTATTGTAGTGTGCTTCATTACCTTATTTTGCTTCCCTGTCTTCAAAGCAATATGATGTGGTGGTATTTCAATGCCTTGTTTATGTTGCTTTAGAAGCTCCTTTCAGCTGCTGCTTGGTAAAATTCATACACTATATCCAAATTATAAGACAGTAAGCATTTGCCAATCTTGCAAAAATGAAGATAAACAGAGACACTCAGTCCTGTTCTCATACTGTTTGAATATCCTGTAAGGCTCTTTCTTAGCAGCAGTTGAAAGAAGCTTCTAAAGGAGCTTTTCAGAAATTCAAAACTTTGCAATGTTTCTGGGATAAGTAAATAAAAAAAAGTTTTATTACTCTTTATTTTTTTCTTCCATTTTTGTACTCAGTGTCGCACCACATTACAACTACTAAATATTATTTGGGTAAATGTATCTCTCATCCTCCAAAAAAATAAAAGGGGGAGAAAGGGCGCTTCCAATGCGTAGGTCTGTATGGAAAGTAGATGAGTGCACAGCAAGTGTTAGGCTCACCTGAAAGGGTTGTGAGAGTCACAACACCTATAATCGCATAAAACAGCTGCAGCAGTCAGCACGAGGTCCAAGGACTTGGTACAAAGAGAAGGCTGGTGGTGCAATAAGAGACTGCGCTGCTGTGGTAGAATTCAAGATATCTTTATTGCCAACGCATTTCCTGAGCCAGTCCCAGCTCACTTCATCAGGGCATGTTACAGAAGATCATTGCAGAGGTATATATACATAAAAAAAAGGGGGAGACGCCAAGAATAGTGGGGTGACATGTCAGCATGGATACATATACATGATTCATGTATATGTATCCATGCTGATGTGTCACCCCACTATTCTTGGTGCCTCCCCTTTTTTTTTTCTTTTTTTATGTATATATACCTCTGCAATGATCTTCTGTAACATGCCCTGATGAAGTGAGCTGGGACTGGCTCAGGAAACGCGTTGGCAATAAAGATATCTTGAATTCTACCACAGCAGCGCAGTCTCTTATTGCACTACCAGCCTTCTCTTTGTATCCTCCAAAAAAAATGGGATTTCTTTAGTAAGTAAAACTTAATAAAAAGAGAAGATGGTATGAATTAACAGTGTTTGTCACAATTCAAACCTCTTATTACTAATTTCCAATAAATGCTATAAGATACAATCATATATCTCTTTTGGATAGTGATGAGCGAGTTTACTCGTTACTTGAGATTTCCCGAGCATATGCGGGTGATCTCCGAGTGTTTGGATGTGCTCAGAGATTTAGTTTCTGTCGCCGTAGCTGCATTATTTGCGGCTGCTAGACAGCCTGAATACATGTGGTGGTTGCCTGTTTGTTAGGAAATCCCCACATGTATTCAGGCTGTCTAGCAGCCGCAAGTCATGCAGCTACAGCAACAGAAACTAAATCTCTGAGCACATCCAAGCACTCGGAGATCACCCGAGTATGCTCGGGAAATTTCCAGTAACGAGTACACTCGATCATCACTATTTTTGGATAAATAAATATCTATGGAGTCCAAAGATTAATAATATATAGCTAGAGAAGCAACAGCAATCTCCTACCACAATACTACCACATCCTAAAGAATAAACAAATATACCAAAATTGGTAGTTTTAAAACTTAACTTTTATTCCTAAGTTTTTCTCAAAAAATGGCTTTCACCATTATGCAAAAGATAATGCCAGAAAAGACTGGTTTACATCCCTGTCAAGGATATTTTTTACAAACCCATCAACTCCCTGTATGAGAAAGCAATCTATCTCAATGATATAAAAAATTGGACAAACTCAGCCCCACCAATTTTAAATACATATCATGTGGAGCTCAAGAAAAACGGTCCAAATAAACAGTTCAAAAGAAGTTAAAGGACCAATCTCACCCATTTCTGGTAGTGCCAGTCGTCCTTTATCTAATTCATAGAGTCGGGGTCCATCTATTGTCCCTACCAGTCCCTATCATGGACTGATCCTGACCCCCAAGACTCCTGCCCTTACAAGGACAGTCCACAGCTAGCCCTGCCACTAGCCAGCCCTGGACTGACCCTGCGTGCCTCTCGATGCGTTTCCTCAGTGACTTGATTCATCAGAGGAATGGCACATATCTTTCCTTCTATTAGGAGTAACAGGCAGCATGTCCCACCAGGAACAGCATAGAGGTAATGGCAATGATTAGGTGCAGGAAATGAACAGTTCCAACATCCTCCTTCTAGGTCTACTTTAGCCAAAGTTACCAAAGTCCTATATTTCATTGTTCAGGAACCGAATTGTACTATTAAAGGAAAGTAGGACATCTTGTGCGCAAGTATATGTTCTTTGAGAACCTTTCTTATATGACGTACAACGGAGTATCATAATATTAATCAATGCATACCCACTTTACACATTCTGAGTACTTGGTCCCAAACATACAGTAGTATCACAATGTTTTTTCTTGATTAGAAACCTTGATAGTTGCTTGCAAGGTTCTCTGAGAAATGTGATGCTTTTTTACACTTTGTAATAAATCTTCGCGCGTAAGCACAGACAAAATGCAAATAGCAGAATTGACTATATCAACAGAGAGTCTTGCACTTTATGATGATGATCTCATAAAGAGTGGGAGAGGAAGAGCAAAAGAATATTGAATGCTATCAAGTGTGAAACACCTAATAAAATAACCTGTAATGACAGTTTTTATTAATATAATATAAACTGCAACCACCGTGGAACAAAGCTACATTTAATAAATGTGCTAAATGAGAAAATATGGGGGGAAAGACAAGGGAAATCCAGACATGCCAACTAATGTCGTACACAATATATAAGATTATATAGACTATAGGAGAGTAAAATGGAGAAATTGTCCATGGGACTCTACGATCTATGGGCAATCTTCAGGATTTGGCCACCTGTGAAGCAGACTAACCAATATTTTATGGCTACCGATTTACCAACTTTGGGCAATATTATTTGGGTAGGCATCATTGGTGGAATTTGGACACAAGATTTTTTATCACAACTTTTTTTGTTTATCTGTCCTCCAAGAATAAGCCAATAGCAAATGCAGATGTTTTTCAGAGGTTTTCATAGACCATTAGCTGGTCCTGTCTGCATGTGATCGACATGATCTACACGATCTTCATGAAATGCAGGCGCTACTCCAGGTTTGCATGTTACGTGAATGACCAGTAGGGTTCATGTACTGCTTAGACACGATGGCTCTATCTCAAGGTTGCCGTCAACCTACATTGAATCAGGTAGTTTTGCATACAACATAAACGAGAGAGAACAGATGAATATTTTGGAATAAGAAATATTAATAGATGACACTGAAATGTATCAACTATGATATAACTCTAATGAACAGGTGATTTTCTTTAAAGAAGCACTCCTACAAAAGTTTGTTATCGGCTAAACCTGTATAAATGTATGCGCAGTGTATTAAAGGGATTGTCCAGTACTTCAACATTGATGGCTTCTCCTTAGGAGAGGTCATCAATGTCTGATCAGTGAGAGTACGACGCCCGGCACCTCCACCAATCAGCTGTTTACAGTGTCGGCCAGGACTGCTCAGTTACGGAGTTGCACAGCCTAGCTCTGTTGACTGTATAGTGGACACGGCTGGGTACTGCACATCCGCCCACTATTCAAATCAATAGGGGTGGATGTGCAGTACTCATCTGCAGTCATTATACTACTGACGGAGCTGTGCTGTGATACTCTTTAACTGGGCAGTTCCAGTGGCTGCAAACTTGGGGAATGGCTGGATGGTAGGGGTGCCAGGTGTCACACCCTAACTAATCAGAGATCAAATGTTAATGATATATACGCATTTATACAAGTTTAGCCAATAAAAATTCTCATGTGGGTGCTTGATTAAGTTTTAGGGAGTCATAATCTAGGAAGATAAATCAAAATAAATAATCATTTAATATATTTTATAATAAATTCATAAAAATAATGTTTGAGTAACTAAAAGAAAGATATTTTTACAGTAGGCAGCTATAAGTTGTCTACAGTTCCATCTTTTTTTCCATTTCGTTTAAGCAGTGCAAAAAACACAGTTACATTCTTTTCGCCAAGCCAACCTTTCTTCCTTTGAATAGAGCTAGAATGGATGCAGAAATCATGAAGAGAAAGTATTTATTCAATATCAAAGTCTCCTTTTTACAGACTCACTTAATTTCCCAGGTGGACGCTTTTAAAATTGGCAAAACAGGCTTTACCAACAAAGAACAATACATGACAAGAATAAGCTGAGGAGTGCAATCTCACAGTTAGGCAAGCATGCTATCAGAACAAGGCACTGCATCAGCTTGCAAGCTGTCAGAAGTACATCCACAAAAAAAAAAAAAAACATTACACAAGTCAGAGACATACTCCAGGTTTGGCATTAGAAAGCTCAATGTGGTTTTATTTCACAGTAACTCTATGTAGTCTTGAAAATAGCTGGTAGCACTGGAGCAAAATGAAATGCAGAGAGTAAAAAGAGCAAAAAAAGCCCGAAGGAAGGGAGAATGCAGGGATAGAAGGCAAGGAAGAACAAAGGGGAGGGAAGGGAGTATGGCAGCAAGAGAAGGATGGAACAAGGACTTAAAGGAATTAAAGGTGTTAAAGTGAATCTGACAGGAGATTTTTGCCATGTAATCTGAAGACAGCATGGGGTAGGGGTTAAAACACAGATTTCAGCAATGCCTTTCTTATCATGCTCAGTAGTTTTGTTTGATTGCAATGTTTGTTTTTGCACCAGGAGCTTATCATTGCTGGGACCCAGAAGGTGCCTAGTCCGACATGCCCCCTCCTGTGATAGGCTGATAGGCAGCTCACTATCTGTGGACATTGTATATATAGAGGCTGGTGTGGGTGGGGCTAGATTTCTCAGCTCTGCTTCAGTGCTAAATCTAAAAACTCTTATTACGTCAGAAAGGCAACACCCAGTAATCTCAATGTTACATCGTTGAATTCAGCTTCTCTTTTCCTACATCAAACTGCTCTCAGATGAGGTAGCAAAAACCTGGTGACAGCTTCCCTTTAAGAGGAAAATACAAATAAGGCTTTCATGTAAAGGTGTAGAGTAATGAAGACTGAGGTATGGAAAGAAGGAAGAAGAGATAGAATGAAGGGGAAAAGAAACATTACAATAAGAAAGTGACACAGGAAAATGAAAGATGAAAGGATTAAAGCAAGATAGAACAGGTGGAGAGATTAACGATTAGAATATATCTGTAAATATAAAACAACTATTGAATTTTATACTATTTTATTATAGCAATTGTAGAGTCATAACCATCAGTGCATTAACAAGTACAAGTCATTTGGGTTCTGTAACCTTATTATCAGAATAGTTCTACTTGGTTATATCATTATAGTGGTTTGAAAAAACCACTATCTTGTAATCCAAACGCTGCTAACCTCTTCTTCTTTTTCTGCTTCTTCTTATTATTATTATTCAGTTGGTTTTCCGCAATTAATGCGGCCCAAACCGCTACATGCACAGACTCCATTGAGGTGTCGTTTCGAAGCCAGCGTCCACGAGTGGTGTGCTAAGTAATTTTCGTGTCGATCGGATTTGTAGTTTTTGCGCAATTTGCATTTGAAAAAACATTTTCCTCAATGCATTTCAATGGGAAAATGTTGCCACAGTCAAAACATGCCCTGAGGCGATTGAAATGGCAGTTAAGCTCATTGATATGCGCAGGCACACCCAATTATTATGCCAAGGCCTACGAACTATACATGACTTCTCCAGGACACAGTTTCTGCCAGATAATTTCTGCTCTTAAAGAGAAACCCACAGCACAAATGCAAATCTAGCTTCATCACATGATGCATGCCCCTGAGAGAGAATGTGCGCCAAAGTGGATTTAGAAGCCCAATGAGCCAAACTGGCTTTTAAAGGCCCGACTCGCCAAAGTGATTCTTAAAGGGCTGGCGCACCGAAATGAGTCTTAAAGGGCCGGCGCGCCAAATCGAAAGCTGAGTGACCCCAGGCTCCAAATCGGAGGCTGAGCCACCCTAGCCTCCAAATCAGAGGCTGATCGACCCTGGCCTACAAATCGGATGCTGAACCACCCTGGCCTCCAAATCGGACCCAGAGTGGCCCCGCTCACCAAATCGGACCCAGAGTGGCCCCGCCCACCAAATCAGACTCAAAGTGGCCCCGCCCACCAAATTAGACCCTGAGGGGCCCCGCCCACCAAATCTGACCCTGAGGGGCCCCGCCCACCAAATCAGACCAAGAGTGGCCCCGCCCACCAAATTAGACCATAAGGGGCCCCACCCCCAAAATTGGACTCAGAGTGGCCCCGCCCACCAAATTGGACCCTGAGGGGCCCCGCTCCCACCAAATCGGACCAAGAATGGCCCCACCCACCAAATTGGACCCAGAAGGGCCCCACCCACAAAATCGGACCCTGAGGGGCCCCAACCACAAAATCGGACCCTATGGGGCCACACCCACAAAATTGGACCCTGAGGGGCCACACCCTCAAAATCGGACCCTGAGGGATCTCGGCCACCAATTCAAGCCCTGAGGAGCCCAGGCCACCGAATCGGATCCTGAGGGGCCCCACCCACCAAATCAGACCCTGAGGTCAAAGTGGGCCCTGAGAGGCACCCACAGTTAAAACAGATCCTGAGTTGAAAGTCTTGCAGAGGCAGCAGGCAAGTATCTCTTAAAGGGGCAGCCCGGGCACCTTTTCAAAGCACTATCTGTACTTCCTTCAGGAAATACACATCTAGTTATTTATGTCATTCCCTAGTTTATGCATATATTCAGCAAAATGTCAATAGAAGGGCTAGGAATAGCTTTAATGGAGGTTATATTTTAGAAGGCAACCTCTGGATATGTATTGCATTGACAAACTACTGAAAATCTGTTTTAAAGTCTGTATAAGGGTTGGATCCAGCATTGGTCCCTTATTTTGGCATTCAGTTCCAGATTATGGAAGCTTTAGCTGAAACTGTATTACTATACTACTTTGCAGTAGTTAAAACCTGGAATCGATCCCACGGATATCATTTTATGGAATTGGAAAGGCTGAATACAAAAAAAAGACATACAAAGAAATGTTGGATATTCACTTATACTTGATGTAGCTACAGGGAGAAAAGTATAATATACAGTATAATATTTAAGGATGGGTTTAACCACTCATGCCCAGAAATAGCCATTATTATTATTTTTGTAAAAATAATAATATTAAACAATGTTGTACATATTCATAGAATTGAGACAGCAGGCATTACAAAAGGCATGTGCATATTCATTGATAAACAAAAATGGTCATCTCACTTGGCAAATTACAGCTACACACATTAATTATCAGGATTTTAGTTGAAAAATGTCTATTCAGCAGTTAATTAGTATGCGCAACACTACTGGCTCATGTTCCGCACATATGTCAGAAAGACAAAATCTGGCCATATAACAGCATTTTCTTTCAAAAATGATGCAGCCAAATTGGAAAAGATTTAATTGAATTTTTTCCTTTCTTTGTTTAATGGTCATTAATTCCATGTACAATAGAAACAGATACAATTCTTACATGCACAGTATTTTTCCATAAGTAAGGGGATCTTATTGATTCTTGTTCTATAAGTTTTATTAATATAATTTACACCATCTATTGGGAGACTAAGAGACCAATCTAATGGTTGAAAATATCAAGAAAGTTTTGCATTAGTTAAAATTCAATCAGATCCTGTCGTCAAGCTGAAAGTATTAAACCTTGGACCCAACATTACTATTCTAAACCTGCCTGTTAGTCGGAATTAGGGGCTATTATTCTCCCAAAACGTATTTTAATACTTGAACTTCAATTTGCATATATGACAATGGACATGCGGAGCAGCAGAGCATACCTGGCAAAATAAGGCTGATTTAAAGGGGTCATCTCAATTAGTTGTTAATCAGACAAACCTTCTCACTTTGCCCTTTTACATTAGTACATGTCCACAGAGTAGCTCTCACATGGGCAGGCTTGATTTAGTCACCTGCAAGATGATTGTCCATTAAAGGGGTTGTCCTATCTTAAATTACAAGTCTGCAGTTACTCTATGTAATTGCAGACTTGTGAACTCTCATATTGCATGCACTTCATGCTGTGAGGATTCTCCAGTGGCGCTGTGTGGAGAGGGCAGTCATGTGACCACAAGTATGCAATAAGTATATTCCCAGCCACATTCCGACTAAACTGTGCAGGTGTATTGAGCAAAGACAGAAACAGTCTAGTTGGAATGTGGCCAGGGGTTTGTGTATCGCATACTTGCAGTCACACACCCTTCGCTTCTGCCACCGGCACCGGAGAATCCCACATCAAGCATAGGGTGAGATGCAAGAATTCACATAAAGTGAGTACAGATTTGCAATTTCAAACCGGTCAGCCTATTTAATGCTTTAATGAGTAGGAAAAATTGTATTTTTCCTCTGCACTATTAACTGATCACTAGGTATTTTTTTGCGAGAAAAAGTCACATTAATGCACAAATCATTTAGAGCTGTTGCAACCTGATTGCAATTTATTACCTAAGATGGTTATCACAAGAAGGTGGCAATAGAATTGTTAGGTTTCCAACCTCTGGGAAGCCCACCGATCACACAAATGATGGTTTGGAGCAAAGACAGACAAACATACTGAGTGACACTCCATTCTTTGTCTAGGAGGTTGACTGAACAGTTGGGTGCTGTATTTAGCTCTCTCTGACAGTCCCGCATACTTAAAATGCGGTGATCACGATCTGCACTTGATGAGGGACTCGGTATAACCATTCATGTGATCACTGGGGCTACGGGATAAATTCTGATCTTTGTGTAACTCATTTAATGAAAACTTCTTCAGCCAAGTGTTTTTAAAGTGGATCTTCCACCCATTTGCTTTCATTGCTAAATAGACCTGATCAGGCTTTTGTGCTTACTTTGTAAATCTATGTCAGGCTGGCTGTATAAATCTTTTGGGAATTTTCCTGTCTATTAAAATGAATATTTTATGATTTTAGCTCCAACTGGACTTAAAAAAATGCTCATCCTACTAATATCAGGAATATACAGCCATTTTGAAGTGATTTTCAAAGTAAGTACAACATGCCTATCAGACCTTCGAGATTTATATCATAAGTTACAGAGATTGTACTGTAAAATGTAAGGGCAGATCCAATTTAATGGCATTAATAAGTTCTAGTACACAAAGAAAGCCCCCTGAAGAAGTGTGGACGAAACGTGCGTCGGGGTGGAGGGACACGGCACATTCTCCTTGCATTCAGCAAGTTCAGCAACTAATCTAGTCTCTTTGATTAGACTCGGTCAATTTCATTTATTTGGCCCTGCATTGTTCTAGCCGCCATGAGGATTACATTAATGTGGTATTAGATATCTCTTATGATACCATTTATATAATTTATCTACCTCAGCACAGGCACTTTATGAGAACAACTGTTTATATCATGTGTTTTTCTAAAAGACATAATTCAGTATTTTGTATGAATTGTTGAGCTCAGCAGGATGTATTTAAGGAGACAGTAGCCATTTATGTCCCTCATATCTGAGGTTACTAGATGTTAATAATAACAGTGTTGTTTTGAGATTTGAGTATTAAATAAGTTATTATTTGATTGGAATTTAATCTGTTTTGTTGTGCTTTCTACCGTTCACCTTTCACAAAATATTTGAGTTCAGTGTGACGGATGGGTTTATGCACAAGGAAAGTGTATTATTATCTGATTTACAGGCATTGTTTATATTTTTTCTGGACAAAGATTGGTATTATAGATGTATTTTTTATTATACTGTGTAATTAAATTAGATAAATATTGCATGACATCTTAAGCCGAGAAGAGCAGACAAATAAAGAAGTAAAAATATATAAAGTCTACGGAATTTCTGTGCTAGGAGCATCTTTGTTCACGTTGCAAGTTGACATGTAAGCTTCCTATCATACATAGGAATAAAATACCACATGGAACATTCATTAGTGAGAAGCATAAATATGTTTCAAGCTAAAAACAGATTGGATTACATAATACAGATGCCAAGCATATTTATCACGAAAATAATGCCTTCTGTGGCCTAATTAAAAGTGCAGTCAACGTAACTCTGTTTAGAAACATCTTCTACTTGACATCATAAAATATAAAGTGTGCACTTTTAATTATAAATTACATAAGCAGTGGGTTATGTTTCTATGTTTTAGGAATAATATGGAATTTGCATTTTATTGAAAAGAACTGTATGTTAAAATAAAGTGGAAAATAGAAATGTTTGCTTTTGGAAATGTATGGTCAGTTTAAGTAAAGGAATGCTCTTCAGCCAGAAAGCAAAGAGTGTACCAGCTCACCGGACGAAGGTAGGCTTAATCCAAGGATGGGCCCCTGTGTAGCTCTCCGAGGAGAACCCAAAAGTGCATTTTGAGACCAGCCACATGGCTAAAGCATAAAATCTTCATCGACTGTTGAGTAAAAACATGTTCTTACAGAGTAACGTGATAAAATGAGGTAGGGAGCCTACGCGTTTTCGAGGGATTAACCCGCTCATAAACATGGCTCATTATGACCCTAGCTCCTGACCCTTTCTACACTCAGCTTGCATGTATTTTCAATGGAAAGAGAGGAGCATTCCACTCCTAAAGACCCCTAGTGATGGCTTATCGTGACAATAAAAAGACCTGCCTACCCCATATACAACATATGGTTGGCTGGTCCCTCCAAAACTGATGTGCTTGTGAAAAATGAATCTTCCATAATACTCAGCTTTAAAAAGTTTGCTCAACTTTGCAATTAGATACTATGAAACACATGTTAAATATTTATGTAAAAGTATGTCCCATCTATTTGAACATTAAGGAAAACTCTTCTTTGATAGTAAAACCAAGAAAGAACTTTTCGAGCCCCTCTGAATTTCTAGGATCCCCCAATACGATGGTTCACCTAGCTTACAGCTCTTTTGGATAACTTGGTTTCATACTTTGAATCTTAAGGCCCTTTTACATTTAGCGATGCACCAGCGATCCGACCAGCAATCCGACCCGGTCAGGATCGCTGGTGCATCGCTAAATGATCGATCGCTAGTGAGCTGCCGCACAGAAAGATCTCACAGCGATGCAGCAGCGACGCAGCGCACGATACCCACCTTTCACACACAGCGATCCTGACGTCCTCCCGCCCGCGTCCAGCGTCGCTCGTCGTCACAGCAGGAAGCCCAGCAGGAAGCTGACGACGAGAAATGGAGCCGTCCGATCTCGCGCGATCAGCGATGGACAGCGGGGGAGCCGGTCGGAGGTAAGTATCACACATAGCGATATCGCTAGCGATATCGCTATAACGTCACAAAATCGGTGACGTTATAGCGATATCGCTAGCGATATCGCTTAGTGTAAAACCCCCTTCACTCTTATAAGCCATCCCAATGAATCTGGTAAATTACCAGCGGAACATTCATTTCTAGTATCTATATATTCAGTGAAACTCTAAAAAGAGATTTTCAACACTCCATCCGTAGGCTTCAGCTTAACAGTGTTTTGGAAAAAAGTGGGAAAATCTCACATACACCTCTTTCCCGTAAATTTGTTCTCTTTTTTAATTTATTCAGTCTATGTAGATAGGGAGGTAAAAGAGCAACTACCAAGAATATAGAAAACTTGTATTTTATTCCATCAGCAGCATATGAACTTGGTAAAATCCCATATAGTTTCTAGTACATGTAGTGAGACCATTGTTTTTTTATTTTTGGTTAATTTTTTTACTTTCAATATGTTAATCAAAGAAAGAATAGGTGCAGAAAAAGTAAAAAAAGTAATTCAAGCATTAATATTTTAGGCTATAATCCATTATATGAGACACCAGGCACAGGAAAAATGATGCCTTGTGCAGAACTCTACGGTATCACACAGGATAGGATTAGATACACTGCCCAGCAGTCAGTATCACACAGGATAGGATTAGATACACAGCTCAGCAGACAGTATCACACAGAATAGGATTAGATACACAGCTCAGCAGTCAGTATCGCACAGGATAGGATTAGATACACGGCTCAGCAGTCAGTATCGCACAGGATAGGATTAGATACACGGCTCAGCAGTCAGTATCACACAGGGGAGGATTAGATACACAGCTCAGCAGTCAGTATCACACAGGATAGGATTAGATACACAGCTCAGCAGTCAGTATCGCACAGGATAGGATTAGATACACGGCTTAGCAGTCAGTATCGCACAGGATAGGATTATACTGTATACACAGCTGAGCAGTCAGTATCACACAGGAGAGGATTAGACACACGGCTCAGCAGTCAGTATCACACAGGATAGGATTAGATACACAGCTCAGCAGTCATTATCACACAAGAGAGGATTAGATACATGGCTCAGCAGTCTTTATCACACAGGAGAGGATTAGATACACAGCTCAGAAGTCAGTATCACACAGGATAGGATTAGATACACAGCTCAGCAGTCAGTATCACACAGGATAGGATTAGATACACAGCCCAGCAGACATTATCACACAGGATAGGATTAGATACACAGCTCAGCAGTCAGTATCACACAGGATAGGATTAGATACACAGCTGAGCAGTCAGTATCACACAGGATAGGATTAGATACACAGCTCAGCAGTCAGTATCACACAGGATAGGATTAGATACACGGCTCAGCAGTCAGTATCACACAGGATAGGATTAGATACACAGCTGAGCAGTCAGTATCACACAGGATAGAATTAGGTACAAGGCTCAGCAGTCAGTATCACACAGGATAGGGTTAGATACATGGCTCAGCAGTCAGTATCACACAGGAGAGGATTAGATACACGGCTTAGCAGTCAGTATCACACAGGAGAGGATTAGATACACAGCTCAGCAGACATTATCACACAGGATAGGGTTAGATACACCGATACACATGTTGTTTATCAAAAGGCTCTTGAATGAGTTGAAAATAAAATACTATCAATACTTGGGTAATCATTTAGTTAATTTGTGCTGCAAATCTGTAGTGTTGAATATATGATGTGAAATGTTTTTATGTGCAATATAATCATTATAATTTGTTATAACTAACCACAGTTGGTTACTATGCCCAGGCAACGCCGGGCTCTTCAGCTAGTATATATATATAATAATATAATATATATATTTATACATATCATAAGACATCCTACTAGTGCTAAGTCACCTATCAACTTCTTTCAACTGAGAAGTTGTGACCCAGAACTGCTGTAATGTGGAAAGCTCAATGCCGATTGGATACTTATTTCAACCATATGTTTTCCAACTGGTAAATGAGTGGATCACATTTTTTTATTTTCATGGTATATTTACTTTAAATCAGTGTCAAATTGTATTAAATTGTGCAACATATTAAGCACAAAATGCAGGGAGTTGTTTCTATAACTACTGTATATTAAAATGGGCAATTTCCATAATAAAGACGTCGGTTATACATTTTTTTTTTATATTTCACTTCCAGCACATTTTTCTTACATTCATGACCAGTGATTTGTTGAAATTACGGAAGGGATTTGAGATAATGTATCACGCAAGAAATGCCTAATATCTGCTAAAATGAAGCATAAAGGGTGTAATTAAATAGATGCTTATGCTTTCTTTGTTTTCATTAATGTACTTAATGTATTCTGTTTGAACATCAGAAACATGTAGCTTCTAATTGTATGGAATTCAGTGGTTCACTGCTTTGGGCTGTTAAAACGCCTTCCTTCTATTTCATGCCTAAGTAATGTGGAGCCATATCTCTGTAAAATGCACACTGGATTAAAAAAACATTAAGTCACATGTTTATCAAAGCGGACTCCTGTAAAAATGCTTTACACTTCAGAGGCATGAGTTATGGCTATGTGTTGTATTAAAATGGCTTGCTATATTACCTTTGCAGAAGCATTTCTATGTCTTTTCCGCCCCTGAATCTGTATGCTATTAGAGATATCAGGATTCTATTAATATAAAATAGCAATAGTTTAACACATGCAATAAATTACACAACAGACAATTCCTCACATACAATGAGTCCAAGGTCTGTTCAGTGTGGATAAAAAGCTTAGATTCTGCATCCTTTCTTAAACCAAATGCTGAATTTGTTGCCGGAATTCAGCGACTATTTCAATGCCTGATGGGAAAATAAATAAATACACCGTCGGCTATAAATGACACGTTAAAAGAGTTTTCAGTTTTAAATAAATCCTTGTCCCCAGGTGCCATTTGTCTAAAAAAGGGCAACAACAAAAATGTGCTTTATTCATCCTTTTTGGGTCCAGTGTTGAGTCTCCACCGTTGCTCCTGGTAGGTGTTATTGTCAGCTGTTCAGCAGCACTGCTGTCCATCAGTTTGCTCAGCAGTTCTGATCAGCTTGTCTTGTCAACTTGGGCAGAGTCATTGTGCTCACTAATTGGCGGCAGTGCTAACGTCACATCAATAGCAATAAGGGCTCATGCAGAGGGCTATATAAAGTGAACGAGTGCGATCCATGGTTTTGATGGATAGCACTCATACCCGTGTTATTCTATGTGGCTGTGCACATGTCTCAGCCTTTACAATTTGCTTCTGAGAATTGGATGGCACTCGTCCATTCAAGTTCTATGGGTCTGTAAAAAAAATTGGAGCACACTCTGAGGTTATACAAGTGCAATTCAATTTCCATTGTCAGACTGAATAGAGAAGATGGAGAAACTTTTTTGTTCTCTCCACCTCTGGAATATCAGATCCCACGCTGTATGTTTTTTCAATGGCAGAATTAATTGTTGTAAGAATTTTTTCACCCGGATTGGATGATGCTTCTCTTTATTACCCACTCTGATCAAAGTCTGATCAAACTCTGATGAGAGTCTGATTAGCATAATTGAACTGTTTATCTTGGATGGAGAGAAAATAGTTGTGTGACCCTAGCTTTACAGATGTGGTAAGCAGCAGCAGAGACTCAGCCCATGACCAAAAGATGGGGTCAATCAGTAGTAAGGCACATTTTGATTATTTAAGAACATACTGCACCTTAGTGCAAGAGTTTTTTTGATTATGGAAACAACCAAACAACCCCTTAAATTTATTTTACAAGTCAGTAGAATTATAGAGATACTAAACTTATGGTTTTCTTTAATTTTCACTACTTTTGCATAATAAAGAATACCACATCAGCGCTGAAATGTGTAGCTAAAATCATGATCTCCTATGAATTCCGGCCCCAAACTGGCTTTCAGAGGAGTATCATATTGACAGGCATGGGGATCTTCAGCATGCCCCCGACATTCATGACAACTTATCGACTCCCCATGATCACACCACGGCGGCAAACGCATCATGCAACGACTCACACACCTGTCGGTACATGTTAAAATATTGAGAGCAGGATTTAACAGGTTTATAACAGAGGACGGAGATCTGGTCTATCCGTGGCTGTTAGATGCACACGATCGATGGCACATGATGGATGATTTTATCAGACATCATGTATTGGGATAGATGCAAGCCGAGCTTGTACCAAAGGCAGGCACACGCCAGATGACAAAAGTTTATGTCATATGTCGCAAAGGGGCTAGAAACAATGTTTTTGGTCATTATAGCCTGGCAGCCATAGCTTTATTTGAACTTTTCCATTAAGTGAGCTATTTTGTCCTTCAGTTGGATGAGTTGGTATCCTCATCGGCATCATGATACCATAGTGCATTATACTTTATAACGGCTTATTATTCCTTTACGTACCGATATTTTCTTTAGAATATTCATAGTGATGGTTAAATAATATTTCACAGTTAAGGTTGTTATGGAAGTGATGGCATCAATTATGTGTATTTTGTTTCTTTAGATTTTTCTTAGATATTAAAGCATTTTTATAATGTTTTTTTATTGTTTTAAACATTTTTTAAAACTTATTTAGACTTTTTTTTTTAAATCCTACTCAGCCACTGTACTTCTACTTTGTGATTGCTTGATTGCTAGCCTAAAAGGTGTACTAATATGGTTAACCTGAGGCCACTGTATCCCTCCCTCTGTCCAACCACTTAGGTGGAATTTACACTGGTCATTAATCTGTCAGATTCTTACGTTAATGACCCATCATTAATGATAACTGAGTAAGGTGAAAGGGTTGTGGGACCGAAAAATGTGTAAAAAACACTCATTCATCGTGTACAAAACTCAGGTGGGCAAGCAAAAAAACTCTCGTTTAACTTTTGAAAATTGTGTAATGTGAATGGAGATCGTTCACTTGTTCAACGATTTGGCATGCAGAAAGTGAGAAGTGGAAATTCGAGTCCTAAATACGTGTTCCAAAACATAAATAGTTCAGTTTCAATTGGTCAATGGAATGAGTGCATAGTTTTGGTTATCGAAAAACAAATTTTGCTTTGTTAATGTGATTACATTTTCTATGCACGGAATTGTTTGCTCAACACTTTATGAATTCATGTATTCGAGAAAATTAGTATCACTTATGGGATCTGAATGCAGGACACGCCTACACTTCAGATTATCTATCCATGTACATAATGTCTGATGTTCCAATGTTATCATTGCTATTCAACCATTTAATTCACAATTCTATATATAAACACTTGTCTGACATAATTTGTTAGTTTTGAGTTACGATCGCATCGTTTATCGTTAAAACGATTACCTGTTCGGGTAAACGAGCCCTACGTTATAACAGTAGCTGGGCATGCTGCAAAATGATTTGTGGTTTAGTATATCTTGTTCCATTCACTCCAAGAGATCCCAGAAAATTGGAGATTGTGGTTTGACCTATTGCGACCATAATAAACTTTTCTCTTCCCAGCAGAGTTTTTTTTGCCCAAAAGAATGTCAGAGTCAATTAAAAGATATCAAAACCTGACCAAAAAAATTGAAAACTGTAATTACTAGTAAATTGAGTTATCAGGTTTTTTCAGTATCCATTTGAAAGTGGATCCAGAATTGCTGGTTAGAATCCAATATAATTGAAAGTTGTGACGGTAAAGTGAGGAGACCCTCACGGCCATGCGGATCGACCTTTCTTGCTGTCTGTATTCATTGACTGCCAATAGTTCCTGTAGTTTTATACATTGATGAGAAGGTACAGCTTTTACATATTTTATTGAATTACAGTAACGTGCCCCTTGTAATTGTGACAATGAGAAGACAATTGCTGTGATTGCACATCTCCCTTTGTGTTATTAACATACAGCTCGCTTTGAAGCTCTCGTTCTAAGGCTGATTTTATGTGAGGATTATTACTTTGCCAGATGGTGAAAATTTATTACAGACAACAATGATTATGCTGAGAATTGCATTTATTGATACAATACATATTTGTATGTGTTCAATCATCACTCTCTAATCTTCCTGTAGACACAGCAGATGATATTGGTTTGTGTGTTGGGTTTCAACATTCTGGGTTATAAGAATAGTTCTATTTTGATGTGTGGTGAGTGACAAACACCATTAGATAGTAAAAAAAAGGACTTGACGTCCCAAATTAAAATGTATTTTCCTGGTTCGTTGCTTTTAAGAGACTGTCACACTTAGCGATGCACCAGCGATCCCAACCAGGATCGCTGGTACATCGCTAAGTGGTCGCTAGTGAGCTGCCACACAGGCAGATCTCACCAGCGACATTGCTGGGGACGGGGGTCGCTACTTACCTGTCACACTAGGCGATCCTGAGTCCTACCGCTTGGCTCCACGCTCGTGGCTTGTCTCTCCACAGGAAGCGCCACAGGAAGCTGACGACGAGAAACGGTCCAGCCTGTTCTCGCGCGATCAGCGATAACCAGCGGGGGTAAGTATCACACACAGCGATATCGCTAGCAATATCGCTATAACGTCCCAAGTTATAGCGATATTGCTAGAGATATCGCTTAGTGTGACAGGTCCTTAACACCGGATGGAAAAATCAAAGCATTTATTTACCACAACATATTTAGATGAGACAACTAAAGTTTCTCCAGAGGCAGGATGGGCATAAACTCCAGGAAAACCAGACTCCATTGTTCTGCAAGGACTCATGATGAAATGTGGAAACATGTCCTGAACTTATCAAGATGTGAATGATGTCCCACTGTAACTGTATTGCTGTCATTCTGGATTACAAGAGTAATTCTATTTTGGTTTGAGTTAAGTGACAAATCTTATTTAGCAGTGAACTTAAAAGCCTTGATTTCCCAGATTAACATATTTAATTTGGGTTCACCGTAGTCCACTGTTCTAGACGAGGCCATGATGAAATGTACAGACATGCTCTACAACTTGGCAAGATGCAATTGGGGATGCCACTATAATCGTAGTGCCGATCTTCTATGCTAAAGTGCTGTATTCCCTGCTTGACCTCCTGGGATAAACATCTGGTGATGGCAACATGGGAGCTCTACAGATTTCTTCACATTTGGTTAGAGCAAAAGAAACACTGTTAGCAGGTAGATAGAAAATATTGAAAATAGAGAGTCCTCAGTGGTTTTCAAAACTATTTGTTCCCATTTTTTTAGGCATTAAAAAAACTCTGTCCGCACAGAATGACTATACAAAGAAAATCTCGCACTCAGTGCTTCATGGTAGGGCCAATCATTTATGAACATCTTCCAACCTGCTTGTTTTCCCTCTATCTCCACCCCTTCTTCTTTGATTGACAGATCAGGCTTCATAGAGCCAGAAAAGGGTGGAGATAGAGCGAAACCAACAGGTGGTACGAAGTATTTAATTGCTCGGCCCCGCCATTAAGCACCAAGTGCCTGCTTATGGTTTGAACAGTCATTCTGTGCAGGCAGACTCCCTTTAAAAGTATCAACCTTTAAGGACTCCATATTTTTTATATTTTTGTACATTATCCTAAAATAATCTTTTAAAAATTCTGCAGAGAAATAAAAGTTTAATCTCCTTTTAATCTGGTAATTATTTAAAGTGATGCTCCTCAGTGCTCATGTGTCCTACTGTATACAGGGCAGATGGGGGAGGCTTCTGCTGCAGTCAGTGGTATTACAGCCAGACTTAGGACACTGAAGATGAAAGCAGGCATGGCTGTGATTTTAGGACATAGATTAACACTACCAGATCTGAGGTTTTCTGTCATTGCCATTGAGCAACTGTTTGCAACATCAGCACCGGCCAATGTAACCGTATGGAAAAGCAGATCTTCACATTGCATAGTTGGCATTCTCAGTGTGGAGAAACAGGAGGTCAGTGGGTGCTTTCATCCTCTGGCCTGGCTGTCGTTAGCAAGACTGCATGGATCAGGGCTCATACAACTGAATGCCCGCTCCCTCTCCCTGTGGGTGGGTCATTACTCATATGACATAGGGTGAGGGTAAAACAGTGTGGCAATACTTCATTGACCCACAACTCCCAATAGCGAACAGAACAGTCCCAGCAAATACCCAAGATGATGCAAATTACAGGGTCTCATCCTTCCGCTACCTCGCCGGGATTAGAGCTGTCTCCAATGTCAATGAGTGATCCTGTGTTCTTTTAGCAGAGTCCATCGTACCCTCAGCTGAGATCCTGAAGAGTCATACAGATCAGAAGAAAAAGTCTCTTTATATAGTGGCATGTACCCTAACAAGTGTGCTTTCAGTCCTGAATCACAGATAAGGGGACCAATGCGGATGAGATCAATAACATTACTTGAATATTTAAACTATTTACATAGTTTTTCCTTCTCTGCTTTCGACGTCAACAAACTGGCTCCGTAACGCAATGCATAGTTAACATATCAGCAGACCTCGCTATTCTTCAAGGATGAGAGCACACTATGTTAAATCAAATATCAGCTTATAAGTCAATATTCTTCTTGGTTTGCTAAACATGGTTGTCTGGGTGATTAAAATATCACACTCAAGTATTATAACTCGGCAAGGTAGGTATAAGAAGACAAAATATCCAGCTACTGCCAGGGGATTGTATAATAAGTAAAAATATAAATTTTATTGACTTCTTAAAACATGGTTAAAAACACGTGAAACAGTAGGCCTACTCGTTTCAAGCAAAAAAAAGCCTTAACTAAAGGCCCCGTCGCACATAGCGATCTCGCTAGCGAGATCGCTGCTGAGTCACCAATTTTGTGACACATCAGCGATCTCACCAGCGAGATCGCTATGTGTGACAGCGATCAGCGACCGCCCCCCCGCCGGTATCGCTGATCGTTCTTGGATATCTCTGGACATTTCTTTCGTCGCTGATCTCCTGCTGGCCAGTACGCATCGCTGTGTGTGACAGGCGGGAGACCAGCGATCAGCGATAAAATAATAAAAAAAAATAAAAAATATTACTATTCTCACCTTCCGACGTCCCGCGCAGCATTCCCGCCTCTCTCCACACTCTGGTCCCAGTGATCCTTTGCAAGAATGACCGCGAGACTTTGCGATCCAACGAGAACGGACGTCATCGCGGTAATTCTCGCAAAGGATTACTGGGACCGGAGCGTGGAGAGAGGCGGGAATGCTGCGCGGGACGTCGGAAGGTGAGAATAACAATATTTTTTATTTTATTTCTATTTTTGACATGAATCAGCACTGAACACAGCGATGCCGCACGTGCGGCGTCGCTGTGCTAATCGCTGGTGAAGCCGTCTGTGTGACAGCTCACCAGCGATCACATAGCGACTCACCAGCGATCCTGACATGTTGATATCGTTGTCGGGATCGCTGGTAAGTCGCTTAGTGTGACGGGGCCTTAAGAGCTTTTTTTGCTTGAAACACGTAAGCCTAGTGTATCACATGTTTTACGAAGTCAATAAAATGTATATTTTTTATTTATAATACAATACCTTGGCAGTAGCTGGATTTTTCGCCTTCTTACACCTACCTTGCTGCACTTGGGAACCGGATTCAGGATTTCCTTGTACCGCCCCCATCCAGGACCTACTACCATCCTCATCGGTGAGCTGATGTAATCCCCTCTCTCTATATATTATAACTCAGCCCCTATTTATTTAGAAGGAGCTGTGTTTTAGCACCAGAAGACCCCCATTACACAGTGCTTAGAGCTGAGGGCTCCATAAATGGATCACAATGATCCGCCGCCCCGGAGGCATGGGCTCATACTGTTAGCTAACAGAAAAAGCAAAATATGCGGAGCGTGTCTATGTTACGTCCCTGTAAGGTAGATCTCAGGTTTCCTCATTTACCAATGTCTTGGCTTGAGCCGTCATTTGCCACATCTTGCACAGCGCTACAATGCAGCGGCTCCATCTGTATCACGCCATCTTTATGTAATGCACTTTGTCATTTTGTTTAGACTCGTTTTGTGTTTTAGTAGCTGTCGTTTAATATTACAGAACATAGCACTTCACGTTTCAAAGGAGGCAAACAATTTACACACAAATCATTCACAAATCACTTTTATTTAGGTTAAATTTAGAATCAAGGCCGACACGTATCACCGGATGACAATGTTACTTTATGTTCACGGCTGATTTTTCAGGTCAGCGCTCACCCTTTAAAGTAACCAGCTGATTTGCCGGACTTTTTTTCTCCTGCTTCTTTTAGACACCTGCATTTGTTGTGAAGGGATATTACGGTGGTTGTTTGTCTTCCGTGCTTATTATTGTGTCCCGGAGAGATTCTGATACAAGATTGTGGAGCTATTAGAGATACTAAGTAAAAAGAAGAGACCCTTCAGGGCACGAAATAAGCCCCTCTGTACCGGGATTTGCTAGATGGGTGCTGGGGAAAAGGTTGAAGTGTCATCACAAGAACAAGATGTAGGAGAATTACTATTAATGAGAAAACAATGGACACAGAGCTGAACTTCATTTACTGCAACGTGGCTGCCTCAGGCCACAGAGAGTGTATCATGAAGTGCCGTCACTGGATGGAATCTAATTCTGTAAAGTAGACCTCTCCATCTTAGTCGTCAGAGAAAAATTGAAGCAGCTATCCCATAATGCAATAAATGATGTGGACCTGAGCGATGAAAGGTCTCCGTTACTTTGCCTTTAACCTTCCTCCCAAACTGCAGCTCCGCTAGATCGCAGTGATAAGGGGCAAATGAGCAGCGTAAATCCTGTGTGCTGGCACCGTCCAGGGACGTGGCCGCCTCTCATCAGTACAGTTACATGTACATGCTTCGGCTTCAGAACTTGGGGGACAACTTTTACCAGATAGAGGGAAATAGTAGGATTGAACTATTTATATCCATGATTTAAATAACAAAATACATATATTAAGGTCACTTTCTTATCTATCTATCTATCTATCTATTATCTATCTATCTCATATCTATCTATTATCTATCTATCTAATATCTATCTATCATCTATCTATCAAATATCTATCTATCTATCTATCTAATATCTATCTATCTATCATCTATCTATCTATCTATCTATGTACATATTTAACTATTATCTATCAATATATCTATTATCTATCAATCTATCTATGTATTGTCTACCTATCATCTATCTATTTATTATATATCAATTATCTATCTATCTATCTATCTAATATCTATCTATTACCTATCTATATATCTACATATTTACCTATTATCTATCAATATATCTATTAAGATCAATCTATCTATTATCTATCTATCAATTATTTATCAATTATCTATCTATCTATTATCTATCTATCTGTCTACATTATCTACCTATTATCAATCTATTATTTTTCTCGCTATCTATCATCTATCTATTATCTATCTATCTATCTATCTATCTATCTATCTACAGTATCTATCTATCTATCTATCATCTATCAATCTATTATCTATTTATCTATTATCTATCTATCTATTATATCTATCATCTATCTATCTATCTATCTATCTATCTATCTATCTATCATCTATGTAGCATATATCTATCTATTATCTATTTATCTATTATCTATCTATCTATCTATCTATTATCTATTTATCTATCTAGCTATAACAAAAAAAGAGGAAAAAACAGCACCTAAAAAAATTCCAGTTGGCTGCAAACCTTCATAAGTACATGCCACTCCTTATAAAGATAACATAAGGAAGCAGCACACCATTCCTTTAGTGCAAAAAGACGCTTTAGTGGGCAATTTGTGCGATGTTTCAGCTCTATATGTGAAGAAGAGAGTACAGTAGAGTAAAGCCAAAATGTTGCACAAATTTCCCACTAGAAAGTCTTTTTGCACTAAAGGAATGGTGTGCTGCTTCCTTGTGTTATCTATCTATCTATTATCTTCCGATCTATCGATCTATTATCTATCTATCTTTCTGAAGTACATACATTAGGGCACATATTAAATTCAATGGAGAAGTGATGCTACATGCGTCATAAAAGTGGTGAAAGTGACTGCCACACTTTAATCTTGATTTGTGAAATCGGTGTGAAAAAAAAGCAACAAAAAAGGATAATTTGATGACTTTTTCCTTTGTTATTTTGGCAGCCCATGTGAGAAAATCTCGTTTTCTATTACCTAGCAGCCCCATACCTGTCAGGGGTCTTTTTTCTAAGCCCAAACTAAATTTACACAGTCATATTTCCTAGAAATTAATGAATTCTTGTTTCAACACTGAGGCAAAGGTATTAAAATAAAAGTATTAGTGACCTACAACATCCATTTATTCAAGTGTATCTATCACGGGTCTATGAGGTTAATTAAAGTATTATTTTGACCAAAGAAAATGTTTGACTATTTGAATAGTAGATCATTTACTTAAGCAATAAATCTCTCAAAGCTCATATTAAGAATCAGTTAATTTTCTCCCTGGCAGAACCACCGAGAGAACATCCGAGTCCTGCGTTTGTATTTTCAGAAAGTGTTTGATAGATGGAATACCCTTTAGAGCATTTCTAGATAAATTACGGGCAAAGTATTTGTAACGTTGATTTCATACACAAAGCAATTCACTCCGGGCCTTTGTATTCTTGGACTAACAAGGGCAAATGAGGCATATTTCACCCCTTGTATACAAATAAAAAATGGTAATTGTCCAATGTGTATAACTGTGCGCGAACATTTAAAAGCTTATGTCTCGCCTCCTGGTGGAGAGTGCAGGTATTGCAGTTTCAGGAACAATGCTCTGATAACATAACTCCCTAAACGAATGTCTACAATTAAACACTATTTTCTATTTCCATAAATAGATCCAAAATCGTATTCTTATCAGTCTTTCAATATAGCTTCATAGTGGGCAAGCTTCATTTTTCCAATAAAAGATCTCCAAATTCTCCTGCCTATCACATAATGCACATAGAGTTTATCATTAACTTCACCACTTAATCATTGACTTTATTGGTCATGTGTCATACAAGCAAGCATCACTCCATAGGCTAGTGACTGACCACACGAATGATACATTTGACGTTATTGCTGCCAGATCAAAGGGAAGCACTAGGACATTGTGTGATATAATAATCAAATAATGGTTACTTTTTATTTTATTTTATGTGCTTCTCTTAATCAACTTTCACCAAATCCCAGGAAAAGCCCTTTGCTAGAATAAGAGTTAATTATCTAATTCTAGTTGCCTGCAGTCACCACTAGAGGGAGCTTTTAGAATGACTGCATGCTGTTTATTTATTTATTTATTCATGGAACAGTATGCAATGTGCTCATAAGCGCCCTCTAGCTGTGACTTCAGGCAACTAGAATTTTATCCTATTTATGCCCACATGAGAGATCTAAAGCCCTGAGTTTCAGAACGGGAGCTTACATTGCTATAAAGTTATATAACAAAATTAATCAGCACAGAATGTTGGAAGTGAAAGTGACACAGTGTTAAAAGGTAGACATTTACTTTAATATTTATAACCCATAAGGATGCACTTAAGACTTTAAAACCTTGCAGGCACTTATGGGAAAACTCCAGCAGCTAATGGGAGCATTTCTGATAATTGCCTACAGGACTGCATGGAAATTCAAACAATATCTACAGTGAAACTCATGTAGGTTTTTTTTTGCAATGGAACGACCCCATAGTTAAATAACAACATATTTAGCCTAGAAATGAATGTTTAAAAACAACAAGAAATATGGTTATTCTCAGCATTTGTCAGTTTGCAGCATTTTCTGCATTTTTCCAAAAAAGTCATTTAGAAATCCTGTAAGGGCCAAGAGGATTCATCTCTTGTTGATCCGTTTCTTTTAGCTGGTGGCCAGCTGAAGCCAGGTCAGCCCTAGTCAAGAAAAAGAGCTTATAGGGAGCCCATCAGCAGGTATTTGCTATTTAATCTGAGAGCAGCTTTATGTTGGGGCAGAGAACCAGGGTCCATGGATGTGTTACTTGCGCAAAAGCTTGTTGTAATTTTAATACAATCAGTGTTTTATTAGCAGGAGATTATCACTGCAGGACTAAGTATCGGGTGCCGAATAGTCCAGCTAATCTGTGTAACCCTGCCCCACCACGGATGGCAGCTTGCTGAGAATGTACAGGATACACAGGAAGCCGCCAATCAAGAGTGTGGGAGGGCATAAACAGAGTAGAAGACATCTAAAGCAGGGAAAACAGGGATTTTATCAAAACCACACCAAGCTGTCTGGTTAGTGACCCATCACTGGAATCAGGCCTTCTGCCCCTATACCATGTTGCTCTCAGATTCTATAGCAAAAACCTGGTGACAGATTCCATTTAAGGATTTTATGTTTTGGCTTACACAGATCACAAAAGAGAGGCTACCACAGCAAGTTGTCTTACAAACAGATACCTGATGGTAAGCCAGAGAAGGGGTTACATGGTGGAGTACCTGAGACATATAAAAAAGTTTTTTTGTAATATTTTTCAGTTTTGCTTTGTAACATGTGACAAAATTAGACTCAAACTAAGGGATTATTCAAAAGTCTGTGCAAATCGGTCTGATCTTGGACCGAAATGCACGGACTGGCCATGGGTCTCCTGTCCCGAATATGACAGCTTCAAAGAAACACATGAAGCTGACAAGTTCCGGTGGGAGACCCATGGCCAGTCAATGCATTGGGGTCGGATAGCAGACCGATTTGCGCGGAAGTCTTCAAGAGCCCTAAAGAAGAAGAAAGGAGGAATTGCTTTGATTTATAATTTTCTGTATTTAGCACTTTTTTAATGTGGCGGTGTAGCTCAGCATCCTTGTAGCCATTATCATCTAGTAGACTGTTACATTGGAAGAGATCGGAGCAATTTCTTACGCTTCAATTTACAAATACGTATGATGACAATTTGCAGATTCATTAAAGCATTATTTCCTTGATGGAAGCTACATCTAGACACAGGTCAAGCTGTGATACTGCGCTAGAAATGACATTGCCTATTTTCTATGGAATTATGGAATGACAACCGATCACAATGTGTATTTGAGTCAGCAAACATTTGCTTTCTTATCTCTACTAAAGATATGAATGTCATACAGTGTGTATATTCATTTTCATCTTGTTTACTTGGCGATGCACCAGGATTGTTTATTTAGTCACTGGTCAAATAATTGCGGAGATTAATTAGAAAACAAGTCTCTCCATTGGCATTATTTCATTGTTTGACTTTGTGGAAAAACGAATAAAATAAAACATCCATCACATTCTCATTTTCCATGTTTTTTTCTAAGTTGTTAAGGTTTGGGTTGAAAGTAGCTACTGTAGGACTCTTGTATTTTGGATTTTAGACCAGAGTTTAAAATTCGTAGACATAAGACAAAACTTTGTTGTCAGTTATTTGGCCGCTAGGCACATTTCCTAGTATGGAACTGTTTTGGCTTTCCTAAGAGAATGGAGGCAGGAAGACAAATCTCTATCTCAGCATTTTAGCCTCCATCTTCTTATAACAGGAAATCTTTCAGTTTCTAAACTGACAACAAGACAAATGTAAATGTTCTGTATAAATACGCAAAGGCGAAGCAGATAGATAAGTGGTTGTCAATTTTGCTTTTTTGGGAAGAATAAAACAGAGGTAGAGTAGAGATTGATAAAAGGTTTTGTGTGAAGAAGTCCAAACTTCTTCAAGAGATGTTGGCCAAGCTAGCTATTTCTTTCTGACCGACACAGCCAGTTCTGGGCAGCGTATTTTAAATAAGACATTGAAAACCTGGATCAAGTTCAGAGAAGAGCTACCAGGATGGTGAGCGAACTGCAAAGTATGTCATACGAGGAACGGTTAAAGGATCTGGGAATATTTAGCTTGCAAAAAGGAAGGCTGAGGAGACTTAATATCTGTCTACAAATATCTGAAGGGATGTCACAGTGTAGAGGGATCATCGTTATTCTCATTTACACATGGAAAGATGAGAAGCAATGGGATGAAACTAAAAGGGAGAAGATACAGATTAGATATTATAAAAAAAAAATTGACTGTGAGGGTAATAAAAGAGTGGAGCAGGCGGCCACGGGAGGTGGTGAGTTCTCCTTCCATGAAAGTCTTCAAACAGATGCTGGACAGACATCTGTCTGAGATGGTTTAGTGAATCCTGCATTGAGCAGGGGGTTGGACCAGATGACCCAGGAGGTCCTTTCCAACTGAAACATTCTATGATTCTATCAGTACGGCTATGTGTTATTTAATTGGAGGATGCTGTCTTCTCCACATGAAAAACACCCTCTTTAACCTTCAATGCCCTATCTTTCATCATCTGTACGGAATATGTTGGGAGTCCCTATACAGTTGACCTTTACAGCAGAAATTGGAAGGTTCAGTCAACTTTGCGCTAAACGGCAACTTTAGAGTGGTTCGTCGTGCATAACTATGAATCACCTTTGAGTCCAGTCATTTGATGCAAAATGGGAAAATCCTCGGCTGTCATTATTGCCCAACCCAATTGGGCTTCATAAGAGCAGATAAGGCTATAATTATGGTATATTATTTTGTCTTTTAAGTGGTTATAGAAATAACTTGATTACAGTCTTTTTGTCAGTAGTACAATTAATTTCCCAATGCATTATTACTGATAAAAGCCCAGAGCATGATTGCTTACAGGTTTGAGCAATAAGACAGGGATGTAAAAGGCTGTGCGGCACTTTTATTTAAAGTGGGTGCTCAAGTAGAGTTCCAATCTGAATATGCACTTATATGAACTTGTCACTCCAAAATTCATGCAAGAAAAGCAAAAAATTCTTTGTGTTTCACATGGCAATCCACATTATAAATTTGATGCTTTAGCCAATTATTAGGCCTTCATTATAACCTGATTGTATAAGGAGAGAGCGCTAGGCCAAAGCAAAAATTTGCTTCTCTACAAAGTGCTGCCAACATTTTCCCTACATTTTGTGCACTTTCTATCCTAGTAATGATAATAATTTGGATTTCTATGGCGCCAACATTTTCCTCAGCACTTAACTCTACTCATACAATCCGTTCTGATGAAGGCCTAATAATTGGCAGAAACGTCAAATTTATACAGTGCATTGCCGTGTTTAATACAATAAATTTCTTGCTTTTCTTGCGTCAATTTTGGAGTGCCAAGTGAAAATAATATTCAGTAGTGAGACAGTCCCACACAACAGATACTAGCCTATTGAAAAGCCTTGTTCCACTATGTATTGCTATTATTACACGTAGGCTTTTCTATATAACTGCTTGGTTATAGACATGTATTGCCAAACCACTTTTGAAATGGGTGCTAACTTCCTTTTATAGGTGCTAAAAGTGTAACAAGGCTGGTAAACTGCTATAAATGGAAAATGGAAAACAAATAAAGAAGAAGCCGGGGATTACACAAGCTCATCTCTTAGATGCTCCAGGAATCCAAATGCCAGAATAAATAAAGCTGAGCCATTAGACCTAAAATGACAGGGTGCTTTTATTTGCAAAAAAAAATGTGAGCCATAAAAGCCTGATAGTAAGAAGTGCTGAAACAGCTCTCACAGAAACTTTGACTACAGGTTATGATTTTCATATTGACGTTGGTCCGTTGTCTCTGGTCTAGCGATATTTACATGGAATCTTCGCAGAATTGCAAAGGCCTTGAAGGGCTACAAAGAAAGACAGATGGTTTCCCACAGACTTCCCCTCCAGCTCTTTCATCTTTCATCTAACTATTAATTTATCTGTTTGGATGGATAGATTCGAGCATGGAACTAAGAGGAATAATAATGAGATTTTTAATAACCCGATACATTTGCATTCCTGGTAACTCTTTACATGGGTCTGCCTGATTAAAATGAATCATTTACATAATTAACATATGGTTACACTGTTGGCTTTAATATGCTGATTATCTCAATACTTTTGTCTGGAGTCAATTGGATCCAAACTGTAACAATTGTTTGAAGCAAGAATAGTTTATTCCTGAGAGGTTTGGGGAATAAGTGCCATAGGGACTGATTAAATATAGCTGGAACGTCCGATGAATCTGTTTAAAGCAATCGAGCAAGTGCAATGTTAAAAGTAAAGTAGTATACTATTATGTATAATGTGAGAGCGCTTTTATCTGCACCATTCACTGTGAAGATATATCATATCAGCACAGACCTCTGCAGTATACATATCAGCCAGCTACACCGGCATAAGAATACATGTGAGCTCCTCCAGATCCTATCCATTCCCACATCACAGTGCTTGTCCTAGAATGACCTAGTCTTTCAAGCTTCTATTGTGTCTCCTCAGCAGACATTTGGAAGACACAGCATTTTCTTATCTTTGCTCTCTGCGCATAAACCCACCTTCATGTAGTCAATGATTTATTATATTAGGATTCTGTTAAGACCTGTGTACATGCGGAGATTAATGCTACAATGTTACAATGCCAATGATAACGAAGAGTCATAATGGCAATCAGCACGTTTGAATGAGAAGAAAACTCCATTGTTATTTAGGAAATTCTTTTCTTGGCATTATATTTGTAAAACATTGACATCAGCCTTTTACTTTGCTTTCCATATAAGAATTTCTCAATACTGTCAATTCTACAATTTTATGGAGAAAAAACATTTTGGCGAAAACTATGTAAGCGGAAGCAAAAAATGTTAAGTCCTAATAGAATATTTAGAATAGAGAATCCTCAGTGGTTGATGCTTTTTAATGGCTAACTGAAAAGATGGTAACACATTGCAAGCTTTCGAGACTACTCAGGTTTCTTCATCAGGCTAGACCTAAGTCCTAATAGATGATGTACAATAACAAATGATATTGTGGTACCGTGTTAGCCAGAAAAATTGATGTGAATACTTTTCTGCTCAATGATGACAAAAATATTCTCGAAGTGACACCTTTATTGGCTAACCAGAAAATAACATATGTTTGCAAGCTTTCAGAGCACAGAGGCTCCTTCTTCAGGCGGGATTACAATTTTCAGCACCGGATACTAACTGCCCGGTACAAACCTTGAACTTTACAGTTCCGGTTAATTTACCTCTAATTCAGATGAAACATAATTTTGGTTGATTCACTTTGAGTGAATCCAGCACAAAAAATATGCGTCACCAAAGATTTATGATCTCATGATCTCATGATGTGCATTGTAACATTAGTTGCCTGTTTGGCAAGGAAGGAAAGAAGAGGCCATATGTTGCTTCACAGAAGTCTGGATGGGGAGCAGCACCTGCCAGACACGTGAATAGTAAGGTGATTATTAGTTGGTTATTTTATTTTTTTTACTCTGTTTATTATCATCTGAGGCCTATAGCAACCAGAGCATAGTAAAGAACATTTAATTTGAATCTAATAAATACAATTCAAAGCAAATCTTTTTGGCCAACTTTGAATAAACTCCCATAATTTTGGTAGATTTGCTCATCTTCAAAAATTATACTTCAATTGGCTCATACTTGTCAAAGTTAATAAAAAAAATACATATTTACTTGTACTAATTAGTGATGAGCGAGTATACTCATTGCTCGGAGATTTAGTTTTTGTCAATGCAGTTGCATGATTTGTGGCTGCTAGACAGCCTGAATACATGTGGAGATTGTCTGTTTGTTAGGGAATTACCACATGTATTCAGGCTGTCTAGCAGCTGCAAATCATGCAGCTGCGGTGACACAAACTAAATCTCCGAGCACGCCAAAATACTCAGAGGATACTCAAGCATGCTCGGGGAAACTCAAGCAACGAGTATACTTGCTCATCACTAGTACTAATCTGGTCAGTACTGGTCTGTGCCTCCTGGTCCTATTCTCAATTCACTGTAAATATCTGTTCTACCAATCACTGACTACAGCAGTGACATGCCTTATCTGGTGATTAGGTTAGTGAGTTTTTCTGGTCAAAAATGGAAATAGGAAGCAGAGATCAGCGAGAACTTGATATGCACAGGATTGAGACCTGAAGGAAAATATTAGTGGTCAATATAATATCTTTTATTGATTTAATTGGTCTGAGCCTTTTCAAGTATAATTTTAATTAGCGGAAAACCTCTTTAAATCTCTGGTAGACATGTTACTGGGGAGAGAAGAAAAATGTGACCTGGAGAAAACAATCTTAGGTCACTACAGTGTAAAAACTCTACATGTACTAAGTCAAAGAGAGAACATAGAAAATTAGGCCTTTCAACTTAAACTAGAAAGGTCAGGGATTATTTAAATTCTTTTCTTAAGTTTCACAGTTTGAAAGGAATTGGAAGCATTGTTCATTAGGTTTTCTTTCAAAAGATATGCTTACCGTTGCCACTGTGCAGCCTACACAAATCAATGAGCGTAAAGAATGAGCAGACTATATTGTATATTTGGCATTAAAGAAATGGGACAAGAGTGTCAATAAATCAATTGTAATAAATTGTTTATGTGTGTTACATTGTTATTTATTGCAGTGTTGGGGTATAGTCACTTATAATGTTGAGCTACAAATTGTGAATATTGAATTATCTCATCCTACCGACTCTGCCAACAATAGATAGCATACTCTTTCATGCTCTGGTGTAGTTAATTAAAAAAATTTCTACTTGGTTTAAAACAATTAATGCAAATTTATTTTTTTTCTTTAATTGGCGACAACCATAATTATGCTAAAACCTGTTTGTTAAACTTGAAGTGGCGCCTAAAGGCACTGTCACACTTAGCGATGTACCAGCGATCCCGACCAGTGATATGACGCGGTCAGGATCGCTGGTGCATCGCTAAGTGGTCGCTAGTGAGCTGCCACACAGGCAGATCTCACCAGCGACATCGCAGGGGTAGGGGCAGCAGGAAGCGCCCGACGAGAAACGGTCCAGGACGTTCTCGTGCGATCAGCGATAACCAGCGGGGGAGCGGTCGGAGGTAAGTATCACACATAGCGATATCGCTAGTAATATCGCTACAACGTCACAAAAGCCAGTGACGTTATAGCGATATTGCTAGCGATATCGCTTAGTGTGACAGGCCCTTTAGTGCTTATTCCTTTTCCCAATATGCAAACGTTTATCAGTGGAAATTGGTGATTATTGGTGAATTGGAGCTAATTATTAAACAATATTCTATTCTTAGGCATTTTATAGTCAAGGATCATCTCTTAATCCGGAGTACCTGCTGGTTTTTGTATTACTTCCTCAGCCCTGTAGCAGTGCTGCAGAAAAATTGAGCACTTACTGCTGGGTATCCTCTTAGAGTAGAGCAAAACTGTTTCGGACTCTTATGATCGACCGTTTTTCAAGACACCCTTTAAAAAAAGATTGATTGCCCAAAGCATATACAGTATACAAGGATAGGTTGAAGCATTTCTTTTAAGTTTTTTGGTGCCTTTTAATGCCACTACCCTTCCTCGAACATGTAGTTTAACTGTAAGGACATTTGTGTTTTTCAACAGTGCTAACCATGTAACTATATAAAGCTATGTCTCACAACTATTGTTCTGCCCATTCAGGTGCAGCAAGACATTTCTTAAGTGTTGTTCCAGCTATGGCCATTAGATGTCATAGTAGTCTTCTTTAAAAAGCAAAAAATCTTCTCTATTATATCAGCCCTTTAGGGCCATCATTAATTGTGATTGATACTGATGTAGTTTGGTAACAGATAGCATTCCCCCTTAAGCAATGACTTTAAGGTGGCTTTTTTATGTCGCTTATACCTATAGACATGGCACCTTCTCCAATTTCTATGAACAGAGCTTTATAATGACTCCTTTAAAAAGTACAACTTTTGTGTCTATTCGGCATTGGTGTGTAACAGGCATGAAACTGCCATACTTGATATAAGTCAATAGGAATTGACATAGAAGAGAGCAGTAGGAGAACATTTCTACTGATTTGTTTGGCAAGAAAAAAGGTTTAAATCACATGAAAGTCATGTCAAGATTGTGCTGGACACCACATATCGGAGGTTGTTGTTTATCTCCAGTCTAAAAAGAAAACATCAACATAATGAATGGGGAACGCTGTGTTCTCTCTAGCTCTTAAGGCTGTTGAACAGTGGGAAATCTGTATTTGGGCATTAAAGAGGATACAACTAATACAATTATTAAATGCATAATTAATTAAAATATAAAATTATTATTATTACTAGCATTATTATTAGTATTTTCATTCTATAGTAATGGGAACATATTATAGATAATATCTATTTTCTTCATTAATGTGAACACATACATTGGATTTATCATTTTCGTTTAGTAATTACTAAAGTAAAGTATATACCAATTAATTTCATAAAATGCTTTTTTTTTGTGTTATTGTCAGAACGTTTCTTCACACGGTTAAAATTCTGGCTGTTCGCATCCACCACTATAGGGAGCTTACAGAAGACTGATGTATGATTGATTCCAGCAAAAATCTGTCTTTTCCCTGGTGATGATCACTAGCAGCCAGAATTTTATATTTAAAAAAGTTTGGTCAACTCTCAACTCTCCTGTCTGGTTTTGTAAATACTTGTATTCCCAAAAAAATCTAAGTTATGAAGTATTTTTTCCTAGTTCTCTGCATTGTGATGTTCCTCCTAGGATGTTTTTGTGAAGTAAATAGACAATTGGATGGTACAAGCTTGTGGTGTGTCTCTACCTATTCTTAGGCGAGGGTCACATGGCTGTATTTTCTCTAACCAGAGAAAATCGGGTTGATTATGTTTCTGATCAGAATTTGATTGGAGTGTGATCTGATGAGAAGTTGGAAAAGAAAAAACTTCTCCACCCTCTCCATTCGTTCAGTCTGTGAAAATCAGACCGCACTCGGATTTTGATTTGCATGGCTGAGTGAAATTCTACCATTTGTTTGCCCATAACAAACTCTGTCAGAGGAAAAAATTGGACATGTGCACAGCCTCATAGAATAATATTGGTGAAGTATTGTTGGATTGCACTCAGACCAAAAATGCGATCATGTGCACAAGCCCCGACACTGCCCAATCAGGGCTGAACTCATCAGATTGCGTATAGACACATCCCTTTGACAAACGGAATGATAACCCAAAGTTGTTATCAATAAATTCTTAGGAGGAATAGCAGAAAAATAGCACAATGTAGAGTTTCAAAAAAGCTCCATAATTTTTATTTCATGCAGAAAATTCGGAACTTTGTAATAAAAAATGATTCTTCAAACCATACATTGAATATATGAAATTTAGTTAACATTATAAGTTAAATTATTAAAAAAGAAATTGAGAATTAAACTACTACTAACTACTAATAATAATAAGTACACACTATTTAATTTTGAGGAACAAGCCTACCTGAACATGCATTTCATAATAATAACCACAACAATTTTCTAATACTCTGAATATTCTCAATATTAATATACTCTAGCAATCCAACAAGTCTAATATGAAAAGTAATCGAGAGGTATACTAACGAGGATAATGATTAATTTGGTTTGGACAGGAAACACTTCTTGAAGAGAGTTGACCAATAATGTAGCAAATGTTATTTTTTGCCACCATCTGAACTTTACCCAAGCCTTCCAGACTCAAAATGGTGCAATTAACATATTAGATGTCAAACATTTCATTGCTTTCTACCCATGCACTTGGGAGTTTTCTTTCTAAATACAAATACCGGATTGTTTTCTTGTTAGTCCATGTTAATGGCATTGACTTCGTTTGCATTGCAAATGTTTTCTGACAGGTTTTCCCCTGTTAGAATATAAATTTACTGATGATTAAGAACATGTTGTTTCACAGTCTGAGGACTTGCTGGTCAGAAAAGGTAATGTTAATATCTGAATTAAAGATATTAATCTCTTGCAGCCTGGTAATAAATGTTGGAATGTTGAAAAGCGATGACTGGGAAACAGAGTGTCTGTGCAAACCTTAATCTCTTGTAAGGTGCAGTGCTAGTCTATAACTGTCAGGGGATGACAGAGGAACGGCGCCTTCTCCAAACCTGCTTAGAATTGAAATATGGCACGTGTCTCAGAAGCTTTTTAATTTGGAATGCAAACCAGTGAGTATCTATTTCTTCCCTATAACTTGGCTTACGTATGCAGAAGAAGCAGAGTTGAATATCATTATTTTTTTGCTCGTTTTATGCTCTATAATAGGCTAAATTAATCTATGTGCTGTTCGGTGGAAATAGATTGATATACTATATATTTGAATCTGGCAATATACATAATATTATCCTTATTTAGGAGTGATCTGTCATCTGTATTTGGTAAAGTCAATGCAAAGTCTTAATTTAGACCTTAGGCCTGTTTCACACTTCCGTTTTTGTGTCCGCCAAACGGATCCGTTTCCGTTTTTTTGACGGAAACTGATGCAGACGGATCCGTTTTTAAAAAAACGGATCCGTTTTTTTGACGGATCCGCGGTAACCTCTAATGTAAGTCTATGGGACAAAAAAACGGATCCTGCAAAAAAATGGCGGATCCGTTTTTTTACGGAAACCAACGGATTTTGACGGATTTGAAAAAACGGAAGTGTGAAACAGGCCTATAATGACCTCAAATTTGTTGCGAGAGTTTTATGGCAGCTATTTATATCCCTAAATTAGGTTTAAAATTACATTTTTTGTGGTCTCCATAAACATTTGATATTTGTCAAACCAACCACAATTCAGTTAACAACTATGCCTTCCCTATTCGCAGGAACACTCAGTTTGACCGATCATTTCTCTCTTCTCTAGGAGGCGGCAAATTATCTCTAGGGAGAGAGCAAAGGGATTGGTTGCTGAAATTGATTAATCCCGATTTTTGTGTCCCCAAGATCATATGTTAGGGAGAGTTGGGAAGCCCCCATACTCATTAGATTGGTGGCCAATCCTGCCAGTATTGGCAGGTTCAGTAAACTTTAGTCTGCTGTGTATGCAGGCCTGTAGATGAGCCAAATAGGTTTTTAAATGGAGAGTATGCGGATCAAGAATGATCCAGATCAAAGACAGAAACACTCGACAAAAAACTCAAAGCATACTGATTCAACATGTCCTGATATTATCTATTCTTCACCATTTACTGTAAAGTCTAAAAGCGCCAGTATCATTTCCTTATTTCCTCCTATGATCTTTAACTTGAAAACATGGGTCTTTGGAATGAAGAATTTTAATTTATGGTCTAGACATAACCGGTAGAGCATTTTGGATGGCCAATTGGAAAAAAGTTCTAATCCTCCTGTTTATTACCGTCACAGCCACTAATTGGCTGCAACAGTAACTTTTCGACTACACTGGAAGTGGAACAGAGCAGAGAAGTGGTGGAGGATTTTTGGGTGAGTTTGTGCTATGTATTTTTTATAATACACTAGGGTCATACGAGTGAAAAAATTTCCTTAAAGAATGTTAATCCCAGATGCCAGTTTATATAATCAAATGTCATGAACATTTTTGTACACTGAGGAAATGCACATATTTATGTACAATTGTTGCAATGTCTGGAAATGGAAATATATATCTGTTTTTGCACTTTGCTGTTAAGGTTTGACTTTCATTTCTGTAGTTTGTACTCTAAAAAAAAACAATTTTCTTTTTATGCTTTGCTTTTATGAAACTGCTTTACAAGGATATAACATAAAATGGACATGTCATCCCCCATATAAACTTGCTTTGGTATCTTAACGCATCAAAGATTTATCTTTTAGTTTAAACAAAAGTGAAGCAGCAATAGGCACAGACTCAAGTGTGTGGTTCAATTGTTTTTTTATTATTTTACCAGAATTCAGACATATATTTTTCATCATCTAATTTCTTACTATTGTTGTTTCAATCTGATATAGAAAATTAAATATAATTTGTAACAGCAAAAATTTGCTAAAAGGGGTAAAAATTAGTGATGACCGAGTATACTCATTGCTTGGGTTTTCCCGAGCATGCTTGGGTGTCCTCCGAGTATTTTGGCGTGCTCGGAGATTTAATTTTTGTCACCCCAGCTGCATGATTTGCGGCTGCTGGCCAGCCTGAATACATGTGGAGATTCCCTAACAAACAGGCATTCCTCACATGTATTCAGGCTGTCCAGCAGCCACAAATCATGCAGCTGTGTCGACAGAAACTAAATCTCCGAGCACTCCAAAATACTCGGAGGTCACCTGAGCATGCTCGGAAATACCTAAGCAACGAGTATACTCGCTCATCACTAGAAAAAATATTAAAATGAAGGGGTTGTGAATAATATTATATTGTTCAACATTTTATTCACTCTATAAGTTCAACTAGTTCTCTTTTCTGATATTTCTCTATTTACCTTCATGTAGTAGTTCAAATTCTAAGCTCATGACTCTTAGCAACCCCTGCTGCTTCAGGGCATGCATAGAGTAGTGTGGTGATATGAAATCTGGGGAAATCCAATCATTTCACAAGGTTGTTCAACAGTCTTATGCAGCATTAGAGTGGAGTTCTTTTTGGCACATCTGGACCAATGTTATCTTTTGGAACACAAGTGCAATGATTCTGGCAAATGGGATTGTCTACTTCTGGACCCTGTCCCATTTAGAGAGTAGGGATGAGCAAACCCAAACTGTAAAGAGGTTCTGGTACCCAAACCGAACTTTGGACTATAGTTCGGTCAAACCCGTCAAACACGAATATCCACGGATCCCTCATCCCTATTAGAGATTCAAAAAAGCAAGAAGTGTACCAGCTCACCAAGTGTAGATAGGCTTAATCCAAGACATGAACCAAGCTCCTGTGTAGCACTCTAATGAGAGTCCAGCAATGTATCTTCAGCCCAGCCACAGGAATAAAGCATAAAATCTTCATTGAATGTTAAGTAAAAATATGTTGTGACAGAGTAACATCATAAAATGATGTACTGAGCCTACATGTTTCTAGTGGTTAAAAGTCGGATAACTGCTCTAAAAGTGTTGTCTCTTCCTCATTTTATGATGTTACTCTGCTACAACAACATGTTTTTCTTCATTCAATATAGAAGATTTTTTGCTTTATCCATGTGTCCGAATTAAAGATACATTTTTGAACCCTGTCATGTTGTATCATGGTCTAATATTTTCAACCCACAAATGAATCTTCTGGATTTCTGCTGGGCCGGTCAGACCTTGTCTTGATGTGGTAAAGACTCAACATTACATTATAACACCTCAACTATTGTTTAGTTGGGGGTTTTGGTGTCAAAACAGAGGGCATAGCTGTCTCAGTGCACTATTTGACAAAAAAAATCTGCATTTTGAGAGCAGTAAAGTAGATTTTAGTAAAGTTACTGATCACTAGGCTTATTTTTCAATGATCGCTCGGCTTATTTTTCAATGATCACTAGGCTTATTTTTCACAAACATGTTGGAATTGAGTTCAAATACTAAAATAGAAAGGTAAAAATATGGATTGAATGGACTGTATATACTCTTCACTGCTTTTATATCCGTATTGATTTTCATGTATCATTGACATGTATGAATGTAATCTCCAGCACTTGCAGAAGGATTAAAGCATCCGGGTTACGTCACTTGGCTGAAAACCACATGTCGAATCCTGATAAAAGATCAAGAAACCTCTGACCCATTTTAAACAAGGCCTGACATAAAACTGATCGAATACACATAAGAGACTATATATTTCGAGGACTCAAATAATTTTGCATAGTGAGACTATACAAAATATAACATGCAGCATATTTGGATTAGGAAAATAGCAAAATATGACCCTCTAAATTGCTAAATAACGTTTAAGAAATGGAAATAATTGGGTCATGAAATATGGTCATGCAAATAAAGACCTGTATATAAATGATGTTCGGTTGTGAACTTTCAATTGGATTTTAATATCAGAATTGAAAATACTGACAAGCAGATGTAATCCAATGAGATTATTGTTATTTAAACATCTTTTTTCACTTTCACTTCTCAAATAAAGAAAAAAAAGACACTTAAACTGTCAGCGTCGCTCAATTTCTCTGCTTTCCCCGGAATATAAAAACCATTGAAATTAAATTTCAACGCTAATATAAGTCGGTGTTCCTATTGTATTCCAGGCATGGCGGTAGTCCTTCCATAATTAATTAAAATAATCATGCTATTGGTTTTCTTGATATTTACAAAATATTCATTACATTTTTTACTAATGCAACAATTTTCCTGCTGTGAAAACATTGCTGATTTTCTGGAGTCATGATTGGAAAAACCATTGTGAGCCACATAGCTAATCAAGTGTAAATTCATTATTAATGAATGTACTGCATTTGAAATGATATTGCCTTTACCTGGAGATAATGTTATAATGTAAATGACCTACATAAAGAATGGAGTAACATTTGGTTGATTCGGTTGTGGCACTCGCTGCCTTTTCTATTCTATTTGCAGTTCATACATATCATATCTGTATTTCTTTTTATGTATTTACAAAGGGCATTGCTATCACAACTATTATTTTATTATTCTGCAGTGTAAAGTTTACAAGAGCCTATAATTCAATGAAATCCCTTTATATACAAATACTTTTGTAAGAATTAGTCATCTCAGATAAGAAGTTATTTGTGCCGTATAAAAAGCTCTTGGTTTTGACTCGTTCGGGATGTTATTTTAGAAAAAAAAAAGCATTATGCAATTCTCTTGTTCAGACTCCTTGCATCTGCCTTCAGATTACAGATGCTATTTAGAGCAGCCTACATTCTGCTAAAGGACCTCTCTGGGGGCTGACAAGCAATTTGAATATTCTTGCAAGAAAACAATTGAAAATTAATTCCCCTATAGCTCTCCGGGTTATCAGGAACCCATTGTATCATGTAATGGAAAGAAAAATACATTGTCATTATTGAAGAGCCAATAGTAGGCTGAGTGAAGGAACTGCACACCTGATGGCACTTGGAGATACTTCAAATAGAATTTATTTTCAGTATTTCATATCCATTGGTCACGCTGCGGTAAGTATAGTATTACGTAACATTTCAGGTGAAGACCCTTCATCCGACATATAGGCTATGATTACTGCATATAGGTGAGTGACTTGTCACACCACATGCCTTTATCCAGCTCAATACTGGTTTTCCCTGTTTTTTGGAATCCTACCTCTCACCCTGGATTCCCTTGACCTATATACAGTGAACATAGCCTATACATCAGATGAAGGGTTTTCATTCCAAACGCTACGTATTACCGTACTTATTGAGGTGTTACCAATGGATATGAAATACTGGCAATGAATCCAAGTTGAAGCATCTCCAAGTGACCTTAGGTGTCGAGTTCCTTCACTCTGTCTATTAGCAGCCTACAGAAGCTTAGTGGTTAGCTCCAGAGGAATGAGCATCCTTCTTAAACTATCTCTATTCACTGGGTGTGCCACCTAATTATTTCATAATCAAGAGCTATCAATGTCTTAAGAAGGCAAGGGCACTTCTGGAGGTGGACCCCCTCAATTTCAGTAGTTTTGGGGCTGACCATAAGTCTGAGAAAAAAATGCCTTACAACAGAAACACATAAACATAAAAATGGATGTTATAAGAATTATGGTTCTTGTTTATATTTTATATTTTTAAGGCAGCAATACAAAATTATATTATAGAATAGATTACTGTCAGTTATATCTTACAGTATCTGTTGTAAGTAGAGGCAGAGGCAAACATGTAATAGGTGCAACCTATGAAGCCACACGAAAGGACCAAGAGGTAAGGGGACCCACTTACACATTCAAAGCAAGTAGAATTGTGCATTATAATGAGCTATTGCACTGCAAATGGCCCATATATTGTTCTTGCAGAGAGGGGTCCTGTTCTCTCTCCTAAGTATATGGCATAAGTTAATGACATTGTATCATGTAGCTACTGTGGATTTTAATTCTCAATAACAAATAAAAACTACTTTAGACTGAACCTGATTCCGGAGCACAATTTTCAAGTTTTCCAGCATCCATTGATTGCAAATACTGTTCAGAGCACAAATTACGGAGGTAAGCTAAAGGGGCCTTTACACAAAGAGTCACCGATTTTGGGATGCAGCAGCGATATTGCTAGCGATATCGCTATGTGTGATACTTACCTCCGACCGGCTACCCCGCTGTCTGTCGCTGATCGCGCGAGATCGTGCAGCTCCATTTCTCGTCAGGCACTTCCTGCCGGCACCGACGAGCGACGCGTGGACGCAGGCGGGAGGACGTCAGGATCGCCGCGTCTGAAAGGTAAGTAATGACCGCTGCTGTGTCGCTACATCGCTGTGAGATCTGCCTGTGTGGCAGCTCACTAGTGACCATTTAGCGATGCACCAGCGATCCTGACAGGGTCGTATCGTTGTCGGGATCGCTGGTGCATTGCTAAATGTAAAGGGGCCTTAACACTTTTCTGTAAGATTATGTAAATGGTTAGAATAAAGCAAAGATCCATTAGTTACCTGGTAAATGTCCTGCCACTACAGTGCTGCTGTTCCAATGCTCCCTGCCAGCCTCTGCCTAAAGGTACTGTCACACTTAGCGATGCACTAGCGATCCCGACCAGCGATATGACGCGGTCAGGATCGCTGGTACATCGCTAAGTGGTCGCTAGTGAGCTGCCATACAGGCAGATCTCACCAGCGACATCGCAGGGGTCGAGGGTCGCTACTTATCTGTCACACTAGGCGAACCTGACGTCCTCCTGCCCGGCTCCACGCTCATCGCTCGTCTCTCCACAGGAAGCGCCGCAGGAAGCTGACGATGAGAAACGGTCCAGGACGTTCTCGCGCGATCAGCCATAACCAGCGGGGGAGGGGGTCGTAGGTAAGTATCAGATACAGTGATATCGCTAGCATTATCGCTATAACGTCACAAGTTATAGCGATATTGCTAGCGATATCGCTAAGTGTGACAGTACCTTAATTCTTAACTGCAATCAACAACATGGTGACTTAGTGGTAAGCAGTGTCTGTGGCCTTGCAGCGCTTGGGTCTTGTGTTCAAACCCCACTAAGAACATGTGCAATGAGTTTGGATCTTTTCCCTGTGTTTGCATGGGTTTCCTTCAGGTACTTCAGTTTACGCCAGCACTCCAAATACATAAATATTGGGCAAATTAGATTGTGGACCCCAATGGAGACAGTGAAAATAACATTAGTAGATGTTGTCCTTGGTTCGATTTGAACCCAGGATCCTAGTGATTCAAAGCAACAAGGGTAACCACTGAGCTACCGTGCGGCCCACTTTAGACCCCTTTAAATATAAAACTTTTTTCTTATATATATTTGATATCCTTTATGAAAACCTATACTCCAAGAAAGTAATTTCAAAAGATGGTTTTCTTGAACCTGGCAGAGCAGTTCTTCAAAAGACTACAATATCATGACATGTCAGTCGTACGGCAAGGATAACACATGAACAAAGCAGTCAACAAGACTCAATAGCAAGTAGCAAAATACAGATTTTAAGTGTCCATGGTACTGAATTTGGAATTTTACTGGTAGGTCACAGGAATGAAAACCATTTTTAAGGCTTTTCAATTTCCTTCTCGGTCTAATTAGGTAGGGAATCTTCATTTAAAAAAAGAGGCGGTCAACTGACCCATAATTTTCTATGTGTGTATTGTGATTCAATAAAACGATATCAAGGGAAAAGCTGTGTACTAAAGCAAAACAAATGCCATAACATTTGACTTTACTGTTAAGTTTTTAACTTTCTTTATAATTAGATAGCTTAATAGAATATTTTTAAGTAAAAATCTCTATAGACAACAATGAAAAAACCCTAAATATAATAGCAAGATTTTATTTTCTACGCAGCATAATTGGATAATATAGGAAGACAAAATCATTTTATCTGTGCTCTGTTATTCTCCATTATGGTAGATTTTGAAAAATTGTTTTATTTTTTTTTTTTCTGGAACTCATCCAGATAAATGCCTGTCAAAGAATAAAGGTTCAATAACAAAACCAAAGTGACAATGCCTAACATTATGGTGTCATTCAGCAGAATGACAGCATAATCATGAAAAATTCTACCACTGACCAGCATGAGAGGCTGTGACAAGCTCAGTAAGGATGTTTCTCTTAAACTGTGCTCCCTGTCACAGTTTGCTAAAGACTACATTTTTTTATTTTGCTAATGACTGAAAGGATTGGAATAATTTTATACCCATACATTATATGCCTGTATTAAAATTATTGTTAGACTTATTCTTAGTCATCATATTTTCACAATACAAAAGTGACTAGGAACAGATTAGATTGTTTTTCTTTTTTTTTTAGAATAAAATATTATATTTCAATATTTTTTCATTCTGCATAAAATGCTTCTGTATCCTTTTCTTCAATAAAAGTGGGGGGATAAAAACTTTTTTTTTTAAATATTCCACTGCATAAAAAGTGAAAAAGAACCATGAGACCCCTAGAATAAAAAATGTCATTTGAATTTACAATCTTATCCCAGTACATGCTCAATTTTAAAGAAATGGAGAAGTAAACCCTAATCTGAAGTATTCCAGATTTTAACTAGAGGGATCTGCTTAAAGTGCACCTGTCACCTGTTTTGGCTGCTATAAGATGCAGCCACTGCATTTCAGGGCTTATCTAGAGCATTTCTATAAGGCTGTAGATAAGCACCCAGTCCGACCTGCGAGATAAGAAAAATACGTTTTATTATACGCTCCTGGAGGGGGCGGTGTGGTCCAGTCTGATGGGTGTTGCAGGTCTGGGTTCGGCGCCTCCCATCTTCTTGCGACGCCATCCTCCTGCTTGCTTCATCACTCCCGGCATTGCACTTCTGCACAGGCATACTTCTTTGCCCTGTTGAGGGTAGAGCAAAGTACTGCAGTGCGCAGGTGCCGGGAAAGGTCAGAGAGGCACAGTGCCTGCGAACTGCAGTACTTTGCTCTGCCCTCAACAGGACAGAGAAGTACGCCTGCACAGGAGCGCAATGCCGGGGAGCAATGAATCAAGCAGAAGTGCGGCATCGCAAGAAGGTGGGAGGCACTGGACCCGGACCTGCGACACCCATCAGACCGGACCACCCCCGGATGAGTATGATAAAAGGTATTTTTCTTATCTTGCAGGTTGGATCAAGGGCTTATCTACAGCATTATAGATAAGCCCTGAAAGGCGGTGGCCGCATCTTATAGCGGCCAAAACAGGTGACAGGTGCACTTTAAGGAGACACTTCAAAAAAGAGGTTGCACATGGAAATGATATGTAAATTTTTCCAATGAGTTGATTTGTCAAGTCTGATCATTTCTTGAACTGAATATTTCATTTTATTTTTTTATCGAAACACCATCAACAATATTGTTGGAACATTTCAATTTATATATGTATTTTCCGTTTGTATATGCCTAAGGAAGCTAAAAAGAGAAAAAATGGGTGTGAAAATATTCTTCTTAAAGCAAAAATGTTAAAAGGGTTGTCTAAGATGGATGACTCTCAATAATTTGAGTATATGGATACCACAGAGAAAAATTCATTTCACGCTACTTTTATTTATAATCCAAGTGGAGAGATCCTGGGAAGAGTTGTTTGCTCTCTGCCAGTTGAAGTAAAACCAATTGTGGCCATTCAAAGTTTCCCCCAATTTTATACTACAGGGTGTAGAAGAAAAACAAGGAACCACCGGGTGCTCTTGGAAAAAATAATGATGGATAGAGGCAAAGTCACTTTATTGAGCCTACATGTTTCAGTGCCATATAGGTGCCTTCATCAGATGGCCTTTATGAAGAGGCTGGACAGACATCAGAGATGGTTTAGTGAATCCTGCATTGAACAGGAGGTTATACATGATGACCCTTGAGGCCTCTTCCAACTCTAGCATTCTTAGATTCTATGATTCTATGGCACCTGAACTTTGCTGAAACACATAGCCTCAATAAAGAGACCAAATCTTTACCGAGAAGCCAACATTTTTTTAGCATCGCCTAGTGGTTCCCTATTTTTCTTCTACAACCTTCAACACTTATTGCAATTGTCATAGTGTATATTGGGCACAAAGAGAAGAAGCAACTGGTCCACTCTTTACAAGTTCTCAGACAGAGTTGTGCCTGCTACAAGCACATCTCGCCAAGGGGAATAGTTCTGCTTACTCTCAGTCTGTAAATTTACCCAAAACCTCTACACTATGGAGTGTAGCTTTTTTGTCCTTTTCCTTTACAACACGTTTAACACTGGGATGTTCTAGCAGCTCAGATCAGCAGCCATCTACTGTGAGGAGGCTTTCTTTTAAAGAAGCACTCTCAATAAGTTTTTGATTCATTAAATGTGTGCATATATATATATATGGAATGTAGTGTTAATGTATTAATATGCTCACCTACCGACGCACTCTCTGGGATCCAGGGCCTTTGTTTTCTTCTTTTGTGTGACATCACCACAATTGCGACTATCCGGTTCCTCTATGCTCTATGTGTGAGCCGGAAGTATGCTTTACAATTTAATCCCATGTAGCTTCATTCTGATTTTCCATAGACTTACATTGTAAAAGAGACTTCCTGTTCACGCAGAGCGCAGTGTGAACCGGGGAGTCTAAAGAGCGGTGAAGTCACTCAGAAAAGGAGAAATGTGGCACTGGACACCAGAGAGCAGTAGGTGAGTATATTAATACACTCACACTACATTACATACATATATGCACATTTTACGAATAAAGAACTTAATGGGAGAACTTCTTTAAGAAGACAATGTCAAATTAGGACATTTCTTTTAGGTTGTTTATCTAGGTTAAGGCGATAAACGTTGAATATGTACAGCGTCTAGAGTAGGATTGATTTTCTAAGATATTATTCTGAAAAATATAAAAAAAAAATAGCCAGTTGTTCATTCCCATCTGTCTTCATTGCTAATTGTTACTATTTCATTATGAAAGAACATTTTAGAAGCTTCCAGTGACAGAGATTTATCATACAAAAATTATCAATTAATGCTTCAAGTGCTACACAGAATTTTTAACAGCGCAATCTAAAATATTTTAGTTTAGTTGTTTCAAAGAAAACAATGCATTCAAGTAAGGACTAATTGCTTCTTTTTTATTCAAAGTGACAAAAGCCAATACATCACACTTAGGCACAAAAGAGAACTCCTTTTCAAGAAACTAATTAAACTTCATCCTATCTATATTCATTACTCCCTGTTCAACTAAATATTTGAAAACCTTCCGTTAGATTAGATTACTTAAATTGTATTACTCGTAGGAAGCACATGATGATGTTTGGATAACTAGCGATTGCTACATTCCAGAAATATAATAAACATCTTTGAAAGCATAATTTGGCTTCATTGCTTCTTCATAGTTTTAAATGAAACATTAATAATTTGAATTAATTTTTTTTTGTCAATTAATCCTTTTGCTAGTATCATATTTATTAATAATTAGAAAACGATACTTCTGACTTTCTCAACTTTGTGACTACAGTAATGTATAAAAATTATACATAGCGTATTGTTTGTGGAATGCCGACAATGATACGTCAAGTAAACTGGAAACCTATTAAAATCATAATGATTTAAATTTAAAATTAATTAGAAAAAAAGACAAGAGAAATATACAGAATATTTGTAAAATTATCTGAAACTCAAGGCTATAATTATCATCAAGTGCACATTGCTGTGCTGTAAAACACCGCTAATGGGTCGGTTCCACTGTATATTACTAAATAAATGTATTACCTTCTTGTCAGTTTAATTAGCCTTGAAACATTTTCATCATTTTTGTTTTTGAATGTATTAATCTTTATTTTGTTTTTCCGACATTTGTTATCTTTATGTTTTTAACCCCTTCACCCCCAAGGGTGGTTTGCACGTTCATGACCGGGCCAATTTTTACAATTCCGACCACTGTCCCTTTATGAGGTAATAACTCTGGAAAGCTTCCATGGATCCCGGTGATTCTGACACTGTTTTCTCGAGACATATTGTACTTCATGATAGTGGTAAAATTTCATTCAAATAACTTGCGTTTATTTGTGAAAAAAATGGAAATTTGGCAAAAATTTTGAAAATTTCGCAATTTTCCAACTTTGAATTTTTATGCCCTTAAATCACAGAGATACGGCACACAAAAAACTTGATAACTAACATTTCCCACATGTTTACTTTACATCAGCCCAATTTTGGAACCAAAATTTTTTTTTGTTAGGAAGTTATAAGGGTTAAAAGTTGACCAGCGATTTCTCATTTTTACAACACCATTTTATTTTTAGGACCACATCACATTGAAGCCACTTTGAGGGGTCTATATGATAGAAAATACCCAGAAGTGACACCATTCTAAAAACTGCACCCCTTAAGGTGCTCAAAACCACTTTCAAGAAGTTTATTAACCCATTAGGTGCGTCACAGGAATTTTTTTGAATCTTTAAAAAAAAATGAACATCTAACTTTTTTTCACAAAAAAAATACTTCAGGTTCAATTTTTTTTATTTTACCAAGGGTAACAGGAGAAATTGGACTGCAAAATTTATTGTGCAATTTGTCCTGAGTACGCTGATACCTGATTTGTGGGGGGGAACGACCGTTTCGGCGCATGGCAGAGCTCAGAATGGAAGGAGCGCCGTTTGACTTTTTCAATGCAAAATTGGCTGGAATTCAGATCGGACGCCATGTCACGTTTGGAGAGTCCCTGATGTACCTAAACAGTGGAAACCCCCTACAAGTGACCCCATTTTGGAAGCTAGACCCCCCAAGGAACTTATCTAGATATGTGGTGAGAACTTTGAACCCCCAAGGGCTTCACAGAAGTTTATAACATACAGCCGTACAATTAAAAAATCATATTTTTTCCACAAAAATGATCTTTTCACCCTCAATTCTTATTTTTCCAAGGGTAACAGCACCCTAAAAGTTATTGTGCAATTTGTCCTGAGTACGCTGATACCCCACATGTGGGGGTAAACCACTATTTGGGCGCATGGCAGAGCTCGGAAGGGAAGCAGCGCCATTTGACGTTTTTGGCTGGAATTGAGATCGGACACCATGTCGCGATTGGAAAACCCCTGATGTACCTAAACAGTGGAAACCCCCCACAAATGACACCATTTTGTAAACTAGACCCTCCAAGGAACTTATCTAGATGTGTGGTGAGCACTCAGAACCCCCCAGTGCTTCACAGAAGTTTATAACGCCCGGGCGTGAAAATAAAAAATTCGTATTTTTTCCACAAACATGATCTTTTAGTCACCATTTTTTTATTTTCCCAAGGGTAACAGGAGAAATTGGACCCCAAAAGTTGTTGTCCAATTTGTCCTGAGTATGCTGATACCCCATATGTGGGAGACAACTACTGTATGGGCACACGTCGGGGCTCGGAAGGGAAGTAGTGACGTTTTGGAATGCAGACATTGATGGAATGGTCTGCGGGTGTCATGTTGCCTTTGGAGAGCCCCTAGTGTACCTAAACAGTGGAAACACCCACAAATGACCCCATTTTGGAAACGAGACCCCCTAAGGAACTTATCTAGATGTGTGGTGAACACTTTGAACCCCCAAGGGCTTCACAGAAGTTTATAATGCCCGGGCATGAAAATAAAAAAATCGTATTTTTTCCACAAACATGATCAATTAGTCCCCAATTTTTTCATTTTCCCAAGGGTAACAGGAGAAATTGGACCCCAAAAGTTGTTGTCCAATTTGTCATGAGTACGCTGACACCCCATATGTGGGAGAAAACTACTGTATTGACACACGTCGGGGCTCGGAAGGGAAGCAGTGACGTTTTGGAATGCAGACTTTGATGGAATGGTCTGCGGGTGTCATGTGCATTTGGAGAGCCCCTGATGTACCTAAACTATTGAAACTCCCCACAAGTGACCCCATTTTGGACACTAGACCCCCCACCGAACTTATCTAGATGTGTTATGAGCACTTTGAACCCCCAAGTGCTTCACAGAAGTTTATAACGCTCGGACGTGAAAATAAAAAAATCATTTTTTTCCACAAAAATGATATTTTTGCCCCCAATTTTTATTTTCCTAAGGGTAACAGGAGAAATTGGACCCCAAAAATTGTTTTGCAATTTGTCCTGAGTAGGCTGATACCCTACATGTGGGGGTAAAACACTGTTTGGGCGCATGGCAGAGCTTGGAAGGGAAGGAGCACCATTTGACTTTTTCAATTCAGAATTGGCTGGAATTGAGATCAGACGCAATGTTGCATTTGGAGAGCCCCTGATGTGCCCAAACAGTGGAAACCCCCAATTCTAACTCCAACCCAAACCCCAACACACCCCTATCCCTAATCTCAGCCCTAACCCTAACCCTAACCCTACCCTAACCCTAACCCTAGCCCTAACCCTAGCTCTAACCCTAACCCTAATGGAAAAATGGAAATAAATACATTTTTTTTATTTTATTATTTTTCCCTAACTAAGGGGGTGATAACGGGGGGTTTGATTTACTATTTATGGCGGTTTTTATGTTTGGCAGCTGTCGCACGCTAAAAGACGCTTTTTATTGTAAAAATAGTTTTTGCATCACCACATATTGAGAGCTATAATTTTTCCGTATTTTGACCCACTGAGTCATGTGAGGTCTTATTTTTTGCGGGACGAGTTGACGTTTTTATTGGTACCATTTTCAGGCACGTGACATTTTTTGATCGCTTTTTATTCCGATTTTTGGGACGCAGAATGAACAAAAACCAGCGTTTCATGAATTTCTTTTGGGGGGATGCGTTTACACCGTTCCGCGTGCGGTAAAATTGATAAAGCGGTTTTATTCTTCGGGTCAGTACGGTTACAGCGATACCTCATTTAGGTCGTTTTTTTATGTTTTGTCGGTTTTATGCAATGAAAACTATTTTATATAAAAAATAATTATTTTTGCATCGCTTTATTCTGCGAGCTATAACTTTTTTATTTTTTCGCTGATGATGCTGTGTCATGGCTCGTTTTTTGCGGGACAAGATGACGTTTTCAGCGGTACCATGGATATTTATATGCATCTTTTTGATCGCGCGTTATTACACTTTTTGTTTGGCAGTATGATAATAAATCATTATTTACATTGCGCTGCCGTGGGGGGCTCAGGGAAGCATGGAAGGAGCCCCCTCCCTGCCGATGCTTCCCTTTAACCCCCGGTACACCGCGATCGTGTTTGATCGCGGTGTGCAAGGGGTTAACGTCCTGACACATTGTGTCGGGTGTCAGCTGTGATAATCAGCTGACACCCGGTCGCGATCAGCAGCGCTCACCACGTGGGCGCCGCTGATCGCTGAGACGTACTATCCCGTCCATGGGCATAGGGGCCCGGGGCCCATGGACAGGATAGTACGTTGGATGTCAGAAAGGGGTTAAAGTCAACTTGAACAGGAATAGAAAGAGGCACTGACAACTGGCTTTAAGGCCTCACTCAAACGTCAGTAATTTTGCATCAATGTTGTATACCAAAGCCAGGAACGGAACTTAAGGTACTGTCACACAAAGCGATATCCCTAGCAATATCGCTATAACTTGTGACGTTATAGCGATATTGCTAGCGATATAGCTGTGTCTGAAACTTACCTACGACCCGCTCCCTCGCTGGTTATCGCTGATCGCGCGAGAACGTCCTGGACTGTTTCTCGTCATCAGCTTCCTGCGGCACTTCCTGTGGAGAGACGAGCTACAAGTGTGGAGCAGGGCGGGAGGACGTCAGGATCGCCTAGTGTGACAGGTAAGTAGCGACCCCCATTGCCAGCGATGTTGCTGGTGACATCTGCCTGTGTGGCAGCTCACTAGCGACCACTTAGCGATGCACCAGCAATCCTGACCGCATCATATCGCTGGTCGGGATCGCTGGTACATCGCTAAGTGTGACAGTACCTTTGCAGAGAAAAAAATATCATTCAAAGATTGACACCTAGTCTGTACTTTAGATACATTCCTGGTGTTGACATAGAAATAGTGATGAACAAAAAAATACTCCCGTGTGAATAAGGCCTAAAAGATAGTTTATTAGGCAATTGGATGTAATGTCTGAGACACAGATTGAATGGGTAACAGATGTTTCACGCAGATATATGCTTCTTCTGACTCTACTCTACATGTTGTTATGGTTCAACTGGAAACAAGACATCCATGCAACTTAAAGCTAATTATACAGATTATATTAATGTAGGCTGAATCTTACTATTTTGGTTGGACCAGATGACTAGCATGTATGGACAGGGGTTGTTTTTATAGACTTGTGTATCCCAAACTCTTGTCCTCACAGCCCCTGACACATCATGTTTTCAGAATTTCCTTGGTATTGCACAGGTGATGGAAATATTATTACGGCATCAGACATTGCCACAGGTTCTCACACCTGTGTAACACTATGGAAAATCTTAAAACATGATGTGTTGGGGGCCATGAGGATGAGGTTCGGTAAACATTGATCTAGAATATCCCCAAACTGTAGATACATAGGGAATGGGATATTGGGCTTGTAGATTTTAATATGCCCTGTTTTTTTTGCTCTCAAGGGTGATAATCAACCACCAGAGGTTTATTACCTCTAGTCCACAAAATGCAGTGTCTTTTAACAGTGTGACAAGCATCGATATGGAATGGCGCACTGGCAAACAGCACTGAATTTTGCAAAACGTTAACTAAAACTATACGATTTGCCAATGAAACATTGAATCACTCACTGCAATTTTGAGCGCCAATTTCCTTATTTACATCTCTACAGGTTAAAACTCTACTTGAGCATCTTATCTACTCACCAGGAGTGCCGTATATATTTTTCTAGTAACGTGTATGGGGGAATTTGGAGGGATAACTGTCGATTAAATGAGCACTCAAGAGACTGTTATCGTGTATGTATAGTTGGCTTTAGCCTGCAAAGCACTTGAATAGTAGATTTGTATAACCTAAAAAAGTATATGAATTAATCATTTTATTCATATTATTCATATTAATCTGTTGTGAATTCTCTTACTTCTGAGTTAGGGCTCCCTCTGGTGGTTACAGTGGGTAGTGGAGCTGGCCGGATTGACAGGGGTCTGCCACCTGATGATGATGATGATGATGATTGAAAATCTGGGGTTACTGATTGGAGTATTTAAGTCTGCTGGTGATTAGTTTTCCTGTGCATTCTGAGGTCTGATGTCTCCTGCCCTGATCCTGCATTTTGTCAGTTAAGTTGTTCATTTGTTAATTCTTTGCATCTGTTCTGGTTTTGCCTCTTTCTGCTTGTTGTGAGCGTTCAGCGTGCTCCCCGCTGGGGACAGTGCTGGACTGCGCTCCATATGTTACAGCTTGTGTCAGTTTGTTCAGTCCCCTGTTAAATTAGTCTCTTTTGCATTGCTGCCAGTTCATACTAGAATGCTGATATAATGGGGACGAAGTCGTGAGACCTCACTGTTTTTGGGAACATCAGACATGTGGGAATTTTTAGGGTTTTTGCATGATTGCAGACAGTGTCTTTCCTTTCCTATCCTGTCTTGTCAGTTCGGGCCCCATCATTTGCTCAGTCTATTTTCTGCCTGCGTTTGTGTTTCATCTTGTCTCACTGACAATATATGTTTGGGGGCTATCTATTTCTTTGGGATTCTACTCCGGGGCAGTTTAGATTTCACCTTTCTTGCTTTAGGCCTAGTTAGTTCTCCAGCTGTGTTGAGGCATCTAGGGCATCGTAGGTACGCTCCATGGCTAATGTTAGTTGTGTTGTTAGGATTAGGGGTCTGCAATCCGCTAAGTTACCAACCTTTCTGGTTTCCTCGTGGCCTAGCCTATTCCTGCCATCCTCCTCGGTGACCTGTTCATAGCATTAATCTATTAGACTTTCTTGTATTTCTGGTGTGAGCTAGAGGTTACATGATGACAATTTGCATACATGTGGTCATCTGCCAACTAGACTTGTTTGTTTTCTCTCAATTACCTTCTACTGAGAAAATCGGGATGAGACTATTTGGCTAGTGACCACATGTATGTCAAGTGATAAATATATGTGGCCAAACGAGCAGTCACTTGACCATTTGCATGCATTTTGCATGCATGCTGTCACTTGCTGACTAGTCTTATCTCGCTTTTCTCAATAGTAGTAAATTTAGAAAAGACAAACATGTCTAGTTTGCAGGTGGCCACATATATGAAAACCGTGGTCTTGTAAGCTCTAGCTCACACCAGATATAGGAAATGGAGACCAAATTTGCTACACATGCTGTTATGGTTCAGAAATCTGCAGTCACATGCAGTGACTGCAGATTTTTCTCTCAAACCAGGACACCTGGTTTAAAGTTGCACCTTTTTATTTTCAACCAAAAGGCTAACTGAAGAGCAGATAAAGTATATTAGCATGGCATTATGAGGAATGCACATTTATTTGGATAAGCAGAATCAATATAAACAAAGGCGAGGATAATGCACATGATTACAGCGAAGGTGAGAAGTCGGAGAGGTAATGTTTTCATATCATTTTTCTTATTAAAAATAAGTATCTGAACAAATCATTGGAATTATGCATAGTAAACAAGATATACATATTAAGAAGCACTTAGTAAACACATATTTACATGTCAAGAGCACTCAGGGGTTAAGTCAATAGAATGCATTATCTGTTAAGAAGAGTGCTCCAGAAAAGCTGAAAAGGAAAAATACATAAGTGCGCGCCACTTGAAACTAAATTGCTGACTACTTACACAAGTGTAATGCAATTAAGCAGCTAGCTGTACGCTTTAGAAAATGGTCAAATTTACTTTAGTTGTATATACTTTTGGAATTTTAGAGAGCTCTTATTTAAAGTGCTCTCGTAAAATATGTTTAAGGAGTAAAATGTGTGTTTCCCGGAACAATAACAGTATAGAAAAAAGTCCCAATTAGGAAGTAGACTTGTCTCCTTAGCCGAAACATGGGAGCTTATTTATGAAGTGGAAAATATTGTACAACGAGTCCTTTCATTTTGTTACCACCTTAGATGTTGACTGTGCTTTCAAATTCTTGTTGTGGACTGCGAACCAACATTCATGGTGAAAGAAAACATGGTATTAGCCATCTATTAAATTGTGTAGGGTCATTTGACATATTATAAGTTATAGGTAAATACAAGGAACTATCAGATGAGTTTTTGACCATGTCATACATGTCACATTCTCAAGGACGGGAGCAGTATTAACAGAGCAGCTCTCCATTTTGTCTCACAGAGTAGAGTCTGCAACAAATTCTCTATGACTGTGATATAGCCCAATAGGACTTTGGGAAGGCATTTAACTATGTGAGACAACCCACTTATGCATCTCTAACTAAATTATGTATAAATCATGTATAAAGAATCATCTTCCCAGGCACTAATGGAGCTGCTGGTACAGCACAATGAGTAAATGAGAGAATTGTGTACTCAAAAAGAGCACATTGGAAAATTTATTTGTGCGCTATCCGTTAGTCCCGGTCCAAAGCAATTTTAGTCCTAGATCCCAATTTAATAAAAATTCTCTATCCTACTCTAACTACACTGTCTAACCATTATTTTATTTTTCCCCAATTTTGTTTTTGATGATGCTTAGTTTGACAATCCTATTGCATGAGAATCCCAGTGTTGAGACTCGACATGCATAGATCAGTCACATTACTTGCGGGGGCGGAGCAGGTCTCTGTGCGCGAGTTATCTGAGGCAATGTGAAAATTCTGACAATGCAGGCATCTGCAGGCTTGTTACTCCTGATCTGAGTTGACAACAGAGTTCCGTCAATGTGCTCAGTGCACAGTGCAATGACTCCACTATTACGGAGGGGCCAGGGACTATGGCAGTGACCGGAGCCTCTGCCTCTGATGATCTTTTGAGTATTCCAGCATGCACTGGGAAAAAAATATAGAAAAGCAGTTAGATAGTGTACAATGGGACATTTTATTGCAAGTGTATTAGAAAATTGTTTAGATTATGGCACTACATAGGGATTAAGGAGAAAAAATACTTTGGACTTCGGACCACCACTTTGATTGGAAAAGAAAAATCATGTAAGGATACTTTCAAATATTCACAATCCTTAGATGTACCCCTGATTCTTTTTGTAAATTGTAATTTACATTTTTAGGATAACCTTCGACATACCTTTTTGACTCATAGTATAGTATTGACTAGTTGGTATATTTATGATTGTGACATTTAGTCACAATGTTTCGATCTTCAAGTAGAACAGTCCATAAATTTCAAAGGACCATCAGTTTCTTCTTTTTTACCTTCTCATTTGCATTCTTTCTATTATTTAGACCCCTATATATCCATCTCCAAGTGAATATGCCTGCCAGACATATAACCGCTGTGTAGTTTTACATCACTGGTTTATCTTTACACATTTTGGAAAGAGAAACCTTCAGTAAGATTGTGCTTGGAACCTGTGATCAATACAGCAATTATCTTTTCATTATCTGTTGACATCTAGAAGCAAGGGAAAAGCTACCAGACCCTTCAATCCATGGATTAAGGCAACAGACATATCTAAATGAAATACAGCTCTTAGAGATTTATTTTTGTTTTAGGGTTACCCGGGGGCAGAGGAAAAGGCACAGGGACATATCAAAGAAAGAGACATTGCTACATCCAGGTTGAAATGTGAAGACAGTAGCAGAATTCAATACCTTTATTACCTATTGATAGAAGGTTATAAAAGAAAATGCATTTTGCTATGCACTGTACATTTTGGTATTGACTTTTTGCATTAATGGGACATTTGACTTTGACAATATTGCGGTTGGAGCCTGTGATAAACAAAACAAAATGCATTTCCTCGGAGACCGTACAAGAGATCAGATTTGAGGATAACTTAATACTGCGTGCGTTGTTTGCAGTTTACAGCTATAAAAGGAACCCAAACGTTAACTAGGATTTAGAAGTAATTTTTATGGATAGACAGATTTGATAGGCAGCTTTCCAATTCTTATTATCTGTAAATGTAGCCGCACATGATCTGCCAGCAAGGTACCCATAAGCTTTAACTATGTCACGTAAAGTGTGTAATTGCATACACACACATGGCTCCTGCCTCCGGGAAAATTAATGTTCTGTGCCAAAGAAGAAAACTCAACTGTCCATGAGTAAAAACTGATGATTGATGAAACATGTGTTTCTAGGTGCTAAACAATTGGATAAAGGGACCCAACGCTGAGTTGTGGCTAGTGCTACGTGACTGTGGAGGCTTTTTTCTGTTTTATTTGTTACATATTACTTCTTTTATACTATTATGATATTCTCCTCCGGAGTTAGATATGGTTTGGGCCTCCCAAAATTTCTAAAAATGTACACACACATACCCTTCCATCATTATAGATCCCTATTTTATACACTTTCTCTGTATTTTAATATTTTAGAAAGTTACGATTCATCAAAGTATTTTTGCCTGAAATCTGGAGTAAAACACTTTGATGCTGTAAGTCTCATTTTTTCACTCTGATTTCACCCTAATGCACCAAAATGGACCTTGAAGCAGGATGGAGGTGAAATGGGAGCATGACATCAAAACTCAACTAATTTATTACAAGCAAGAAATTTTACGCCAGTCTTCACCTGGTGTAAAATTTGTGGTGGTTTGCATGGATGCAAGCACCTCTTAATGAATAAGGCTTGTCTGAAAAGTAGCGTTTACCTCCATGAGTCTTGCCACTTATTTTGTTCCCTCTTTACTTAAAGAATCAGGAATGCCTGACTCTAACATGCTCCCTCATAAAGACCGGCATTTTTACCCCTGGTTTTCGATATATCAGGGCCATTGTGTCTGAAAATAAAATGGAGGGAGGTTATTGCAATCAAGTATGATACTAGGGATAACTAATAAACAATATATATATATATATATATAATAAGTAAAATATATGGATATATTCAAGTATATTGCTAAGGATAGCTAATAAACAATATTATTTAACATAATAAAAATGTCTATTAAATATATGTAATCTATGGATACATTCAAGTATATTGCTAAGAATATCTAATAAGCAATATTACATAACATAATGAAAAATATATTATATAAATAAAATCACGTATATAGCTGAGGATAATTAATAAGCAATACTATAAAACATGATAAAACATATATATTATATAAATAAAATCTATGGATATAATAAAGTATATTGTTAAGAATAATTAATAGTCATATTATATAGCATAATAAAAAGATCTATTATATAAATAAAATATATGAAAATAGTAAAGTCTAATATTAGGAAGAGTTAATAAGCAATATTATATAACATAATAAAAAGATCTATTATATAAATAAAATCTATGGATAAAATAAATGATATTGTTAAGGATAATTAATAAGAAATATGTAACATCATAAAAATGTATTGGACGCAATCAAGTGTATTGCAAAGGATAGCTAATAAGAATTATTAAATAACATCATAAAAATATGTATTATATAAATAAAATCTGTGAATGTAATTGGTCAGGTTTTCTGTACTTGTTGATCCAATAAGCTAATGATTTCTATATAATAAAGGTTTAACTACATGATGCTTTATCCTAACTACAACACATAAAGGAAGACATTCATATTCTGTCATATCAAAAATGCATAGTTTCTTATTTGGGATGATAACGACATCATTATTTACATATCACTACATTTTGACAGCACTACAAAGCGGGACTCGCTCAATAATTCAATCTGAAAGTGTAGTATGTCAGGATTACTGTGCATCAATTCTCTTGTTTATTACAATATATGGGGACCTCTTATGGGGACCTCTCAGTTACTAATTTTAATATGGGTGGTGTGGAAGACGGACGGATGGACAGATCATCACCACAGTGGCTGTGGCTATGAAAATTGTTCATCATTTGACTGACACATCACTTTATTTTTGTAGATTATCTTTTGCATCAACAAACAGAAAAGACAATAACCAGTAAAGTTAATTTGCTTTGGTATTCTAGAATGTTCTATACATATGTAGCAAGTGCCAACAAACAATCATTTCATCCCATGGTGTGCTTTCATATTCGCATAGAGCAATTGTTATAATTGGATGCACATAGAGGACGTTCAATACTATTGTTCATTTGGTGCTTGCTACATTTGTACGTAGATAATAAGCCAAGGAATGTGTAGTGCTAAAACACTTTATTTTAGAAATTGATTCACAATTTGGACCTTAAGAAGCAGAAAGATGTATCTTTGTACTGTGTAAGCCAGTTGATAGGAAAAAATAGAAATAAAAATTGAGATTCATCATTGACGGATACAAAACCAAAATCACCTTTTCACTGGGTCATCACATTTTCAGTTAGCCATTAAAATGAAGTAGACCTGATGTGAATCGATTTGCACAATCCGATTCATTGGTCACGTGAGTATAATGTGGCTGCTTGATATGAGGCTTGAGAACTGCATCAATGGAGTCTTGTTTTGATTAAATGGCCTGATCTGAGGTCATTGTTATGTCTGGATGCGTATCGGATGTCATGTTTGGCCGACTAATCAAAATAATACTGGCAGTTGCCCCGAGATAGGAGGTGGCCACAAATTACTGATGGACTGGTTCCTGCGAAACAATTTGTACCAACTCTAGTATCAACCACTGTGGATTCACATTTTATTTTTTTTATTTTAGGGTCCACAATTTCCCAAGTGGAAATGGTGGTTAGTTACATTTGTCTCAATCATAGTGGCTAACCTTCTGGATAGATATGAGCAATTTTTCCAACTCTGAAAATGAATTGAATCTAATAAAAAAAAATGCCTGTATGTTTAACTTGGATATCTACATAATGAGTCCAGCAATTTTCTCATAAAAAGACTGACAGGAGATTTGTAAGCTACTTCTATCTAAGTGCTCCAGGTCAGAGTCCCTTAACACTGCAATCCTCACTAGAGTTATCTCAGTATTATTCCTGCCTAGCTGAATCTGCCAACAAGAATTAATAGGGCTGTAATTTATCTTCTAGGTGTCAGAAGAACATCAATAAATACCTTTCTCTGACAAGCTACTGTGTTTGATACATCAGTTAGTTCTTTTTTGTAAACTCCATTGGGGGCTGTTTATATATTGACCCAGCTGTAAGGAATTTGGGCGATTTTGCATAGAAATCGACATTGACATCATATGGGTTGATTAAAATGCACAGACTGTTTTATCAGAAAAAGGAAACAAGCAATTGCAAAATATCAATTTAACATATCAAAGCAAATACAGAATGCACTATCCAAATGAGGTGGTCACCAGTGACTGACTCATTTCATTTGTAGGTTACTTTTATCTCAGACTCAGTGGACATACTATTTTCTACATTGTAAATATTGCTTTTTCGTTTCTGATGGGATGAATTGACTCATTCCTATTTCTTCTATTTCGAAAATATTGTAAAGATGAAAAGCCAAAAACACAGGGAAATACATGTTATGTCACGGAATGCAAAAAATACAGACATGTCCAAACACTCATTCCCCGGGACAGACAAACTGATATTCAGAACTCAAGGCATATGTAGTCAACTCTAAGAAGGTATAGATTGCTCCCTCAGGGTTGTAGAAAACCACTGCAGTACTATCCATGATTGATGACACAAACACCACATGCCGCAACAATACCTGAGCATAGGCACACAATAAAAATACCAGGACTGTGTTACAAAAGCTAATGTTCTACATATCTGTTCACACTTGTATTATTATTTTAATGTATTTAAATAATATGCTATAATATCAGTCAATGGGAGCTTCATTTTCAGGATTTGACATAGCTTTATTAGACAGCTCCCACTGACCTTGTGTTGCTTTTCCCTGCACATTGGGGGACAAATAGTGTTGGTTTGTAAGGAGAAACTGTGAAAATCTCTCAACCTCCTGGCAATTTGACCTCCATTGCTCACCATGTAATTGCAACATCAGTGCCGGTCTCTGCTTCAGCCGCTAGACGGCGTCACACCGTTGATGCGAGTGATGCTTGATACCATAAATCCTATCTAATTCTTGGGACTTATGGCTCTTGCCAGTCCAGAACCTACAGGTTTAATCTTGTTAATTAGTTTCTATCTTCTGTCAGCACTGGGTGGGGCCATTCTATGTTAACCCCTGAAAGCCAGTCTACACTGCCAGGCTCTGATCCTTTTTATTGTTCTGATTACTCCTGTTCATTGATTCAGAGGATTGGCGTGCACTCAGTCAGCCATCGAGGTGCAGGTGTAACAGGGAATATGACCCCAGAAAACTTGAAGTAAAAGAGATATTTACCTCACATTTTTTATTTCATAAGTGCAGAAAAGTTTATTTGTGGGATTGGGTAAGGACAAAATTAAAGCTCTGTGTTTTAAGTGACAAAGTTAAACGTTTCGATCCCACCAGGGTCTTTTTTGCTAAGTCATAAGTAGATGGAGCAAGAGAAAAGGAATTTCTTAATGGTGGGACATTGCACAATGTGCATGTGCAGTACTATGCTGCTGGTGCTCGATTTGGCACTCCCGCGCCAGTATGGCCATCAGGCAGTCAGTAGTTTTCTTTTAATAGGCATAACTAAAGAAATGTCTGGCAATTAATTATTATGCATTTCTTATATAGCGCCATCATATTACACAGCGATCAATTCCACATTGGAGCTCACAATCCAATCTAAATTCCCTATAAGTATGTCTTTGGAGTGTGGGAGGAAACCGGAGAACTCGGAGGAAACCCATCAAACACTGGAAGAACATATAAACTCCTTGAAGATGTTGTCCTTGGTGGGAATTGAACCCAGGACTCCAGTGCCAATCACTGATCCACCGTGCTGTTGGTGGAGGCGATCATTGAGTAGAACTGCCTACTGGACTCCTAAGCTTAAAAGGAGCTGGAATGAAAATGAAAAAAATTACAATTCCTTTTTTTTCCACTCAACTGAACCTTTTTGGCTCCATAACCAGCTGCCTAGTGATTGGTGTGAATGTTCCAGTTCACTATAAGCCAAACATACTTAATAGGACTTTGATGAAAGACAAAGACTGGTCCAATATTATTTTTTGTACCCAGACACAAGAATTGATTCTCAGCCATGATACAACTGAACAAACACTGTATGAATGGAAGCATGGGTTAGTAATAGTAATAACTACACACTTCTAGTAATAAAGTATCGACCACTGAATAAACATCAGTGGATTTCTCATATACTGGCAACCACAAGTGACTTCCCAGTATGACCTTAGATAAATCATTTTCAGTGGATCTGTGCTCTTCAAGTGTTACAAATTACATTGTAAGCAGTCAGAGTACTCATTATTCTAGTGAGTACTGTTCCATTATCTGAAGTACCATGTTCAATGAGATTGCATTGTTTCAATAATTCCTTGCCAAGTCAGCAGCTTCTCTGCTCGCTGGAAAACTCTGTCAAAAGGTTAAGCAGCTCTAATCGATTAATAATAAAATCATGGCTTTCTCTAATTTGGAAAGATGTCTTTATGAGGATAGGTTTATATTCCTCACCTGAGACCATCAGGAATAGCACAAAGTAAAATTCTTCAAAAAAAAAAAAAAGAGACGCTAATAAGGAGACATTGCCACATCAACCATGGCTACAAGAGCTAAATCAGATTCTTCAACACCCATTCTCTCCATACATATCATTGAGGTCTAAAAAAACACATTTTACTTTCCAGATCATGTACATAGAGCAACAATCTGCATCACACTGTAAATATATAGAGACATACATACACAGTACATTTAACAATGATGGTCACTATCACCTGTTTGGTATAAAGGGTTCCTCATACATTTGGACTATAATCCTACAAAATCCCCGACTGTGTGAAAGTGTACCTAGGAGAATTGATGCTTTGGTGCTGTTCTGTTTTGCAGCCAAAGAGCGGTCACACCAAATATTCTCTTTTATTCATTTAAAAAAAAATGTTGTTAATTGCTAAAAATATGCTGTAAACATTTTTATTTTTGAAACATTCTTGAACTTTACAGCATTTTTTTCACACCTGCCTAAAACTTTTGCACAGTACTGTATGCATACTGTATAATATATATAAATAAATATACATATATATATTAAAGGTTTTTCCCATATAAAGTTGGCCCAGTATCTGTAAGCCCTCTGTTACAGCATACTAATATTGTGCATATACAGTGGGGCAAAAAAGTATTTAGTCAGTCAGCAATAGTACAAGTTCCACCACTTAAAAAGATGAGAGGCGTCTGTAATTTACATCATAGGTAGACCTCAACTATGGGAGACAAACTGAGAAAAAAAAATCCAGAAAATCACATTGTCTGTTTTTTTTTCATTTTATTTGCATATTATGGTGGAAAATAAGTATTTGGTCAGAAACAAGCAATCAAGATTTCTGGCTCTCACAGACCTGTAACTTCTTCTTTAAGAGTCTCCTCTTTCCTCCACTCATTACCTGTAGTAATGGCACCTGTTTAAACTTGTTATCAGTATAAAAAGACACCTGTGCACACCCTCAAACAGTCTGACTCCAAACTCCACTATGGTGAAGACCAAAGAGCTGTCAAAGGACACCAGAAACAAAATTGTAGCCCTGCACCAGGCTGGGAAGACTGAATCTGCAATAGCCAACCAGCTTGGAGTGAAGAAATCAACTGTGGGAGCAATAATTAGAAAATGGAAGACATACAAGACCACTGATAATCTCCCTCGATCTGGTGCTCCACGCAAAATCCCACCCCGTGGGGTCAGAATGATCACAAGAACGGTGAGCAAAAATCCCAGAACCACGCGGGGGGACCTAGTGAATGAACTGCAGAGAGCTGGGACCAATGTAACAAGGCCTACCATAAGTAACACACTACGCCACCATGGACTCAGATCCTGCAGTGCCAGACGTGTCCCACTGCTTAAGCCTGTACATGTCCGGGCCCGTCTGAAGTTTGCTAGAGAGCATTTGGATGATCCAGAGGAGTTTTGGGAGAATGTCCTATGGTCTGATGAAACCAAACTGGAACTGTTTGGTAGAAACACAACTTGTCGTGTTTGGAGGAAAAAGAATACTGAGTTGCATCCATCAAACACCATACCTACTGTAAAGCATGGTGGTGGAAACATGATGCTTTGGGGCTGTTTCTCTGCAAAGGGGCCAGGACGACTGATCCGGGTACATGAAAGAATGAATGGGGCCATGTATCGTGAGATTTTGAGTGCAAACCTCCTTCCATCAGCAAGGGCATTGATGATGAAACGTGGCTGGGTCTTTCAACATGACAATGATCCAAAGCACACCGCCAGGGCAACGAAGGAGTGGCTTCGTAAGAAGCATTTCAAGGTCCTGGAGTGGCCTAGCCAGTCTCCAGATCTCAACCCTATAGAAAACCTTTGGAGGGAGTTGAAAGTCCGTGTTGCCAAGCGAAAAGCCAAAAACATCACTTCTCTAGAGGAGATCTGCATGGAGGAATGGGCCAACATACCAACAACAGTGTGTGGCAACCTTGTGAAGACTTACAGAAAACGTTTGACCTCTGTCATTGCCAACAAAGGATATATCACAAAGTATTGAGATGAAATTTTGTTTCTGACCAAATACTTATTTTCCACCATAATATGCAAATAAAAGGAAAAAAAAAAAGACAATGTGATTTTCTGGATTTTTTTTTCTCAGTTTGTCTCCCATAGTTGAGGTCTACCTATGATGTAAATTACAGACGCCTCTCATCTTTTTAAGTGGTGGAACTTGCACTATTGCTGACTGACTAAATACTTTTTTGCCCCACTGTATGTCCCCAACCATATATTGGAGACATGACCGTATATACTGTATGTACCCAATCTCTGTTCTTACAGTCGTCATCCTCCTTCCATGGTTCGTGTGGATGACCCATCCTAAGTTATCCATATAGTGTCCTCCACAATGCTCCTGCATAGGCGTACTCTCTCAGCCCTAACGAGGGCAGAGCAAAGTACCGTGCATGCATGAAGAAAGGCCAAAGAGTGCCGGGGTATACACATTACAGTATTTTGCTCTGCCCTCGGTAGGGCACAGAGAAATATGCACGATGGGCACTGTGTGGATGATGTAAGATGAGTCATCCACATGAGGCAAAAAGGAGGACAGTATCACAACTAAAGAGGAGGTGCGGGATCAAGACCAGTGACTCCCATCAGACCGGTCTGTGCCGTAGGTGAGTATAATAGAAGCAATTTTTTGTGTTATGCAAAGCATATTGGTGACATATATACAGTATTTTACTTTGCTGTAACAGAAAGCTTACAGGTGCTGGCCCTATTTTATATGGGAAAAACCTGGAGACAGGTTCCCTTTAAGGGCACAGTTAATTGACCATATAAATCATACAGAGATCGGACCCCAATGCTTGGCGAGGCCGTAGCTTTCCTAACCTGAGCATGACAGCTGCATAGAAACATATGACAACGCCATACTTGGGTTGGAAGACCTGCCGACCAGTCCATGCATTTTGGTTTGATCTCAATCCAATTTGTTAGGTGATATGACTGCGCCCTTACTATTTGACAGTGCTGCAGAGGTGCTGATAGAGAGATATAGGACATGTTCTCCCTCTGTTAAACTTCTTACATGATACTTTCATTATTGACAGTAGTATCGGAAGGGTTAAAATGCTGGATTCGAACATGCAGGAGAAAATCAGCTGTACATTATAGATGGCTTCAATTGTGGATGGCACACACACAACTCTTGATACGTATCTGTATATCTGTACATCTTGATACGGAAAGTTACTTACGTCCTGAAGTGGCAAAAACTCCATATCAGGACTAAAATGTCTATCATTTAGCAGGAAGGAGTTAAAGAAATCAGGAATTTCCCACCAACTGGAAATGCAATGCCAAATACACAATCCAAGAACCCTAAACAGTATTCCATTTCATACAAATATTTCAGGAAACATAATAAGCTTTAAAATTAATAACGCTGAATTATTAATGGATGGTATTAGTAGCAATGTCTGGCTTTCCTGTTCCACATTTAGTTGGCCTAAATCTGTCAGCAAACATGGATCTTAACATTTTTTTTTAAGTTCCATTATTGAACTGCTAACCACGCGCAACTTTATTGGTTGACAAAATATATGCATTCTTCCAAGACGAGTATGAGAAAACTGTAAACTGTGGCTGTAAAAAAGTGAATTAGTTACTTATAATATGAAGGAGAGTTTTGTATTTCCCTATTCTGACTTCTCCATACTGCTCAACATTATTTTTTTCAGATTGCCGTAAATTAATGTTGAAATAAAAAAAATAGAAAAATATGAGTAAAAATAATTGTTGGCATGCAGGTTTAGTGTGGCTATAGTTTCAGGGTTTGTTAGGTTCGACCAAACTTTTGTCAAAAGTTTGGTTCACGTACTAGAACTCTACTCGAACTTGAACCTGAACCCCACAGAAATAAATGGAGACCCCAACTTTTGCTGCTGTAAAAGGTCTGTAAAATGGTCATAGTAAGGGCATGGGGTCCCTCTCTTTCTCTCTCTTGCTTTCTACCGCAACTTCGAACACTTGACCGGGCATCTGAGGGAAGTCTGTGTTCGGAGTTCAGCACCTGGGTCCAGTACGAACACCAAACTTTGCAGTTCGGGTTTTCTCATCTCATGTCTAATCTTAAGTCATTAGTAATAAAATGATACACTTGACCAATGGAAAATAAAAATTCCAAATATTTTTTGTAATAGTGTTGTATTTGCATTTGTGTAGATCCCATTCACATTAAAAGAACAGTAACAGAAATCCACCATGTGCAGTAACACTTAGGGGTGATTCACAATGCATTATGGCAGTCCGTTAAATGGATTGCATTACAAAGCGGCAGTAACGCGATGTAACGCATCCCTTAATGCACCCATAGACTGCCATAACGTAGCACATCGCTAACGTATGTCGTAATCGGCATGCGATAGTGATGTGCCGTCATGCTGTGATGGACCCTCGGAAATGGTCTGCAGCATTCGAGGGTCCGCCACTGCTAGCGCAAATGGAGCATCTCCGCTAGCATGATCGCATAACGCGATCAAAAAAAGGAGTAGCATAAGCGCATTCCGTTTAACGCATGCATTGAACGGACTGCCCTAACGGAATGTGAACCTAGCCTTAGGCCTCATTCAGATGGCAATTATTCCCTTACGTGTTCTACCCAGGTTTTTGCTAAGAACACATAGTCATTATACGTCTAGGGGCAAAGTCACATTTTTTTTGCCCCATTAGCAAAAAAAATAAATAAATTGACATGTTCAATTTTTCTCTGCTTTGTGCTTCAAGAATCTAATTCACTTTGCTGGTACTTGTTAATCCTTCTTTTTTGCAACAAAACTGCACGGATAAAAATGCGGAAGGAAGCTGGGCATTGAGCGTTCAGCTGTGCTAGGTATAGATAATATTCCTGCTTGGAAAGCTGGCGGGGCGCAGAGTGAGGTTGAAGCTGTCATATTGGATTGCAGGGGCACCTCACCCATATCTGCCATTGCGGCTCTAGCCCGATAGTCAGTGAGAAATAGTCGGAGGACGCGCTCTCATAGAATACATGTGTTCCACGTGATAGCCAGCTCAAGATAAATGATTGATGATTATTGCGCTATTTTGCACATGATTGTTTATTTTTCCTTTTTACCTGTCCTGTTTTTTTCTGTGGATCTCACATCCATATCTCATTGGTTATTTTACATTTGGAATCATACAGCCCCTCCCCCTGTTGCTTTTATCTTATTATATCATACTTGTTATGTCATGTCTTATATGATTTGATCAATAAACTTTAAATCCATTTATTTATAGTTGTGCATCATATTTATAGGTTGCACAAACAAGCAAAACGTATACATTTTTCTGAAGAGATAGTTTTGTTTTTTCTTTTAGCTAAAAATCTATGAAGTTCTAGATCAATGCAGAAACTCTGAGGACTTACTCTAACCAGCTTCCTCTAATTAAGTGATTTGTAGTGCGGCTCCTATTTATCATATGAGCAGGTTCTGCAGGGGTCCTCACAATGCAGCTCCATCACAGTTATTTATAAATGTGCCTCATTTGTAAGACCAATTGCTGTACATATAGGGGCTTTTTTTTCCAATACGTACTATCATGGTTTAGTCTACCTATCAGGGCAGCTTTCATTTAAAATTTTGTAGCTGTTCATCTGACATAAGAATAACGTCCCTAAGGACATGAACTAAAGCAATTACTCATTGCATCCTAACAGCAGAACGTTCTTCTCAGGGGGGTTTAGATTGGGAGGGTTGTTTCCTTCTATCCTCAGTGCTCCTGGGCTTGGTCATGTCTGTATAGTACATCATCATATCTGAAGGAACAATGTGTTATCTAATAGATATCTATTAGATCAGTCAAAATTGCCTGAATTCCTTGCTGATCTTAGTAGTGAGAAAATGTTTTTATATTCAGCATTGCCTAAATAATTGTTCTACATGTGATTTGTTTCAGCCAATGTGAAAAATATTTAAAGATGCTATCCATTATTTTTTTTTATTATGGACCTAAATACTAACAGGCAGGTAGTTGCTAACAGAGGCAACTAACTTCCTAACTTCCTGTTGTACCCGGTACCGGCTCACAGTGGTCACCAACCTCTCCTACCTGCGATTCAGCTGCTCCATGTCAACAGAACAGCTCTTTTTCTTCTAGGCCGCTCTGTTGATGGTTCATATTTGCAGTCGTCATGCTGACTGACAGCCGGCTCCCTGCAGTTAGGCAGTGGGGAGCTGGTTACACAATCAGCATAATATTGGCAGTCACGCCCAGTCAACAGAGTAGAACTGATGAGAAAGCCACTGCTCTATTGATGCGACATCAGCAGAAGCCACTCAATTGCAAGCAGAAGTCATATGTGACTGCTCTTTGATGGTAGAGATCAGTGCTGGTCACAAGAGGCAGATAGGTAGTAACTATCTGATTGTTAGTTCTTCAGCACACTGTAAAAAAAATGGTCCCAGATATCTCCATTACCTGGTTCTAGCACCTAACATAATACTGTAAAACTCACCTATATCCTGAAACTGCTTTAATGAGGCTTTTAAACCACTTTTAGGTCCAGTGTACATTGCTGTATTCAAGATCTATGTCACATATCTCCAACGATGCTGATGGAATTTTGTAAGCATAGAGTATACTGTCGTTATTTTTTTCTTTTTTTTGGTCATTTTTTTTATTTTGCTCAATCTTAACCGCATTAGAACGTTTTTTCTCTCTTCCTTCTACATGGCAGCATACAGTGTAACTATGGATTAATATCATGGAACCATTTAACACAGTTTGTTTCCACTTTACAGACCCTTATATAGAATTGTCAAGTGTCACATCCTCAGGGCTCATACATGCTGCAATGATTCATGCCATTTTCTGTATTCACCTGAAAGGGGAAGTCCAATATAAGAGAGAGCATAAAACACTCTTAATCATAGGCTGTATCTCAGACTGCAAAAAAGACTGAGCTGAAATACTTGACATAGCAAATGTAGACTATTTTTTAGTAATTCAATATAAATACAAAATATAATGCTTCATTTTAATCAATCTGCCCCGTTTTATCATTGACTTACACTTTTGTACACCGTGTTAAGCCAATTAGATTGGGGTCATATTTTTGGAGCAAAAAACACAGCTAATTTTAAAGAATTTGATGAGTCACCTTCACCACATACCATCCCACTCTAGCTATCTTGCAGCTATGCCCAGTTTGATAGAGCTGCATGAAGTTGCTGTGAAAACAACATTTGCATCATTTTTTATGAACTTTTCATTGCGCAAAAAAATTTGCAACTTTTCAAATTGTGTTATGCCAGTTTTCTAGCGTAAACACTTTGATGAATGAGGCCATAGCTTTGTAAAGGATGTATACTGAAGTTAAATCAATTAACCCAATTACGGTGTTTGGTGCACCCTTGGTGTGGCCAAAGCTCTCCCTGCACAGGTTTTGCATTCCCTTACCTCCCTTTCAGGTGTATGATAGCACTTGCTTGTGTGGAGCGAGTGCTGTGCACAAAGAAATCTCAGGCAAGCCAGTGCTGTCAATCACTAGTGAGGGAGGTGTAGATATGCAAAATGAATGGACAGATCTGTGACTTTGCCTCTTGGTCACACCAAGGGTGCACTGAATACCTTAAGTAGTATATTTGACTGAACTTCCATTTTTGCAGGACAGATGTAGCAATTACAAAACTAAGGTGTGATTTTTATAAGGGATTATAATCCCTACAAGTCCATTTGCTTTCCTCATACTACTTGTATGAGTTTGGGATGACGTAGCCACTTTAAAATTTAAAAAGGCTTGTTATATGAGAAAGTCAATATAAACTAGTCCTGTTCTCCTGAAGAAGTTGGAAAACTTCAAAACGCATAGAGAATAAACTGAACTACCAATACTTTTTCCTAATTCTAACTCCTTGATCGAATATACACCAGCAGAGTAGGTCACCCGCGCTCTCCAAACTACTCACATCTCACATAGCCACAATGGATCTTCCAACCAGTGGAGCTACATCAGTTGGAACTCTTTTTGATTCCGATGAAGTGTTGTGTTTCATACAACCCCAACAGGTGAGCATAACCTCCGCTTATCACTAACTTAATTTAGGTAACCCTATACTGTGCTTATTTTGTTCCTTTAGCCAATTCCTAAATTAAACTTGTGAAAATGATAATTTCAAGGCAAAAAAAAGCACATTAAGAATGGCTCCCATCTGTTTTCATAGAGAAGAATTAAAACACTGTCAAATCCAATACAGTAATTTTTATCGAACAATTCCCAATTGAACTAATGGCATTCCAAATTGTTATTCCTCTTGTGCTCCTTTCTTGGCAGTCAGGCATGTATTTAGTCAGCAATAATTGTGTGCACCTTTATGTAGTATCTTATGGTAATCACACTTGAAGAAAAACCTACATGTTATAAAATTAATTGCAGGGGTATCTTTAATTTAATCAGAGGAAATTGTGTAAAAATCCAGTTCCTTGCTGACCTTTACGTTAAAGGTTTGTAATCTAATTGCTGTGTTTTAGATGATTTCCCTTTGATCACATATGATCTTTTCTTGTTTGCTTTCCCTTGCAATTAATATTGCTAAAATGGATATAAAAATATATTTATATATTTTGTATTCCATTATATTAAAAGCAGGCAAATTGTTAATTCCAATCACATTCATGCGTGATAGGAAAAAAGTGCAGTCCTATTTCTTCATATGAAACAAGCCTCAAGGAAACATGGAATTTGATGGCAGATAAGGCTTACTTTAATCATGTCACCCATTTCCTTATCTGTTCTAAAACATTGCTCTATTTGTGACATTGCTAATGCTGAAGTTGTGATATAGAGTGTTCCAGGGCCTACAGGGGTAAAGGAAGATAGGAAGGGTAACATCTTAAGAGCAAGGTATGTGGAGAAGAATAGAAATAATTTACAAAAGCTGTTAAATATTGAGAGTTCAATACGTGGGTCCATTTTTAAGGGTCTGGCTTGTCTCAAGGGTAAGGAGCACATGTGTGATTAAGATAAGGCTGGGGGTCTACAGATCCTCCTTCCAGATTGTGTGGCTGGTAGTCAGTGCAGAGAATAATGAAAAAAGGCAAAATCTTCCTGAAGTAAGATAGAGTATAAAAAAATAATATAAATTTTATGCAGCTACCCATGTTAATAACGGTACCCATAAAACAATACTGTATTCCTGATACCAAATAATAACATTGACAAACACTCCCATATAACATTGTAATTGTCAAGCAGATTATTAATAAGGCATCCCATTACAAATCTCTTTTTATTCTTTGCATTAAAAGATAGGATTTATTTTATTTCACTCCCCCTTCTCCCTTAATAGGCAGTAAAATAAGGCATACATTTCATATAAACCTTAGTTTAAAGTTAATATTAAAGTTTGACCATGTTGGGCAAAATTTTCAAATCATACAAAAAATTATTTAAAGAAGCTCTCTCATCAAAGATTTTATCCTCTGAATATATTACAGACATCTGCTATACAGCAATGTATACTTACAATGGCTCATTTTGCCTTTCTACCCAGCTAATTATTCTCTTTTTCCATTAGGTCTATGGCATAATGTGATTGAAAACTGACTAGCTGAATCCTTCTAAGCTCTATGTAGAAACAGGAGGTCGATTTACCCTGTATGAATCATAACTCACTGCAAAAGTACTTAGCAGGGAGGAGGAGCAGGGCAGGTGGGCCAGAAGTTGGAGAGGAAGTTGACTCATGCAGAGAAAAGAGACTTCCTGTTTCTACATAGAGCAGAGAATGGAGAAGAATTAGCTGGGTAGAAAAGAAACATGAGCAATAGTAATTACAAAATGCTACATAATATGATGATCACAATTTATTAAGAAGATAAAATCATTGATGTGAGCAGTAGTGCTGCTTTAAGCTGAGATGCAGGAAAATATTTGTAGGACCTGCAGATCAATGAGCTGCTTTAGCAATGCTTCCACTTGCCAGTGGCCTGAAGCAAGCAAAATCATCACTGGTGAATATACACTACAAGTGTCTCCCAGACTAGAGGCTCTACTAGTTTAACACCTTTCTGCCATATGACGTACTATCCTGTCCATGTGCCCTGGGACTTAATTCCCAGGGACGGGATAGTACGTCATAGTGATCAGCGGCGCCCACGTGGTGAGCGCCGCTGATCGCGGCCAGGTGTCAGCTGATTATCACAGCTGACACCCGGCACTATGTGTCAGGGGCGGTCACGGACCGCCCCAACACGATAACCCCTGGCACACCGCGATCAAACATGATCGCGGTGTACCGGGGGATAAAGGATGCATCGGAAGGGAGGGGCTCCCTCCGTGCTTCCCTGCGACCCCCGCAGCAGCGCAATGTGTAGCCTGCAGGGAGCTGGCTTCCTCACTGCCCGCAGAGCGCAGGCAAGAGGAAGCCTGCAGCAGTGCCTGTGACAGATCGCTGATCTGTCACAGCGATCTGTGATGTGACAAATCAGCGATCTGTCACATGACAGTTATGTCCCCCCCCTGGGACATTGTAATAAGGTTAAAAAAAGTGTAAAAATTATTTATAAAAAATCGCTAAATAAATTTAAAAAAAATATTCCCTAAATAAATTCATTCTTTGGAAATAAAAAAAAACAATAAAAGTACACATATTTGGTATCGCCACATCCGTAATGACCCACCCTATAAAACTGTCCCATTAAGTTAACCTCCTTAGTGAACCCCTTAAAAAATAAAAATAAAAAACAAATCAAAAAATAAAACTTTATCATCATACTGCCGAACAAAAAGTGGAATAACGCGCAATCAAAAAGACACATATAAATAACCATGGTACCGCTGAAAACGTCATCTTGTCATGCCACCACACAGCATCATCAACAAAAAAATAAAAAAGTTATAGCTCGCAGAATAAAGTGATGCAAAAATAATTATTTTTAATATAAAATTGTTTTCATTGCATAAAAGCGCCAAAACATAAAAAAAGACATAAATGAGGTATCGCTGTAACTGTACTGACCCAAAGAATAAAACCGCCTTATCAATTTTACCGCAAGCAGAACGGTGTCAACGCACCCCCCAAAAGAAATTCTTGAATTGCTGGTTTTTGTTCATTCTGCATCCCAAAAATCGGAATAAAAAGCAATCAAAAAATGTCACGTGCCCAAAAATGGTATCAATAAAAACGTGGTGATGCAAAAACTAATTTTACAATAAAAAGCATCTTTTAGCGTATGAAAGCTGCCAAAAATAAAAACCCGCCATAAATAGTAAATCAAACCCCCCATTATCACCCCCTTAGTTAGGGAAAAATAATAAAATTTTTAAAAAATGTATTTATTTCCATTTTCCCATTAGGGCTAGGGTTAGGGCTAGGGTTAGTGCTATGGTTAGGGCTGAGATTAGGGTTAGGGGTGTGTTGGGGTTGGGTTGAAGTTAGAATTGGGGGGTTTCCACTGTTTGGGCACATCAGGTGCACTCCAAAAGCAACATGGCATCTGATCTCAATTCCAGCCAATTCTGCGTTGAAAAAGTCAAACGGTGCTCCTTCCCTTCCAAGCTCTGCCATGTGCCCAAACAGTGTTTTACCCCCACATATGTGGTATCAGCCTACTCATGACAAATTGCAAAACATATTTTGGGGTCCAATTTCTCCTGTTACCCTTAGGAAAATAAAAAATTGGGGGCAAAAATATCATTTTTGTGGAAAAAAATGATTTTTTTATTTTCACGCCCGAGCGTTATAAACTTCTGTGAAGCACTTGGGGGTTCAAAGTGCTCACCACACATCTAGATAAGTTCCGCAGGGGGATCTAGTTTCCAAAATGTGGTCACTTGTGGGGGTTTCCACTGTTTAGGTACATCAGGGGCTCTCCAAAGGCAACATGACACCTGCAGACCATTCCATCAAAGTCTGCATTCCAAAACGTCACTACTTCCCTTCCGAGTCCTGACATGTGCCCATACAGTAGTTTTCTCCCACATATGGGGTATCAGTGTACTCAGGACAAATTGGACAACAACGTTTTGGGGTCCAATTTCTCCTGTTACCATTGGGAAAATAAAAAAATTGGGGACTAAAAGATCATGCTTGTGAAAAAATATGATTTTTTTATTTTCATGTCCGGGTGTTATAAACTTCTGTGAAGCCCTTGGGGGTTCAAAGTGCTCACCACACATCTAGATAAGTTCCTTGGGGGGCCTTGTTTACAAAATGGTGTCATTTGTGGGGGGTTTCCACTGTTTAGGAACATCAGGGGCTTTTCAAACGTGGCATGGCGTCCAATCCCAATTCCAGCCAAAAAAGTCAAATGGCGCTGCTTCTCTTCCGAGCTCTGCCATGCGCCCAAATAGTGGTTTACAACCACATATGGGGTATCAGCGTACTCAGAACAAATTGCACAATAACATTAAGGGTCCTGTTACCCTTGGGAAAATGAAAATTGGGGGTGAAAAGATAATTTTTTTGGAAAAAATATGATTTTTTAATTGTACCGCTGTACGTTATAAACTTCTGTGAAGCCCTTGTGGGTTCAAAGTTCTCACCACATATTTAGATAAGTTCCTTGGGAGTCTAGTTTCCAAAATGGGGTTACTTGTTGGGGTTTCCACTGTTTAGCTACATCAGAGGCTCTCCAAGCGTGACATGGCATCCAATCTGAATTCCAGCCAATTTTGGATTGAAAAAGTCAAACGGCGCTCCTTCCCTTCTGAGCTCTGCCATGTGCCGAAACAGTGGTTTCCCCCCACATATCAGGTATCAGCATAATCAGGATAAATTTCACAATAACTTTTGCAGTCCAATTTCTTCTGTTATCTTGGTAAAATAAAAAAAATTGGACCTGAAATAATTTTTTTCTGAAAAAAGTTAAATGTTCATTTTAATTCAAAGTTAGAAAATTGCGAAATTTTCAAAATTTTTGCCAAATTTCCATTTTTTTCACAAATAAACACAAGTTATTTGAATGAAATTTTACCACTATCATGAAGTCCAATATGTCACGAGAAAACATTGTCAGAATCACCAGGATCCATGGAAGCATTTCAGAGTTATTACCTCATAAAGGGACAGTGGTCAGAATTGTAAAAATTGGCCTGGTCATGAACGTGCAAACCACCCTTGGGGGTTAAGGCTGACAAATTCATTTTTTTTAAACAATACTTTTTTTACATTTTATGTTTTTTCACATAGTGATATGAAAACAACAGCAAACAAATGGTGAAAAGAGATACAAAAAAGAAATAAATCAGCATATTGCAAACCCAATGCATTATATTTACAGGAAAATCGAGTGGACATGTATATTAGCCCTAGTCTTACAAATTGAATTTTTTGACCCTACGGTGATTTTAGTTAACGTAATAAAAATAATGGGTGGCCAAATATTTCTCTTGTTGAAACAAGAGCTTAATAGAATGAGAGATGATGTTGGCTATTAAGGGTTAACCACAGCTACATCTGAATGTTCATTGGGATTAGGCATTACAGGGATATGCCCTGGTGTCAGGCTTCCCTGGAATATATCAGTGATGGTAAATTCCACGGAGTCTCCAGAGACCTTGAAGAGGCGCTTTTTGATACAATCAAACCAACACAGCAGATAGAAAGTGAAGGTTTTTATTAAGCACTGTATAGTTAATGGATGGTGTGAATTGTGCAATAAAAGCCAGGAACTAATGTGCTCACTCCATAGTACAGTATTTCTCCATTAGCTCAAATTTAACAGGGAGGTGCTACAAGGCAATGCCAATTTGAGAAATGTGATGAAGAAGACATGTCTACATGTCTACATGTCCAAAAAAGTAGGACACGTCTTGGAGGGTTTGAGAAGACATCCAAAATACAACGTGCAATTTTTTTCCTTCCATTTCATTAAAAGGGCTACAGAGGTTCAATGCACAAACTTTTGCATCCAGCATCCACTTTAATATGCAGTTATACAGATTCTCAAAGCTATCATTAATGTCGGATGTGACTCATCTGATTTTTGATTGTGTTATATCAATGCTATCATGATTCCTTTATTTTTTTAAAAGTTCATGTGATGGCCAACTTTTTTTTATTAAGTATTACAGCTTATTATTTTAGTCATTTTATGTCAATAACATACTAGATTATTAATAGTCAAATCTGGCTGAGATTACCAAAAACATCTCATTTGGGTAAGATATATTTCTACAACACGATCAACGGGGAAACAGAACGATCGAAGCTGAAGTCCTGTATGGTCGTAAAAGGAGCAATTTATTAAACAAACTCCATTAAAGGTAAAAGGACAAATGACACACAAGCACAATTCACATACAAGGTGCTTACTCATTGAGTTTAATGGAGTTTGTCTAATAAATTACAGCTTTTATGTGCACTGAAGACTCCAGTGTTAGCTACTTATTTTTTTCATTTAGGTGATAGGTCAATAATTGAGGAGCAATTTTGGTGAATTATTAGTCAGTTTCTTCACTGCAAACAATGCTTAGTTTTAACACTTTTTTAGCATCTTCCATGTATCATTTATGCTTCTCGAAACATAGATTAATGCGACCATATTTAAATTTCATTTAGCGCACGCAATATTTCAAGTTATGTCTAAATAAATGCACAATATGAACAAAAGTATAGGGGCATTTATACATTTTACCTACATGAGATTTTATGACACCCTATTCTAATTCTAAATCCATAAGTATTATTATGGAAATATTCCCTCCTTTGCAGCAAAAACAGCTTCCACTCTTCTGCAAGAGTATTTCTGAAAAATTTTGCCGTATCTGTAAGAATTTTGGCCCAATCATCCTGAATCCAGAATCGCATTTGTGAGGTCAAATACTGATGTTGGACAAGAGAACCTGGCTCTCAATGATGTTTGATGGGGTAGACTATCCACATAGAGAAGTGTAATTTGACACTGCACAGAGCTGATTTCTTCTGTCCCAGAATCCAATGATGTTCTGAATTCCACCACTCCATCTGATGCTTGGCATTGAGTTGGTAATCATAAGCTTGCATGAAGCTACTTGGCCATGGAAACCTATGCCATGACACTGCTGGAGTTTTTGTGCTGATATTAATACCAAAGGAATTCTGGACTCTGCAGTTAATTGCTCTGCAGAGCATTTTTGACTTTTATCCCATTCACAACCTTTGACATATAGGTACGTCACAGGTCATGCCCTTGTCTTTGATGCGAGCTCCAATGCTGAGCTTGAATCTTTTTCTACACATGACAGCTGATCTGATAAACTGTCTTGTGCCTTTAACAGCTGTGGGTGGATCCGAGATCCACCCACGGCTGTCAACCAGTTAAATGCCTATATGAATCACTGACACCAGCATTTAATGCACGCCAGCGGAAGCGCACCACAAATGGCATCAATCAGCACTCCTATCATGTGACTGCGGGGCACTGAGGGGTTATCATGACAGCCAAGGGTATGCAGAAGACCCCTATGCCTGTCATTCTGAATCTCCTATGAAGGCCGGCTCATGGCAGGCTTTCATAGAGATCATGATTTTTGCTATACACAGGAGGGCTGGGGCTGGAGCAGTGCTATGTATAACTCAAGCTATTGCATGTTCGCAGGTTCAAGTTTCCTAAGGGATTGAAGCCAATAAAATATAAGAAAACAAAAGTTTTTAAAAATATTAGAAAAATAAAAAGAACCCAAAAGTTCAAAACATTCCTGTCATGACACAGCTGTCAGTGACTTGGGACCAGGGGCTCCTTCCCTGTCCCTAACACAAGGGGGTGCCCTAGCTCTCCCTACTCCCCGAGATACTTCTGAAGGTGAAGATGCCTGGTCTCCACCCTTGCCTTATCTCTTGAGTTAGCCCTCCATCTGTTTTCTTCCCCTACCTAGGGAAGAGGGGTACTGCTGTACATCAATGCGACAAACAAGGCCTTACAAACAAAGGTTAACAGAAAACTCCAAGCATGCAAAATGTTCACTTACATAAAACAAAGCAATGCACCAGGGCATGGAGGTAGGAGAAAAAAACAAAATAGAGAAGGATAGGGAATGACCACACATACAAACCAAGCAACAGTTACAGATAACTCCTCCAACTCTCCTTCTCATACAAACTCTTTTCCCTCTGTTAACCAGGCAGCAAATGCTTGCTCTGACAAAGATTTATAACAGAGACTAGATTATAAAGGGGAAAGGAGTGGCTAACCAAGCTCAGCTGTGATCACAGGGATTTCCAACATGGCCAATTAACCTGTGTTTTGCCAAAAGAAATAAACACATTTAAAATGAAGAAGTGCTTCTTATCAGTGCCGGAGAAAGGAGAAATCAGATGCTGCAGTTTTCTGCCTCCACACTCTCGCGGTAACCCTGTGACAACTCCTCTTTTGCCTAATTGAAATGAAAAAAATTAAGAAAAAAAATACACATACTGGGTATGGCTGCATTCAGAAATGTCTGGTCTGTCAAAATTTAAAGTAAACGAATCAGGTGTAATGAGAAAATAAATTGTAATGCTTTTGGCCACCACCCAACATTGCAATAAAATGTAATAATGGGCAATCAAAAGATCATATCTACCCCAAAATTGTACCAATAAAAACGTCAGCTCGTGTTGCAAAACATAAACCCTCATCCAGCCCCAGATCATGAAAAATGTAGACGCTATGGGTTTCGAAATTTGGCAACAGAGGCACATTTTTTCTCTTAAAAATTTCCGATTTTTTTTTACCACTTAAATAAAAAAAAACCTATACATGTTTGGTATCTGCATAATAGTATTAACCTGGGGAATCATATTGCCAGGTCAAATTTAGCATTTAGTGAACATTGTAAATAATAAAAGAAAAGCTTTGTGGAATTGCACTTATCTTGTAATTTAAACCACACTTTGATTTTTTTTCCCATTTTCCAGTACGTTATATGGTAAAACCAATAGTGTTATTCAAAAGTACAATTCGTCTTGCAAAAAACAAGCCCTTATTTGGTAACATTGACAGAAAAATATAAACATTATGGCTCTTGGTAGAAGGGGAGCAAAAAACGAAATCTCAAAAATGGAAAATTGCAAGGTCGTGAATGTGTTAAGCACTAGGTGCCTCTGCCGCTCAGTGTCCTGCTCAGTATCTTTTCATGCTCTGCCTCTTTTGGTCAGAGTTGTTCTGGTTCCTAAATGCTTCCATTTTCAGCATCACAACTCACAGGTGTCATGATCCAGGTTGGATGATGACAGACAAAAGCACATGTAACCTTTTTTTCCTTAAGCTGTGTGCTTAAGTTTCATTTTGCCCCCGGTGGCCATTAGGGTCATTGCACTGTGGTGGTTTCAGTTCTACTTTTGCCCCCGGCGGCCGTTAGGGTCATTGCACTCTGGTTACTTTAGTTTAGTGCACGTGATTATGAAGCAGGTGTGATTGCTGGCTCTTACCTATAAAAGAGTTTCAGGTGGTTGCAATCACGGTTGGTGATAGTGGTCATTTCCAACCATCCTTGGTGGAGGAAGGAGCTAGAGAGAGTTCCTTGCAGCACAGGAAGAGCTCTGGTGTAGTAGCTTCAGGTGGAAGCTGAATTCTGGAGGTGGACTATGTTGCTGGGAGCAAGAGCAACAGAGCAAAGTTAAGTGGTGTTACCCCTGTTTTGCAACTTTCCTTTTGTGTGTTTCAGTGCAGTGGTGGGATTAGTTTCTGCACCGTCCATTTCATTAGAAAGGGCTAGGTGCAGGGCGAGCTAGGGTTCTTAGGTTCCAGCTCGGCAACAGATGCGGAGCCTGTATAGGGACTGTTAGGAGTGTAGAGACTGGCTCAGGGGAGTGCAGGAGGTCTCCACGTCCCTGTTCCCAATCGCAGGGCCCTCCATTGTATCAGTTTCCCTGGTGTTTCCCTTTATTGTTTAAATTCACCCTGCTGGAGGCGGTGTATCCGGCTGCACATTCTATTATTTAAATTCACCCTGCTGGAGGCGGTGTATCCAGGGTCACCTGTGCCATTTAAATTCGCCCTGCTGGAGGCGGTGTGTCCAGTCACACGTTGACCATCACAACAGGTGATTGTGGAATATTTAGGAAGGAAGAAATTTCATGTGACTTGTTACAATAGTGGCATCCTATTACAATATCATGTTTCATAACATGTATCATAACATTCAGGGAACTCATTAGAGCAAACCCTTCTTTCACAAATGTTTGTAAAGGCAGACTTCATGGCTATGGGGTGGATGCTATGCACCTCTGTCATTGGGACTGCATGAAAAAACCCTATATTGAAGGAGAGGAGCTCCCAATACTTTTGTCTACATGATGTATCTAGATCAAAAAGCTAACAAGCATTGGAAAAGCAGTAAACCCAGAGAATGCGCTTCAAAGAGGATTACTTCTCAAACTGACATTATATAACAATGTGAAATTACATTCCCATGGGACAGTTGTGTGGAGGCACAATGGTTGCACTTAAATCATTGTAAAACCTCAACAAAAACAATGTGCCATAAGTTCCATAGGTTAATAATTTTGTAACTCTCTTCTATATCGTTACCGCCCTTGTGATTTCACCACCAAGCTCTAAGCAGGGGCATAAATAAAGGTTACTGGGCCCCTAGCTTAGAATAAAGTAGGGTATAATGCTGGTCACAGTAGCCACAAATATAGCCACCTCGTAAAGTTGGTCTTAATTTTTGCTTGCTTCAGGCTTCCTCTTGGGTTAATTCCTTCTTCCAATGTTTGGTATTTTCCAAGGTGTTTCATCACCTATGAAACTAAGGTATACATCCAAACTGATTTCGGGCCTGTGCCTCTCATGGTAGCTGCAAGGAGTGCTTATGAACCATGTACACCTATAATCGGAGTTATGTTCAATTATCTCTTGATTATCATATGGTGTATGACCACCATTGTAGCGCTTGTCCTTCCAGGGCCATAATTGATATTTACATTGCATTTGTTGTATGGTTTTACATCCACCCCCTTCTTTGAGTGGCAATCCTCAATGTGATTATGGCTTTGTATTCAACATGAATAGCAAGATGAATATTACTAAAAGGTCTCATTGTTGGAGAATCTTGGATGGTGCAACCGATAGGACCTTCATTGTGTTGCTTCAAATTATTCCCTCCATTTTAATAACCCTATAGCTTTAAATGCACTCTGTAGAATTTTTTTCTTATGGGAAGCACAGACCAACCATTACCCATAGTCCAGTTTTCCTCATCCAGTCGGTAGAGTAACTTCCATTACAACTGACTTTCCATAGGTTCTTTACATATAAATTTCTCTGGAAGGCGATGTTGAAGCAGTTGAGATTATATTAGACTGTAGCAAATTGAATTAAATAAATTCAGATATAGGATTGAAAAAATTCCATAGTTTTGCAGTCTTGTAACCCATTTACTTCAGTGACAGTATAATTTTATCAACATCTCGCGCTTCGATCCATGCCGCCTTAACGCGTTGGTATTTTTTACACCCATTTGCTTGTGACAAAGAAAACCCTTTATTGATCTAAACTGATTTTTTTTTTCTGTCGCAGCCTGATCTTTTCAGGAGAATTGCTGACCACAGCATAAAGCTAATTGCATTTTTTCTCCATTTTGACAGACCCGGCCAAGTAACTCTTCACTGATCCATGTAACTGCTTTGTGCGCATTACAAAGAATATGCTACAGAATTGTTCTCAGTTTCGCCAACTTATACACACCTGTCTTCCGACTAGACGAGAATGCATAAGTCATCGTTTCTTCCGGAAGCCAAACAGATGATTGAAATTATTTCTCACTACTAATTCCCCTTTTAGCAGAGATAAGCTGCTTTGTTCGGCTGTAAATGAAACATTAGGGTATTAGCTGTCAAGGCAAAAGTATTGGGGAAGCTGAGATTTTATCAGCAGTTGTAACATTTTTTGGGCAATAAATTGTTTTGTTGGATTGAATACTAATCTCTTGTGGGACAAAGAACCAAAGCTCATTAAGGTAAATGTTTTAAAGCAGGTAAAAAAAAAAAAGGCAAAGGCTTATTACTTTTGCTATGGAAACAGAAATGTGAGCTTCTAATACACACATACTCATAGACATTGCAGTACGTCTGGATCTAGCGGATGCTGCAGTAGTCTATAATGTGGCTCTCATTACTGGAAATCTGAAGACGAAATTGTATTATGGTATCCGCTAAGTAAAATGATAAACTAATTCAGAAATTATTACATTCTGTTTGTGAAATTCTGCATCTCCGTAAAGTAACTGAATATTTCCACTGGCTAGCTATTTAAGGACAATATACATACAGGAGCTGAATGTGTAATTTACTGGGAATTGTCTCTGCACCTTGATAAAATATTGACTTAAAGGCAATTTCCAGTATGAAAAAAAAATGAAAAAATTCTATATAGAAAATCAATAGAAAATGTTGAGGAGCGTTTTGATCGGCTTTACTTCTGTTTTGCTTATATTCCTTGTTCAGCTCCGTCAGAGATCGTTAAAAATGAGAAAGGTCCAGATCTGGCTAACGATGGATACAAACCACAAAGACCGCGGACTATAATGATGTCCATTGGGTTTACGTCATGATGTCTGTACGTTTGCATCCATATTTGACAGACTCTGAACACAGCCTCGAATGCGGATGTGATTTCTGACTTAAAACGCTTCAATAAGTCGCAACATTTTTGTGCACATTGGAAGTTGTGCAAAAATATAGTGAAGTCCCAGCCAGCCATACCAGCATGGGGAAAGCCTTGGTGATGGGAGAAGGCATGGATATGCCCCCTTTCTTGTAGAAAAAGATCCAGCTATGAAGGATACTAAAATCCCAAACTTTTATGCCAAATTCGAAAAAAATCCAAAAGAACCCAACTAGGAATACCGGAGGAAAGGTTGCCAGAGGATAACTGGACGCGTTTCGAACAAGTGTTCTTAGACTCAGTTCTTTTGGATTTTATTCGAATTTGAAATAAAAATTTTGGATTTAGTATCCTTCCTAGCTGGATCTTTTTCTTCAAGAATGTGTGCCACTTACCGTCTCACAGGGACGTGATCCATGCTCTGAAGGTATAATGAAAATTCAAGGGGTGAGCTGAATCTATCTCTCCATGGATATGCCCCACCCAGCAAACTCATGAAAACTTATGACACCTTAGTGGGTTGCTTGTTCTAGAAATGTTCTGGAGTCTATTTCTACTGGAAGCGCACAAACACGTGTAAGATGTGACTAAGGTTAGGGTCAAACCACAATATTTTCTCTCATCTAAGATAATTGGGATGATTATGCTAATCACACTTAGACTAAACTCTGACCACAGGTTTGATCAAAGTGTGATCCAATTTTCTTGGATGTGGAGAAGATGAGAAAAAAAAGTTCTTCATATTCTACATTCTGTTAATTCATAGAAATTGGACTGCACTCTGATGTCGTCTGAGTGCTGTCCAATTTTTTCCATGGACTCACTGACTTGAATGACCGATTGCAATCTGAATATCTGATGAAAATCGAAGGGAAAAGCTAGCATGTGCTCAGTCGCAAAGAAAAACATTGGTTCGAGTAAGATCTGATGTTTGACTGAACCAAAAATAAGGTCATCTGCATGAGCCCTTATTATTTAGATGGCATGCACAATCCAGCCTTGATGACATAAATATCATGATAATTTCTCCACTCATGCCTGATGCTAAATTCATAATTTCAGTACATTTCTTTACCAGAGAGCAGTTGTACATACATAGTGATGGCTTACACCGACTACAACCTCTATATGGTACATACAGTCACCGTGATACTGCACCTATCAAACTCTATGTACGTCTTGTATATCTACGTCTTGTGCCACCACTTTTAATGGAAGAATCTAGTCATGTTCCATGGACTCCATATCTATCGGGTGCTGTCAATTGTCTACTTTTTTTGAAGACAACCAGTAAAATGTTTAAAGCCCTTTTAATGGAAATGGTAATAGTACAAAAACTGTAAATTACTAGCAGCGTTGCTCAATTTGCTAATGTATGTTCTAGCGCTAAAGACTCATTCAGATGTCTGTTTTCCATGTACGTGAAAAAAGACCAATTTTTATCAGTGTTTTGGATCAGATCATATTTTCATCAGTGTTTGGATAATGTGCCAGTTCTTGCCATCAGTTATTTTCTCGTATGCAAAAATGAAAAAAAAAATCATTGCTTTCCCAACCCACTACAAGGTTAAATCACTGATATCACACAGTTTGCACACAGATAGTAATGTCTGCTGTCTGTAATTTGTAATGAGCTCATTGACTTTTATGGATGAGTTTGATTCTAGGCTTGGATCAGAAATGGACGTCTCCATGATTTTTAGCAGATACAAGATCTGCAAATAAAAGACAAACCACAGATATGTGTACAGTAGAGTTGAGCGAAACACGTCGGCCAGATTTATAAGTCACCGACTTATGACAAAGTCGGGTTTCGCCGACCGAAACCCGACCACAGCGTGACATTGGCCATGCCGTTGGCAAAACGAGCGCCAAAGTCGGATTTCACAGAATGCTTGCACGTGACTTTTTTCAGCCACTTAGCAAGGACGTACACTGTGGGCAACGAGAAGACATGTGCAGGAGCGTGAGAGATTTCACACACTTTAAAAAAGTGGTCCGGCATGTAGGTGTGTTTACTGTCCTCTGCTCCCTGCCGACTTTGCTTCCCCATTGACTTGCATTGGGTTTTGTGTTTCAGTCGGACCTTCGACATTTCACGATAGTCGGCCGATTTCGTTCGACTTGACTTTTGAGAAAGTCGGGTTTCATGAAACCCGACTCGACCTTAAAAAAGGCAAAGTCGCTCATCTCTAGTGTACAGCTCTTTAGACCATAATGGAAATGTTTTCATATAACTGAAGATGCTGCTTAGATTAGAGCTTCTCTTAAGGGTTCCTTCAGATTTCCTTGATCATCTGTCCAATCTCCAATCACAATGTACGAACTGGCCCATCTGCCATCGCCGAGTATGACAGCCTCATAAAAATATATGAAGCTGTCATGCTTGGGGTCAGGAGATGCATGGTCAGTCGGTGCATTGCGATCTGAGATTAGACCAATGATCGTGGACATCTGAAAGTGCCCTAAAGCTGGCTTCATACATCGGACATTAAGTGTCTCAGTATGTAAAACAATGTCCAAATTTGCCACAGTCTCATAGACATATATTAGGGTGCTGAGTTCGAGTCCTTAGACCCATATCAGATCCAGACATCGCTGCCCATTTTTGTACCTTAAATGCCGATGCGTGAAATTAGCCTTAACTGGATTGTCTGATCTTACACTACTCTACTAGAGATATTTGTTAAAAGAAGAGGTTCCTCTACTCAGGATCCTCATCTAACATAAGTATGTCATGCCTTTGGTCTGATCCTTCACTTTTTGATCCAATATCTTGCTTTATGTAAAATAAAGTCAGGGATTTTTGTAGGCAATTTGTGTGAATCAAATCGCAAAGTCTATGATTTAGTTGGATTCAGTGAAAATCCTAAGATTTGACATCAATTCAAATTTCACCAAATCAGTTTGCTAATTTCTAATAAATAGATATGAGTTTTATGTTTTCTTGTTCTTGACATAAATTCCACTTTCATTGGAAAGAGAGGCATTCCCTAAAAATATTACTATCCTCATCAGCACTTACCAAACAGGAGCATATACTGCGCCCGTCAAGGAAATGTTCAATCCATTTATTACTCATTATAGACACACACAAGTTATATTCTGCTGATGCTGAAAATCCTCTCTATTTCTCTTCAGTCACATGTTGGTGTTGGTTAGAAGACAACCGGAACAAAAAGCATGTGATTTTGCCTTCTATATAAATTCAAATGCTATTATGTTGAAGAGTTTTTGCAGACTTGCAGTCTTCTGGATGACAGGGAAACTAGGAAAATCCATCAGCAAAGGCACACAATGGATAAGCAACATTCCTCAAATAATCCAGTCAATTAAAAATTGATTTTTGTTCTAGGCAGCATGGCGGTAATGTAGTGGGAAGCGGGTATATGCATTACCAACAGAGCGCACATCAGTTAAGTGATATTTAGGTGATCTTCTATCATGGGAGAAAGCAGTGCAGTTGATGATCTTTGCTGCTGAAGAAGCTAAATTGAAGTGTCAGATACTAGAATTGCATTTTATTTCTAATATGTTGCCCTGCCAGCGTGGTAGAAGCTATGTGTAGTCTGTGAATACAAAGGGACAAAAGTGTTAAATCTAGCAGAAGCCTATTGCTTTAGGAAAGATTACACTTAAAACACAGCTTTTAAAGCTTCCAGTGATAAAAAAAAATTGTTTAAATACACCAGGAGTTCAGAAACAGTTTTTGCTGAGAGGCGATGTGACCTCATAGAAAATAAATATACTTACATGTATTTCAGTGTATTGTAGTCTCGCTTTAAATCAATGTTTTGCTTGGTTTGGGCATTTATATTTTTAATGCTGTATGAATCATTGCAAACAGAATTGAAAAAAAAAAAAAGAAATAATCCCAAGCTGTTATTTTTATGTTAGTTACACAATGAAAGAAGAATACTGGCACATAGGAAAAATCGACTGATAGTTAAATATGAGATTAAGAGTTGGGAAGAGCGGACCTGTGGAAGTTCAGGTTCTGGACCTGACTCAAACTTTAGTCCAAACTTTGGTTTGGATATCAGAACTGTACCCAACTTGAGCCTGAAACTCATTGAAAACAACGTGTACCCAAACTTTGGAGCGGAAAAATGAACTCTCTCTCCCCCGGAACGCTGAACATTTCGCCTGGAACTCTGAACATTGAAATGGACTTCTGAGAGATGTCCCTGTTCGGAGTTCAGCACTTTTAAGTTCGGGTTAGTTCAACTCTATTTAGGTGTTGATAACAAGCAGTGAATTAATTTTGTCTAAGTTCGAATTCAACCACTTTGCCAAATTTGCCCCCCCAATTTATATATAGGACATTCTACATGGTCAATACTAAAACCTCAGAAGTGGCCCAGCAGACGATAAAGTTATAGCACCAAAGTATGGTTCTGTAAAGCTCCATACTCTTGCCAGAGCTGTAAGCAAGGAGCCTGTATGGAGGCACATAGAGTTCCACTGGCTGTACAGTCATAGAGACTTGATGTGACTCCTCAATAAAACTGAGCTCACTTCTAAATGTTGCATCTGGATTGGTATTTTGAGCCTGCGGAAACTCAAAGATTTAGAACTGATTGCAAAAATTACACATCCAGTTTTTTGAGCATTTACATCCCGGTGCTTAACCAGGGTTTAGGTTTGGGCTACCGATGCAAAAATTGACGGGTAAGCACATTGCACACAATGGGATCAGTTCCTCCATCAGTTTCCATACGGAGATTTTGTAAAAATGCCAGCCGAAAATAGTTAGATAGCAATCAGTGGTCGTAGACATGGATACCTAAGTTACTGCAATGCCCTGGACATGAGGTAAGCGACATAGTGAATCAAAAGAACTATACAACATTTCTAATTGGACATATTTGCTAATACTAATATAATTACACCTACTATATATTGGGATAGGATCTTGAAGATGGGAATACCCCTTTTAATGGAGATATGCCACAATATGATCAATAATATGACATAATGCGATGTCACAATAACAAGACATAGTGTGACAACAGTAGAGCTTACCAGTACTTTTTCTGGTGGATTTGGATGTACTACAAGACATAGAGACTAATCTCATGGCCTAATGGAACTTCCAGCACACTAAGTAATGCAATCAGAATCAATATTATATTTAATAAGTACCAAATTTATTTGTATACTAGCTGAAGAGCCCGGCATTGCCTGGGCATAGTAACCAACTGTGGTTAGTTATAACAAATTATAATGATTATATTGCACATAAAAACCGTGCATCTAATACTATCCTGTGTGATACTGACTGCTGAGCCGTGTATCTAATCCTATTCTGTGTGATACTGTGTGCTGACCTGCGTATCTAATCCTATCCTGTGTGATACTGACTGCTGAGCTGTGTATCTATTCCTATCCTGTGTGATCCTGACTGCTGAGCCCTGTATCTAATCCTCTCCTGTGTGATCCTGACTGCTGAGCCGTGTATCTAATCCTATCCTGGGTGATACTGACTGCTGAGCTGTGTATCTAATCCTATCCTGTGTGATACTGCCTACTGAGCAATGTGTCTAATCCTCTCCTGTGTGATACTGTGTGCTGAGCTGTGTATCTAATCCTATCCTGTGTGATACTGACTGCTGAGCTGTGTATCTAATCCTATCCAGTGTGATACTGACTGCTGAGCTGTGTATCTAATCCTATCCTGTGTGATACTGACTGCTGAGCCATGTATTTAATCCTATCCTGTGTGATCCTGGGCTCCCCTGCAGTCTGTGTCAGAGGATGGTCTGTGTTGGCACGGTAATAAATTGTGTTATTTCCAGCTTTACAGAAGAACGATAACACCATAGAAATGTTAAGAATAATAGGCCTCAGTTACCACAACTGTCTACAAAGAAAACTGTTACTGATAGCAACCAATCACAGCTCATTTTTCATCTTTTAAACAGCTCTGGGACAGTGTGGTGAGTTTTGAGTGGCGACTTTTGTGTTTCGACTTTTATGTGGAGAGGTTGGTGTATGTGTGGTGAAATATGTGCTGAGGGTGGTATATGTGTTGAAGCACGTGGTAGTGTGTGATGCATTTTGTGTGTGTGTTCGCATCCCCGTGTGTGGTGAGTATCCCATGTCAGGGCCCCACCTTAGCAACTGTACGGTATATACGCTTTGGCGCCATCGCTCTCATTCTTTAAGTCCCCCTTGTTCACAACTGGCAGCTGTCAATTTGCCTCCAACACTTTTCCTTTCACTTTTTCCCCATTATGTAGATAGGGGCAAAATTATTTGGTGAATTGGAACGCGCGGGGTTAAAATTTTGCCTCACAACATAGCCTATGATGCTCTAGGGGTCCAGACATGTGACTGTGCAAAATTTTGTGGCTGTAGCTGCGACGGTGCAGATGCCAATCCCAGACATACACACACACATTGAGCTTTATATATTAGAGATTTAAATTACCAAACAGAATTAGAATTAAAATGTGGTGTCAACAATGAAACTGGAGCCAGTGGTATACAATGCCCTAGGTACATAGTGTATATTAGGCCCAAAGCATAATGAACCCAACATTATAGAAGTGCAAAAATATACCTAAAATTAACAGTAAACTGCAACAAAGGGAATAAAGTGCAATTACAGCCTAGAATTTAAATTCAATTATAAAATGCATTGTAACAAAAAGTATCACCTTGAGCATGGTGTTGGCTCTTGCAGCTGATCTGGCCCCACACAAAGCTGCAGATAACAGGTCTGTACAGAGATATTGCAAAGAATAAAGGGCCTGTCACACTAAGTGATATCGCTAGCAATATCGCTATAACTTGTGACGTTATAGCGATATTTCTAGCGATATCGCTGTGTCTGATACTTACCTCCGACCGGCTCCCCCGCTGGTTATCGCTGATCGCGTGAGAACGTCCTGGACAGTTTCTCGTCATCAGCTTCCTGTGGCGCTTCCTGTGGAGAGACGAGCGACGAGCGTGGAGCCGGGCGGGAGGACGCAGGATCGCCTGGTGTGACAGGTAAGTAGCGACCCCCGTCCCCAGCGATGTCACTGGTGAGATCTGCCTGTGTGGCAGCTCACTAGCGACCACTTAGCGATGTACCAGCGATCCTGACCGCGTCATATCACTGGTCGGGATCGCTGGTACATCGCTAAGTGTGACAGCACCTTTAGAATATTGCTGTTTGCAGAAAAGACAAGCAAACATCCACTCTGCAGTTTTTGGAATGAGTGATCCCTAGTATTATTGCTTACAATTAACCCTGATATTCATTTATTGATGAAATTTTAAAATAAGGTCCCCAAACAATTATATCCTGGATGCAAAAATCAATGTGAAACCATTGGATCGCCAATTCCTGAAAGTATGTCCGATACCGATATTACAGGGCTGAATTTGTCACTGATCTCTTTTCTTTTTACATACAGTTTAGCCATATCTGTATTAGCTCACAAGGCAATAAGATAAGAATTGTGATAGACTTTCCATACATATTCTCAGGCTTTGAGTCTTTCCTTTCTGTCTGAACCGCTTGACATTATTATTCTAGTTCTGCGGACTGGCCGGGGCACAATCGGGGCAACTCATGTATTCAATATACTATGAAGTGAAGAAAGATTACCTCCATTATACGACTATTTTATTTATACTTTATTTACTTTAACATCCAAATATTTCCTCAAATTCTCAACGCATATAAAGACAATGTGCTCGCGGATAATGACATGTACAATAATGTCATCGTCCTATCTCCTTTCAGGAGAGTCTAATGCATTGTTAATCGCAGCATCTGGTACATTCACCGTAATGTACTAACAAATGCCAACAGGTGCAGTAACATCTACTAAATCTATAGAAGTCATCTATGTTTTCATCTGTACAGTCTATTCATCTTTTATATGATTGTTTCCTACATTTATATGTGGATTGTGTTCTGTTTATCTATTACTGTTCACATAAAACATGCTTTTGTACTTTCCCATAATGTCTTTTGCAGTAACCATAAAATCACACAAACTTTATTCATGAAAGGAAAAAAAACACACATACATAAATAAGAGATCTGCAATATAGCATAATATCACTAAGAAATGTAAAGCCCCAAATTCAAGAGAGTAAGTCAACATCACCGATTCAATGCACTGCTCCACTCTCTTCATTATCAGAATGTTTAGGATTTATTTCGATTCCTTGCTTATATAGCGCCGTTAATTCTGCAGCATTGTGCAGGCATCAACATCACTTTCCCTCTTGGGCCTCATAATATAAATTCCCTATTAGTAGAGATGAGTGAACCCCAACTCTAAAGTTCAAGGTTTGTATGGGAAACCTAGTGTCCGGTACTGAAGTCTTAGCATGGGCTTCTCCTGGAAGTCAATTTTCGTGTTCGGAGTTCCGCGTGAAGTTTGAAGAGAAAGATATCCTTTGGCAGCCCCCTAGCCCATACTATGAACATTTTACAGCACCAAAGTTTGGGTCCCCAATGACTTGGGGGTTTCTGGTTAAAGTTTGATTAGCGTTCTGGTTAAAGTTCGGTCAAACACACAGAACCCGAATTTCCACGGTTCTGATCATGCCTACCCATTAGTATTTCAGAGTATCCGGAGGACATCCACAGAGAACATACAAACTTGCAAATGTTGTCCTTGGTGGGATGTGAACCCAGGACCAGAGTTCTATAAGAAAGCAGTGCTACCCACCGAGTCATCGTGCAGCCTGGTATATGTGGGAATAAGACCTTCACATGTTTTTCATGTACGAGTGCTATCCTTTTTTTATGGATAGCACTTGTACATATGACAGTCTGTGAGGCTGCTCACATGTCAGATTTTTTCCTTGGATTTAGTGGTTCATGCAAAATCGTGGATGTCTGATATTCATCTAAGTATCAGATCAAAATCAGCAACGCAAGTCTATGGGTAGATTTTCACAAGCAGATAAAAATTTATTCCGAGTTTTGTCCAGAAAAAATGGACGTTTTTTTTTCTCACTTGTCATCCATATACAATCCGTTTTTTTACAGCAGCAGCTATTAATCATTTACAGTTTCTTATTTTACAGAAATGTAATGTTTCCATAAAAATCGGATGTTATACTGTTGCGCCGTAAAGCATCAGACTTTTTTATGCACCGTGAAATCTGAATATGGGAGTCTCATCCAGTTTACAGAAGAAACTACAGCATGATGTAATTTTTTAATGCTCAGATTCAATAGTCAGTGAAAAATCGCTCATCTGCGCTGCCCCATTGAATAACATTGATCCAGGTGCTAGCCGATTTTTTCACGTTCAGCACTCGGACCAAAAATACGGTCGGGCAAATATGCTTTAAGACTAAGTAAAAAAAACTGACAGCATTTGGATGCATGAGTGGGCTGTCCATTTTCCACTGAATGATAGGAGAAGGTGCGAAAAAAACTGATGAAACTCGGTCCGTTTTTGTCTTATGTAAAAAATAAACTGATGCCTGAATAAGGCCTAACTCGTGAAAAGTTACTTAATCCAAAATACAATAAAATAGTCTATAGAAAAAATATACTTACTATTGCCTCTAAACATAATCCCCTTTTCCTCATTGGGATCATTGCCAAAGGCAGCACCCATGAGCACCCCCAATTTTTGCCTATATTAAAGAACAAGGGATAACCAGATACTGCTTTAGGCACCTGAAAATCATCTGAGTTTCATCCAAAAGCTTGGACGCTGTTTTTTTAATTTGCATCAGATTTTCTTTCATCTATGTGACATCCGTGTGAGATCCCTTTTCATATACGGTAACTATATTAAAATATGTACATGATCAAATACAATTTCCTAGTTTTATAATAGAAATCTATCCATAAAAATTGGATGCCACGTGGATGTTCCTTGTGGGATCCTACATTTTTATGGCACCCATTGATTTGAATGTGTGAGTCTCTGCCGAGATTGGGATGAAGGCCATTTTCACTCATTCAGTATTTGGTCAGTATTTTGCCTCAGTATTTGTAAGCAAAAACCAGGATTGGGTGATAAATCCAGAAGTGGTGATGTGTTTCTATTATACTTTTCCTCTGATTGTTCCTCTCCTGGTTTTGGCTTACAAATACAGATGTAAAATACTGACCAAATACTGAACATGTGAACATGGCAAAAATAGTGTATGATGCGTTTTTTTTCCTCACAAACTCTCAGAGAGAAAAAAAATCAATAATCTCAACAGTGCTATTAAATAACATTGGTTAATTAAAAATTGGATAGCACACGTCCGATTAAAATGCAGTATGGTTTTAGGATCTCGTTGGGGTATCACACGGCACCTCCATATGCTAGGCTTATTTTTTTATATGAAATAAATCATGACAAATGAAATAAATGTGTTTAATAATTAAATAACATATATCACATGAATAAATGAGTCAAAAAGTATTTTGGTAAAATAAATGAATTTCTTTACATTAAATAGTTTCGGCTAAAGTTGTACAAGTTTCCTTTAAGCTTCGTTAATTAGGTTTCAGAAAATCTTAAAGTCACGTCACCGGACTTAAATATACATAAAGGAACATTCATTATTAACAAGCTCAATGATTATACTAAAAGTCATTGTAATAAAGACTGAGAAAAACGAGGCAATGTATATGATATGAATATGCATACAATTAGAGAGTTATTGGTTTTGTCCTTTTCCCTTCCCATCTGCCCTTAAGATGTTCAATCAGCATTTCATGCAAACCTAGATAAAGGCTGCAAGCCATTTCATGAGTATCCATAAAACGTGCTGTTCATTATCTGCTTCATAATGTACAGAAACAGCGACGAGCCCTGCCTAATCCAGACAACTATATAGAAAATGAGACTGCTCTCTTCTTAATCTCATTCAATCAATTTACTTGACTCACGTAGATAAGAATGCATCCGCATTAGAACAGACATTCCATATACATAACAGGTAAAAGTAGGACTAGAGGTATGTCTACTTGTGAAGAGCAAAGGTGCTCGGATAAAATGTTATCGGAGCATGCGCAAGTGTCTTCGGTGTGCTCAAAAAATATATTCAGGTCCACACACCTACATGTCTCACAGCTGTTTGTTAGGCAATCCATGCATGTGTTATGAATGCGCAAGACATGCAGACCCGGGGACACTCGGTTAGCACCCAAGCATGATCTTATAACTCCTTATCCGAGCACATTGGCTCATCACTAGTGTCTGCTGAAGAGATGCCTAATTTATTAATTAAAGGATTTTTTTTCGTTTTCACAGCGCCTTCACCATTTTTTGGTGCTGCTCAGGCCCCTCAGCATCATCTTGTGAGCGCAGCTTCTGATTGGCCAAAAGTTGAAAGCTATGCTACAAGCCCTCAATGCAAGTCTATAAGAGGCAGAATGAGGAACTCATAAACTTATATTGATTAGTGACCTCAGGCTCGCTACATGAAAACAGATAAAATGCCAGAAGATGAGTATCAGACAGGGGGTCAGGGGATTTGGATTTTAAGCACCACTCCAGCAGTGAAATAAATAAATGCTGGAGTGGTGCTTTAAATGTAAGTCCTCTGCCCCGGTCATGCACTCACCCTCTGACGTCTTCACTGTTTTTCAGTGCTGCTGCAGTCCCGCAGCGTCATCTTGTGAGAGAAGCTTCTGATTGGCCAGAAGTTGGAATGAGGAACTCATTTACTTACTCGATTAGTGACCTCAGGCTCGCTCCATGAAACACTGAAGCAGCCGGCTGGTCACAAATTGTGGGAGACGAACCAGAGCGGCGGCAAAAACAGGGTTGCAGGGGATTTGAATTTTAATCACCACTCCAGCAATGAAATACGAAAATACACTGGAGTTGTGCTTTAAATGTAAGTCCTATGCCCCGGTTATGCACTCTCTCTCCGACGTCTTCACAGTTTTTCAGTGCTGCTCTGGTCCCGCAGCATCATCTTGTGAGCATAGCTTCTGATTGGCCAGAAGTTGGAATGAGGAATCATAGACTTACTTGATTAGTGACCTCAGGTTCCATCAATGAAACACTGATGCAGCCGGCAGGTCACAAACTGTTGGAGATGGAACAGAACGGCAGTGAAAACAGGGTTGCAGGGGATTTGGATTGTAAGCATCACTCTAGCGGAGTAATAAAAAACTGCTGTAGTGGTGCTTTAAAATGTCCCAAGATATGGCGCAAGATGATTGTCAGATTTTAAAAATAGACATGATTCAATGACAGTTTAACAGGAGATGCTTATACTATCTGTGTTTGCGTATAATTATGACTTAAGTTTCAGCTAGAGGGATGAAATAAGATATTGAATTTCTATCCACATTTGTATGTTAGTAATTTACTCGATATTCTTGTATGGAAAAATACCCAAATATGTGATCAGAAGCAGCATAACCAAGGTTGTCAATAATTCAGGCTGTGTTGGCCTAAGTACCTTATTACAACTTCAGATAGAAATACTGTGTGAATGAGGCCTTAAAGTCAATGCAGAAAAAAAAAGCAAAAAACATTGTATGATTCAAGAAAGATTGCATGTACAAGTCCTATTGCATTTGTAAAGAGCTAATTGGTTTGGGGAAAAAACAAATTTACCTTGAATTTAAAATAAATTGGATTTGCTCAAATTAAAGTTTTTGTGACTTGCCTTAAGTGAATTCAGTAATTTTTGCAAGTATTGTAGAGGGCTAAGAAAAGGGTTAATAGAATAATATGCTTTATTTTTTATGCTTGAATTGTAAAATTACTAAATTCTGGAGCATAATAGAGTTGCCTTTACATTATGCAATGCAATAAGTTTGTCAGTCGGCGGTCAACTAATAGCCTGTTTACATAAGTGTTTCCCCCTTTTGATGCACACTGAATGGTCTGTAATAGATAGTTCAGTGCACGTAGGCTACCATCGTTCCCGATGGCACAAGTCCTCTTATCACAGGGCAATGCATTATTGTCCAGCCCAAAAGGTAATTTTACTTGACAAATGAGCATTTTGCTCTTTCATTTTCTTGTTTAGACAGCAAAATTACTGTGAATGCTCGTTTAGGATAATTATACAGTGCAAGGGTGCCTGCAGATGACCATATTTATGTGTGAGTGTGAGCCCACAAAACATTGGAACGCACTTGGGCCAATGTTATTTTATGAGTCCGTGAACTTGTCCCATTTTTCCCTGTCTGTCTGAGTAAAAAATTGCAGCATGTATGATTTTCATCCAATATTCGGTTTGCATTCGGCCACGCAATTCAAGAGTTGGTGGGAAAAATTGGACCACTTATGGATGACATCTGAATGCTGTCCAATTTTCACAGGCTAACAGAATGGAGAAGATTGAGACTTTTTTTTCCATTTTCGAATCACACTCTGATCACACTCAATCTATGATCAGAATGTGATCAGAGTGTGATTAGCATTATAGGCCCTATTTCTTCGGATGAGAAAAAATACAGTCAAGTGACCTTAGCCTACAGCCTCGTAAAATAAAAACATACAGTCATCTGCATGAGTCCTTAATGGAATAATTTCTTTGCAAAATTTTAGCAAACTTGACAATTCAAATTCTAGCACATTCACTCATTACTGCTGAATCCACCAAAAATGCATTACATTAAACATTCAATGACCCAATACCACAGAGATTGTGCTGTGTGAAGTGGGGTTTCTTATCGGTTAAAACTTCAATTCCTTATAACGGATTTCCATTAACAGCAAATCCCTGGTATATTGGTGAAGTCAATTTTTTTCCTAATGAGGCAGGTGTTAAGTGAAAGCAGAGAGCAGACCTGAGAATTATCCCTAATAACTGTGGAGGCAATGTCGGTGCCGTCTGTCACACCTGCTTTAGTCAACACTACCTAAAGAAGGCAAACAGTGATGACTATACGCAAATCCCAACACCGCTCACTATTTTACGCCACTCACTATTTTACTACCCCTTTTGGAAATTATTCAAGTGTTCGTACAAAGAGAATAAAAACAAAGGCATTTTAAAAGGAAGGAACCAACATCCTTGTAAACATTCTCGGTATGGACCAAATTAAGTAGAACAAGGTTTGAGCCTTGATGTGATAGATGACGTTGGTTGTGGTGGTGTTCACCTGTGCTGACCTCCGGATGTTCACACAGATCTGTGAGGCGCTGTACGTGGTTAAACACTGCGGAGAAACTACTGCAGTGAAAATAACATTCATTTCATAGTGGCAGAAGCTGTAGGGAAATGGTGCAGGGATGGAGTAGTTATAATGCAAGCTGCAGAATATTTAAAAGATATAGACCAGGAAAGCTATCTTAATGATCCTTGTAATGTGAATATTAACAAAAGGTATAATTACAGCTTGAGTATTAGGGCTGGACTTCAATTACCAGATGGTTAATCAATGCCTGCCTGTTTTTATTAACATATGCTGTACATTTCAGCTAAGGTTATATAATTAATCTTAAAGGGGTATGAAATTCACAGCAGAAGCTCATATTTACTGAGATGCAGCGGAGAACGGGGAACCATTTAAGCAAAACAAAGAGCTCGTCCTCAAATTTCGGGCAAAGAATATGTCTTCTTAAGCCCCCATTACACATGGCGAGATCGCTAGCGATATTGCTGAAGCGACAACGATTTTGTGACGCAACAGCGACATCGCTAGCGATCTCGCAAAGTGTGACACGCCGAAACGACTTGCTCCCTGCTGCGATGTCGCTGATCGTGCGCGAACGTTCAGGATCATTTTTGATCGCTGTCGTCACGCTGACCAGCATGCATCGCTGTGTTTGATGCCCCTTATCAACGACGAGCGACTTCATTGGCGACTCTGAACTCATATAGATAGCGCTGAAGGACGCCTATTCAAAGTCTGAATCGCTATTATAGACAGTGTGTGACACGGTACCAACGATCGCCGTGGTCGTTAGTGACATCGCTGATCGCTGATGCATCGTTATGAAGATCGGCCTGTATGACTGCTTACTAGTACCATGGTGGCAGCTATTTTACATGATTCATCTGAAATGAATAGAGAATTATTCAGTTTAAAAAATTTAGATGAATTTTGGAATATTGGTATCAAACTCAATTTGTGCAGATTCAATTTTCTCATCAGTCCTAAGAAACTGTGTAGCCAGCTACTCAAAAAGACCTAAAACATTAGCAAAATAAAGTTAAAAAACAAAGTTTCAAGAAAATATTAATTTTTCCTTTCCTAGCTGGTAAAAGGTGTGGTGCTACTGAAATATTAAGATAACTTTTCATGCTATCCTATGAAACAAAAGGAAATCATTCTTTACTAGCTAAGAATCTATTAGAATATTTCAGTATGAGCTGGAAAATACTATGCAAGCACATAAGATACAAAACAATTCTATGGCCGGAGTATAGCGCCAGGAAAAAAATCAGCTCATTAAAGTAGTTATTTAGTTTAACAGGTCCTTGTCATAAGAAAAATCCACATTTAAAAGTTCACAAGTTCTTTGTTTTTGAACTATGCCATCTTTGGACTGCCCTAATCATTTGCTTTATATACAATATTCTCTAAAGCCCTGAAATTTCAGATCATCTTTTTTTCTTTTTTTAATTCACTTACTTCAACTGAAAATGAAGTCTCCAATGGGTTTGAAAGGTTATTGTTAGGCATAAAATGCCCCTGGGTATTGGTGCAATGGGAATGGAAAGTGCGGTACATTTCTTAGATTCCAACCACTTTAACATGATTTGAATACAAGTGGCTTAGTGCGATAAGTATGTTAGGTTCCCTTATGTTAATTACAGTATTTTAAATGAGGCTAATTTGACAGCCACTGGCACATTATATGCTAAATACTCCATATACCATCTCTAAGAAAATGAAGGCTGGCCTCTTGTGAATACCTTCTTATAGGACAATAATGTTCTGGAGACCTAGCCTGTTAGGAGATTTTATCCAATTAAAACTCAGAGCCTTGTTCACAGAGATATCCTCTGTAGAGAAAAAAAAAAAATCTCAACAATAACTATGGCACTTTGCCCTTCATTAATTATGAAGACAATTTCGATAAATTTCCAAATGATTAATTCAGTCAACATATGATTTATAAAAAATCTGAGCAGAATTTTATATCATTAGTAGAGCATAATGTAAGGACCACTGACTCTATTCTTTATTAATGTGATGGTTCCATATTTTTGGAGTTAATGGCCAACTACTAATGCCAACCTGTCAAGAGATATGAATCGCAGCCTGGCTGCATGCTTGCTGCCAGGTATAGTTTTCTATATTTTACTCCAGTGTTTTGGACAAAATGTACTTCAAAGATCATAGCCAGTGATGAGACTAGTCCAGCTCTACCTCTTGCCGGCTCTTCCCAGCACTGCAGTAGGTTAGTAACAGGTCTCACCGTATGTGCACAAGAAAGAGACACCAGCAGCACTGGGAAACGCCAGCTAGTGGTAGAGTCAAGTCGTAAAATTACATATTTTCTAAAATTACAAAGCGTTTCAGGGCATAATATACCTGGATGAAGTCATGCAGCCAGGCTGCCATTCATGCTGCTCATAGTTTGGGCTGCATTAATCACCTGATAGGTTCATTTTAATGTGAGTGTTAGTTGCAGTTTATATTCATTTTCATACGAAGTGGATACAAAAAGCAAAGCTGGAACCCCATACAGTCAGCTGTAATGTCACGGATGTGTTCGAGGGTGTAGACTGTTGAACTGTATCTGTATGCAGAAGGTCTCATTAGTTTGATTTGCAGACTAGTAGCCACCTCCCCTGGTTCTAATGGCCACACCTGGACCTTGGTGTGTATAACTCCCAACTTCCTGTTGGCAGTTGCGGGTGATAATTTCTATTTGCATTTCCCTGTTGAGGCTTGGAGCAGTAGCAGTTGGCTATCGTCCTGTTCGGAGTTTGGAGGACGTGTGTTTCTCTTCTCAAGATAAGTGTTCTCTTCTTTCTTTTGACTGTCCCAGTTGTCTTTAGTGGCAGAGAGGATTGTCTAGGCGCCAATGCTGTCCTCCCCAATGCAGGGCTTATAGCCAAGGTCAGGCAGGGATTAGGTATCCTGCTCGGTGATAGGTGTGGAACCTATATAGGGATCATAGGACAGACAGTGATGTCTAGGGGGGTCCACTCCCTGCTTCCCTAGTGTTGGGTCCCCCTACCCCTTATCCCTTTATTTTGCACTTAGTCTGTCCTACACTGTGCGTGACGTAATCTGTGGGGAAAACAGTCATTAAGCATGCAATTCTCTTATACACAGAGGAAATTTGGAATTGAATAGCATGCTCTAGAATTAATGGCTTGTCCAAGAACTACTTAAATAGGCTGGATCCTCCAAAGAGACAAAGAAGATTCTTTAGCCTTTGTATAATTTAGCATCCTAATGGAGACTATAAATAATAAGAGATCCCACTCTATTAGCTATCTAAAGGTTTCATAGAATATACATACAGTAGATGTAGTTTGTAAAAGAGACTGCCTCTTTAAGTATGAAAGTAAATAGCTGGTGCAAAATAGTTTCTTTCTACTATGGGAATTGCATTGATTTTGGTTAGCTTACAAATCAATGTCTCTTTAGCATGGCTTTATTAATGAACAATTAACATTTAGAAAAGTCATTCTGTGAAAAGCATAAAATATTAATATTAGGTAAATACTGTTTATAGCTAGAAAGAAAAACAGAATTTTGCTTCCCAAATGTTCTGCAATGTCTTTCTATGCTTTTCTCTTTTTGCTACACTGAGTTAGTCATCAGTAGGAACGCTAACATTGTAATGAAGATCTGACCATGCCACATGTCATCTATAAAAAAAGTATAAATGATAAATTGTGGATGAAACTTTTAACCAGTGGATACTCATCCCTTCTCTTGTATATTTAGAGGATTAGAAACCGCTCACAACGGGTTCCTTTGTCCTTGGTGCTGAAATAAAAACTTCCACAAGGACATTAAGTTATTTGCATTCATTATATAACACATTAAAATACTGAAATTGTCACAATATGGTAAATACCTGCTGACTTTAACCTGACAGAGCACATTTATGTCCCAGTTGGAAGTCCAAAATGAACTAAAAGAATATAGGTAGTGAAAGTTGAAAAAATGATCATTAAAAACTGAAGCTGCACAAGAACACAATAGAAAAGCAGTTACACTAGTTCATATTTTTGTCTAACTATTGACTTAATATATTGAATGCACTCACACAATATACATATATACTCTCTCTCTCTCTATATATATATATATATATATGCCCAAGTATTTGAGTATACACACAATGTTTGTGGATTATGGACAGTTTACTTTACAGCATAGTACTGAGTAGAAATGAATTAATGTGCTTAAGAGGAAACTGGATTATCCTCGAATTTTACAAAATGTCAGATGTTTCTAGAATTAGAATTTTTTGCAATTCTCACCATGCAAATTCAGAAAGAAAATGGCCATTTGGCTGCGATTTTGCTGAAACACAAAAGGCCAGGAAAAGGTTAAGAAAAAAATGTAGTACCTCAACGCTCACCTGTCTATCTGGTGGTCTTCAACACCTTTCATGTTATCCTTACGCACATCCTCTTTGGCCCACTTCAACGGCGTTACTGTGTGTTGTGCCATCAAGGTGTGCATTGAGACTTCATGACGAGCATGTTCTAAAGCACTGACTAGGCCCCAGGTGACATCTTAACATCGTGATGTCACACCAGGCAAAGCAGATCTTAACATCATGATGCCACAACGTGCACCACTATGTTTCTGCACACTGTGATATCAGAGGCCAAGTCAGAGTGAGTCAGGCTGAAGAGAACAAACGCGCCAGAGGAAAGTGCTATGCTTTGCTTTACATGCTATGTTTATTATGCTCTAGGGTAGTGTTCCCCAACTCTAGTCCACAAGAACCACCAACAGGTCATGCTTTCAGGATTTCCCAGGTGACAATTGCATCATCTGGACAGACAAAAATTCCATCATCTGTGCTTTACTAAAGAAATCCTGAAAGCATGACTTGTTGATCAATCTTGAGGGCCAGAGTTGGGAAACACTGGTCTCGGGTCTGGAGAGACCTCACAGCATGATAATGAATTTGCAAAACTACTTTGATTCTAATTTAATTTTCCTGTCAAATCTAAGTATTTTGTCAAATTTTAATCTCAGCAGAGTCATGTATTTTGATCCTCTACTACTGAGCAATATTATAAAAGTTTATTTTTCTTTCGTTCCGTGAATCTTTTCAATTATTTTCAATTATTTTCTTTCATTCCTTTCTTATCTATGTCATTTGATTGTAAGAGCAACAAACTCTTTCTCTTGTATGTTTACTATAAGATGAATACAAATCATTGGGGACAGTTAGCTAAGCAAATGTTCAAAGTATTGCTCATACCTAAAGAGTTTGTCTTTGTTTTTTTTTAAAGAGGACATGTTCTCTAACTGCAACCTCCATGGAGATCAGCAGTTTACCACAGTTATGGCTTCAAAAACCACCATTGATTAGTTATTATCATTAAAGATAAAGTGGAACAGGTAACATTTGGATTCATTTTCTCCCATGACATTCGATTTTTCTCAATAAATTCAATGTCACTTATGCTCTGGCATCTCTCCAGACACCAAAGCATAATAAACCTTATATATATGTATATATATATATATATATATATATATATATATATTTATACATACAGTTGTGCTCAAAAGTTTACATACCCCGCCACAGTTTTTGCTTTCTTGGCCTTTTTTCAGATAATATAAATGATAACACCAAAACTTTTTCTCCACTCATGGTTAGTGGTTGAGTGAAGACATTTTTTTCAAACTACTGTGTTTTCTCTTTCTAAATCACAATGACAAAGCATCCAAATGACCCTGATCAAAAGTTCACATACCCCATTTCTTGTCTTGCCCCCTCTAGCATCAATGAAAGCTTGAAGTCTTTTGTGGTAATAGTGGACGAGGTTCTTTATTTTTTCAGATGGTAAAGCTGACCATTTTTCTTGGAAAAAAGCTTCCAGTTCCTGTAAATTCCTGGGCTGTCTAGGATGAGCTGCACGCTTGAAATCTCCCCATAGTGGCTCAATGATATTGGGGTCAGGAGACTGAGATGACCACTCCAGAACATTCACTTTATTCTGTTACCAATGAGAGATTGACATGGCCTTGTGTATTGAATTGTTGTTATGTTGAAAGGTCCAAGTATGTCACATGCGCAGCTTCCAGGCTGATGATTGCAAATTTGCCTCTAGTATTTTCTGATAATGTGCTGCATTCATCTTTCCTTCAACTTTGACCAAAACTTCAGCGATCCACCTTCATGCTTTACAGTAGGAATGGTGTACCTTTCATCATAGGCCTTGTTTAACCTCTCTCCAAATGTAACAGTTATGGTTGTGGCCAAAACGTTCAATTTTGGTCTCAACACTCCAAATTACCTTGTTCCAGAAGTTTTGAGGCTTGTCTCTGTGCTATTTTGCATATTGTAGGTGAGATACTTTGTGGCATTTGTGCAGTAATGACTTTCTTCTGGTGACTCGACCATGCAGCCCATTTTTCTTCAAGTGCCTCCTTGTTGTTCATCTTAAAACAGCCACACCGCTAGTTTTCAGAGAGTCCTGTATTTCAGCTGATGTTATTTGTGGGTTTTTCTTTGCATTCCGAACAATTTTCCTGGCAGTTGTGGGTGAAATTTTTGTTGGTCTACCTGACTGTGGTTTTGTTTTTACAGAGCACATGATTTTCCATTTGTTAATCACAGTTTGAACACTGCTGACTGGCATTATCAATTTCTTAGATATTTTTTGTATCTCTTTCCTGTTTTATACAGTTCAACTACTTTTTCCAATATATCCATTGACAATTATTTTGCTTTCCCCATGACTCACAATCCAAAAATGTCAGTGGCTGAAAAAAATACAAGTCTGTCTGGATCTCAGAAACTCACTCAGGTTTTATGCACACACACTGATTGCAAGCAAACAGGTCACAGGTGAGGATGTTACCTTTAGTAGCCATTCAAACCCATTTGTGTCAAATTCTGTGCATGTTATCAGGCCAAAATCACCAGGGTATGCAAACTTTTGATCAGGGTCATTTGGATGTTTTGGGTTGTCATTATGATTTAAAAATAGAAAACACAGTAGTTTGACAAAAAATGGCTTCACCCAACCACTAACTATGAGTGGAGAAAAAGGTTTGGTGTTATATATATTAAATCAAAAAAATCTTTATACTCACCTCACTGCTCACCTATCCAGCCCCTTCGCTCCTCACTGCTACCTGTCTGGTTCTCAGCACATTTTCGGATTGCAGTCAGGAGCACTGAAATCCACAAACATGTCTTTCCCAAAGCCCTAATAAATCCACAAGCCTTGATAGGCCCCTGGGAGAGTCCTTCGAATGCGTCCAAAAATGTCCAAATGGGTAGTGATGAGGGGCATCAGGGAAGGAGAGGCGAATATACATTTTTTTACATGATGATGGCTTTTGCCTGTTAAGGTTCAGAAAAATGGACATTTTGCTGAACTCACCAAGCCAAATAGCAAAAATATGCATTTTTGGAGAAGGAGGACTTTTGTAAAATATGAGTAGCATTGCATTCCACTCAAATTTGTTCATTCGCCTTTAATTATCACCTTTGAATGCTGCAGCCAACCATGTAATGAATGATTATTACACTTAATGGCTAGTTCTTCCAAGGCGAGATCCTTTGTTTTTAAGATGATCTCTTTTCTGGCTGAAAAAGGGGTTGCCAAGGGAGATCCTTATTTATGACATGTATATGAACATTGCCATCTTGCCACTGCAGTCCCACCATTGATTCAACCTTAACCTAAGAGACAATTGGGAAATAACCCAGTATCCACACAGATTAGGCTAGTTTCACATTTGTGTATGGAAGAGCTGTGGAGGGATGCGGACTTCTTCCATGAAGGTCCGCCCACGACTACATCTCCTCCAGTCAGCTCCTCATCCATCGGCATGCGGCCTGCATACCCTATATTTAGCATTGGGTATGCAGGCCATGCCAATGTATGCGGATGCCTCCGCATGCGTCTTTTTGACGCTGCTGCGACCGCACCAAAATGCAACATGTTGCGACCGGCGCAGGTTGCCGCACCGTCAAAATGACGCATGCGGAGGCATCCACATACAGCGGCACGGCTAAAGATAGGGTACGCAGGCCGCATGCTGATGGAGGTGGAGCCGACCAGAGGAGGTGCGGCCGTGGGTGGAGCTTCACGGAGGAAGTCCGCATCCCTCTGCAGCTCCTCCATGCGCACATGTGAAACCAGCCTTACATAGTTAGTTTCTTTCAGGCTGAATGTGGTGTAATTATTCTACATTGCTAATGCATTAAGCATTGTCAGTTTCACCATGAATGTAATTTAGTAAAAATTGTTCAAAGTAAGTTAACAATAGACACAATTTTTAATTTATTAGGTCAGATTTAGATTAAAGGAATGCATAAATATAGTCTGCATTAATTTATCTATTAGCTTTGTGAGATTTTTAATGTTTTCTTGTTTCCATGGTAATATCTATCAATCATATAGAAGAACAGATAAATAAACAAACAATAAACCATCATTAAAAAGCATTCCCATCCATTCATTGCAACAATTTCAGAATTCCTCCCTTTATATTCATGTATTTTTTTTCCAGTAGACCAAAGGTAGGTGTTTCTTCAGAATATGCTGTCAGCTGATATGCTTTATGATTTCAATTACACATTTAACCTCGCCTTCCAGAGATTTCTCTGTTTGTTTTCTCCAGTAACATCGGGATTTCTGGAGAGATTGAAGACAGCAGTGTGGCATAGTAATCGGGTCGCTGGAGATGCATTGTGGCATTTTAATTGCCATTAAAATAATTACTCTATTGGGAAATAGATGTGGATTGCAAATGTTTTGATTAGAATTGTTGTAATTTTGCCATTTCCATTAAGAAAATGTGATAAAAAGACAGTAGAATGAATAAAAATAGAAAAATGAAAATAAATATACTGTATATATAAAGTCAGTTTGTGATACGTCAGCTATATAAAGGTTCACAATTAGCCAAAAATGAAAAATAGAGAAATAAAAATAGTAAATTTTTGATAGGAAGGATTTCTAGTGGAGACTGAACGCTCCTCTATTTGATTGGAACTGTTGATCTTTGATGTGTCTGCCATTGTATTTGTCAAGGGGTAATAGATATGTAATAGAAATTTGCCAGCTGTTTTTGTGGGGGGGTTTACTGCAAAAAAACGGCAGTCCGGTAATGCATAGACCATCGCGTTAGTGGTCCTCAAAAATAAACAATGTCATAGTAATAGCGTTGTCTGTCACTCATCCAATAGAAATGCAATCTGATTTGTTAAAACTGAAACTTTTTTGTTAAAACCGTAACGGGTTTGTAAAAACATAATGGGACACATTGATCAATACTGTCCAAGTTTTAGAAAGTGCAAACTTCAATTGTGCAAAAGTTATCAAGATGGTTTCTGGTGTTTAGTTCTTTTGTGGAGCCCTTAAATTGTCATATACAAGAATACATCATTCATTAGCTTACTTGATGCCTGAAATTTGGTAAAACCATTTTGCACATTAGGCTGCTCCATTACCACCATTCCCCCCATGTCAGACAAGGCATAGAAAGTGTCAATAAGTCATGAAAGACAGCACTATTGTGCACATTGCACCATAATGTTTGCAAATGTAGCTTACTAAGCTTCCATATTATGTCTTCAGCTCTCAGTTTACGGGGCTGGTTACCATTATCTGAATATTCTCCAAAATCTTTGCCATATGGCTATTTGTAATGGGAAGAACCATCACTAGGAAATTAAAGGGGTTGTGCAACAAACAAAAGTATATTTTAGTAAACAGATCTTTGAATAAAAATAAACTTTACCATTGAATATGTTTAAAAATAATGTTCCTGTGCTGAGATAATCTTATAAATGTGCCCCTGCTGCGTACTGTGTAATATCTGTGTCTTACCGTGCAGGAACATGGTCTGATCATACTGCAGCTACTGGGTGTGGAAGAAGTAAAAGAGAGTATACAGACAGATTGCAGTGGATTATTTTTGTTAGGTGATACATTTCCCTGCCTGTTTTTAAACAATATTTTACCTCAAAGAAAGAATCATTTGTGATCCCGTGCTCTCCTGTCTGTCTACTTTTTTGCTTCTTCCCCTGCCCAGGAGCTGTAGCATGATCAGACCATGTTCCAGCATGGTAAGACACAGCCACTACACAGTACACAGCAGGGGAACATTTATAAGATTATCTCAGCACAGAAACACTATTTTTAAGCACATCACATTGTGGAGTTTATTTTTAATCCAAGATCTGTTAATTAAAATATACTTTTGTTTGTGACACAACCGCTTTAAGAAATTTACTGGGACTCTGTCACCAGGGTTTTAACACCTAATCTAAGAGCACATGTGACCCTTATTGGAATGATGTGCTATTTATGAGGCTGCTTGCTGTAGTTTTGATAAGAATTACTGGTTTATCAGCAAAAAAAAATCATTAGATCATTAGTAAGCATGCTGTCATGTAGTCCTCCATATTCATGAGTTCTGTACAACCTCACACCCTCCACTGATTGGCTGCTTTCTGCCTATGCACAATGTACACAGAAAGTTGCCAATCAGTGGTGTGGGTGAGGTTATACAAAGATCAGTATACAGAGAACTGATAGATTTGCAGCAGAGAAAACAGTGATTATATCAAAACTGCAGCAAATAGTCCCTTAAGTGATACATTTCTGGAATCAGGATATTTCTCCGTACACCATGCTGCTCTCAAGGTAGATAAAACTTGAATAAAACTATCGCAAAAAAAAGTTGGACAGATAGCTGCTTCAGCTATTTAAAGAAAGGTAAAGGGAACTTGGAAGGTGCTCAGCCACCGTAGTCACAGTGAAAATGCCTTGGAGAAAATAAACTTTTTTTCTCCCGGAAGCTACCAGCTTTCAGTTATTAATGCATACTAGTGTGGCGAAATTCATCACTCAAACACTGTAAAATTTTAACTGACAGCCAGCTATAAATTACATCGGAACAGAGCTGGCTGTCAGTAAAAGTACTGGGTTGTGCTCAGTGTCAGACTGGGGTGCCAAGGGCCCACCAGTAACATGGACTTTGAGGGCCCACTTTTAACCTGCATACAAATATTACATTACCCCATTCACAAATTCACCTATACCTCTATATAATAATAAACTGGGTAGTTTGGTTAATGAATGATGAGATGCTGCTTTTTTCTGTACAGAGTGAATCAAGTAAATTATGAATGGTACTTCCCAAACAATGGGGTTGGGGACCCAGGTCTGCCCAGGGGCCCACCGGGGCATTCCCCTATTACCCTATGGGCCAGTACTAGCATGGTTGTGCTTACAGCCACTGCTCTCATAATGACACTGTAATACTGATTAAATTAATACCTTTGGTAAAGTAATCCGATCTAACTTTCTTGTTTAATCAGGATTTTAAGCTTTATCCTAATGATATTTCAGTGCACAAGGGCGGGACTGTGGGTAGGGTCTTCTACTCCTGCACTGACCCCTCTGCCTGCCTCCTGTGTTTCAATGACAGGTGCTCTGAAAGCTTGTAATTGTATTTTTACTGGTCAGCCAATAAAGGTATCACTCTGGGAATATTTTTTTCATTGTTGTGCATAAAAGTATTTACAATGTCAGGTCAATCAATTCTTCAGTCGCCTGTTTGAAACTTCACCATTTGCGTGGGCAGCGCTTGCACAGTTTGATTTCATGGCTGGTCTTCTGGTTCTCAATAAAATGGCTGCAGAGGTGACTGTTGCACAAATTGAGATCTCGACTTAATAAAGATGTCATTAAGCTAAGACAGCAGACAGTTCACTGAAAAATCAGCGGCTTGTCATTGAAAACCAGGAAGCAGGCAAAGGGGCCGGAGTAGGAGGTAGAGACCCTTCCCACATTCCCGCCCTTGTGAACTAAAACATTCATTAGATGAAAACTTCAAATCCCGATTAAACAATAAACATAGATTGGATTAATTCACCAAAGGTATCAATTTAATCAGTATAACAGTGCCATGTCATGTATTTACTTAAGGCCTGTTTCACACTTCCGTCTTTGACCATCAGTCAAAATCCGCTGTCTTTTAAAAATAAACGGATCCGCCATTTTTTTTGGCGGATCCGTTTTTTTCCCCATGGAGTTGCATTACCGATGGATCTTGACGGATGGCCATCCGTTGGATCCGTTTTTTTGTGGATCCGCCAAATTTTTTGCATCCGCCGACATGCCTGGACGGACCATGCAACGTTTTTTTTTGCTGCAGGATCCGCATTTTACAGTGTTCATGCCCGGAGGAAGGAAGTCACCCGGGAGTTTAACCCTGAAATCCTTTCTGGCGGACGGAAAAAATTCTCTCTCTCTCTCCTTCCCGAACTGCGGTCCCTTTAAAATTCTTCATTCAACGGATCCGTCAAAAAACAGTCCGGTGGCATCCGTTCACATCAATTACCAACGGATCTGCTTTCCGCCATTTTGGCGGATTTTAACTGTCACAAAAAACTGAAGTGTGAAACAGGCCTAATACTGCGAAATCCCGCTGACAACTTCTTTTACAATAGTATATATTTTTTTTAAATTGTAATACCACTCAAATCAAAAGAGTAATCATTAATTTGTACTCTTTCCAATAAGAGTGTTTTGAAAGCATGTTCTTGGAAGCTCAGCTTCTTGGTTGTACCTATGCAATCATGTTAAAGATTTCTTAACGGAAGGATGGAATATAGATAATAATTAAACTAACGAATGTATATTTATAAGACTTTCAGATCAGGAAAATGCACAAACTGAAAAAAAGTCACTATATCTGAGGTTTAATGAGATTGTGAGGATCCTCAGTACCTATAAATAGACATATAGTAGTAAACACTATGTAAGCCGCAACGTTCGTTGGATATTAAATGACATGTTTATTGGTTTTTGTCCTCTCCTTGGGCACATTCAATATCACCCTTTTTATTTAATGCTATTATCCGAATTGCTGCATGTCATCCTATAAGGATAGGATGGCAGAAACTGATTGCAGACATCAATCACGGCCTCTGTTACATTTCAATTGACAAGTAGATGTTAGTCATATTAGTGATGGTTGGTATTCTGGTGTCAAGAATTCATGTAAACATGGCAAGTCAAGTATAAAAAGCTAGAAAAGTCAGACACATTGTAGACGTCGTAAGCTGATGAGCAGAGAAATCGAAGCCGATAAAACTCAACAATGCAAACTGTAATGAGAGTGAAAAAGTAGCCGTAAGCAGATTCAAGAGTTCAATGAGACGTTCTAAAGCGCAAATGGGTGCATTGCATCTGTATTTAAATGAGATGTCTGAAATTAGACAAAAGAAGGGTCTTTTTTTACATAAATGATGTTATTACTTTTCATGGGGTGGTATTAGAAATCAGTGAGATTCGCTTGAAGAGGTTTGGCCTGCATTAGCAGAACAGGTCCATGGCACAGTTTCTGGGAAAACCCCAGAGATCTTTGTTTTTAATCACAGAGAATATTGGTGGCACAGTGGTTAGCATGGTTGCCTTCCAGCATTGATGCCCTGGAACTCTGCAAATACAACATGCATGGAGTTTGTAGCTTCTCCCTTTTAGTTGTGTAGTTTTCCTCCCGCATTATAAAAAAACAGGTTGAGTCGTTGCCTACATAGTCTCTCAAAGGATGAAAGGTGGCACTCTCCATACCATAAAAATAACTTTATTCAAACATTATAAAACATGGATGCAGGGGGGTGTGGGCAACATGAAGAATGACGGCCATATCATGAGAACTGATGATTCCACTGGTCCAAGTACCTAGACCTATTTAAGCATCAGTTGATGTGAAACAGTCATCTTCCTTCATGCTCCCGCACTCCCTGCATCTACATTTTATTTAATAAAGTCATTTTTATGGGATGCAGAGTGCCACCTTTCATTCTTTGAGAGACTATATGGACATTGTTTCGTATGGTGAAGCACTCTGAGTTCCCGTCAGTCGCAAGGTGTGTAAAACGGTCTTGCATAAGAGGAGCTTTTTTTGAATAGTGCTGGTTTATCACTTTGAATTTGTATTAAAAATAAACACAATGTGCTTGTCATGTAACAGATGGGAATATTGTAGCATGCTATATAGTAAAGATGGGAGACTTGGTTTACCGGACTTGAGGTCAGTAATCTGTGACCGCTGGATGGGAAGCATGCTAAACTCCTTATTTTCTGGCATTCCCTGCTCTTCCTTTGACTAGTAGGGCTGGCACAACATCATGCGTGAGTCACTCCGCAATAATGATGTCGCACGAGCTAATGAAAAGAAGAGATGAAAATGCTGAAAAGTAAGGAGATTTGCAGGCCTCCCATCTAGCTCTCACAGATTTAAGAGCAAAATCCACTGATACATAACAGTATATATATATCAGTTGGCAAAACAATGTCTATACCACAGGACTGATACAATAATCAATTGGACACTCCAAATAAGCATAAATCCTAGAAAAACAACAGAGTACTCTATTCCACAATGTAATAAAAAGCTAATTTATTTTTACAATCAAATAACAATTAGAGACAGACCCAAGAAAAACAAAGCGTATTACAAAGGCTCATGTGTGCTTGACAAAAACAACACTGTTGTAACAGCAAAAGGGGCAACAAGCAAAAAGACCTCAATAGATATCAAAAATCATGTGCACAAAGTGCCAAGTGCATGTAAAGTGCATGTAACGTGCATAAAAGGGACAAGGGCTGAATAATAATCCCCATTATTCTTTAGTTAAATGGCATTCAGACCTCAAACCCTAATTAAAGCCAAAAATTAAGGGTCGAAAGTAGAGGTATGCAAGTCTTACCCATATTGTAGCTGCCAGTGTGTGTCCTCTTGCAGCCCCGAGGAAGCCCACGCGAAACGCGCGTCGGGGCTGCTAGAGGACACACACTGGCAGCTACAATATGGGTAAGACTTGCATACCGTTAATTTTGACCCTTAATTTTTGGCTTTTATTAGGGTTTGAGGTCTGAATGCCATTTAACTAAGGAATAATGGGGATTATTATTCAGCCCTTGTCCCTTTTATGCACGTTACATGCACTTTACATGCACTTGGCACTTTGTGCACATGATTTTTGATATCTATTGAAGTCTTTTTGCTTGTTGCCCCTTTTGCTGTTACAACAGTGTTGTTTTTGTCCAAGCACACATGAGCCTTTGCAATACGCTTTGTTTTTCTTGAGTTTGTCTCTAATTGTTATATGATTGTAAAAATAAATTAGCTTTTTATTACATTGTGGAATAGAGTACTCCGTTGTTTTTCTAGGATTTAGCTCCCACAGATTGTTGACCTGAAACTGGCTGATGGACCAGAGTCCTATAAATTAATTTTCACATTTCTATTGCATATCATTATTAAACAAGAGATTTCACTCAGATTTTTGTACTGAGGTTCAGACTCATCAGATTTATTAAAAATGCCATTCCTGGGGTTACAAAAATGTCACTGATTCATAAACAAACATGCTTAATTGGTCAACCTACTTATAATATTACAAAATGTTGGTTCTTTCTATGTTACCCATTTGAACGCCAACTTTATATTTTAAGAAGATTTTGATAGCCATAACATTCTCTTGTATTCTGAACAGCTAGCAAAGTGGTTGTTTTCCACCAGCCTAGTACTAACTGGGTACATAGGCAAAGCCATCATCTCCAAACCTTATCTAATACAGACTGCATCAGGTGACGTTGACCAAAGTACCATTTTACTCAGTGTAAGGCCAGGGTCACACAACCATTTTTTCTCCACCTGAGAAAACTGATCTGATTATTATAATGAGACTCTGATTAGATGTTGATCAGAGTGGGAACAATTTTTCTTAGATCTAGAGAAAAAGATGCCATCCATGTGTGGTCCGATGTTTTCCACAAACTCATAGACTTGCATTGTCGATTTTGATTCGACGCTCAAGATAGGACACGTAAAACATTTTTTCCTTGTATCGCTCAGTCCGAGAAAACAATAGAAATGTGCACAGCACCATAGGATAACATGGATGTGAGTATGATCCGTCATAGCACTCCTCTGATTTAAAGAGTTGTGTGACCGTAGCCTTAGGTTAAGCGCACACAGGTGTATAAAAACATCATACAAGTTTCATCCCGCCCAGAAAACTAGGGCATTTTTTTCAAATTTTTCATCCATTTGCAGTGAATGGACGATCTCTTTTTAGACACTAGCAGTTTTTTAAATTTTACCAGGCCAAATACAGTTTGATATGATAAAGAATTGCAATGTACACATAAAAAATGTGTGACTCTGAATAGAATTCAAGCTTTTTCGCCCATAGGCTTGAAAAAGTAAGTGTCATCTGACACGTAGAAGAAACTAGTACATGATGTGAGGTTTTTCACTCTCAGATTTGGTCTATGATAAAAAACGTTTATCGTCAATGCCCCATTGACTAACATTGGCCCCTAAGCTTTCTGTTTTTGTTTTTTCTTTCACAGACAGAACTTGCATCAAAAACACTGTTGTGTATGAACTTGGCTTGTATTTGTTGTATTAGGCCGAAAATATACTAAAGCCCCCAATAACATCGGCCTACATGATATCACCAATAAACCAATGATGCAGAGGTTTGAAATACATGAGAATATTGTTGGGCTTCATGTTGTATATTAGTATAGTAAATGGATGGACAGTCGCACTCAGAAAATAAATAATCTCTGCCAAAGAGTCTTTGAAGAAAATTTTTTTATGATTTTTAATTCATGTGAGATTTTTCCAATAGATCAAATAATGAAACACCGGAAGCAAAAAAGAAATATTCCAAAGGTGAGTATTATATGGCTACGTTTCGACCTAATCCTAGGTCTTTCTCAAACCATACTCAATAGAAGATTCAAGGTAAACAGCAGGGAGATTAATTGCAAAGTCCCAGTTAGGGACTGGTAGCGTTTGTGCCTCCTACACGCTACCAGCCCCTAACCGGGACTTTCCAATTAATCTTCCTGCTGTTTACCTTGAATCTTCTATTGAGTATGGCTTCAGAAAGACCTAGGATTAGGTCGAAACGTAGCCATATAATACTCACCTTTGGAATATTTCTTTTTTGCTTCCGGTGTTTCATTATTTGATCTATTGGAAAAATCTCACATGAATTAAAAATCATTAAAAAATTTTCTTCAAAGACTCTTTTGCAAAGATTATTTATTTTCTGAGTGCGACTGTCCATCCATTTACTACTGCCTGTGGTCTATCCACGCTCAGTCAGCACCTCTCTTAATAGCAAGAGTGCGCTGCTTTTTTCTTCTACTTGTATATTAGTATAGGACTTTTGCAGTCAATTGCCAAAAGTGGTAAACATTTGATTGATATACCAACTAATCATTAAAATTGATGAGTCCCATTATAACATATATGGATCTGAGCTAACATTTCCAGATGTAATTCTGCACGTCAAATACAAATGGACTCATTATGGGTGTTTGTATAAATGTAAACTTGTATTTACTATATAGAATAATGTATAAACGTTATTTTAACTTGTGTTTTGTTCAAGAATAATAATAATAATAAAACATTTCTCATATAGTGAATTACTGTATTCTAGGATTAGTCTGCATGTTGAATAGTAAGAGCAAAATACAATGAATGAATTAGTGTAATTTTACCAAGATTCCACCAGGTGCTGCCAAAGAACATTTCACTTTAGATAGTTTAACATAGAAGAAACAAGATGCAATTAACATCTCCGAATTTGTAAAAGTATAATTAAACCTGAAATGAGATGTCTGTTTATAGCTATATACCTTTGATGTCCCAAGGGAGAAGCATGTGGAAAACTCACACCTTTTCTTGCCATTGGGTGTAATAGAATTATGAAGATTATTAAGTGAAGGCCTGTGTGTATAGAAATATTAGTAGACATGTAGATAAATCATTATTCTTGTCTTTCACAGTTCATAGATGACTGCACTAACCCAATGATCTCGTATAGTCGACTGTTACCAAACCGATCCAATGTTTAAAAAGTGCTTGATTTTTAGTTGCACTCGTAGGACTCAAACTTAGTTGCCCCGAGCTCTCTCCGTGTTTTGTCACTTTGTTTCTTTTTTCTTCTTCTTGATAATCAAGTTATACCCCTGGCATGTTCTTCTTTTCTATTTGGGTTCAGCAGACAGCTAAGTTACAGGAGTTCTTCTTTATTAAGAATCTATCACAGAACATCACAGTCGTACAGGCTTCATATTCCATTTTCTCCCTTGCTTGGTCTCACCTCGTCACATCCACTTTGCTATGCTTTTTATTGCATCGCATGTAGCGTATGATCCATGCCAATCTGAAATTTAAAGGGGTAACCTATTTAAAAAAAAAAATTGGAAAAAGCAGGGAATGTTTAAAGGGGTAAAGAGACTGGAAAACATGGAGTCATATAGTCTGTATATTAAAAGTCGATAAATCTTTATTACTTCATATCAATAATGTATAATAGGGCTAGGATCAGCACAATCGGTATCAGGATAGGGGAATACCTCTCCTGGGAGTATTAGTAATGTCCAGAAATGTGGATATGTAACTAACCAGCTTAAGGGGTCAAGGCAAAAACAGAAAAAGGCAAGTAGATTCCTCTAATAGGTAAAGTGATAGTTAGTGTACAGCCATCACTTCGGCAGGGTGTTAGTACCACAACCTCATTTCAATGCTAATAAACCTAGGTGGTCATTCTTACCCATGTGTATCCCAGGGCGACTCAAGACTCACAGCTTCAACACGCATTTTGCGTGAGCTTCCTTGGGGGGGAATAATGTTTAAAGGGGACCTGACAGGTGATACATGCTGCGCTAATCATTGCAAGCATGTATCAGGCACGGGCCGTATGATCACAGCCAGGTGTATCTGTCTCTGCCCCCAGTAACCTAATTAAAAACATACTTTTAATATCTGCAGGGGACCAAGCCACTTAGGGGATGAGTCCAAAAGGCGGGTCTCTGGCAGATCTTCTCCGCCCACTGACAGTGACTGACAAGTTTCTGCTTATACGCTCGTCAGTCACTGCCGCAGCATTTCAGAGTCAAACATATATATGGCTGCAATCATACATCCAGTGGCTGATACATGCTGCCCACAGTTTTGGTGGCATGTATCAGATGACAGTTTCTCTGTAAAAATAAGACAATAGTCATCCTTCGCCAATTGAAGTCCCTGCCTCTCCAGTACAAAGTCTCCGCTATTGCATGGAAGTCATGCTTGATAAGGCTGCAAGTGTGACATTTGGTCTACTGTACATGATTGCTGCAGCCAATCACTGGCCTTAGTGCTCGTACTGAGGTAGACTACTGAGGTCAGTTATTGACTGTGGTGGTCACAATTTGTAGTTATTAACATTGGAACTGCAGCCCTGTCAGAAAAGATCTCTGGGATGCAGTAAAGAGGTGGCACTTAAGTGGCTGGGACTTTAAAAAGTAAGTTATATTTTGTTATTCTAAAAAATTACTTTGCTTTGTCCTATTTTTTTTTTAAAAAAGATAGCCACATTAATTCTTAGAGAACTAATAGAAGACATTTAAAGGGAGTCTATCACCAAGTTTTGCTAACTCATCTGAAAGTAGCATAATGTAGGAAAAGAGACCCTGATTCCAGCAATGTATCACTTAGGTTACTGGGGGCAGCCATTGTGATATAATCAGAGTTCTTAGATGTGGAATGCAGTGGAGTTGAGAAAGCTAGCCACACCCACACCACAGATAGCCCCGCCCACACCAGGCTCTCCATGCACATTGTCTATTGACAGCGAACTGCTTATCACAGGAGGGAGTGGAGTCAGACAGCTTAGCATGAGGCAGCCAGTCAGGACAATGATAATATCCTAGTGATAAAACCTTCATTATAAGCAAAAAACAACAAACAGCCTAACAAGTGATATCGTTGAATTCAATGTTGTAACCCCTACCTCAGGCTGTGCTCAGATTAGATAGCAAAAACCTGCTGATAAATCCCCCTTAAAGTGTCACTCGTGTCAGCAGAATGTCTTTGTCTCTCTCTACCTTCTCCCTCCTGCTCTCCATGAAGCTTTATGAGCACCAGCTGTCACTTCCTTCTCCAGTAATGGGAGAATCTATATTCACTAAATCCAGATTTTACCATGAAATGTGAATATTGAGACTAAAAGGAGTTTTCTCTGATAAGACATTTTACAAAGTTTTTTTCATGAGTACTGCTGATTTTTGCACCAGCTACTCTTAACTTTTTTTCATTGAGTGTAGCCATCTTGTCCTGATTTTTATGTAATTTGTCTCAAGCTCCATCGGTCTATAAAGGCAATGTAAGTGCACGATTTAGTAATATTAATATGTCTCGCTGTATTCCTGCCAGTCATTTTAGTTCACAGTTAACAATGCACAGTGAGATATTTCCATGACAGCCTTTCTCTCGCATATTACGACAACATACATATCGGTTACCGCTACCGGGGAGACGGCGCTTTGGTTAGTTGCAGGCGACTTGCTAATGCTATGTTTCTAATATTTAACAGCAGAGGTTCATTTCTATATTGACATAATTGGATTGTTACTGAAAATTTCAGCTACTTAGCGCCAGATCACCCGCACTGAACCTGCAATTTGTATCTTTTCATTCTAGGAAGAAAGCAATTTGATTGATTGGTTATTCCCATATTTTGGATCACGCCAAGCTAGGCTAGCGTTTGAACTTAAGAGGGTTGATGCTGAGATCGTAATCACCGCAGTCAACAATCTATTAAATATGAAGGCTCTGCAATTTTAATAGATTGGTAGCTCATGAAACGTTAGATAAATAAGCCTCCGTAATGATGGGAATTCTGCGATTGCTAATGGTAGTATATTAAATGAGAGCTGACAGAATTCGAAAATAAGCGTGAATTGTGTTGGCACATAAGAATGCATTATTTATTATACATGCCAAGCGTCATGACTTTTCCTAACAGAGCGCTAAAAATAATTAAAGTTTTCTAGAAATGTGTTTAGTAGTGATTAAACCTTTATTTGCTTGGGGAAAATGCCAACCGCGGTGTCCAAGAAGTTTTTTCGGAAAATGAAGACATCTATTTGAACGCATCCCGGTGGATCCTTGGTTTCTAGTACAGGTGGAGCAATTTGGTTCCCGGCAATGATTGACTTTTAAGGAATGAACAAGAGAACTTCATGGTTGACTACAGGGTTACATTTTATAGCTGTTTTTTTAGAACCGTAAATCGTACTACTTTCATACTAGAAATGAGCTATTCTAAGTAAAACTCATGTGAGAAGCAGATACAGCGTTATAATTCAGGGAAAGCGAATGCTTGTGGCTAGATTATTTCAACAATGTGCCCAAAATATACAAAATGGCACTTCAAAACAAGGCAGAAAACACACTATGATGGCCACAAAAAGAGCTCACCGTAAAGAAGCGAACCAAACCATTAGATTAAAAATTATTTTTATTAGAAAAATTATATGCATTAAAAGGGCCACATACCCATAATTACAAAAATACCCCAAAAAGGGGACTGCAGCACTATCTTTTAAACGTATTGCACAGATAAGAAAAATTAATATCCTACAAGTATGTCCCCTATCAATCTATAGCATAACAACATACATCCATATGTAAGGTAAAAAATTTCACTAGTGCATAATTAGCATCTATTAGAAATAATGTTAATTAGCTTAGACAGCGGACTATCTTTAAGGAATCACCATACAACAATTCACATATGATTTCTATTGACTCCCTCCTCAAGGCTTCATAAAACAAGGTACATGACGTCATATATTGAATCGACATTAATCCCATAATCCTCTCCCAACACCGAAAAACCTGTTTATACCTTATAAAACAGTATAGAATATAACTAATATATCTGATTAATAAATAATACCCACAAAGGGGAATTTAAAAAAGATTTAGTCAGTGCTAGGTGAAGCATATAGTATCAGCCCCTGCACTCCACTATGCAATATACGAGTGGAGTGACCAGTGCATTCATAATATCCCAGTAAGGAACTTTAGGTAAATAGAGACACAGTATAACATCAGCCCGTGCACTCCACTTTACAATGTACAAGTGGAGTGACCAGTGTATTCATAACATCCCCAATAAGGACCTTCAAGTAGATAGAGACATATTATTGATACCTTATAATGTGCTTATGCAGTCCAGCCGCTGTCCCCTGCTCCCCAACGCGCGTTTCGCCTTGTTGCTTCTTCCGGGGGCGTGGCTTGCTGGTGTCAGTAAAGGGTGTAAATGTATATTGAAATCCAATTGAAAAGCCCCTTCCCTATCATGAGACTCAGAGGGGAGTGTCTTACGTCACATTACAGACACACAGTTGCCATAGTTACCGATATACGCTAAGCAGGAAAGAAATGAGAAGACGTCTTCATTAAAGATAGGACATTAACGGCGCATGCGCCCATCATGTACCTCCTGAATGAAATAGTACTTCCATCCCTGCGCCTTGGTAAGTAGCGTCATAGTTAATGCGTTGCCCCCATCTACGGCGTGGCAGGAAATACCAGGGGCATTGATAGGAAATCGCATGCGCACTGCCTGTCAAATGAAGGAATATTCTAATGCTAAATCCACCTTATAAAGTGTACCGTGAGAGCCCAATAAAAATAAACTTAATAATAATAAGAAAAAATACGCACCTTTACATAGCCATAATATTAATTACAGCTATAAAATCAGTGACATTCAAAGGTGACACATTTATGCATTAAAGTGACCTGTGCAAATAAAGTGTTCAATACTTAATATAGATTATAAGATACAATGTGAACAGAAATTCCTATCAATATATTAGACAAATTGCAAAATATGACATATACAATGTACTTCTATACATTCCAAGTGCAAAATACATCACTATATGTATTGTCTGCTTGTGACTAGAGTTGAGCGACTTTGGTCGGATCGGGTTTCATGAAACAAAATTTGTTTCAGATGAAACTAGTCCGACTAGGGCAAAAAAAAGTCGGAGTTTCATCCGAAACCCGACCCCAATGCAAGTCAATGGGGATTAAAAGTCGGCATTGAGTGGATGAACCGGCTCGCATAGCGCGAAACGGCTGCTGTCAGCCTTTGTGCACTCCTTTTGTCACTCCCCCTACCTGACATGTTATTTATATGTCAATAAATTGGTGATTGAATTATCTCGATGAGTGCGACTATTCCTCTGCTTGGATTCAAGGATTGATTACTACGAAGTCTGGCACCCGGGATCCTCAACTGTTGGTCTTCTGTTTGCCGCACATCACCAGCGATTTCAAGGTAACAGCGGTGCCGTCCGCACTTTCTCTTGTGGGATTTAACTTTGAAAAATACCCCCAGCCAATAACTGGGAGGCATTTTTTGTAAAAGGCACCTTTCTCAGTAAGGTGCCTGATCAACACCTGTAGTTTCTGTACATTTTGTGTGCAGCTGTATGTTGCCAGGTCCCTGTATGTTGCAGTGCAGAATGTCTGTGTCTACACTGGAATACAATAGCACATTGCGGAAACTATGAAGATATTGGGGGGGTATTTGATCCCTTGCTGATTTTGCAAGTTTGTCCACTGACAAAGTCATGAACAGTCTATAATTTTAAGGGTAGGTTAATTTTGACATTGAGAGATAGAATATCAAAAGCAAAATCCAGAAAATCAAATTGTATAAATTATATCCCTATGTGAATTAGGACTGGTTATTTTTTTTGCCAGAGCAGCATAAAGCACATAAAAGAGACCGTGATTCCAGCGATGTGTCACTTATGGAGCTCAGCTGTTTGCTGTAGTTTTGATAAAATCACTTTTTACCAGCAGAAGATTATTAATAGAGGACTTTTAAATCTACTTCCATAAAGCTCCCTATATTATTGAGTTCTGTATAAGCCCACACCCACCACTGATTGTCAGCTTTCGGGTCAGATCAGGACCCGTTGAAGCGCAGGAGCACGAAACGGCCGTAGTCCGTGCCTTTCACATGCCTCCCGTGCCGATGCCTTTTATTTTGGAATAAAGCTTTTGCATATTGGAACGGTGAGTGCCATCCGTCATTTTTCTTCATATGGACTCATTGCATGTAGCTTCAAATGGATTGAGCACCCGTTCATTGCAGGGGGGTTTTATGGCAATGTAATTGCTACGTGTGTTTTCTGCCTCTGGGATCCAGATAGAGGTGAAGGTGGAACAGGGGTGCTTAGTGCTTTGTATCTTTGTATCCTTAAAATTTTGATTAGATTAACCCCTTTCCTGCAATGGACATAATATTCCGTCCATGTGACCTGGGACATAAGTCCCATGGACGGAATATTACGTCATAGCGATCAGCGGCGCCCACGTGGTGAGCGCCGCTGATTGCGGCCGGGTGTCAGCTGATTATCACAGCTGATACCCGGCACAAAGTGGCACGGACCGCCCCCGGCACGTTAACCCCTGGAACACCGCGATCAAACACGATCGTGGCGTACTGGGGTTAAAGGGAAGCATTGGCAGGGAGGGGGCTCCCTCCGTGCTTCCCTGAGCCCCCCACAGCAGCGCAATGTGCAGCGCTGCTGCAGGGGGCTCCATCCCTGCAGGCCCCCAAATCCAAGATGGCGATGGGGACCTTCGGGGGCCTGCAGGGAGCTGGCTTCCTCATGCCTGCAAAGCGCAGGCAAGGAGGAAGCCTTGTGCAGTGCCTGTGACAGATTGCTGATCTGTCCCAGTGATCTGTGATGTGACAGATCAGCGATCTGTCACAGGACAGTGATGTCCCACCTGGGACAATGTAATAAAGTTAAAAATAAAAAAAGGTGTAAAAATTTTTAAAAAATCGCTAAATAAAGTTAAAAAAAAAAAATGCCCTAAAAAATTCATTTTTTGGAAATAAAAAAAAAACAATAAAAGTACACATATTTGGTATCGCTGCGTCCGAAATAACCCGCCCTATAAAACTGTCCCATTAGTTAACCCCTTTAGCGAACCCCTTAAAAAATAAAAATAAAAAATGATGCAAAAAATAATGATTTATTATCATACCGCCGAACAAAAAGTGCAATAACGCACGATCAAAAAGACGCATATAAGTATCCATGGTACCGCTGAAAACATCATCATGTCCCGCAAAAAACGAGCCACCATACAGCATCATCAGTGAAAAAATATAAAAGTTATAGCTCGCAGAATAAAGCGATGCAAAAATAATTATTTATTATATAAAATTGTTTTCATTGCATAAAAGCGCCAAAACATAAAAACTGCATAAAGGAGATATCGCTGTAACTGTACTGACCCAAAGAATAAAACTGCTTTATCAATTTTACCGCAAGCGGAACGGTGTAAACGCACCCCCCAAAAGAAATTCATGACACGGTGGTTTTTGTTCATTTTGCGCCACAAAAATCAGAATAAAAAGCAATCAAAAGATGTCACATGCCCGAAAATGATACCAATAAAAACGTCAACTCGTCCCAGAAAAAATAAGACCTCACATGACTCAGTGGGTGAAAATATGGAAAAATTATAGCTCTCAATATGTGGTGATGCAAAAACTATTTTTACAATAAAAAGCGTCTTTTAGCATGTGACTGCTGCCAAAAATAAAGACCTGCTATAAATAGTAAATCAAACCCCCCGTTATCACCCCCTTAGTTAGGGAAAAATAATAAAATTAAAAAAAGTATTTCCATTTTCCCATTAGGGTTAGGGCTATGGTTAGGGCTGAGATTAGGGTTAGGGGTGTGTTGGGGTTAGGGTTGGAGCTAGAAATGGGGGGTTTCCACTGTTTGGGCAAATCAGGTGCTCTCCAAATGCAACATGGCATCTGATCTCAATTCCAGCCAATTGTGCGTTGAAAAAGTCAAATGGTGCTCCTTCCCTTCCAAACTCTGCCATGCGCCCAAACAGTGTTTTACCCCCACATATGGGGTATCAGCCTACTCAGGACAAATTGCAAAACAACTTTTGGGGTAAAATTTCTCCTGTTACCCTTAAGAAAATAAAAAATTGGGGGCAAAAATATCATTTTTGTGGAAAAAAATGTTTTTTTTTTATTTTCACGCCCGGGCATTATAAACTTCTGTGAAGCATTTGGGGGTTCAAAGTGCTCACCACTCATCTAGATAAGTTCCGTGGGGGGTCTAGTTTCCAAAATGGGGTCACTTGTGGGGAGTTTGAATAGTTTAGGCACATCAGAGGCTCTCCAAACGCACATGACACCCGCAGACCATTCCATCAAAGTCTGCATTCCAAAACGTCACTACTTCCCTTCCAAGCCCCGACGTGTTCCCATACAGTAGTTTTCTCCCATATATCAGGTATCAGCGTACTCAGGACAAATTGGACAACAAATTTGGGGTCCAATTTCTCCTGGTACCCTTGGGAAAATAAAAAAATTGGGGACTAAATGATCATGTTTGTGGAAAAAATACGATTGTTTTATTTTCACGCCCAGGCATTATAAACTTCTGTAAATCTGAGAAGCCCTTGGGGGTTCAAAGTGCTCATCACACATCTAGATAAGTTCCTTAGGGGGTCTAGTTTCCAAAATCGTGTCATTTGTGGGGGGTTTCCACTGTTTAGGTACATCAGGGGCTCTCCAAAGGCAACATGACACCCGCAGACCATTCCATCAAAGTCTGCATTCCAAAACGTCACTACTTCCGTTCCGAGCCCCGACGTGTGCCCATACAGTAGTTTTCTCCCACATATGATGTATCAGCGTACTCAAGACAAATTGGACAATAACTTTTGGGTCCAATTTCTCCTGGTACCCTTGGTAAAATAAAAAAATTGGGGACTAAATGATCATGTTTGTGGAAAAAATACGATTTTTTTATTTTCACGCCCGGGCATTATAAACTTCTGTGAAGCACTGGGGGGTTCAAAGTGCTCATGACACATCTAGATAAGTTCCTTGTGGGGTCTAGGTTCCAAAATGGTGTCATTTGTGGGGGGTTTCCACTGTTTTGGTACATCAAGGGCTTTCCAAACGCGACATGGTGTCCGATCTCAATTCCAGCCCAAAAAGTCAAATGGCGCTGCTTCCCTTCTGAGCTCTGCCATGCGCCCAAATAGTCATTTACACCCACATATGGGGTATCAGCGTACTCAGGACAAATTGCACAACAACTTTTAGGGTCCTGTTACCTTTGGGAAAATAAAAATTGGGGGTGAAAAGATCATTTTTGTGGAAAAAATATGATTTTTTAATTGTACTGCTGTATGTTATAAACTTCTGTGAAGCCCTTGTGGGTTCAAAGTTCTCACCACATATCTAGATAAGTTCCATGGGGGGTCTAGTTTCGAAAATGGGGTCACTTGTGGGGGGTTTGCACTGTTTAGGCACATCAGGGGCTCTCCAAACGTGACATGGCGTCCGATCTGAATTCCAGCCAATTTTGCATTGAAAAAATCAAACGGCGCTCCTTCCATTTTGAGCTCTGCCATGCACCAAAACAGTGGTTCTCCCCCACATATCAGTTATCAGCGTACTCAGGACAAATTGCACAATAACTTTTGCAGTCCAATTTCTCCTGTTACCCTTGGTAAAATAAAAAAAATTGAACCTGAATTATTTTTTTTGTGAAAAAAAGTTAAATGTTCACTTTTTTTTAAATATTTAAAAAATTCCTGTGAAGCACCTGAAGGGTTAATAAACTTCTTGAATGTGGTTTTGAGCACCTTGAGGGGGTGCAGTTTTTAGAATCGTGTCACTTTTGCGTATTTTCTATCATATAGACCCCTCAAAGTGGCTTCAAATGTGATGTGGTCCGTAAAAATAAAATGGTGTTGCAAAAATGAGAAATCACTGGTCAAATATTAACCCTTAGAACTTCCTAACAAAAAAAATTTTGGTTCCAAAATTGTGCTGATATAAAGTAAACATGTGGGAAAGGTTACTTATTAAGTTTTTTGTGTGCCGTATCTCTGTGATTTAAGGGCATAAAAATTCAAAGTTGCAAAATTGCGAAATTTTCAAAATTTTTGCCAAATTTCAGGTTTTTTTCACAAATAAACACAAGTTATTTGAATGAAATTTTACCACTAACATGAAGTACAATATGTCACGAGAAAACAGTGCAATATGTCAGAATCACCGGGATCCATTGAAGCGTTTCAGAGTTATTACCTCATAAAGGGACAGTGGTCAGAATTGTAAAAATTGGCCCGGGAGTTAACGTGCAAACCACCCTTGGTAGTGAAAGGGTTAATTAAAACTGGTTTCTGAAGCAGCCAATATGGTTGAATAACCAAAACTTTTTATTTTAAGTAGTGAGATTTGCTTTTTTTTTTTACTATATTCTCAAAGTTTTCATTGGCAATTCGATACTTTCTGTCCCATTTTATACATTGTAGGTGATTTTGCTTATGGGGCGCATTAAATAGCAGAGACTGGCAATCACAGTCACACTTGCATATGGAAGCAGACGCTAGTAGAGAATGTATCATATATGGAGGATAATATATTGTGGCAGACTTGTAAACTGTCTTAGATTTCTGTTCTGTGTCCTGGAAGATTTACTTTCAAGGAAGAAGAGTGCTTCAAGTACTTACTGCCGTTCTTCCGTATAATATAGCAGGGCATTTGCCGCTGAGTGTCTCTGCTGTGTCTCAATAAAACGCTAAGCTATCTCGGAGGAAGAAGACAAGCAGAGCTCTATTTGCTAAAACAGACACAGCTTCTTGTGTAAATATGAAAGGGAAATGCAGTTATATCTACTCAGACAAATGTAATCATGGCATGAAAACTGCAAATCCTTCACAGACATACCTCACCGAAGTTTGAGGTCATGTTGGAAATGCAGGAGCTGTCTGAAATGCCGCCAAAGTTGGATGTTGCAGGCATGAAAAATTGAATGCTTTTTCATCTGACGACCATGGGTTCTTCTCGCAACACCTAGACTACCAAAACAACAAAATTTAGCCAGGGTGACCAATATGTGGTGTAGGAACCACGTGAGGTTCGCAAATCATATTCCTTTTGATTCCAAACCTTCCACACGAATGTAAAGAAAATATCAATAGGGCTCTAGACCACCTCAGATCCATCACAGAAGCAATTTCCAATATGTAGAATGTGGTTGGATTCATATTTATCCAGTTCATCGGGAACAGTATTTTTTGTCACACCACAACTGATGGCAAAAATGCATCAGTTGCCATCAGTATTTTTCATAATTTGCTTCTAGGCATAGACACAGGATCAGTTCACAATGGTACATGGAACATTGTGATCTAGACCTCGGGCCAGTGAGTAGCATGTCTGGTGCAACAAGTGATTGTAATGACGTTCTGTCAGTGGTCACCTGACAGCTCTAATATGGCTACCACAGACAGGTTTACCTTAAGCCACTCCACTTACCAGATCTCATTTTCCCTGTCCTCCACCCTTTAGCCCCTGTACATGGATCTGGAATCAAACAGGGGCCCATGGGCTGGGCCAAGAAACTATGCTATATAGTGGTGCAAGCTGGCAGGAGTGGTCAGGTAGCCAGGTTAGGACCAAGAGGACAGAAAAAGTACAAAATCAGAATACATGTGTAGTCATAAACACAAGCCAAAGTCAAAAAGGAACAATGGATACAACAAGGAACTAAACAGACATGACTAAACCAGAGAAGCACAAGACTATACCTGGCAGCTGCCAGCAGTAAGATGGAAGCTTGAGTAGGGTGATGTGCAGGGAGCTTATAACTCCATCTGGACAGCACACACACCCATACTGTCAGACTGGGCAGCAATGCAGGTCAAGGCCGCCCCGATGTGGCAGACATGCAACAACAATTTTACTGCAAATAATTGGATCAGTTTCTCCAACAGTTTCCATCTGGCATTTTAGCTAAATGCAGGATGGAAATTATAGTTGTAAGGTTTGCAGGGCGGTAGCTGTGGGTGAGCTGCTGCTCCATAACGCTCTGGTACTTTGCAAGAAAATTGTGTCCCCGTCCCAGTGTTCTATCTCATGTAGGGGTATTACATTCACTTGCCGACCATAAGTTTTCTCTGTCTTTAGTTCTGCATAGTCAGGAACAGCCGCACACATCTCAGGGGACACCCTTTTCATTTCAACATTTAACAGTTTACTTGACAGCTGAGATTCATCAGTTTGTATTATGAAGTATTGGGCGCAGTGCCTTCTGTTTCTTATCTCAGTAACAAGTAACATTTCCCACTTGACTTTCATTTTCAACTGAACTATCCCTGCTGTAACACTTCTTGTCAGCCCCAGCATTGCCGAGATCCATAACCTTTATATCACGTGGTTCCATGCCAAACTTCCTATACGGAAGGGTTGTCGGTGCCCTCCAAAGCCACCAACTCGAGCCTTGAGCTCTGGACGTTGCAGGAGTATCCACAAGGAGTTTGGTAAGGCATCATACCACCAAGCACAACTTGTACTTGCTTCTGCTAGCAGCCCACTGCACCTTGAACTCGCCCTAGCAATGGTCATCAACAAACTCCTCACTAATTGACTAAACCAGGAAGTGGTTGCCATTTACTTTTAACAACCCTTTCCCACTTTGGGCTGTACCAATTATTTTAACTGTACTTTTACTCTGTCTGCCCCAACAGTCTTGTTGCTGGGCAAACTTAACCTTTCACCTACATAACTTCAGTCACTATCTTCTAACAGTATGCACTTAACATATTATACTTACAATGCCTATCACTGTCTAGTCTGCTCTATGTCCTAAACTCTAAACTATATCCCATATTATCCCTACACCTGAGCTGAGTGCATGTTACCCACGATTGGCATTACCTTTACAGTATTTACACAGCGGAATTACAACCTTGCAACACTATATATTAGTTACATTAAATTACTAAAAACCACATGATACAGTTCACATTTCACATAGCAGAATAAAAAGCTTTGAAGTCACACGACACTATTCTTATAAAGCGATGCTGTTTTCAGGGGCAAGGTCAGGACAGTCCCCACACTTACAATAGCATAGTATTGAATACAGGTATAGAGGCCTAAGAGGTGGTATTAACCAATAAATTGCCGAATGTGATAGAATTATTACCCATTGTCTGATATTTCCACCACGCTGGCCTTTATGAAGCATATATAGTAAATTATATACTATTTATGAAATCACATTATACAACTAAGAGACTGCTGTTACTTAAAGTGGCTAGTAACCTCTAAAAACCCAGTAATGTAATGAATATGAACTTTTGGCTCTCTACTAATGGAAAGTAATTTTATATTCTTCACAGTTTTTGGGAAAAGATATAATATTGAGCCAATTCTGGGAACATGTATTTATGAAGAAACTGGTTGCTTGTATCATATGATAAAATAGCAAGATAATATTAACCTATTTGTGCAATATTACGTGCTTATTGTAATTATGTAATTATGGAAGTGATTGATTGGGGGGTGGGCTAAGTAGTTGAGCGCCCCCTATATGGCAGATACTGCCTATGTTACAGAACCGGCATCTGTCTCTAAAGGGTACTTCTCACATAGCAAGATCGTTAGTGAGATCGCTGAAACGTCACAGGTAGTGTTGAGCATTCCGATACCGCAAGTATCGGGTATCGGCCGATACTTGCTGTATCGGAATTCCGATACCGACTTCCGATATTTTTTCAATATCGGAATTCGGCATCGGAATCGGAAGTTCAAAGTTGATTGACAGCCTGACGTCATCATGATGCGCGGTGTGTGCGCATCATGATGCGCCGTCATTTCGGGCCTTCCGGGGGTCTCTGCCGGCCTGCCGGGGGGCTGTGTGGACTGCCCGGGGTCTGTACCGGCATGCCGGGGGGCTGTGCCGGCCTGCCGGTGGTCTGTGCACCCTGTGGGGGTCTGTACCGGCCTGCCGGGGGGCTGTGCCGGCCTGCCGGGGGTCTGTGCTGATGTCCGGGGGTCTGTGCAAGCATCGTCCGATGGGACTACAAGTCCCATCTGGCGATGCCTGCTACCATGACAGTGATTGACACATTAGCCAATGATGGGACAGTAGTAGTCCCATCATCCGGCTAATGTGTTAAATGTTAAAAAAAAAAAAATACTACATACATACTACATACATACTACATGCATGCTACATACATACTACATGCTACATACATACTACATATATACTACATGCATGCTACATACATACTACATGCTACATACATACTACATATATACTACATGCATGCTACATACATACTACATGCTACATACATACTACATATATACTACATACATACTACATACATACTACATACATGCTACATACATGCTACATACATGCTACATACTGCATACTACATACATACTACATATATACTACATGCATGCTACATACATACTACATGCTACATACATACTACATATATACTACATGCATGCTACATACATACTACATGCTACATACATACTACATATATACTACATACATACTACATACAATACATTCATACAATACATACATAGACATACAGTACATATAACATAGAGTAACATACTTACCAATACTTGTCACATTGTTCCCCGAAGCCATTGTCTTTTCCGGAATAAATATTAACATAACAAACCACAAAAATACTCACCCACGATCCGAAGCAGTCCACGAGTGTGTCCCACGACGATCTTGGGTAGAGAACGGCAGCATCAGATGATGCTGCCGTTCTCTACGGGCTGCAGGAATCCAATGACGGAAGGTAGGTATCCTTCCGCACTGTATTCCTCCGCCACTTAAAAAAAAAAAAAGTCCCTAGTCTCACTTTATGCCATTGCTGCGTGGGAAATTCCCACACAGCAATGGCATAAAGTGAGACTAGGGACTTTTTTTTTTTTTAAGTGGCGGAGGAATACAGTGCGGAAGGATACCTACCTTCCGTCATTGGATTCCTACAGCCCGTAGAGAACGGCAGCATCAGCTGATGCTGCCGTTCTCTACCCAAGATCGTCGTGGGACACACTCGTGGACTGCTTCGGATCGTGGGTGAGTATTTTTGTGGTTTGTTATGTTAATATTTATTCTGGAAAAGACAATGGCTTCGGGGAACAATGTGACAAGTATTGGTAAGTATGTTACTCTATGTTATATGTACTGTATGTCTATGTATGTATTGTATGAATGTATTGTATGTATGTAGTATATATGTGGTATGTATGTAGCATGTAGTATGTATGTAGTATGTATGTAGCATGCATGTAGCATGCAGTATGTATGTAGCATGCATGTAGTATATATGTAGTATGTATGTGGTATGTATGTAGCATGTAGTATGTATGTAGCATGCATGTAGTATGTATGTAGTATGTATGTAGCATGCATGTAGTATATATGTAGTATGTATGTAGCATGTAGTATGTAGCATGCATGTAGTATATATGTAGTATGTATGTAGCATGTAGTATGTATGTAGCATGCATGTAGTATATATGTAGTATGTATGTAGCATGTAGTATGTATGTAGCATGCATGTAGTATATATGTAGTATGTATGTAGCATGTAGTATGTAGCATGCATGTAGTATATATGTAGTATGTATGTAGCATGTAGTATGTATGTAGCATGCATGTAGTATATATGTAGTATGTATGTAGCATGTAGTATGTATGTAGCATGCATGTAGTATATATGTAGTATGTAGCATGTAGTATGTATGTAGCATGCATGTAGTATGCATGTAGTATGTATGTAGCATGTAGTATGTATGTAGCATGCATGTAGTATATATGTAGTATGTATGTAGCATGTAGTATGTATGTAGCATGCATGTAGTATATATGTAGTATGTAGCATGTAGTATGTATGTAGCATGCATGTAGTATGTATGTAGCATGCATGTAGTATATATGTGTTATGTATGTAGCATGTAGCATGCATGTAGTATGTATGTAGTATGTATGTGGTATGTATGTAGCATGCATGTAGTATGTATGTAGTATATATGTAGTATGTATGTTGCATGTAGTATTTATGTAGTATGAATGTAGCATGTATGTAGTATGTAGTATGAATGTAGCATGTATGTAGTATGCATGTTGTATGTATGTAGCATGTATGTAGCATGTAATTTTTTTGTTTGTTTTTTTTTACATTCAACACATTAGCCGGATGATGGGACTACTATTGTCCCATCATTGGCTAATGTGTCAATCACTGTCATGGTAGCAGGCATCGCCCGATGGGACTTGTAGTCCCATCGGACGATGCCTGCACAGACCCCCGAAGCCTGCACAGACCACCGGCAGGCCGGCACAGCCCCCCGGCAGGCCGGCACAGCCCCCCGGAGCCTGCACAGACCACCGGCAGGCCGGCACAGCCCCCCGGCAGGCCGGCACAGACCACCGGAGCCTGCACAGACCCCCTGGCAGGCCGGCACAGCCCCCCGAAAGGCCCGTACAGACCCCAGAGAGGCTGTACAAGGCAAAAACAGGGTTTTTCTTATTCCGATACCGGAAGTCCCATAGACTTGAATGGGACTTCCGGTATCGGAATCGGCGATACCGATACTTTTTTTAAAGATCGGCCGATCCATTCCGATCCGATACTTTGAAGTATCGGACGGTATCGCTCAACTCTAGTCACAGGTTTTGTGACTCAACAGCGACCGCGCCAGCAATCTCGCCACGAGTGACACATAGCGGCGACCGGCCACCTGCTGCGATATTGCTGATCATGCTCGAATGTCCTAGGCCATTTTTTGATCGTTGATGTCCCACTGGCAAACATCCATTGCTGTGTTTGACGCCATAACAACGATGAGCGACCTCGTTGGCGACTCAGAACTCAGGGACGCAGGCGTGAATTTGCTTTGTCTTTTCAATTACCTCTCAGCTCCAATTGGTGGCCACTACTGCGCTATCATTCTCTGATTGGGTGACCTCATCATAAAAGAAGACAAAGTAGTAGCGCTTCCATCCTTTGTTCCTGAGCGCTGTGGATAGTAGAATACGGTTTTCTTTCAGCGTTCCTGTCTGAGTCGCTAGTGCATTATTATTTGTGGATCCACTGTCACTGACACGGGGTCTCTAGTGCATTAGTATTCGTGGATTTCACTACGTGGTTTGCTTCAGCATCCCTGTCTGAGTCGCTGAAACAAACCGCATAGTGATAGCCCAGCTGTGGCCACCAATCGGAGCAGGGGGGCGTGGAAAAGGCATTACTGAAGCACGCCTATCGAGGTCTGAGTCGGCAGAATAGCTGATGTGTGACAAGGTCCCAATGACCGCCGAGGTCATTATACGGATCGCCGTATCATTGCTGCGTCGTTGAGTAGTTCTGCCTGTTTGACAGCTTACTAGTGACCATGTAGCGACGTACCAGCGATCCTTACCAGATCATATCGTTGTCGGGATCACTGGAGCATCGTTATGTGTAACGAGACCCTAACAGTGTCAGCCAAAACTGAGCTGTTAACCATTTAATTGCTGCTGTCAATCTCTCTATTGACTGCATCTCTAATTGGAAACCAATAGTCCAATCTATCAACATCAAGCCATCATATCTATCACAAATTCATCAACTAAAAAATAAAACTGGCATGGATCTTGAAAAATAGTGACCCAAACCCCCAAATTTTTTTTTTTTTTATTTTCCACAAATTTCGAAACATTTTTTCTTCACTTAAATTAAAAAAAAATTCTCTATCAGTTTGATATTGCCGTAGTCATACTGATCTGTAGAATAATGACACAGAGTATTTTTTCCATAAAAATAAAAACCCCAAAAAGTCATGGCGGAATTGCATTTTTTTTCACCAAACTTTAAATTTTTGTCTCGTTTTCCAGTACATCAAATGTTAAAATGAATGCCGTCATTCAAAATATACCTTCTGCAAAAAAAATCCCTTATAATGGATTTTCAATAGAAAAATACAAAAAAATGATGGATCTTGGAAAAAGAGGAGGAAAAATGAAAGCATAAAAATGAAAATTGGGGCAGTAGGAAGAGGTTAAGCCAAAAATTGCAATATCTGTATGCTCTCTTCCAGGTTTGCAGTTGATATATCAATTTAATTGGGAATTGATTTGAGTTTGTGGTTGTTTTCCCTTTCATGCAGTCATTTACAGGATATTTTCTTGGTACATTTTGTAAAGGACACAACCAGCTTTTGGTAATGTATTTAAGTGATTTTTATCCGCCATAGGCTGCAGTTGGACTAATGCTATATAACATACTCCAAATGCCATGAGAAGTCCATTATCCTGTAAATGTTAGATTAGATCAAAATTACATCCTGATAAGCATAATCGAGATGCTGTGATCAGGTGCTCAGAGCCAAAGAACCTCACAGCTATGCAGCTATTCCAATCAAAGATAGATTGAGCAGTTTCTCTGATGTGGTCTTATCAGTCTCAGTTTAATGTAAATCCTGTTACAGCAGCTTTGTCCGATGTGCCTGTAGCTTTGTTCTGAACCTTTCAGTAACAGCTCATTGAAGCAGAAACAGCTCTGTGAATTGATATTATAAGCCTGCTTGTTTTATTCATTGTTGAGGCAACAGTATATAACAAAAAAATATTTGTTTTAGTTGATAGAAGTCTTACATTTCCTATTCGGTGAGAGGAAAAAAAATTGCTCTTAGTTGTCCTCTTAAAAAAACATAAAGCTCAAATGTGAAAGAAGAGTTTCAAAGAAATAGCCCAAAACATGGATGTTCATTTCAGACCAAGAATGACCATTTTTCTCCTTTTATAACATCTGCATAGGCAGTAGTTAAATCCAGATCCCTTAGATATGATTCTAAGAAAACGGCATTCCAACGAATATTCTACGAGAGCAATTTATTCTCAAAACGCTTCGAAAGTCTATATGGACCTCTAGACCATGTTTCAATCAATTTTGAATGTAAGAAGAGGCTGTTGAATGGCTTTTTTTCTTAGAATCACATCCACAAGATAGAATTGAGTGAGTGCCTATCCTAGCCACTCTACTAACATGGGGTAAAGTTGCCACTGGAAGCCTTAGAAAGAAAGAAAAGAAATTGTTAACTCTACTGTTGGTGAGCAGTTTTCGTTCATCTACATTTTTTGTGATGCAACCAGTAATGAAACCTTTAGCACACAAATATTATATATTTCACATGTTTACTGGAAGACTTTGCAGTAGAGCTAAGGAGCTTCCAACTATGCCTTTGGCCTTGTCTCTTGCCATTGTAGAAGATATTAGAACATTTCAGTAAAAATCTGTAGGAAAGCACAGGAATGAGGGATGCAGTGTTGAGCAGGAGGCAGATCAAGAGTTAAAGGGGATTTATTACAGAGAATACTCAACACAGGGAGGTTATTGGTAATGAAGGTTGTGAAGACAGAATGCATAAAACACAGGGGAAACAATAAAGTTAGCAATGAAACTGGAAAACTTATCAGTCTGAAGTTTTCAGGGCGATGCCTGTTGGTGCTTCCAAATTGGCGCCGAAGGAAGTGCGTGAAGTCTCTGGCTTGGTCCTGAAGATAGTCGAGGCACTGTCTCCTGATGAAAGCGGTGTGTCTGGGTTCCCTTGGGTGAGGTCCTGCGGAGACAGAGTAACATGCGGATCGTGGAGCAGTCTCTAACTCCACCAGAGTTATGCAGAATTCAGTGTTTGAGGCGGGATGCAAGCCAGCCGGCTCCGGCTGACAACGCTGTTCAAGGGTAGGCCGCCTGCCCATGTTGGTCTGTGGAATGGCACGAGCGGTCAACTCTGCCTCAGAGTTAGGTGTAGTCACGCAGTCAATGCCTTCACAGTCAAGGGAGGTGTCTGGCAGAGTACAACAGTAAGAAATGGTATCCAGACGTTTTCTCACTCAAAGAGAGTTAACTGTCAATGATGAAAAAGTTTCCAGCTTCCAAATATACAAAAATTTATTCAAGGCATAAGAACAAGGATAAATGGACATGCCCCACCATAGCGGAAAGACACACCAACGCGTATTGAACAATATGTTCTTTTTCAAGCTTAAAAAAGAACATATTGTTCGATACGCATTGATGTGTCTTTCCGCTATGATAGGGCATGTCCGTTTATCCTTGTTCTTATGCCTTGAATAAATTTTTGTATATTTGGAAGCTGGAAACGTTTTCATTATTGATTTACTCCATGTGTGGCTTCACGAAATATCCGAGCTTCCACACACCACTACCAGCCAAGAAAGCAGGTGAGCTGGTTACCTTTATTTTTTGCACAGAGATAACTGTCTCCTGCTGCGTATTCTGTCTACCTGCCAAGTTCCAGCCCCTTTTATCTCCATCATGCTCCTTTCAGTCCAGTGCAGGTCTGAATGTTTTCTCCCTGCAACAATTGTGACAGTCCCTTTGGTTCCGGGATCGGCACAGGAGAGGCATCACTGGCCTGGTCCATCTTCCTACAAATCCACGAAAAAACAATTCCATAGTAAGGTGTAGTAAATAGAAAATGTAGCAAAAATGGTGATTTGTGAATCACATACATAAACAAATAGATTAGCAAATATATATATTAATAATGTGAGGTTCTACCAACTAGATATTCATATATGTATGAAACTTGATGGTAGAGATGACTCAAGGTAAATGACTTAAAAAATACAGTATATCATATGGAAAAAAGAACATGAGGAGGAAAAATGGGGAAATGAGTAGATGAGGATCCTGGTAAAAAAAATTGCATCGCCAAAGGGCTCGTACACATGGCTGTATTTTCGGTCCGATTGCGTTCTGACAAAAAATCAGATTGCACTCGGACCATTGTTGTTCTATGCACATGTCTTATTTTTTTCCACTGAACTGGTTAAAGGAAAAAATCATTGAATGCCTGAGTTTAATCCAATATTCGGATTGCACTCAACCATGCAAGTCAGTGAGTCCGTGGAAAACATCGGACTGCACCTGGATGACATCTGAGCACAGTCCAATTTCAACAGACTAACAGAATGGAAAAGATGGAGAAATCTGAGAGAATTGGATCACACTGTGATCACACTCAGATCTTAAGCCCTCGTTACACACTGCGATATCGCTAGCAATATCGCTGTAAAATCACCGATTTTGTGACGTTGCAGCGATATTGCTAGCGATATCGCTGCATGTGATACTTACCTCCGACCAGCTCCCCCGCTGGTTATCGCTGATCGCGCGATAAACTCCTGGACCATTGCTCATTGGCCACTTCCTGCTGGGCTTCCTGTGGCGCCGACGAGCGACGCGTGGACGCGGACGGGAGGACAAAGGATCGCCGCGTCTGACAGGTAAGTAACGACCTCCTACCCCTGCGATGTCGCTAGTGAGATCTGCCTGTGTGGCAGCTCACTAGTGACCACCTAGCGATGTACCAGCGATCCTGACCGCGTCATATCGCTGGTCGGGATCGCTGGTGCATCGCTAGGTGTAACGGTACCCTTACTGTGATCAGAGTCTGAACACAGTGTGATTTGCATAATTGGCCGATTTTCTCAGAAGAGAGAGTACACATCTGCTGCTAACCTAACAGATTGATGGGAGGAACTGGAGTAATCAGACAAAGGAATAAAGGTAGAACATCTAGGGTAAACAAACTGATTTGGTGGAATTTAACCAACAATACTTGCGTATTCAGACCACAGTCTGGTGAGATTATACTCTAGACAAGTAGTTGCTCATGGTGGTTTCAATGTGGAAAACAAAGTGCTTTGGAAACAGGGGATGGAGATATTGTTTTTACTGTACCACAAGAAATCAGATATGAAGATGATCAACTCAGCTGCTAGATCATGATCAGACAAAAATGATCTTCAAGTCTATTCCCACCTTTACATTGATACTTCACCTTTTCATCTCAGGCTGCTAATGTACATTACAAAGAAATGTAGCAATAGCGTATGAAGCTAAGATGGCACAGTTCTCAAAGTAGGCAATTAGCGTACAGCGCCATGACATGCTATTGTATCAGTTTAGCACATGCTTGTATCATGCTTGTTATATCTGTAAATGTCAGAATTTACGATCTCAGAAAGCTCAATCCTTTTGTTTTACTGATATTTTAAGGTTTTAGGTCTAATTAGGTTTTAGGTGTAATTCTTGCATTTCTTTGCAGTCTTTACGGATATGAATGCATGATGGACTTCAACAAGCCTAGACTATACTGTATATTTCTGTGGAGGCTGAGCAGCTAGATGTCTTATGGCTAGGGTTGGCTTTAGTGTGCTTGTCATGCTCTTACAATTTGTGCCATTTTCTTCTTAAAGCAGGAATCTTTCATATTTCTTTCTCCAGCCAAGACATATACCAGTGATCTTTTTTTCCTCTTGTTTTTATCCTTTTCCACTGAATTTATTGCCAGACGAAAGCTGTGGTTCCTGGAAAGAAACAGGGGTGTTTTCTGGCTTTACAGTAAAGCCATTCAGCTAATCAAAGCTTAGTGAATCCCTCTGATAGTTATAGATAGTAATTCGTAGCCATAAGACTTGGGTCAAGAATGATAAGTTAAAAGTCAATGTTAGAAAAATACATCCATCTAACCTGGATTGTAGCCAGCGCTGACGCAAAACCTTTTATGAATCACATTGTGTTTCAATTATGGGAATTAACTCAGTTTTTGACCACAGAAAAGGTTTTATGTGTGCTTATTATTCCTATTGTTCATAGCTGGAATACAATTAACACATTAATTAAATAATCCTATGATGCTGAAAGGCACTTAACCATTACCTAAATTATGCTACATTACTACTGTATTCCTGCTCTGTATATTATTTCATTCAATAGTTTAATTTCCTTTTTTTGTGACATCTAATGGAACATTTTACAGTACAACCTAATTTTATTTCGGTTTTCGTAAATTTTCTTGCTGGCATTCATCTTATTATTAGATGATTTGATTCAAAACTATTCTATTGAGGGTTGATGGAGGATCAAATCAAACCACTTGTGAGATGTAAGTAAAATATATCTTCAAGCTCGGCTACAATAATATTCTTACATTAATAATATGGTCTAATAAATGCATAATCATGGTGACGGCAGCCATTATATACTTGTATTAAGTGCATTTTCAGAGATCATTTATCTCCAGTGGTCCTGTATGCATGAAGTTGAAGCATGCTGAAGAATACTAGAATGAAAGGGAAAATTCACACTCAGATTTGTTGCAGATTTTTTTGCTAGTATAAATCAGCTCCTTAGATTGGAATAGATTATTTTAGCAAAAAGACCTGATTTTCTCTGAGCTTAATACGGATAAATTGAACAGCCAAAGAATAGGGATGAACGGACCCGTTGAAGTTTGGATTCTGGTACCCGAACCAAACCTTATTCGAAAGTATTCGGGAGAAGTCAGGGAAAGTGAGTTCATGTTCGGGTACTGCACCCAAACATGAACTCTTTTTCCCTGACTTCTCCCGGAAATTCCAAACATTGCAACAGAGTTCCGGGAGAAGTCAGTGTTTGGCAATTAGAACTTGGCTCTGACTGTCCGGTACGAACCCCAACTTTTAAATTCGGGTTCTCTCATCTCTAGCAAAGACATTTCTGAAACAAATCTGTTGCATGTGAATTTGTTATATTATGACTAGTGATGAGCAAGTATACTCGTTACTCGAGATTTCTCGAGCATGCTCGGTTGATCTCCGAGTATTTGGATGTGCTCGGAGATTTAGTTTCGGTCGGCATTGCTGCATGATTTGCGGCTGCTAGACAGCCTGAATACATGTAGGGATTTCGTAACAAGCAGGCAATCCCCACATGTATTCAGGCTGTCTGGCAGCCGCAAATCATGCAGCTATGGCGACAGAAACTAAATCTCCGAGCACGCCCAAAATACTTGGAGATCACCCGAGTAATCTTGATTAACGAGTATACTGGCTCATCACTAATTATGACTTTCGAGTAGACCTTTAATTAATAGTAACAACTAATAAAGTGCATATAAAGGCTTTTCACACAGATTTTTCCAGAAAGTGCTGTTTTTTCTTTTTTTCCTGTGTTTTGCCTCCAGTTTTTCAGTTTTTGCCATATGTTGGAAGTAATATTAAAATAACTATTGGAGAGATTTCCTATACTTGACTTGCATTTTTTGGGAGCCTAGTTGCATTTTTTACAATCACAACATGACCAATGATTGGCTTTATTATGAAACGTGTGCCATTTTTCTCTTTTAGACCACCATTATTTTGTCCCTGAAGCAAAAAATGCACGTGCTAATGTGTTTTGCATTTTTTTTTTATTTTTAATTCTGCTTTTAATAAAACAACTCACGTACATTCCAAAAAAATTCTTTGAATCACTTTATGTATGCATCACATTAGTTTGTATCTGAAAAAAAGGGAAGTAAAAAAGTACCACAAAAACATACAATAAAAATGCAAAGAACATACCTCAAAACATCATACACCTTAAAAAAAACTCTAACATTTAGAAATGCCAATTTTTTGGAGTCTGAGTGTACTCCTGCTGTAAGCAAGGACAATGTGAGTGTACGGTCAGAGGAGCGCTAAGGACACAAGGACAAAGCAAAAGTTTCTTCAGCCCACAACATGCTTCGACGGCAGGCCATCTTCATCAGGTGGCAGTTTGTAAGCAGACACTCCCGAAAAAGTGCACAGCAGCGCTCACATTCACGCTGCCATCACCATTACAGTCTAGTGGCCCCATCAGTGCATGCATCTGGACCACATTTTGTAGGGGATTTCAGATGTATGCCTTGACAGAGACACAGAACGCAATGTGAAAGAACCCTAACTGTTGCTTCAGGAGAACTTGCAGCAGAATTTCTGTTTCTGCCTCTATCGCCTCCTTTCCTTTTCATAGAATCTCATAAGAAGAAAATCTGTATTCACTGAAAACAGATTTTACAGATTTTACTCATTAAGTGTAAAAGTTGAATCCAGGAGTAGGAAGCAGAGATATCTGATGAGATATACAACAAAGTTACTTATTTTCATGTATATTATTGATTTATGAAATAAAAATGAAAGAGGTCACTCTTGAAACATCTCACTGGACTTCCAACTGGTATTACAGAACATCATGACCATGACAAATGTGCTAATTAAATAGCAAATAAGCAATCCAAGGGAGTACCACACACTGTTCAAGAGTAGATCCATGCAGTTAACCAACATCTGATTGCCACGGCTGAGAATGGCTAGTGTCAGAGTACAATAGATGTGTGTGTCAGGCAGAAATCCACCCCATGTGTGCACATACCCACTACTGTCATGTAAAACACCCATCCTGGACAAATCGGGCAGGGCAGATCACGTGCTGTTCAAGTATGACCTTACACATATGCAGTTTAAATCAAAGAGCAAGATAGTATATTTAGCCTATAAAATAACTTTTTATTAATAGTATTTAAAAACAGAAAATTCCAAATAGAATCAACACAAAAGGTTTCTCCTGATGAAGATAACATTGAAACGTGCGTTGGGGCGGCAAAGAGAACACACACACAATACTGGACATCTCATGTAAGTTTCACTCTTAAACTCTTTGGTTAATGTGGTGCCTAACTTTTGACTATAGTGGGAAAAATGTATCATAGGAGGATAGATTTATATGGTTAGAGAACATCAGCTTGAGAGTGCTTCTATTATGTGCACAGGTGGACAATGCATCTGCCTTGAGGACATCAGCCTCTGCTTTAAATTATGTGCTGACTCTATTTGGAATTTTCTGTTTTTAAATACTTTTAATTAAAACTAATTTTAAGGGTTAAAATTACTCTCTTACCATGTTTGATTTATATTAGTTATCCTGAGTTGTGCACTATTGCATTATGTTTTGTTAATGGACACTCCTTTTTGAGTTATCACGACCTTAAACATGACTAGTCAAATTATATGTAAGGCAACGTCAATTTATAAAATTCCAAACACAAGAGCACTTGATAATTTCAAAATGAACTTCAAAATCTTAATTGTGTTCATATAGATATAGCAGTGTGGTTTATCATAGGAACTAATCTAAAACTCATTTGCGGGTGTTCAACTTTGACTGTTTCCACCCTTGAGGCTGGAGTAGACAAACTGGTCTCTGTTGGATGTGTGCAGCACAGATACATCTGCACCTTCAAAGGAAATATAGCAACTCATCCACATTGCTGCTGTATTCCCTATGTGCTCAGGATCGGTTCATGGGAGACCGGGATGTTTACTTCAGCCCCAAAGGAGGATACGGATGAAAGTGAAGAAATCCTTCACACAAAATGCCTGTGACAGTAAACTTGAAACTTCCCTAATTCAGATATGAAATCAAAAGTTAAAGCCCAAATATGAAACTAATAAATGTTTGACATTTAAATATCATTATATTTCTTTTATGGAGTTTTTAGCACACACATTATTTAACATATTCATAGTCACTGATTTTAGTAGCACTATATCCATAACCTTCCATTAGATTTCCTACAATAGCAAATGGTTAATATAACCTGTTACAGTACACACATGCTTGAACTTTATGGTAAAAAGGTTCCCAGATAAAAGCCCGATGTAGCTGGGGTATAACCAGTCAGCAAGTGGTAAAGGGGTTGTCCGGTGAAAACAAGTCATCCTGTATCAACAGTATAGATGATAACTCGTCGATCGGTGGGTTTCCAACTACTGAAACCCACATCAATCAACAGAATGGGAACTTTTATCCCTATTAGAATAAAATGGCTCAGCCACTGCTTTATTCATTCTCAGGAGTCTCATGGAGATAGCACAGAACTTTTAATCCTGTTAGTATGGAGAGACATTGCGTATGCTCGATGCTGCTCTATTCATTCTCAGCAGCCCTGTAGAAAACTTGGAGAACCTTTATTCCTGTTAGAAGAGAAAGGTAGTGTGTATGCTCGACACTGCTTCATTTTTGCCGAGCAGACCAATTGAGAATCTGCATACATTTACTCCGTTAGAATGAAGAGGTAGTGCGTATGCTCAACACTGCTTCATTTATGCCCAGCAGCCCAATAGAGAATGTGCATACATTTAAGCCCTGTTAGAATGGAGCGTTAGTGCGTATCTTCAACACTGCTTCATTTTTTCCGAGCAGCCCAATAGAGAATGTGCATACATTTAATCCCTGTTAGAATGGAGAGTTAGTGCGTATCTTCAACACTGCTTCATTTTTTCTGAGCAGCCCAATAGAGAATGTGCATACATTTGATCCCTGATAAGCCCCCGTCACACACAGCAAGATCGCTAGCGAGATTGCTGCTGAGTCACAAGTTTCAGCAGCGATCTCGCTATGTTTGACAGGTAGCAGTGACCAGGCCCCTGCTGTGAGATCGCTGGTCATGTCTGAATGACCTGGACATTTTTTTGGTTGTTGAGGTCCCGCTGCGTAGCATGCATCAGTATGTTTGACACTTTTACCAACGACCTCGCTAGCGACTCGAAGCGAGACACATAGGCGTGGATTTGCGGTGCCTTTTCCGTGCCCCATCAGCTCCAATTGGTGGTTGTTTCTGCATGCTGCTAGGCGGCCTTAGAATGGAGAGTTAGTGCGTATGCTTGACACTGCTCTATTTATTCCCAGCCCCCCATAGAGAATGCATAGATGTGCTGCAGAGTGGGCTGTCAATCAAAGTGCTAGGGTGTGTCTACAGTCATCTCTCACATTATTGTTAGCTGTGTTGTGAGTGATGACTGAAGCTGCTTCATGACCGCCATGAGTGAAAGCTAGCGGCTGCCAGGAGGCCAGGAACATGATAACACTATTTACCTGAAGATTAACCCTATATCTGTATTTAAATAGCATTTTACAAGATGACAGGTTCCCTTTAAACTTCCAAGATCATTTATCTTTTAAGTCAACTGGAAGTATTGATCCATATTTATCTAGAGTTACAGATAATGGGTTTCTGTAATTCATAAAAAGGATATTTACCTTGCTGGCTTTGTATCTGCTTCGTGCATAAAAGTCATATTTCTCAGAGAGCGGACTGTGGCTTTTCAAATATTCCATTTGTAATCTTCAAGCAATATTTATAACTATGAAAATCAGACACCTTCTATTATCTAGTCAGGGAGAGCGTCACAAGCATTTCAGTGGCAAAAGATAAGGCAATAAGCAATGCGTGTTTTAGAAAAGTAAAAGTATTTACAAGTATAAATGTCCGTGACATGATCATAAGTCATGGCTATTATAAGCCGGAACGGTTCTTCATCCTTCGGGATAGACGGAACCCAAGGTGATACCTCTGCTGCAGGGTTAACTATCATTTTCTGCACTATTCTCAAAGTTGTAACACCTCTAGTTGCCTGTAGCTGTTGTTATTGATTTTTATTGCCTTTCACAGCCAAAAGACTCAAAAAAAATGAACGCACTTCTTCTTTCATTTGACGATGCGGCAAGTTTACACTTGTAGATCATGGTTCATTGCCTGTGACCTGTTCTTCTTGCTTCATAAAAATTCATAAATTGTGTTGTGTGCCGTTTACAGCGGGCCACAATAGTACCGAATCCATATAACCTTCCCTAGTGATGCTCAGCCGCTATGTTTCTTGCCGTTACGTTGCCCACTGAGACCTTCTCGATGGTATAGCTGAAAATGCAATCAGTGTGCACAAATGTGAAGACATCTTCACTTAGTACAACAGAGAAGTGAATTCTAGCCCATTACACAGGGCTTGAACTCCAATATTTTTATTGTGAGCTATTTTGATCTCGATCCATTTGAGTATCATTTAATCCGAAGACTGAAGGCAACCCAGTGGTAATGATTTCAACCTTTGCTTGTTCATTTATAAATATCGTGTTAGCTCAACCAAACAAGAGTTATTTACCAGTTTTTGCTGCAAGAAGAGTCAATGTCTCTCTAGGGAAAGTTTGATTTCATTCTTTGCCCGAGGATATCACTACTGTAAGTGACCTGTACCGGTAACTACAAAGTTTTTAGAACTCTGTGGAGAGATATTATAGAGCTAAATTATATTTCTCAGTTGTAGCTTTCAAAATTTTGGACGGTGGGTAGCTGGTGAGTAAATACCTTCAAAACCTGCTTACAATCTATGTATAGAAAGCATATATAGTGTCATAAGTATGATGTCATTTTAAAAGTCTGTATTGATTGACTTATTAATTAAAACTAAAACTCTTTATTTCAAACATTTAACATTGGAAAGTTTTAGAGAGGTCTAAAAGAATTTAAAGGGGTTGTCAGCTCACTAAAATTAAAGTGGAAATGTTTTTATGAGCCTGTTTCAAATAACGAGTTACTATTTTTCCTGAGCATGTGACAGAAACAATGAAAGGGGTATTCCATCTCCAAGAGCCTATCTGAAAATGTTTTAGGTATAATAACAATGTTAGTAATACATTTAGCAAATATCTCCAGGTAGAAACGATGTATAGTTCTTCTGATAAGCTATGCCGCTTGCCTCATGTGCAGGGCATTGCAAAAGCTTAGGTATCCATGGTTATGACCACTTATATAGTGACAGTTAGGTAGTTAGTTGTTAGTGTTTGCAACCATGGATATCTAAACTCCTGTAATGCTCTTCACATGGAGTAAGCGACAAAACAAATCAGATGAACTGTGCTACATTTCTAATTGGAACTGTTTACTAATATATTGGGAAAAGATCTTGGAGATGGTAATAATACCAAAAGTCAATATCGACCTTTTATGGAGCCGTTCCACAGGACATAAGATATAAGCCCAGCCAAAAACTCTATTTGCAGAAATGTGTTTCTGTGTGTTTGCCCATATTCAGTGCAAAGCAAGAGTTCTGATTTGGCTGTATGAAATGAAAGCACAGCATTATTCCTGATAAAATCTGAAGAAGCCTCTTATTGCCTATTACTTTAATCATGCCTTTATTTACACTGCATTTTTTGGTGAGACGACAGTGCCATTAAGTAAATACAGTTAGCACACCTATACAGCATAAGGTTTCAATGCTACAAAATTCCAACATGCTACTCTTTACATATTGCATCATTTCAAGGTGACAGATCACATAAATGGTAATGTCACCATATTGTGTGCTCTGCTGCTTTGTTCTCCATTGTTTGACATCATATTGACATAGCTGCAGTCAATCACTGAGCTCAGCGACTCATAGCAACTCATGCCTATTACACTGGCAGAGACACTAAGCTTAATAATTGGCTGCAAGAGACCAAGGCATCACCGAGATACAGCGCTGGATTCGGGGGTGTGGGTGGGGTAAATGAGGCACTGTTTGCTTAGTTTATAAAGAACTGTACATAAAAAAAAAAGTTTTCTGAAAGGTGAAAACCTCTTTAATATTACTATAAAGCAGGGGTCCCCAACCACCGGTCCGCGGCCCAGGACCGGGTCGTTGCAGTGCTCTTGCCGGTCCGCGGAGCTGGAGACAAGGGGAGCCGGTGGCTGTAGCACTGTAGTGACAGCTGCAACTGCCGGCTTCCAGAACACATGGATACTCACTCGCAGTTCCTGCATTCCTGTCCCTGTCGGCACGGCGGCTTCATCCAGCGCTGAGCGGTCACGTGGTACTGCTCATTTAAGGTCATGAATATGGACATCACTCCTCTCCCATAGGCGTGGCGTTCATATTCATGACCTTAAATGAGCAGTACCACGTGACCTCTCCGCACAGGAAGAAGCTGACGCGCCAGGATAGAAATGCAGGGAAGTTCAGCAGCGACAGTGTGAGGGTAAGTATGATGGGGGAGAGGATGGGGGAGCCCAGTCATGCATACAAGAATGGGAGTGGAGCCATATATACAAGGGTGGGAGGGTGGGAGCGAAGCCATGTATACAGGATGGGAGCAGAGCCATGTATACAGGATGGGAGACTGGGAGCAGAGTCATGTATAGAGGATGGGAGGGTGGGAGCAGAGCCATGTATAGAGGATGGGAGGGTGGGAGGAGAGCCATGTATACAGGATGGGAGAGTGGGAGCAGAGCCATGTATACAAGGATGGGAGGGTGGGAGCAGAGCCATGTATACAGGATGGGATTACATGTGTGGGGCCATCATATATATGGGGGATTACATGTGTGGGGCCATCATATATATGGGGGATTACATGTGTGGTGCCATCTTGCTATACATGGGGGATTATATGTGTGGGACCATCTTGCTATACATGGGGGATTATATATGTGGGACCATCTTGCTATACATGGGAGTATTAAATGTGTGGGACAATCTTTCTTTACATGGGCGATTATATGTGTAGTACACCTTTTGAATATTTGTCAAATATGGGACCATCTGCTCCCACTGATACAGGGAAACAAGCCCGGTGCTCCCACTCATTCAAAACCTATGGTGAGTTGAGTCACATTCACATTATAAATGTTATATTAAATGATAAGTATGCACTGACTACTAAACTGCAACCCGTCCATAGCCCCGCCCCCTTATGACCATACCCCGCCCCTTATGATCAAAGCCCCGCCACTGCCGGGCCATGGAAGAATGGTCTTGCTTGAAGCCGGTCCCTGGTGCAAAAAACGTTGGGGACCACTGCTATAAAGTATTAACCATGGGAAACAAATCTGTTTATAAGGTGGATATCTGAAGCATAGCAATCATCCCACTTATTAACAAAAGCAAAGGGTCACTGGAAAAATGATGGTGGCAATTGCTTTGTCAGTCTTGGCTCAGCCAAGATCACTTTTCTCCGGTCTTGTCCTCATCTCTTCATTCCCTCCCTGCATCACATTAGCAACCAATGTCTGAAGACGGCCCATACTTTGGAACCAGAATGTTACTACTATTTTTTGTTGGATTGACAAAATAAAAATATAATCTATCTACAATTTGGAATGTCAAGTGTTGTGAGTTCATTTTCCCTTCCGTCACTGAGGCCTGGTGAACGCCCTATTCTAGTGAAGGAAGGTAGTGAGCCTGATTATCAGGCACCTGGGACTAATGAAGACAATTGGCTGAGTGGAGTCACTGACTGGATTTAAGGCAGCCTACGCCCTTTCTGCCCTGCGGGTGATTTCTCTGTGGACTCTTGGACACCAGTCTGATTCCTGCTCTCCTAAAGCTAAGTTTTCTGTTTTGCCTTTTTGCATCTAAGATTTGTTTTTGTTTTTCTTGCTTTTTGGATTCTGCCACTCCCTGCTGGAGTGTGCAGTGTTCCTTGAGCTCTGTCTTCTGAAAGTACCTGAGTGCTGATTTAGTTTTTGAAGCTTAGTTGCTTCAGGGCCATTTTTATATCAGCTTGTTGGCTTTTGTCTCTGATAGGGTTTTGGCAGATCGCAGACAGCAGCCTTCCTATCCGTTCCTATCTAGGTAGTTTTTGGGCCCCGTCTTTGCTCAGCCTGTCTTTCTGTCTGTGTAAGTGTTTTCATCTTGCTTCACCGTCATTATATGTGGGGGGCTGCCTATTGCTTTGGGGTCTGCTCTGGGGCAGTTAGATTTCCCCTTTCCTTCTTTAGGCCTATGTATCTCTCCGGCTGTGATCGAGGGGTCTAGGTCATCGTAGGAACCCCCCACGGCTACTGCTAGTTGTGTTGATAGGTTCAGGGGTCTGCAATCTGATAGTTGCCAACTTCTCTGGTTTTCAGGACTTAGCTAGCATTTCTGTCTTTGCCTCCTACGGTGACTCAATCATAACAGAATCACCCGCCTAACCGCAGATCCTGGGGTACTCAATAGCAGGAAAGAATTGTGTTTAAAAAAAAAAAAAAAAAAAGGTGTGTGTATATTCTTTCCTCTATATCTCTGAGGCCGTAGGGGGAATTTTTTTTTCTCTCAATGGAGATAAAGCAAGTGTCTGATCGTGTGGAGCAGGTCGCTGCTGAAGTGCGAGGAATTTCCGCCTATCTTGCTCGTTCACATGCTGTTGAACCAAAGATCCCCACACCTGATGTATTTTTTGGGGATCGATCTAAATTTTTGAGTTTCAAAAATAATTGTAAATTATTTTTTGCTTTGAAGCCTAACTCGTCAGGGAGCCCCGCGCAGCAGGTTAAAATTGTCATCTCTTTGCTGCGCTGCGATCCCCAGGATTGGGCGTTTTCTTTGAAACCAGATGACCCTATTCTGACTAATGTGAACGCATTTTTTCAAGCCTTGGGGTTGCTGTACGATGAACCTAATGCTATTGATCAGGCTGAAAAGACCCTGTTAGCATTGAACCAGGGTCGAGAATCTGCAGAGTTGTACTGTCAAAAGTTCCGAAAGTGGGCGGTCCTTACTACCTGGAATGATAGTGCCTTGGCTGCTCTCTTTCAGAAGGGTTTGTCAGAAGCCGTAAAAGATACTATGGTGGGATTTCCTGTTCCCTCTGGTCTGGATGATTCTATGTCTTTAGCCATTCAGGTTGATCGGCGTTTGCATGAACGCAGGATTACACGAGAGGTGTTGCCACCGGTTGAACAGACGTCTGAACCTATGCAATGTGATAGAGTTTTGTCTAAGGCGCAACGTCAGGAATTCAGAAGGCGTAATAAGCTGTGTTTTTTCTGTGGAGATGCCTCACATGTTATTTCTGTTTGTCCTAAACATGAGAAACGCTTTGCACACACATTTTCTGTTGGTGGGGTTCAGCCTAAGTTTCTTTTGGCGATTACTCTGATCTGTTCCCTGTCCACATTTTCCGCCAAGGCTTTTGTGGATTTGGGAGCAGCGCTAAACCTAATGGACTTGGATTTTGCTAAACGTTGTGGATTTCCGTTGACACCTCTGCAGACGCCTATCCCTTTGAGGGGGATTGATGCTACCCCTCTGGCTAAAAATAAACCTCAGTTTTGGACCCAGTTGGTCATGCGGGTCGCCCCAGACCACCAAGAAAATTGCAGATTTTTGGTGTTGCATGGTCTGCATGATGCCGTTGTTCTGGGGTTTCCCTGGTTGCAGATTCATAATCCAGTTTTGGATTGGAAGTCTGTGTCTGTGGTGAGTTGGGGTTGCCGGTGTACCTTTAGTGAGGCTCCGGTTTTTTCCACCTCTCCTCAGTCGCATGAGGTTCCTGACCATTTGGCGGACTACTATGATGCATTTAGTGAGAATGAGTCTGCGTCCTTGCCTCCTCATAGGAGTTATGACTGTGCAATTGAACTAAACCCGGGGTGTAAATTTCCTAAGGGTCGGCTCTTCAATTTGTCTGTACCCGAGCACGAGGCTATGCGGTCCTATATTAAGGAGGCGTTGGAGAAGGGTCATATTAGACCATCCTCTTCACCCTTAGGTGCCATTTTTTTTTGTGGCCAAGAAGGATGGTTCTTTAAGGCCTTGTATTGATTATCGTGCCCTCAATAAAATTACTATTAAATATCAGTATCCTTTACCCCTGATTTCGGATCTATTCTCTAGAGTCAGAGGTGCTTGCTGGTTTACCAAGCTTGACCTCAGGTGGACGTATAATCTTATCCGCATTAAGCAGGGGGATGAATGGAAGATGGCATTTAATACTCCTGAGGGACATTTTGAGTACCTGGTGATGCCTTTTGGGCTCACTAATGCCCCTTCTGTCTTCCAGTGCTTCATGAACGATATTTTCCGAGACTTTGTCGATAAATTTTTGATTATCTATCTGGATGATATTTTGATCTTCTCCAAGGATTGGGATTCTCATGTGGAACATATTCGGACTGTGTTCCGGATCTTGAGAGAGAATTCTCTGTATGTCAAAGGATCAAAATGCCTTTTTGGAGTACAGAGAATTTCTTTTTTGGGATTTATTTTGTCTCCGTCAACTATTGAAATGGACCCGGCCAAGGTACAGGCCATTTATGATTGGGTTCAGCCCACTTCTTTGAAGGCCCTCCAGAAGTTTTTGGGTTTTGCTAATTTTTATCGGAAATTTATAGCAAAATTTTCTAGTATTGCCAAACCATTGACTGACCTGACCAGGAAGGGTGCGGATGTGTTGAATTGGTCTCCGGAGGCGGTTGCTTCCTTTCAGGAGCTGAAGCGTAGATTTACCTCCGCCCCGGTTCTGCGGCAACCTGATGTCTCACTCCCGTTCCAGGTAGAGGTGGATGCTTCTGAGGTTGGTGCAGGAGCGGTGTTGTCCTAAAGGGATCCGGTAACATCTAAAATGAATCCCTGTGCTTTCTTTTCCCGTAAGTTCTCTTCATCTGAACGTAACTATGATGTGGGGAATCGGGAACTATTGGCCATGAAGTGGGCATTTGAGGAGTGGAGACATTGGTTGGAGGGAGCCAAATATCAAGTTGTGGTCCTCACTGACCACAAAAATTTGATTTACCTAGAGTCGGCTAAACGCTTGAACCCTAGACAGGCTAGGTGGGCCTTGTTTTTTACACGTTTTGATTTTGTGGTCTCTTTCCTTCCTGGAACTAAGAATGTCAAGGCAGACTCCCTCTCTAGGAGTTTCTTTGCTGATTCTCCTGTGGTGACCAAGCCTGCCACCATCTTAGGCGAAGGGGTAGTTCTTTCTGCCATCTCGCCCGATTTGAGACTTGCTCTGCAAGAGTTCCAGGAGGACAAACCTGAGCGTTGCCCCAGTGGAAAGTTGTATGTTCCTGACCAGTGGAAGAAGAGAGTGATGTCTGAAGTTCATTGCTCTGCATTGGCTGGTCATCCAGGTATTTTTGGTACTAGAGATCTGGTGAGTCGCTCTTTTTGGTGGCCCACCTTGTCTCATGATGTCAGGAATTTTGTGCAGTCCTGTGGGACTTGCTCCCGGTCTAAATCTTGTTCTCGCTCTAGTGGGTTGTTGATGCCTTTGCCGGTCCCCAGGAGGCCATGGACCCATATTTCAATGGATTTCATTTCTGATATGCCGGTCTCTCAAAGAATGACTGTTATTTGGGTGATTTGTGATAGGTTCTCTAAGATGGTTCATCTTGTACCACTCCCTAAGTTGCCATCTTCCTCTGAGTTGGTGCCTCTGTTTTTGCAACAGGTGGTTCGCTTGCACGGGATTCCTGAGAACATTGTATCTGACAGAGGAGTTCAATTTGTGTCTAAATTTTGGAGGACGTTCTGTTCCAAGTTGGGAATTCAGTTGTCCTTCTCCTCTGCTTTTCACCCTCAGACCAATGGGCAGACAGAGAGAACAAACCAGACCTTGGAGTCGTATTTGAGATGTTTTATTTCCACTGATCAGGATGATTGGGTTTCATTTTTGCCCTTGGCCGAATTTGCTTTAAATAATAGAGCTAGTTCTGCCACTTTGATGTCACCTTTTTTTTGTAACTTTGGTTTTCACCCTCGATTTTCTTCAGGGCAGGTGGAGCCTTCTGCCTGCCCAGGTGTTGACACTGTGTTGGAGAGAATGCACCAGATCTGGGACCAAGTGGTGGATAAGTTATCTCTCTCCCAGGAAAAGGCCCAGCGGTTTTCCAATCGACATAGGACCATTGGTCCCCAGTTTAAGATTGGTGATATGGTGTGGTTATCATCAAAAAATATTGCTATGAAGGTGGCTTCTCCTAAGTTTAAGCCTAGATTTATTGGACCTTACAAGATTTTGGAGATTATTAATCCGGTCTCTTTTCGTTTGGCTCTTCCTGTCACATTTAAGATCCATAATGTGTTCCATAAGTCCTTGTTGAAGAGGTTTGTTGAGCCAGTTGTGCCTGAGGTGGCACCTCCGGACCCTGTATTGGTTGAAGGTAACTTGGAATATGAGGTAGAGAAAATTCTGGATTCCCGTCTGGCTAGACGGAGACTCCAGTATTTGGTTAAGTGGAAGGGTTATGGTCAGGAGGATAATTCCTGGGTCTCTGCCTCTGATATTCATGCCAAAAGATTGGTGCGTGCCTTTCATCGGGCTCACCCTGATCGCCCTGGTAGCGTTGTTGAGGGTTCGGTGACCCCTCCTCAAGGGGGGGTACTGTTGTGAGTTCATTTTACCCTCCGTCACTGAGGCCTGGTGAACTCCCTATTCTAGTGAAGGAAGGTAGTGAGCCTGATTATCAGGCACCTGGGACTAATGAAGACGATTGGCTGAGTGGAGTCACTGACTGGATTTAAGGCAGCCTACGCCCTTTCTGCCCTGCGGGTGATTTCTCTGTGGACTCTTGGACACCAGTCTGATTCCTGCTCTCTTAAAGCTAAGTTTTCTGTTTTGCCTTTTTGCATCTAAGATTTGTTTTTGTTTTTCTTGCTTTTTGGATTCTGCCACTCCCTGCTGGAGTGTGCAGTGTTCCTTGAGCTCTGTCTTCTGAAAGTACCTGAGTGCTGATTTAGTTTTTGAAGCTTAGTTGCTTCAGGGCCATTTTTATATCAGCTTGTTGGCTTTTGTCTCTGATAGGGTTTTGGCAGATTGCAGACAGCAGCCTTCCTATCCGTTCCTATCTAGGTAGTTTTTGGGCCCCGTCTTTGCTCAGCCTGTCTTTCTGTCTGTGTAAGTGTTTTCATCTTGCTTCACCGTCATTATATGTGGGGGGCTGCCTATTGCTTTGGGGTCTGCTCTGGGGCAGTTAGATTTCCCCTTTCCTTCTTTAGGCCTATGTATCTCTCCGGCTGTGATCGAGGGGTCTAGGTCATCGTAGGAACCCCCCACGGCTACTGCTAGTTGTGTTGATAGGTTCAGGGGTCTGCAATCTGATAGTTGCCAACTTCTCTGGTTTTCAGGACTTAGCTAGCATTTCTGTTTTTGCCTCCTACGGTGACTCAATCATAACAGTCAAGTATCTTTGCATTTTTGCCTCAGCATTTTTTCTATATCGTCAACATGTGGAGCCAAGGCGCCCATTTTTATGACACAGAAGGTTAAAAAAAAGAAACATTAAAAATAATCAAATGTTTTACTAAACACTTACTGCATTATACTTTACAATTTCTGTTGAAAATATGAATGTTTTATGTACAATAACATTTATTGTCCAATGCGCCACCATTGTAAATGGCTCCACTGTAATACCTTGACCAGGAAGAAGACGTGTCCTCCACTTGACATCCTAAAGTCATATGATGTAACTTGGAGAAATATCACTTAGAAAGTTAATAATCTCTCTAGGGGCTTAGGGCAAAGCTTAATGTGCTGTTAAGACCTAATTGTGTTGTCAGTAATGCTCCATTTTGTATTTTTTTCTGTAAAGTGGTTTCCAGGATGTTCTAAGCTTTTTTTCCACCAGTCCAAACCTTACTTGGAAAATGCCTCAACATGTGAAAAGAGGAGATTTAGAAGAAAATAAAATATTTTTAAGATTGTATGTCATTTGACATTATAATAGTGTAGGTAGATTTGTCTTTTGTGGCATGGACAATTACCGATTTTTGCAAAATTGATATACATTTATAGCATGTCTCCTCTTCGGTTGGGTTCCTTCACTGCAATATCATAGTCAGTAAAAGCCCAACTGTGAAAATGAAGAGTATATGATCCAGCTCCTTAAAATTGCAAATTCTTTATTGATCCATAAAATAGATGAATTCACCAAATTCCTCAATAGTGAGAGTGCACATGCAGCATACAGCGACGCGTTTCGTTCTCAAGGAACTTTTTCACAGCTGGTGAATTCATCTATCATCTATCTATCTATCAATTCATCTATCAATTCATCTATCAATAAAGAATTTGCAATTTTAAGGAGCTGGATCATATACTCTTCATTTTCTTGGATGTTGCACATCTTGTCCGAACGGGGTTCCGTGCTCCATGGCTTGTCGGTGAGCTGGCTGGGGCGTATTGCCCAATTTTTTTTTCTTAAAAGCCCAACTGTGCCATCATGTTTAATTGGCAAGTTCATCATACTCAAAAAATACCTGAAACCATTCATTGTTGTCATCTCTGCATCATTGGTAAGTCTGTAACACGTGACATATTGTAAAAAAGTTTTAGAAGAGTGTGGAAAATTTGCTGGAGAAGGGGAATTTTTAAAAATATTATATGTTAATATTTTAGTTTTATCAATTACCAAAGTGCACTGATCTTATGTGACTGTAGGCTAGCACAAATCCTTCTGTATCTTCTTGTAACCTCAGACAGACTCAATGATGCAGCGATCAGGGCTCTGTGGGAACATATAATCACTTCCATGACTCATTGTTCTTCTTTATGCTGAAGATAATTGTTATTGACATTGGTTATATGATTGGGGAAATTTTCCTGCTGCAGAAAAAATTGGAGATGACAGACACTTACCTGATGGCATTGCATGATCGATAAGTATCTTCCCGTAATTAGTAGCATTAATCCTGACCAAATTCTAAAATTAATTTGCTGATAGATATGCAGTTGCACACTTACAAGAGACCTCCACCATGCTTTATTGTAGCTTGCAGACACTTAATATTGCACCAGTCCTTTTTTTACAGACAAATATTTCATATTTTGACTTATCATTCTAAAGCACCTTCTGACATTTTCTGCTTCACAGTTCCTATGTTTTCATGCTTAGATGTTTTACCAAGCCTTTTTATATGTCACAGTAATAATTCGGTCAAGAAGGCCATATCTGGTGAGAATTATCTGAACAGTAGATGGTTGTAGAATGGTCCCACTGGTTACTGCAAGTTTTGAGCTGATGGCACATCTGGACCTTTTCTAATTTAGAAAGGAAGAAAGCATTAGGTGTATCATCTGCTGCACTAGGTTTACTTGACCGACTACTGTGTCTATGATCGTCAATATTACACATTTCTGGATGCCTTCAATGCTGAGAGCAGATGCATATCCATCATGCATTTCCAACAGGTTTCTATATGGCTAGAAGTTTATTCTGCAGCTGGACATTATCCCAAGACATACATCCAATGTTAGAAAGAATTATCTTCAGCAAAACGAAGAACATGGAGCCCTGGAAATGGTGATTTGGCCTCCAAAGAGACCTGATATCAGCATCATTGAGTCTGTATGGGAGTACAGGAAGAGAAAGATGGATTTGTGTAAGCCTACATTCACAGAAGGTCTGTGGTTAGTCCTCCAAGATGTTTGAAACAACCTCCCTGTCATTTTCCACCAAAAACTGTGTGCAAGTGTGCCTGGAAGAATTGATGCTTTATTTGAAGGCGGTTGCATCAAATATTGAGTTGAATTTGATTTCTCTGTTGTTCATTCATTTTGCATTTTGCTATTTTGTAGAAATAAACTTTCTACACTTCTATTTGTAAAATCATTCTTACTTTGTAGCATTTTTTCACACCTGCCTAAAACTTTTGGACAGTACTGTAAATTACAGATTGAGAACTGGTGTGTAAATGTTGCGTTACTGACTGTATTTGATCTTAAGCTTTACTTGTGGCATTTTCTTAGAATAGCACACAAAGTGACATGCATTGGGCAGACCAGGAAAGATCCTCAATACACTGTATCTTTTGTAGTGGTTACCATTGTATTTTCCTTGTGCCTGTCAAGCATAAGATCAAATAGGTGCTGGACAACAGGAAGACTCCTATGTACAACTTTTCAAGCACTGTTTTCCTGCTTTTAGAAAGGAAGCCCAAGAGTACTGAAGAATTTTCATTAGCTTTCATCTACTTCATGACTTGCTCTCATATGAGTTGTTTCTTTGGTCCTTCTAGATATCCCCTTGGTTATTAAGTCAGCTTTAATTTATAACCAAAAGTCAGCATTCCTGACACACATTTATCCTCCATCTCCTGCCTATATCCAGGATAAGTTGGTGGCTTTTCCGCTATCTAAAATAAAAAATAGTTACACATACTGTATATACAGTATATACATAAATACACATATATATATATATATATTTATATATATACAGAAGAGCTAAGCGATTAGATACTAATAGAATTTGTGCCAAAATATGCCAGAGAAGGTTCATATGACTTTACATTCAGCCATATGGGCTTTTCCATAATACATAACCGCCATCACATCACATGGATTAGCACAGCTGATCATTAAGGACTATCATAGCCAGTATAAAAGCCAAGAAAAAGAATGCAGCAGCTGTTTTCAGGTAATTAAGGATAAATGAGAGAATATCCGAGTTCATTGAACTGATATTACTAACAGTGTGAATTGTATAACTGTGGCACTGAACAAGATAAGTGTTGTAATTTGTGAATAATATAGACATTTAATTTCTGGGGTGTGAAAGATAGGAGTGATGACAGCAACAGTACCAGTATGGATGATTGGTGACATAGTGTAGATGGGCTGGTAATTTGTCCTGTTGTATTTGAACTACACATTTTTACATTTTTCACGCAAGATTAGAGGGCAGAAAGGCAGCACACTATGTTTCAATGAAAAAATTGTCTGAACTCAGTGGTCATCAGAGAAAGTGTGCTTTTCACAAGTGAACGACTGTACAGCGTTGTTGCATTTCTTGACAAAGAGGGCAATAGATGTATTTTTAGAATGTAAAAGAAAATAGATAAAACACAGATATTTAACTGCAACGGACTACTTCATAAAAATATATAATATTTTTGTCTACTTGGATTGCTAGTCAAATTTCAAATCTGTATGTGACAAACCATGTAGCTCCTTGTTGACATTTTAGATTGGTATTTAACTACCTCAAAGTTCTTATTATCTCCTTTCAGCAGTTGGAGCGATAATTTTTTTTTTTTAAATCATTAAAAACATTTACACCCATGGATTCCACACCAGTACTGCAGCTTGTTGGTGTATTTGGCTCTTTGGATGTGAATAGCCTAACACTTCTTGTTGTGTCACTTTTGGCAAGGGAAAAGTTGACAAAAGTTGTTTATAGTGCAGTAAAAAATGTATAGTAAAGCAAAAAATGAAAATGGTCATGATGTAATGTAAGACAAAAGAAAGCATTCCTTAACTAAGAATGCGTGAGCCCCAAGCAGAAGCTCTACCACTAATTCCACTGACAATTTTTTAAATTATATTGCTGACACCTGTCTGTTCTACCCCTTAATTCCCAAAGACAGAACCCTTTGGGGGCTAAGGAATATATTTGACAGCTTACGTGTCTTCCAATTGATTTATTGGCTGAGATGAACAATCAACTTTTTGTATTCAGATGGAATAGGGCCAGAGGAGATGGTGGACATGATTCCAATGCCTAGCTGAATTGGTGGTTCTGTCAGCAATGAAAACAGGGGCACTGGCAATGGCAGTTGAGGTGGTAGAAACACTCTAACTCTGAGTCGGGAAAATCTAGAGGCAGAAATCAGAAAAGGCATCAGTCAAGGAGCTCTGGACATTTTCCACACTGAGGCACTAACAGCCAAGATAGGTGTTAGGGATAGGGTTAGTTTGGTGAAGAACCCGAGAGTGGACCCTCTGGGTCATGGCTCCAGAGCCCCCAAGGGCGAGCGGACCAGGTGAAGACCACCCCCTATACAGGGAGTGTTAGGAGCAGGCCCAAGGGAGATACTGTAGAACCACAACAGCCAGAGCCAAAGGGCGACTCAGGGCATGGCAGAGTGAGCACGAGAGAGCAGGACTGGAGGCAGTACTCTGGAACGGAAGGCACAGGGGGGTCAACAGAGCCAGAGAAACCAGGACTGGCAGGGGCTTTAAGCTGAAGGGAAAAAGGGACAAAAATAAGGAGGCATCTATAGGATGGTACTGGGGATGTGGACCCACCACGAGGGATACCGGAGTGGAGATGAACATGGCTGAGACACCGGGCAGACAGGCACAACAGACACAGGACTGAGGCAGGGCTGACACAGGGCGGACAGGCAAGGCAGAGGCATGAAGCAGACAGGCACGGCCGAGGTACAGAGCTGACAGGCATGGCTGAGGCACAGAGCTGACAGGCACGGCTGAGGCAGGGGACCTGAGGTGTGAGTCGGCGCTAAGCGCAAGGACGCTAGAGCTAACCCGCTGTGATAATAAGCCGTCTTACTTTTGCTGATGCCGTGCAGAAATACCCGGTGGGTGCTGCCATGTTGGGGGCAGAGGCACAGGGTCAGCGCTCCCAGGGACCCTTGCGGAAGAGAGAGATCAGGAGTGCATGCGCCGTCACCGACGCGCTGGGACCTGAAGAGAGCAGCAGCTGCAGGGATGCGCTGAGGAGCGGTGATGCGTCAGGGAGCGGGCACGTGGCGGTGAGTACTGGCGGTGTCTGTGACAGTACCCCCTCCCTTACCCTCCCTTTTTAAGGCTGGTGAGGAATCTCCTCATGATACAAGGAGCATTGATGTTCTCCCGGGGCTCCCAAGATCTCTCCTCAGGACCGAATCATTTCCAGTCAATTAGAAAGAAAGTCCTCCCTCTAACTGTCCTCATAGCCAATATATCCCTTATTTCAAAGGTATCATCAGAACTGCTTGGTTGGGGAAAACGATAAGGAGATGAATGGAAGCGATTAAACACTGCTGGTTTGAGGAGCCACAGGGTCAGTGCTCCCAGGGACCCTTGCGGAAGAGAGAGACCTGAAGAGAGACACGCCGGGACCTGAAGAGAGCAGCAGCCGCAGGGATGCGCTGAGGGGCGGTGACACGCCGGGGAGCGGGCACGTGCCGGTGTGTACCGGCGGTGTCCGTGACAATAGGGAGGATGATGAGGATGATGATTATGTTTATGTGGTGGATACCTGAAGACCAGATCAGGATGACAAGGAGATAATGTCTTCAGATGAAGAGGGTGGAAGAGTTGGTGATAAAATAGTTAACTTTTGGCCAAAAGATCCTCCAGGGGAATAACAGTTTCTTCTGTAGACAACTTGGGATCCTGTAATGATGTAACTGTTGTTAACTGAAAAAGGCTCAAGATTAACTGAAAGTTCTGGTCATGGTTGTGGCATATTCTTGGGGCTGTCATCCAGGGTATGGAAATTTTTCTCTACATTGTTGGTTGACAAATCTTTTCCAGTGTGCAGGCTCAGCAGTAGGAGACCAAATGATTTTAGGAGACTATGAATGACAGCTCTCCTTCAGCACAAGAGGTGATATAGGAACATAGTAACATAGTTAGCAAGGCTGAAAAAAGACATTTGTCCATCCAGTTCAGCCTATATTCCACCTGAATAAATCCTCAGATCTACATCCTTTTAAAGAACCTAATAACTGTAAGATATAATATTGTTACCCTTCAGGAAGACATCCAGGCCTCTCTTGAACCTTCAACTGAGTTCACTATCACCACCTCCTCAGGCAAGGAATTCCAGATTCTCACTGCCATAACAGTAAAGAATCCTCTTCTATGTTGGTGGAAAAACCTTCTCTCCTCAGGTGCAGAGAATGCCCCCTTGTGACCGTCACACTCCTTGGTATAAACAGATCCTCAGTGAGATATTTGTATTGTCCCCTTATATACTTATACATGGATCGCCACTCAGTCGTCTTTTTTCTAGACTTAAATAATCCTAATTTTGCTAATCTCACTGGGTATTGTAGTTCCCCCATCCCCTTTATTAATTTTGTTGCCCTCCTTTGCACTCGCTCTAGTTCCATTATATCCTATATATAGGCAAAACACACTGGCCAGGTATATGAACAGTGCTCAAGAAGTCCTCCTACCCCTTGTCTTTGCGCTCGATTTTTGGTAACCAGGTTGCATACTCATGTAATAATTGTTCGTTGTCATCATTATCATCATCATCATTAACCACAACTGCTGCTTGTCCTACTCCGATTACTGCTCCTCCCCTTTCTCCATCGCACCATCAGACATCAATGTCTGATTATGTGGGAAAGAAACAGGTACAAGATATGTATATATACATTGCACAGATATATATAGTTTATGATTCTGTAGTCCGGGTTCTTGGTATATATATATATATATATATATATATATATATACCTAATTGCATGTACGAGACACTTTATGTCCCATTCATGGCATGTTGCAGAATATTGTACAGATTCGCCATCCTGATGATAATTATTTTTGAAAATCCCTGCATCCTCCTTATGATATCTGGCACGATGTCTCCTGTTTAGTATTCTGAAGGGGTAATGCTTGACCAGTGATGAGCTTTATTCACGAGTTTGTTAACTGAAATAAGAAGTGACAGACTTACTAAAAGAACATTTCAATGCCAAAGGAAGATATTATTTCTTTTTCACATATTGCTTTGTGACTGATCATTGCAGACAGAGCACCTCCAGACAGAGCAATGATTCGTATTGATCCACGTCAGGTTAATTTGATCCATATACAATCCTTTATATACTGTAATGTATCTTTCTGTAAGGAATTAATAAAGTGCACAGGATGGCCATGTCACAATGAAAATGGGACAATACAATAATGGAATTCATCATGACTATAATGGAATCATGAAATATCTTATTTATGAATAGTAGACTGCATGGAAAGTATTTGGTATTTCCAAAATATTATACATAAAGTATTTACAACACATGCATAGAGTTATGAAACAGTGATTATGTATATAGTATAAGGGTTTAGAAATAAGCCCAAGGTTATATATGTTCACATAGGCGTTTTACCAGCCGATTGTGATGCCAAGTGCTTTTAATGGCAAGAATTGTGCAGTTTGCAGCTCTATTCTTGCTGTCAAAAATATTAGAAAACTAACAGACTATTACACGACAATGGGATCCATCAGAATTTCATGATAATAATATCTATAATTATAGCCTTTATGCCTTATCAATCACTGACTTTTTTTAGTCTAGATTTATATTCATTTAGTGCTTTCTAGTCTGCTTTTGTATAAAGTTTGTTTACAGCTAATTCACATTGTTTCAGTTTTGATACACTTACTGCAGTGTGCCAATTTACTGAACATTGCATGCTATAGGTCAGGGATCCCCAACACTCAGTAGATGTAGCTGAGAAGTGAAAAACAATGGAGATGGAGGAGAAACTATGAAAAGGCTGCAGTGGTGCTGTGGTGGCCTCATCGTCCACTTGTCTGGAAGCGTCACCCTTCTGGCCGTTGCCTCCTTCTTCTAGGTACTTTCGTGGTGCTTGTTCCTGCTCTACATATCACTGTTTCTGCTCAGCGCATCCTTGTTCCTGCTCTGGGCATCCTTGTTCCTTCTCTGCGCATCCCTGTTCCTACTCTGGCATCCTTTTTCCTTCTCTGCGCATCCTTGTTTTTGCTCTGCGCATCCTTGGCCCTGCTCTGCATACCCTTGTTCCTGCTCTGCGCATTCTTGTTCCTGCTCTGCGCATTCTTGTTCCTGCTCTGCGCATTCTTGTTCCTGATCTGCGCATCCTTGTTCCTGCTCTGCGCATCCATGTTCCTGCTCTGTGCATCCTTGTTCCTGCTCTGTGCATCCTTATTCCCGCTCAGCACATCCTTGTTCCTGCTCTGCGCATCCTTGTTCCTGCTCTGCGCATCCTTGTTCCTGCTCTGCGCATCCTTTTTTACTGCTCTGCGCATCCTTGTTCTTGCTCTGTGCATCCTTGTTCTTGTTCTGTGCATCCTTGTTCCTGCTTTGCACATCCTTGTTCCTGCTCTGCGCATCCTTGTTCCTGCTCTGCACATCCTTGTTCCTGCTCTGCGCATTGTTGATTCTGATCTGCGCATCCTTGTTCCTGCTCTGCGCATCCTTGCTCCTGCTCTGCGCATCCTTGTTAATGCTCTGAGCATCCTTGTTCCTGCTCTGAGCATCATTGTTCCTGCTCTGAGCATCATTGTTCCTGCTCTGAGCATCATTGTTCCTGATCTGCGCATCCTTGTTCCTGCTCTGTGCATCCATGTTCCTGCTCTGTGCATCCTTGTTCCTGCTCTGTGCATCCTTGTTCCCGCTCAGCACATCCTTGTTCCTGCTCTGTGCATCCTTGTTCCTGCTCTACGCATCCTTGTTCTTGCACTGTGCATCCTTGTTCCTGCTCTGCGCATCCTTGTTCCTCCTCTGCGCATCCTTGTTCCTCCTCTGCACATCCTTGTTCCTGCTCTGTGCATCCTTGCTCCTGCTCTGCGCATCCTTGTTAATGCTCTGAGCATCCTTGTTCCTGCTCTGAGCATCATTGTTCCTGCTCTGAGCATCATTGTTCCTTCTCTGAGCATCATTGGTCCTGATCTGCGCATCCTTGTTCCTGCTCTGTGCATCCGTGTTCCTGCTCTGTGCATCCTTGTTCCTGCTCTGTGCATCCTTGTTCCCGCTCAGCACATCCTTGTTCCTGCTCTGTGCATCCTTGTTCCTGCTCTACGCATCCTTGTTCTTGCTCTGTGCATCCTTGTTCCTGCTCTGCGCATCCTTGTTCCTCCTCTGCGCATCCTTGTTCCTCCTCTGCGCATCCTTGTTCCTGCTTTGCGCATCCTTGTTCCTGCTCTACGCATCCTTGTTCCTTTTCTGTGCATCCTTGTTCCTGCTCTGTGCATCCTTGTTCCTGCAATGTGCATCCTTGTTCCTGCTCTGTGCATCCTTGTTCCTGTTCTGTTTCCTGTCCTTGCTGCCATCTTCCCTCTTATTATAAATCATGCTCCATATAGGAATAATGTAATTGCATCAATCTAAATTTATGTGGATCTGGCCATACATTAAGAGACAAAAAACTTCTGCAATAGCTTTATTTTTTACATGGCGCAAGCTGTAAAATTGATCAGTTAAATTACTTAGTACCAATCTAATAGGTTTCACCAGTCAAAATTCAGCTGGTAAACCACCTGTTGTTTGCTTCTTTTTTCGATACAAGTCCACCATGTTGTTTTTGTGGTGCCATCCTAAGCTGCATGGTCGCCCTCTCACTCCCTATTGCCGCAAGAAAACTCAGCCTGTCAGTCATTCGTAAAATCAATTTCAGCTTTTTTGAGCTTGATGCAACTCAGCTGAACCACATCTGATGCAGAAACGCAACTATAGCTGTCATGCTTTTCCCTCATTTATTCCCATGTACGAGTCTACAGTAGATCACAATGTTAGTTCAAACATTAAAATCCATTCTCCTGACATCTGGACCGATCCACAAAAAAATGAAAACAATTGGCTCTGTTCCTCCATCAATTTCCATCGGAATGTTTGTGTACTCAGCCTATATCAATTTTAGTTGATCAGATCAATTAGTAGTGTCCATAGTGTCCATATTCATCTAGTCTGATCTTTATATTGTTAGAGGGTTTACAGTTTTTTCTACCCAGTCCATGTACAAGTTAGGGCTCTTGCACATAATTGTATTTTCAGCCCAAATGTAGTTGGGCCAATATTATTGAAGGGGCCGTGCTCATGTTGGAGCCAGTCCCAGAAATAAATCTCAGCATGATCGAGTTGGATCTGATTATTGGACTGCATCAAGTCATGCAAGTCAATGAATCCACGGAAAGTATTGGGCTGCATTTGGATAACATGTGAGCGCAGTCCGAATTCTACAGACTGACAGAATGGAGAAAATGGAGAATTTTTTTCCGTGTTCTCCTCATATGAGAAAACCATAGCACATTGTGATCGTAGTGTGATTAGAATAGTCATTCTGATTCTCTCTGATGAGAGAATATACGCTAGTGTGACCCTATCCTTGAACCTATTTGCAAAGAAAACCACTCAGAACTATGTAATATTAGCTTCTTACAATGTATACGCAAATTGTATGGTCACGACTGTTATGAATTGCCATTTACATGCACGTCTTTAGCCTCAAACAATGGAAGAGAATAAAATTAATTACAAAAACTTCATTTATAAAGAGATGCAACGTATTAATCTATCGTCTTCTCAGATCAACCCAAACTGAAACCATTACTATAGGAATAGTTGTAATTTAGTGGTTGCATGCTACGCGTGCGGTGCAAAATCCCCGATTCTGTAAGTGATGTGATCCCCGGTGAAGTCGTATCATCCGTACAGACGCAGAGCCGTAGCTCGGATTATAAAATACTGATTGTCTCAATCCTTTCCACAGCAATGGGCATATGGAGATGCTATTATCAGATTAAAGGGACTTTAAAGGCAACTGAAAGTGAGCAACAGGTTGACACTAATGTAAGGTAAAATCCCAAACTGATCTCTTCATACATCTCCCGCAGCAGTGTGTGGATTCTGTTATCACAGCTCAATGGGATACGAGCTGGTTTACAGAGCAATCTTGTCCAGATAGGAACACAAATATTGGAATTCATGGTTTGGTAGAGCTCTGTAGTTTAAAGCTTTATCTGCAGTCTGAATCTTAGTGTTTTTGGAGCAGTTACAGAGAATGTTACCAATCTAAAAGGCTTCATTGCATCAGCGTATAATTGATTGCAACTAGGCAAAAAATAGATACAAAAAAAATAAAACTGCAGTGCTGCAAAAGGCTTACAATAGATATCCAGAATTTTTTACCTTACTTTGTTTTTTCCTCTCACAAAAAACATATTAATATTAAAATTAAATTATATCTTAAATCAATTATTGTCAGGAACCACCTTAAAGGATCAAAAAAATATTCACTGATCCAAAGTAAAATCACTTTAACCCCTTCCCGACATTTGATGTACTATCCCGTCCATGTGCCCTGGGCCTTAATGCCCATGGATGGGATACTAAGCTATCGCGATCAGGTACGCTCACGGGGGAGCGCAGCTGATCGCGACCGGGTGTCAGCTGACTATCATAGCTGACACCCGGCACTATGTGCCTTAAGTGGTCATGGACTGCTCCCAGCACATTAACCCCCAGCACACTGTGATCAAACATGGTCGCAGTGTTCCGGGGGCACAGGGAAGCATCACACAGGGAGGCGGCTCCCTGTGAGGTTCCCTGAGACCCTCAGAACAACACGATGTGCTCGCGTTGTTCTGAGGGCCTCCTCCTTGCAGGCCCCCTGATCCAAGATGGCCACGGGTGCCTTCTGGGTCCTGCAGGAAGGTGGCTTCTCAGTGCCTGCTGAGAGCAGGCGCTGAGAAGCCTCCTCCACTGCCTGTCAGATCGCTGATCTGACACAGTGCAGTGCAAAGTGTGTCAGATCAGTGATTTGACTTTACACAGTAAAGTCCCACACTGGGACAAAGTAATAAAGTAAAAAAAAAATCATGTGTAAAAATAATTTTTAAAATATTCCTAAAGAAAAAAAATATTCACTAATAAATTCTTTTTTTGTAAATAAAAAAACCACAATGAAAGTACACATATTTAGTATTGCCGCGTCCGTAACGACCTGCCCTATAACACCATCCCACTAGTTAATCCCTTTAGTGAACCGCTTAAAAAAAAAACAAGGCAAAAAACAATACTTTATCATCATACCACCAAGCAAAAAGTGATATAACACGCGATCAAAAAGATTGATATAAATAAACATAGTACCGCTGAAAATGTGATCTTGTCCTGCAAAAAGCGAGCTGCCATTCAGCTTCATCAGCAAAAACTGTAAAAAGTTATAGCTCGCAGAATAAAGCGATGCAAAAATAATTATTTTTTATATAAAATTGTTTTTATTGTATAAAAGCGCCAAAACATAAAAAAAATATATAAATGAGGTACTAACCCAAGCAATAAAACTGCTTTATCAATTTTACCACACGCGGAACGGTATAAACATTCCCCCAAAAGAAATTCCTGAATTGCTGGTTTTTGTTCATTCTGCATCCCAAAAATCGGAATAAAAAGCGATCAAAAAATGTCATGTGCCTAAAATGTTACCAATAAAAACATTAACTCTTCCCGCAAAAAATAAGACCTCACATGACTATGTGGGTCAAAATATGGAAAAATTATAGCTCTCAAAATGTGGTGATGCAAATACTATTTTTTTGCAATAAAAAGCGTCTTTTAGCATGTGACAGCTGCCAAACATAAAAACCCACTATAAATAGTAAATCAAACCCCCCGTTATGACCCCCTTAGTTAGGGAAAGATACTAAAATTAAAAAAAGTATTTATTTCCATTTTCCCATTAGGGTTAGGGTTAAGGTTAGGGTTAGGGCTAGGGTTAGGGTTAGGGCTAGGGTTAGGGTTGGGTTTAGAATTAGGGGTGTGTTGGGATTAGGGTTGCAGTTAGAATTGGGCAGTTTCCACTGTTCAGGCACATCAGGGGCTCTTCAAACGTGACATGGCATCTGATCTCAATTCCAGACAATTCTGCATTGAAAAAGTCAAACAGTGCTCCTTCCATTCCAAGCTCTGCCATGCGCCCAAACAGTGGTTTACCCCGACATATGGAGTATCAGCCTACTCAGGACAAATTGTATAACAACTTTTGGAGGTCAATTTCTCATGTTACCCTTGGGAAAATAAAAAATTGGGGGCAAAAAGTTCATTTTTGTGGAAAAAAATATGATTTTTTCATTTTTATGACTCTACGTTATAAACTTCTGTGAAGCACTTGGGGGTTCAAAGTGCTTACCACACATCTAGATAAGTTCCTTGAGGGGTCTAGTTTCCAAAATGGGGTCACTTGTTGGGGTTTCCACTGTTTAGGCACATCAGGGGCTCTCCAAACGCGACTTGACACATTGCAGACCATTCCATCAAAGTCTGCATTCCAAAACATCACTACTTCTCTTCTGAGCCCTGACGTGTGCCCTTACAGTAGTTTACAACTTTTGATGTCCAATTTCTCCTGTTATCCGTGGGAAAATAAAAGAATTGGGGACTAAAAGATCATGTTTGTGGAAACAATATGATTTTTTTATTTTCACGCTCAGGCCTAATAATAAACTTCCATGGCGTCCATATCTCAATTCCAGCCAATTTTGCGCTGAAAAAGTCAAGCGGCGCTCTTTCCCTTCCGAGCTTTAACATGCACCCAAGCAGTGGTTTACTCCCACATATGGGGTATCAGCCTACTCAGGACAAAATGCACAATAACTTTTGTGGTCCTGTTTCCCTTGGTAATATAAAAATTGGGGGTGAAAAGATCATTTTTGTGGAAAAAATATGATTTTTTTTTATTTTACGGCTGTACGTTATAAACGTCTGTGAAGCCCTTGGGGGTTCAAAGTTCTCACCACACATCTAGATAAGTTCCTTGGGTGGTCTAGTTTCCAAAATGGTGTCATTTGTGGGGGTTTCCACTATTTAGGCACATCAGGGGCTCTCCAGTCGTGACAAGGCGTCCAGCCAATTCTGCACTGAAAAAGTCAAACTGCGCTCATTTCCTTCCGAGCTCTGCCATGCGTACAAACTGTGGTTTACCCCCACATATGGGGTATCAGCATTCACAGGACAAATTGCACAATAACTTTTGGGTCCTGTTTCCCTTGGGAAAATAAAAATTGGAGGTGAAAAGATCATTTTTTTGGAAAAAATATGTTTTTTTAATTTTACGACTGTACGTTATAAACTTCTGTGAAACCATTGGGGGTTCAAAGTTCTCACCACACATTAGGATAAGTTCCTTGGGGGGTATTGTTTCCAAAATGGGGTTACTTGTGGGGGGTTTCTACTGTTTAGGCACACCAGGGGCTCTCCAAACGTGACACGGCATCCGATCTCAATTCCAACCAATTTTGCGTTGAAAAAGTCAAATGGCGCTCAATCCCTTCCGAGCTCTGCCATGCGCCGAAACAGTGGTTCCCCCCACATATCAGGCATCAGTGTACTCAGGACAAATTGCACAATAACTTTTCCAGTCCAAATTCTCCTGTTACCCTTGGTAAAATAAAAAATATTGGACCCGAGGTAATTTTTTTGTGAAAAAAGCTTAAATGTTCATTTTTTTAAACATTCCAAAAATTACACCTGAAGGATAATAAACTTCTTGAATGTGGTTTTGAGCACCTTGAGGGGTGCAGTTTTTAGAATGGTGTCACTTTTGGGTATTTTCTATCATATAGACCACTGTAAGTGACTTCAACTGTGATGTGGTCCCTAAAAAAAAGGTGTTGTAAAAATGAGAACTCCCTGGTCAATTTTTAACCCTTATAACTTCCTAACAAAAAAAATTTTGGTTCCAAAATTGTGCTTATGTAAATTAAACATGTGGGAAATGTTACTTATTAAGTATTATGTATGCCATAGCTCTGTGATTTAAGGGCATGAAAATTCAATGTTGGAAAATTGCGAAATTTTCAAAATTTTTCCCAAATTTCTGTTTTTTTCACAAGTAAACGCAAGTTATATCAAAGAAATTTTACCACTAACATGAAGTTCAATATGTCACGAGATAACAGCTCCAGAATCCCCAGGATCCATGGAAGCGTTCCAGAGTTATTACCTCATAAAGGGACAGTGGTCAGAATTGTATAAATTGGCCCGGTCATTAACATGCAAACTATCCTTGAGGGTAAAGGGGTTAAGGGCTCATTCAGATGAACTTTTTAATTGTCTTTGTGCAAAAAATGGGTAGATGATAGACAGCAAAAGGACCAATGCAAGACAATCTGGTAGTTCAGTTGAACAACTTTACATGCAAACCAATGGTCTACATGTAAAAAAATGGCAGCATGCACTTTTTTGATCCATATTCCAGACCAGACTTACCCATTTTGAGCCAAAAAAAGCACAAAAAAACATATTAAGATAGGAAACGATATTTGGCCTTTTAGATTTTTTAAATTGTTCATGTAAAAGCCAAAGGCCATACACATGTAGAAAAACAGGGATTTAAGGTTTCCACATGGATGTAAAAAATGAACATACACATGCAACACAGGGAAACATTGTAGACTCCACATCCTGTATGCTATCTGCTATCTAGCATTTTTCCCAAGACTCCTTTAAAGTATATGAAAAATATCAAGATAAATGTAATTACAAAATGACATTATAAAAATTCCCCAAAAGGCCCCAAAAATGTGTGCAACATTAAAAAATGACATTTTAATCTACCATAAAATAAGGATGTGGTTGAGCGCTAATGGTGACATTAAGATGATTTATTCTAAATAGCATTGTTAAGAAACAAGTCTGAAACTCATACATTATATCGAGGAGCAAAAATAATGTTTCACCTTCATTGAACTTCTGGAGAAATGTTTGCAGTGCTATTCTCGATCTGTGCCATCCTTTCTAAACATGTGAATGGTAATGCTGGTTCTTGTAAGAAAGAGCTACGAGAGACCACTCAGTGCAGTTCTAGAGACAATGGCAAATACTTGCCAAGATAAGCAGACACATGTTACCATGTCAACAACTACACTAGGCCGAAATTCAGGCTTGTGCAGATGGGGACTTCAATACTGCTGTAATCTCTTTTTTCTGAACCCACAGTCCTGATGAATGGTCGCAGGACTTACAGTCCAGTCTGTGCCCGATATAGACAAAAATTTCACAAAATGAGTTAAGCCATTGCGGTTATTATTTATAAATGACTTCTATACAAGTATAAGGAGCAGAGAATCATCAGTTATGGCCTAATACAGTGTTAGCATGACTATTCTTTTTAGTTTAGATTCATTTGGGCAGGTCGGAGCTGATGCCAGTAAAACAATACATAATTCATCTTTTCTTCCGAAGAACTCTGCAGTAATGGGACGCCTGGTCACTCGCTGTAATGTCGTAATAAATAATAAGGGCAGCAGTGCTTGGTGGGCAGAATAATAAAACAGATATGAAGACACTTCTCCCATGAATGCAGCAGCGTTGCGACAGGGATTTTCAAATCCCCATCGAAACAGTTTATATAATAACCAACAGCATCCCAACAAATGATTTCGGAAAAAAAAGTCAAACCAGAAGGTTCCGATGACAACGAAGGAAATCAGTACACTGATGCCTCTGATCTTTGCAGGGCCCCCAGACCAGATTTTCTGCAATATGCTTGGGCCTCTCTTGTGACTTCTGATTGGCCGATAATGATAGGTTTTATATAATTAACTTCACTCACTGATAATGAGGGTTCTACGTCTGGAGATTATAACAAAGAAAACAACAGGACACATTTATGCTGAAATAACCACAACATTGCTAAGTGATGCAACAATTAACATCAAGGCCTAATTAAGAAATTATGCTTCTCTAGAATGTGATTTCCACAGTACTAAAGTAGAGTGCATAGACAATGCATCATACATCAGAGAAAGAGCTTAAAGGGGTTGTCCACTATTCGGAAAACTCCTCAAATACTTTACTCATCCATGTTAAATAAAAACAGCCTATACTCACCTTAGGTGTTGGCGTCATTCCAGCAGAATTGGCATCTGTTCTCCGTGAGCTAGCATGATTTTGTTATACCACTTGAGCCCTGTAGTTAGGAAATGCTTCACTCTCACTGTCTTTGAAGGCAACTGACAATCTGAGGTAGCCAGAGCTTTTACTTCTTCTGGATTTCAATTTAGTTCATAATGAAGTGAAAGTGAAGCAGTATATTAGTAGCCACTGATTGGCTGCAGGGCTCACATGACATAACAGCGTCAGTCAAGCCCATGAGATCTGGTGATGAAGTCTCCAGAACGGCAGAGGAACTGGAGGTGATTATAAGCCATTATTATTTTACATGGTGAAATACAGTATTTGAGAATGGGTTTGTCTGAGTAGTGGACAAGTGCTAAAAATGCCTGATCATTGAAGCTGTCACTGATGTGACTTCCAGTGATCACTAGAACAGGAGTCTTGATTCTCCATTTCGCCAAGATGTGGTTGAGATTGAATTAAGTGCATCGCAAATGTGATCTGCTTCTTGAAGAATTGGCATATACATGTTTGGCGAAACTGCCCTATGCAGTTCCAATGCAGAAAGAAGAAATAAGAGAAAAACAATACCCCGGTTCAATTGTTTTGTGGGATACCCAGTAGTGGATCATCCATTGATCAGACATTTTTAATATCTATCCTGTGGATACATTAAATTTGTCTTTCATGGAAAAATCCACTTTTCCTGTTTCAGACTTAGCCTATTCCTTGACTCTTCTACTGACTTACAATTTTGTCCCCTGTCTACCTTTTGTTTCTGATCTGTCTACCTTATCATTCATAGTAGAGAAATGTGGCAAGGTTCACTATAAAGAATATTCTGTTGGCAAAGGACACCTGGGTCCAGGGGAAGTCCTTGGATTATAGGCTGCACTTTTATACCATTCAGTGAACCTTGCCAACAGCGACTATATGAATAAGATCCTGTGAGGGTCAAAACGTTATGTTCTTGTCGCCGCACCATTTTCTCTATCCGTGCACCTGAATTGTGTTTTTGCTGCATCTATACAATAAAATTTTCACAAGCATCTATCAAGAGTGTGCGGTGATTGAACATTTCTCTACTATGGGGATTTCCATCCCACTTCACCAGCACCTCGAAACTCTCCAGACAAGAGTGCTCTACACACAACCTCTCTACCTTATCATTCATACCAGCCTGCTCCACTAGCCTGCAGCTACTCCAAGGATTCAACCCAATGTTCATGTGAAAACCACATCCATGAACAGGGATTAATGGGTAAAGGCCAAAAATCCTTTAAGGAAGGGCTCATATTCAACCAACTGTGCATTTTATGCAGCCATGTATACAAATATACCTTTACATAGAATCCTGTAACCAGTTTAGATGGTTGATGGGCAAATCAGACAATACACCGTAGTTGACACTGGTGACACTCCAATAGCAATGCTTTTTTACTGAATTACTATATACAGGTTTAATATATGTCCCTGCATAGAAGAGTGTTAAAGTCTTATTCAATCCCTATACCAGGCTCTTTCATTAGAGTAAGTCTTTGAATACAAAATAATCCTAAAGTAAGATACTGTATTTCATGGTCATTCCTTAGAAAATAATTTTCCGCAGTCCTTTTGGTTTACAAAGGCTGGTGCCGGTAGCTCCCTGTATATAAATGTGATGTCAGATAGTTAAGATACAACAATACCGTGCACATTTTGCTTCTTAAAATGACTTGTCAAAAAGACCTGACTGAAAGCTATTGAACTTCCCAGACTCTTTGTTATTAGAGAGGCTTTGGGGCATACATAGGGACTGAAATCAATAAGTACACAGTGTGTGATGAACTACTTTGAAATCATGAATTCCTGGTGGATCTCCTTTTAACCTATTAAATTCTGTTGAATTCCTTCAGTAGAGACTGGGGTCTTAAAATGACTTGTCAAAAAACAGCTTCTAACTGAAAGCTATGAAACCACATAGCTCTTTTGTTATTAGATAGGCTTTCAGGGCATATATTGTGAGTTAGATCAATAAATACCTAGTCTGATATGAATTAGTTAGAAGACTGAATCCTGAAAGATTTTTTTTAACCTATTGCATTCAAGAGTCAAGGCTGCCTCCGTATCAGTGCAAGGTCAAATTTGTCATGTCAAATAATCTATCTTAAAAAAAAGAGGAAAACTGGAGGCAGTGGAAGAAATGTGGATTATATTAACCCATCTAGGTGCAACACTTTAAATTTCCAACTAAAGGCTTTTTCAAATGGAGACAAGGCAGAAAATTTGAATTACATGAAATAAACTAGGTACAAATCAAATCAGCCAGGATGGGGTTAAAGAAGCTTTTATGCTCTTATGTGTTGCAGTCATCATATTATGCAGCACTGGATATTTACACTTGATCATTTTGCCTTTCTACCCAGCTAACATTTCTCTTTTTTCATTTTACTGATCTTTTTTTCCTGCATGAGTCATCCCCTTCTTAAACTCCTGAACCGGCTGCTTCACTCCTTTCCTTGCTAGTGATGACTCACGCAGAAAAAATTGACCTCCTGTTTCTACATAGAACTTAGAAGGATTCAGCTAGTCTGTTTTTAATCACATGTCATAAAGAAAAGAGAAGAATTAAATGGGTAGAAGGCCAAAATGAGCAATTGCAGTGTTATATGCTATGATAACTGCAACATATTAAGAGGATAAAAATTGTGATGAGAGTGCTCCTTTAAAAATCTCTTGTAATCACTTCAACTCAGACCTCCCAAGAAAAGTCTCTGTCACTGCTCAGTCCTTTGATCGTCTCCTTTTATTCATTATTCCACTTCCATGCGCTTTGGGGTCTTCTTTCTAAACCCCACGCTATCACAATGGGTGCGATGCATATCATTGACAGTAATGATGTTTAAAATGGTCATGTGCCCACAATATTGCTGGATTCAAGTGAATAAAATTCCCCAAAATATGTGGGGGTGAGAATTTGTAGCAAATGTGATTAATTGCAAAAGGATTCATCCATTACCGGCTGCTACTCAACTTCATTATAGTGCATTGGTTGTTGTAATACCGAACACAAACTGTGAACAGGGGAGGCAGTGTTTATGGAAGAAAGCAGCAGTGAATTTATCATCCTGTTATAATAATATAAATGTTCCTTTAATTTAATACTTATTGGCTTATAGGAAGTATGTCACAATGTTCTTTTAATACCTTCATACTGAAACTGTGCGGCACAGCCACTCTAATACAGAGTAATGGACTGGCTGTGCCGCACAGAATGCATAGGCCTGCTATAATTACAACATACCACTACTGCTACATTCCTTTTTTTAGGTGATTGCTACATCTGTACTTGTGTTGTATACTATGCTTATTTGCTTTTAGACTTTATATTTATTTTAATGTATTAATTGTATTTCTAGTACACTGATACATTTATCAGGGAGTGAGCTTGATTTTTATTTTTTGGAAATGCATTTAGTTTTCTAACTAAACCAAGGAGAAATTGCACAGAATATTTGTATAGAGCACAGCGAATATCAGAGTAAGACATGAGCGATTCTGAACTGCAGAGTTCGAGGTTCGTGCCGGACACTTAGAGTCCGATGCCGAACTCCGACCACAGACTTCTCCGGGAACTCTGTTTTAGTGTTTGGAGAGATAAATAAATTCTGTGAGGCTACTCTGTGTCCTATAGCACCCATCTAGTCCTTAATACTACCATTTTACAGTGCCAAAAGTCAGGTCTGCATTGACTTCTATGGGGTTCGTGATCAAGTTCCAGTAGAGTACCTGAACTGAAATTTGATTTGGGCTAAAGTTCGGTCGAATCCAAACATCCTCAGGTCTGCTCAGCGCTAATCAGAGTATGAATGTATAAAGATTATTGAAAAACACTAACATGGACTTAAAAAGGATCAAAAATGTGCAAACACCAAAGGTGGGGGGTATAAATAAAATAATCCAAAGGAGAAGCCCCATACAAACCACATACAAAACGTGATGAACAATCATAGACAGAAATGCAGCTAAGTACAATAATCACATGAAAATGTGAATATTGAGTTTATGTTGGAGGCAAATGGATACATAAAATGGAAATAAACAAGACCAATATAAGCAAATACGGCATAAGATGAGGCACGCAGGGAAGACCTACCACCATAGGAGATAGCAAAATAGCTGCACAAAATGAGTGACTTAATAATCTGCTTCTATTTTCTGTAACTCGTGTATAATCCAATGTCTTAACTTCCGCTTCATCAATGTAAATGTGCTGGTAGGGTGTCACGATGTATCTCCCGCTATATTACTGTCAGATTTCTACTTAAGGCCTCTTTCACACATCAGGTTTTCGGCGTCAGGCGCGATCCGGCGCTTTTGACTAAAACCGGATCCGGCGAAATGCAATGCCGGATCCGGTTTCCCCCCCATTGACTTGCATTAGAGCCGGATCGAGCCGGATGGCCATGCGTTTCATCCGATTTTCGCCGGATCCGGCAATGTGACGCGATCCGGCGTCTGGAAAAAACGGAGACTGTTACGTTTTTTGTCTCCGGCGAAAAAGCCGGACACGCCGGATTCGGCGTGTCCGGCTTTTTCATACAATGAAAGCCTATGAGCGCCGCAATGCGCCTGATCCGGCGACAGCCGGATCCGGCGGCCGGATCCGGTTTCTTTGGTCTGAGCATGCTCAGTAGCTCTGCCCACAGGAGATATATAAAAGCAAGACAATGGGACCCTCAGCCACACCCAACATGCCACCCAAGCCAAGAACCAGGAGCAGGAGAAGGCAGCAGACATCTGCAGCAGCAGCACCATCAGCACCACCCCAAATGGAGCAGCATGCTGAACAACGGGAGGGGAGTCCAGCAGCAGATGAGAGACGGTAATTATCAAATCCCCCATTCCTCCAAACTAGGGCTATGGAATATCAAGATATTCATTGGCCCTTTGTTTCTCTTTATTCAACAGCCGCCCAATAGATGCAGCAGCAGCAGCAGCAATGGCAGCAGCAGAAACACCACCCACAGCCATGGAGTCTGGCCATGAGGAAGACAGCACATCTTCTGGGAGCCCTCCCTCGCATCGTCAGCGTTTGACGGTAAGTTTTTATTTCCAAAATCCATCATCTCTGTAATATATGTGTTATTCATTGCCTTTTATTTCAAAACAGGAATCACAAGATGAAGAGGAGCTCCCAGAAGAAGAAGGAAGGGGTGGACAGACACTTGGAGTGGGCTCACAATTGGTAAGTTTTTTGCATCAAACGCAGAAACACAACATCACACTACACACAACACATAGAAAACAATGTTCTGCAGACCACACACAGCAAACAAATGCCTACATCCAAAGACATAACATTTTTTGTTTTCTTCTCTAGTCTTCCCAATCTGGTGCTCGGCCAAGAGGTCCTCTCAGTGCCTCCCAGGGTCGTCGGCGACAGCAACGCGGCGGTCACCAGCGTGTAAGTATATATATTTTTGCTTTGTTTTTTTGCACTTTTTATTTCATTTCTTTTGTGGAGGCTAATTATGTTATTTTTGTCTTTTTCTTTAACAGCCTTCACAGCGTGCTCCCGACTCTGACGGTGAGGATGGAGGGATTGATGTGGACCGCCTCATCGATCTAGTCAGAGAAAGGGAGCCGCTCTGGAATATGGCTGACCGCCGCCACGCTGACCTGATTGTTACCCGACGACTCTGGGAGGAAATCTGTTCGCTCCTTGTGGACCGCTGGGAGGACCTCGAAGCTCGGGCCCAGATTAAAGAGCGTAAGTATATACAGTACCGGTTGCTTGATTTAAACCAGTGTTTCCCGAACTCCAGTCCTCGTGGTCCCCACGGATCATGTGTTCAGGATTTCTATTTACTTTGGAAATCCTGAAAACATGACCCCTGGGGACCATGAGGACTGGAGTTTGGGAAACACTGATGTTGTATACTAACCACTTTGTCCTTTCTCGTTTCAGGGGAGAGAATTGTGAAGCGGTGGCGGTCTGTGAGGGATCGTTTCAAGAAGGAGTTCAATAAAGAGATGCGTGCCCCGAGTGGATCTGGAGGACGCAGGAGCAAGTACAAGTACGCACGAGCCCTGTCGTTCCTCCGGGAGACAATGCTCACCAGAAGGTAAATATTACACACCACATGTGACAAAAAAATGTTTAGATGTAACTTTTTTTTTTCAGCCAGGGCCATACCATGTCACTATTTTAATTGTTTTTTTTTTCTCTTTATTCCACAGCACAGTGAGCAGCACTCGGGAGCCTGCACGATTGGACCCTTCTGAGGCGATCCCTGAGGAGACCGGCACCGAGGGACACTTCGACCGCCCCGGTACATCTGCACCTTCCCAGCCTTCCCACACATTCGACCCATCTGTCCCATCCACCAGCACAGGAGCATCGTGGCCGCATACATTACATGAAGCTGCTGGTGAGGAGATCGCTTTCCCTTTACCCCACCCTTCTGCCCCTGCCACCTCTAGTACACCTGCGGGTACTGGGCGGCAGCGGCAGAGGGGTCAGGAAAAGACTTATGCGCCAGAGTTCTTGCATCTGAATGCATCTTTCCAGAACTGTCTAAAAGTCTTGTCAGAGCAAATCTCCGCAGGCTATCAGCAGATCAACTCCAGCATTCTGGAGGTGAAGACACTTCTGCAAACCATGCATTCAGAAGCAAGATCTTCGCCAAACCACACCTTTTTCAGGTCTGTTGTGGAGAGCATGGAAATGCTCTCTCCTGCCCAGCAGATGCATGTAATGCATTCATGCCACGCTGCTCTCCAGCAAGTTACCTCCCAACCTCCTCCTCCCACCACAGTAGTTCCTCCACCTGCACCCCCTCCAGCCACTTTCCATCCTCCCCCTCCTATTACATCTACACCCCCTCCAGCCACTTTCCATCCTCCCCCTCCTATTACATCTACACCCCCTCCAGCCACTTTCCATCCTCCCCAACCTATTACATACCATCCACCTCCCCAGCACCAGCAACCTCCCCAGCACCAGCAACCTCCCCAGCACCAGCAACCTCCCCAGCACCAGCAACCTCCCCAGTACCAGCAACCTCCCCAGTAGCAGCAACCTCCCCAGTACCTGCAAACTCCCCAGTACCAGCAACCTCCCCAGTACCAGACATCTCCCCACTTCCAGCAACCTGCCCCGTACCAGACATCTCCCCACTTCCAGCAACCTGCCCCGTACCAGACATCTCCCCACTTCCAGCAACCTGCCCCGTACCAGACATCTCCCCACTTCCAGCAACCTGCCCCGTACCAAACTCCTTCCCCATACAACTTGCCATCAACATCATCTGCTCCTACAGTCCCTGCCCAACCCTCCACTCCACCACCCACCACCTCTTCTGCTTCCCACATGTCCACCCATTCTGTAGTTTTTTCCACACCTTCACCTCTAACTGTTCCTTCCCCACCACGATCCCAGTCCTCTCTCCACACTCCCAGTGTCGAAGTGTCCCGCAGCCACTCCAGCAGTATTTCCACCACACACTACACAGATTTATAATGTGTGTATTTAAATAAAAATGACCAGTTTTATGGTTTCAAAGCTTTATTAAACAAGTTTATTAAAATTTTAAAAAAGTTTACTAAAAAAAACATTTTTCAATAAAAGTTAAATTATTTTACACTGGTTGTCTGTCATTTCTTTCTGCGGCGAAAAAGGTTAAATACAGGGTATTTAAAAGGTGAAATGGTATTCAAAACTAGGTATATAACTGTGGGTAAATTTTAGCTTTTTGCCACAGTTGTGTTCCTGGTTGTGTTTGAAGCAAAGTATTTCACCTAAAAAGTTGTGTTTATTGTTGGTGATTTCCTAACAATGTACACAACTTTTGTTAAAAGGTGAAAAACTTTGCATAAAACACAACCAGGTACACACCTGTGGCCTAAAGCTAAAAATAGAGACCATGACAAGATAGCCAACTTTGGTTGGCAAAGGTATATACTGTTGGTACAGAAGGTACACAAGTTTGGTTAGGGCACAAATCTTTCACACTCTGTCATCCTGCCAGTGTACTCTGCCTTGAGGTGACATAAAGTATAGTGCAAAATTGTCCCTCATTACTGAAACCGTCACAGAACTTCTAGTGGTAATGTCATGGTAATCTTGCAAGGTGGTTTCTTCAGAGGTGTCCTCAATGGAAATGGGTTCCTTGCAGATAACAAAATTGTGGAGTACCACGCACGCTTTGATCACCTCGTCCACAGTTTCTGTCTTGAGGTTGATCGCAGTCAATAGGACCCGCCATTTGGCTGTCAGAATACCAAAGGTACATTCAACCATTCTTCTTGCTCTTGTGAGGCGGTAATTAAAAATGCGTTTTGGTCTTGTCAATCCTCTGCTAGAGTACGGTTTCAAAAGGTGTTCTGACAGCTGGAAGGCTTCATCCCCTACACAGACAAATGGCATAGGTGGACCAGATGTTTGCGGCAGCGGTCTAGGTGGTGGGAACTGGAAGGTGTTTCCATACAGTTTACGCCCCATGGCAGACAGTTTGAAAACTTGAGAGTCATTGGAGCGGCCATAGGCCCCAATATCAACCGCAATAAATTTGTATTCCGCGTCAGCGATGGCCATGAGGACAATTGAAAAATATTTCTTGTAATTGAAATATTCCGATCCCGATCCAGCTGGCTTTACAATGCGGATATGTTTCCCGTCCACAGCGCCCAAGCAGTTGGGAAACTGACATATCTGTTGAAACTTGTCAGCAATTTCAATCCACCTCTCTGTTGTGGGCTCTGGTAAAAACTCTTCAGCTAAGGAGTCCCACAGTGCACGGCATGTGTACTTCACAATTCCAGATATGGTGGAAATCCCGAGTCTGTACTGGAAACGCAGTGACGAAAGGGATTCTCCAGTTGCAAGAAATCTGTGGGGAATTAAAAAAACAATAAATTAGTTTTAAATCACAGCATTACATACCAAAACTGAGCTATAACACTTGGAGATACAAACTACCACCAACAAGATTGCAGTGAAAGTGTGCTCTGATGCGATCACATCCAATAAATGTGGCTTACCTTAAAGTCACCATCAGACGCTCTGCGGGTGAAACAGAGAAGTGGCAATAGGTGTCCGCTTTTCTTATGAGGTGTGCAATGCGCTCCACCAAGTAATCAAAATTCTCCATTTTCATCCTAACATATCCAAACAATTTATCCGGGTTTCGTCGAAGGTCCATGCAGAGTGTAGAATAGACCCCACGCGTCATTCTCTTGGCTGTGATGGGGTGGATCCACAAACGTTGTCTACGATGCCTGATGCGCTGCTGCTGTCTCGCTCTCTCCTTCTCCAGAACAATCACCCTCAAGCGATTCGCCTCCGCTATAAAATCCGCCAAATTCTTCAAAATATTTCCAATGACAACATCCATCTTCGCCAGTAACTTGCTCTTCTCTCCAACCTGCACTTTCTCCTCTACAACCTGTCAAAGAAGGGCTGTAGGAACATGCTATATATAGTTTTCCAGTAGCCAATCCCGTTCGGAAGGCCACAAGGGTCAATTTTAAAAACCGGATCCGGCGTAATCCGTCGAAAAACGGATAGAAAAACGGATGAACCGGATGAGACGGATCCGGTTTTGTCTGTCAAGAAAAAGACGGATCTGGCAGAAAACCGGATCCGTCACATCCGGTTTTACAAAACATTTGCCGGATCCGGCGTTCCGGCACGACGCCGGATCGCACCTGACGCCGAAAACCTGATGTGTGAAAGTAGCCTAAGGGATAGAGCAATCAGTCTTTATTTTCCTTCACACATGAAATACATTCCTGACAAGAATTCAGCTGGTTCCTATGTGGGATTGTCCCTTGCAAAGAGATAAGCTGTTTCACTGTACAGAATATTGTTGACGAGTCAGAAACAGAGCAGGGGATCAATTATCATGGTCTCATGGGAGATGCAAGTGCTTTGAATTGCAGCTATTCTATCAACTGAGACAACGTATGACCACAGCAATCAGCACTATTTTACCGTCCAAATAATTTAGTAGTCTCTGGCGAAAAAACAGTAATGTGCTGTGTTAAAACTGCAATCCGAAGGAATAAGGAGGGAACACTCCGCTGCTTTTCTATATTTTCAGATCTTAATCTTATAAAAACCCATACTGAGTTTAGAAGAAGCTATTAAAAGACTCCTTAAATGAGAATTCTTAAGGCCCTTTTACATTTAGCGATGCACCAGCGATCCGACCAGCCATCTGACCCGGTCAGGATCACTGGTGTATCGCTAAATGATTGCTAGTGTGCTGTCACACAGGCAGACCTCACAGCGATGCAGCAGCGATGCAGCACACGATACTCACCTTTCACACACAGCGATCCTGGTGTCCTCCCGCCCGCCTCCACACGTCGCTCATCGTCACAGCAGGAAGCTGACGACGAGAAATGGAGCCGGACATTCTCGCACGATCAGCGATGGACAGCGGGGGAGCCGGTTGGAGGTAAGTATCACACATAGCGATATCGCTAGCGATATCGCTATAACGTCACAAAATCGGTGACGTTATAGCGATATCGCTATGTGTAAAACCCCCTTTAGTCCCTTCTCTCCTTTCTACCTTGACTTCGTGCTAATTAAACCAACTGGCCACTACTGTAGTCCAAGGGGACCTTAAAAAGCATCACAAATGGGTGAGATTGGAGATTATTCATAGCCCAGCCGTCCATGAATGTTAAATAAAATGTCTTTCTATATTGCTGACATGATTCCCATTAGCTAGCTCTTTCTATTCAGTTCATTTAGATGTTGATAAAATTGAGCTAAAGGGAATTTTTGCGTTGACCGGCAATACTCAAAATATAGGCGTAACTGGAGTTGGTTCATAGATGGAGTTGCATCAGGGGCCCGCCGGGTCCTTGATGGGGAGGAATCACTTTGTTTTCTAGTAAACAAATACTATTAAAAACTTGGGGCTTTGTTGGAAATTTTGCATTGGGGACATCTTTGTGTCTCAATGAATGTGTTCATAAAAATGTTCATTCTGACCATTGCACAGTGAAAACATGTCAGGCGATCAAACAATGAAGGATGATATGATTGCTTGTCGCTGACCGTGTCTTTTATGACGACATAAAAATCATCATTTGTTGGCAGCCTATTGTATTTACAGGGATGTGCTGCCGACAATAATGAAGGCTGAATGAAGTTGCGAAACATAATTAATTGTCCAAATAATTATTCATACACAAAACTTATAATTAGGCAAGTAAGCAACAATCGATTTGCTAAAAAATCACAGCTTTCAAAGGCAATTATCTGCCTTGAAAAGTGACAGAACACACTTATGCTAGCTCTACCCAACATGACACCAAATGGCCACACAATTTGGTTTCAAAATATTGCACCCGTTAGATATCACAGTGGGCATTGTTTCGGATACATGTAGCATGACGCAGCATGTGCTATTTCTCTAAAGATCCACTTACGCTACATTTTGAGCAGCATTAAATGCATGTTTGCCAGTCAGCAGTCATTTAATAGCATGTTCAGACAGGCAGACCGTTCTTCAGATGCGCACTGAGCGATCAATAATAGATCGTTCACTGTGCATTCGCTGCCGTTACTCTTGACGGTGAAGGTCCCATTTACACAAAGTAAAGATCATTTCACCCAATGAACGAGCATTTTGCTCATTTGTTGGGTGATCAGCAGCTTCTTTACACTGCATAATTATTGTGAAACATGTATTCCTAGAAATAACAATAATTGTGCAGTAGAAAAGCAACTTTGGTGATTTTTTCACTATTTATCTAGAAGCTCCAATTATCTGGGAGCACTGTGTATCTAGGAGCACCGCTCCCTCTAATCTGTTTGTTGTGGAATTGATAGAGTTATAAATCCTATACTTTGCAAACAGGTACATCTGTAATTAGGTTCATCGATCTCATTAAGGGCCTGTCACACTAAGCGATATCGCTAGCAATATCGCTATAACTTGTGACGCAGCAGCGATATTGCTAGTGATATCACTGTGTCTGATACTTACCTACGACCGGCTCCCCCGCTGGTTATCGCTGATCGCGCGAGAACAGGCTGGACTGTTTCTCGTCGTCAGCTTCTTGCTGGGCTTCCTGCTGTGATGACGAGCAACGCGTGGACGCGGGCGGGAGGACGCAGGATCGCCTGGTGTTACAGGTAAGTAGCGACCCCTGACCCTGCGATGTCGCTAGTGAGATCTGCCTGTGTGGCAGCTCACTAGCGACCACTTAGCGATGTACCAGCGATCCTGACCTCGTCATATCGCTGGTCGGGATCGCTGGTACATCGCTAAGTGTGACAGTACCTTTAGTAAAGTTTTTTAAACTCTTTCCTTTCCAGATTGCTCATCTAAATCCCCCGTCACACACAGCGAGATTGCTAGCAAGATCGCTGCTGAGTTACAAGTTTTGTGACGCAACAGCGATCTCACCAGCAATATCACTGTGTGTGACACGTATCAGCAACCGGCCCCCCTGCCGGGTATCGCTGATCGTGCTCAAAAGCCCTGGACTTTTTTTGATGGTTGGTCTCCCACTGGCCAGCACGCATTGCTGCGTGTGGCAGGTGGGAGAGCAATGATCAGCGAGCTCCCAGCTCGTATCCAAGGTAAACAGCGGGTTTCTAAGCACCACACGGTGCTTAGAAACCCGCAGTGTACCTTAGATACCAGTGTGCTGGTGCAGGGAGCTGGTAACCAAGGTAAACAGTGGGTTTCTAAGCACCACGCGGCACTTAGAAAACCACTGTTTTCCTTGGATACCAGCTCCCAGCGCGAGCTTGCTGGTATCTAAGGTACACAATGACGTGCATGCTCGTCGTCGCTGGTGCTGATCGCTGCTGAGAACTGTCTGTGTAACAGCTCACCAGCGATCATGTGGTGACTCACCAGCGATCCTGACAAGTTCATATCGTTGTTGGAATCGCTGGTAAGTTGCTATGTGTAACGGGGCCTTTAGAGGAAATATTGTCTATATGATTACAAGAAAACTATACTTTTTACTAGAAGCCATGACTTTATGAAGCATTTTAATGATAATAAATAAAGGGGCAATTCACATTCTCTTTTTAAAATGTATCAAAGTCACGATTTTGTGACACGTACTATTAATCATTAGAGTTCATGCCCATAGCCATATTTTCAGTCCTAGTGCTATCTGACAAAACTTTAGACCAGTGTTAGACCAGTGTTTCTCAACTCCAGTCCTCAAGACCCACTTACAGGTCAAGTTTTCAGGATATCCTTAGCATTGCACAGGTGATTTCAACACCTGCTCAAGCATTAATTCCATCACCTGTGCAATACTAAGGAAATCCTGAAAACATGACCTGTTGGTGGGTCTTGAGGACTGGAGTTGAGAAACACTGCTTTAGACCAATGTTAGTCTATGGGGCCGTGCACATCAAATTTTTTTCCTTGTACCGAGCCAGTCTGAGCATGTTGGATTTGGATCTTATCATCAGATCACACTCGGTCATGAAAGTTATGAGTACACGGAAAACATTTGACTCCACTTGGAGGACAACTAAGTGAAGTTTGATTTTGCCAGATGAACAGAATGGAGAAGATGGAGATTTTGCATTTCCATCTTCTCCTCATCTGAGAGAATTGGATGACACTATGCTCAGACTTTGAACAGCATGTGATTAGAACCTTACGTATAAGAAAGCTGTTTTATAAATTGAAGGAGTCTGATGGACAGCTCTGGTCACATTTTTTCCATCAACTACCATTGTGAGGAAAGCTGAAGTAACAAGCTGCACAAGGGAGATGGACGCAAAATCTGTAATGCCTATATATTAGGAAGTGCGAAAAAATCTTGTCCCAAAGTGGCCAACCTCCGTAGGCAGGGTTCATAGAATTGTCATTTTTTTAAAAATCACAACAGATCAGTGAGTTTGCTGCAACATGTAAATGCTGGGTTAAGCTAATTAAGTAAAACTTAGTAACTATAGGTCAAAGAGTAGTAATCAGAAAAAGAGTGTAGGGCTTACTTTACATTACAGGTGTGTTGGGCCTAAATGGCAGAAAGACTTTGAATGTGAAAGGAATGCCTAGACCAGTGGTTCCCAAACTCCAGTCCTCACGGACCCTAACAGGTCATGTTTTCAGGAATTCCATAGTGTTACACATGTGAGAGAATTCCTGATGCCTTGATGATACTTACATCACCTGTGAAATTCTAAGGAAATCCTGAAAATATGACCTGTTGGGGTCTGTGAGGACTGGAGTTTGGGAACCACTGGCCTAGACCATAGCAAATGTGTGCCAATAACAAGTGTGTGGCTCATATGTTTAGCAGCAAATGTCAAACCTGAATGTAGTTTGTGAATAGAGTCTGATCAGAGCCAGACAAATCTGCAATCACATCATCTGATGTGCATGGAGACCTCATAACTCTTCCCCGACAGATGATGTGGGAGAAGCGAAGGATCGATCCATTGGAATTGCCCTTTTGTTTCAGGGCATTCTACAGTCAGAGGAGTCTGGTAGTGACTATCTGCTCTGTTCCCATTGAAAATACATAAACGTTTGAGCAACCCGAGCATTCATGTGCATGAGACAGTCAGGAGAGATCTCACGTATATAGTCAGCTGTAGTTAGAAGGGTTGTTCAATCTCAAGACATTGATGATCTATTTTTAGGATTGTTTTTTAATATTAGATTGGTGGGAGTCCGACAATTGTTATAAGGTCTGGCGGTGCTAAATATAAAGACATCGGTCTCTGATTCATTATTTGCATTTTTTAAATCACTTCTCTTTTTTTGTCTCCAGGAATTTGATGCCTTTTTTTATAAAATTTTTCAAAATGGTGCACAAAAATCATGAAATTCAAAAAACATTAATATTCTTGTCTTTCATCTTTTTATGATACTATATAGCGCAACAAAATGTGCATTTTGAAAAATGATGCAAACATTGCGCCAATGGTTTCTGACATTTACAAAATCATTCCAGAGGGGGATTGGAGTACATCTGCAACAAATTTTGCAACTTTTTTGGAAAAGTCGTAAATGTTGAATTTGCTGAAAATGTCTGCAAACATACTAAAAACAAAACAGTTCAACACTTATTAAAGTAGGAATAGGGTGCAAATTCAGAAAGGGTGAAAAATGTCAAAAACTACACAAAAAATGCAATAATTGGGCCAAATGGGTCCATTAAATTGAAGGGAACATTAGCTGATCTGCAGTTCCCACAAGTATGTGCTACACATTACAAGGAGCTAGCTTTGTTTACTCCTTACATCCAGATATTGCCATTGCTTAAAACAGTTGATCAGTGTGGGGTGTTGGATGTCGGACCCCACCGATCTCATAATAATGATCATGTGACCCCCACATCCCCTGTAAACTATATCGTATTTCTGCAAATTATTTCTGTACCCAGATAAACATAAGGTATGCATAGGGACTAGTTTTTCTCAGAAGTTGGAGGATGAAGGGGTTGATAAAAGACAAAAACTTTACTTTGAATGTTCCCACTTGAAAATTAAGTATGCTACCATATTGCACATCTGCGCTCTAGTAGATAAATGTTAAAAGGTAGGACACCTTCTTTACCACAGAAGTGAAATATGGAGCCTTGTTAATATTAATGTTTCTGTTTTTGTCTTTTTTTTACTTTTTTTGTGAAAGTGGTAGACATTTGACAGTGAGAGATCTTATGTAATTTTAATGAGCTTCTCAACATGATTTATTGGAGATGATGTCAAGTCACTTGGCTACTGAGCCATTCAGTACAATAGGGCAGCGGAAAAAAAAAGACAAAACACAAAAGCAGGCGTATGTACGTAAACAAAGAGATAAATAATGGATGTAGTAGTTTTGAATTTGCTCATGTTATAGATGAATTTGTCATTTGTCACCTTATCCTAATGTCACCATGTATTATCCATAGCACTGCAGGTCAATATATTGTTACACAATAATTCAATGAATTATCATAGTATATAAATAAGATAGGTAATTAATGAATTGAGATCCTTTGCAATTCAATATATATAGAGAGAAATTGATAGATGATAGATAGATAGATAGATAGATAAGTCTTCCCCACCACTGTGACTAGTGATGGCCTTACCACATATCCCTTGTGTAGCTGGCCTACCATGACTAATGATTTTCTTGATCATGTTGTTACGCCTGAGATGCCTTGTGAACTTCTACACACAAAGTTCCACCACTACTCTAATGACCCATCAAGTGTCCAGTGTGTCTGTATTGACTTAGATGAAAATGGCATTCCATTTTCTATTGTAATTATACTTTGGGGATTTAGATCTAGTTACTTGGAATCGATCCTAGTAAAAGCTGTACAGGGCTTAGCCTGAAAATGGAAAACTTCAGAACATTGCTTGAGAAAAAAAAGAATGTTTACGATCAATGGAGACCTACACATTGAAGCAATACTTGGTCATTACAAGACATGGAATAAAGCGCATTGTTAAATTCTATTATCTAACCTTTGATATTTTTATGTATTATTTATATTGCTTCATGCTTCTTCTAAATAAAGTCATCCATGAAGACAGTATGTTACTGCTTAATGTTAACCATTTATGGATTACAATTTGATCATTGGTTAAATATGGTTGAGTCCAAATTTAGGAATTACGTATTTGATAGAAATCTGTGTAACATCAAAGAGCCGGTGTGCTACCCAATGAAGAATGGTGAGTGCACTGCAAACAGTCAATTTGGGTCCACAGCTGAATACAAATTTGTGAATTGAGGACTTCTAATATAGATCATTTACTATTTGCAGTGTACTCACCTTTCTTCATTGGGTAGCGCACCACTACTTGGCCATTATACAAATCACTTTTTACCCACTCAGTCCTTGACCGGGTTTATTGTATCTCTCCCTGTCTGATGTTCTTAAAGTGTAGTGAATTCAACACCCAAACCACCATTCTTTTATCACCAGGGCATATAAAGGCCCCATTACACATAACGATGTCCCAGCGATCCCACCAACGATCCGACATGGATGGGATCGCTGGGACATCGTTAGACTGATCACTGGTCAGCTCTCACATAGACAGCCCCTCCAGCGATCAGGACCAGCGAGCAAGCTGGTTTCCAATGTAAACAGCGGGTATTTAAGAGCCGCGCGGCTCTTGGATACCCGCTGTTTAAGCTAGATACCAGCGTGCACGCTGGTATCCAACGTAAACATTTGGTAACTAAGAGCCACGTGGCTCTTTGATACCCGCTGTTTACCCTAGATACCAGCGTGAGAATAGAGCACTAAAATGTATAATTGGAATTGATGATCATGCATACCTAATAGAGAATGGAGAATCGATTTGCATGACTCTGGTCCATCGGCCAGGTCAACAGTCTGCGACAGCTGGATAGGAGGTGTGAAAGCCTACTTACCTCTAAGGATTTCTGATTCTTCTTTTGAATGGTCCCACATAGTCCCCTTCTCAGATCATTGCAGAAGAACAAAAATGCAGTGAAGCAGCACGTGTGTACTATAAAGTCCAAATTTATTATAGAAAAATGAACTAAAAGTGCAGTGCATGGCATTTCCAATGTGTCTGAGACCTACGCGTTTCAGCGTCTTGGATTCTTACTCAAGGAGCTGAAACGCACAGGTCTCAGTTATTTTGGAACTGCCATGCACTTTTAGTTCATTTTTCTATAATAAAGTTAGATTTTTTCGCACATACCTGCTGCCTTGCTGGATTTTTGTTCCTCTGTTTTGCCTAAGCCAGTCCCAGGCTTGTCCGTGCGAAGCCACTAGCAGGATCCAAGCTGCAACTAGGGTGAGCTGACTCTCCTTTACCTTTTCCTCGTCTCTATGATATTTTCAGATCATTGGGGTTTCTAGCGGTTTGGAACCTTAGTGATCAGTAAACTGTCACCAATCGTTTGGATAGTTGATAACTTGCTAAGCTAAGATTGGATTAACCCTTTAACCCTGAACAAACACATTTCCATAAGTAATAAAATCCCATATCTGAATTGTACACACATTTCTGATGTGTCACCATTTGAAATGTTAGTCTTTATGGGCATCTTTAATATGTGGGGTTTTTATATCAGCTTATGACCACCATTACAATTCTTTCAGTACAAAAATATTGGATGTCACCTGAAATTATCGTCTGTTCTCCCTGACTTTTATATCCCTATTTTTCACGTCCATGGAAAGAATTCAGTGATTCAACGCTGCCATGAGAAATGGTCATAGTTTGGACTTGAAGGATTCGTGAAATATCAATACAATTTATTCTTTTTATTTGTTCTTAGGTGATGATATTTCACCTGCGCCAACCAATGAATGAGAAGATTGCTTTCTGACTTGTCACAATCGCAAAATGCTTTTGTTTTGTCTACCCCTTGAATAATACATTTGATTACCATGGCAAATGTGCGCAGGCCTGACTGTAGTGCCTAATTAACTGATGATAACAAGGCAGGATTGCCCTCTTCCCTTTCATAAGCAATCATATACATGACAGTTCTTTTATCCTTTCTCAAAATTGACTTGCTCTCGTGACCTCCTAGCAGCTCCCGTTTTGTGTGTTTACCTCTGATGTCTTTGCGAGAATGTTAATTTTGCATGGCACATCCTATCTGCTTGCAATTAACACATCGAAATCTGGAGATCTAGTTTTGCATGTAAATGTATGATGGAGCAATATTTTCTTCCCTTGCTTACAGCACAATACGCAAACTAATTAGCATAAATAAATGGAACGCCATTTGAAAATCTAGACTAGGCTCTATGCAAGGAGGTTGTATGCCTGTAAGGAGCAGTAAAAGAAAGGTCAATGTTAGGTTAATGGCCTAATGGGGTATTCTAGTTTTGTTAAATACAGCTTATGAATTCTTCTATGAACATTTGAACCTTTTTTTAATACTTTGCATAGCCACTCCTCATCATTTACAACATCTCTGAAAGTTCATTAAACATAAAGAAACTTCATTATTTATCGCTCAGGGGTAAAAATTTGATGATCACACAGGTTCACGTTTTACTATACACATCACTGCGCCAGTGTGTTCACCCCATCACCAGGACAAAGTTTAGCCTTTAGAAGATAGCTTAGTAATAGACTATGGTCACACATTGCATTTTTGCTGCATTTTTTTTCCACAGGCTAAACCTGCTCTTTTGGCAGAAAAGAAGCTGCTTACAAAATGCAGGTTTTGCTGAGTTTTTGCTGTTTTTTTTGTTGTATTTTTGTTGCTGTGCTTTTTTCATCTCTTGTGCATGTTGATAAAATTTAGTGCCCATTCAAAGAGAGCATGATGTAACTTCCTTAGGTTTTTACACCAAAAATGCAGCAAAAACTGATACCTGCTTTTCTTACACATCCATTGTTTCCTATGGGTGAAAAAAAAGCTGAAAAGTCACTGAAACAAGTGAGATGCTGCAATTTGCCAAAGCGCAGCAGTTTTCCAGATTTGTCAGGAAAAAAAACAATGTGTGTGCATGAGATTTCTGAAATCTCAGACTTTGCTGGTACTGTAAAAATCAGCTTAAATTTTGCATAAAAAAGCAGCAAAAACGCAACATGTAAACATAGCCATACGTGCAAGAGCTTAGCTAGATTTACCAGATTCTGAATACTCTCAATCATATTCTTGGCTGTCTCAAGTTTTGTCCAGATTTGTTTCTTTCTTTCCGTATACAAAAAAGTAAGTCAAAAGTCAGGTATATTTTTTCTCTTTTTATCATTTATCATTAGTAGAGATGAGTAATTTAATTTAATGAAAAATGAATTTTATGAAATTCACAGGTACCAGGAAATTCAATTTGTGATTTAATAAAAACAAATAGTAAAAAAATGCCCCCCCACCTTTTTACATGTTGCAGAACATTTATTTAGCCATAGAAGTCACAACTTCAGGTGCAATTGTGAGGGCATCCCCATAATGCGTTGATGCTATCACATTGCATGGAATAGTACAGTTAATCAGGAGGTACGACAGTAGCATGTATAAAAGCAAAGGCAGGGAATGCAGCTGCCATTTTAGGGTTGATTTTAGGATAATGGAAAGACATTAGAGATCTGAGCTCAATAAGTGAGATAGGAAGAAAAATTCCTAAAACGTTGGAGAAATTCTCCAGACAGTAAAGTGCAGTACATCTATATGTGTAGGAATCTGAGAATAAAACATAGCTTCAATAAATAGGGGTGAGAAAGATGCTAGCAGTAGCAGTGAAACACTCAGCAGTGAGACACTCAGCACGCTCAGGGGAAGAAGGGGACGAAGCCGTCCATGTGATGGCAATACGCGTGGGGCCACTTCTCCGGCTCCCTCTCTTGGTTTTGCCAGACTGGACTTACTTACTTTCATATTTGCATCTTGGTAATTATGTGGCTATTGTTTGGGCACATGTGGTTGTTCTGGTCGTCAGCTACTGTGGCTTTTTAGCCTGGACATGATTTTTTTAGGGGCTTATTTTAGTCCAAGGCTTTCTATTATGGGGGCCATTGGTTCATGTATCCATATATATCTTCTGCCACGGTATTAACCACAGTGAGGAGATAATTTCATTTAGTCCTCCTGTTGACATGGGAGGCCAATTCTGTGATTTCATTCATTGTGGGTTGATCATTGTTTCAGAAGATTTTTTCTCTGGTTCATTGTGCTATATATGGACCCACGCCTATGTATCATATTGCCATGTATTTAGCATTGCCTTGCATTTTTCCCACATATCTGGTAATTAACATTGAGTGATAGGCCATGTGTTTTTAAGTATGTTTTATGTCAATTTTTTCATTGTGTGTCAATAAATAGGTTTTGCATTGTATATTTGGTGTGGTGTGCATATTTACAGTAGTGCTTTTTCTTCTCATTTCCTTTCCTGATGTTTGGCACTCTGACAGCGACACTATCAGTGTTCTGCAGACAGTAGTCTGTCTGGTCACAAATGACTAAGGGGGTTAATTTTTGGACTTTTTTTCATTAAAAAAAGCATGAAAAGTCTATGTTAGTAAAAGGGCTGTTGATTACTACCAGGTTACCATCTTCTTCTATGGTGAGGTCACTTTGACATTAGCTTAAAAGGATTGTATAAATTCCTAGGAAACCTCTGAATGATGCAAGACAATTGGAGGTTTTACAGCGTTGCAATTTGCGGAAAATCAATTCATTGCAAAATGAATAAATTTTAAATAATTGTTGAATCTGACGAATTTGAATGTCAAATTATTAATCATCTCTAAGTATTATTATTTAGTTGAAACTTTATATTTTACCGGAGCCGCTTATTGTAATACTGTGCATACTATACCTCCTTAAAATATTTTCTATATGGCAAAACCAGCAACTAGCCTAATTGTTGTTCATGTAATCTTTTTCAGATAAAAGTGTAAATATCACATTTGGAACCAGAAAACCTTGGCTTTAGTCAAATTAGTTTTTTTAGTGTTTTGGAGTGAAATTATATTATTTGTTTCTTTAGAAGAGGATGTATGTGACATTCTCATTGAAAAAAGTTTTTAATTTTATATAAGTGTAAAATAAAGAAAATCTATTTCTGTAAAAAGTGAAAGTAATTAGTATGTCCAACTTTAAGAGTTAAAGGAACTTGGATATCCATCTTGCTAAGTTGAAGGCAAAGGGAGAAGCATCTAGAGAGGCACATAACAGATGGTGCATTACATTGTGCGTTCCACAAAGCATGGCACAGAAATAGACTCATGATGATGCAAATGTAATACTTATCGCACATCTCGAAAATTCTAATAAATGCCAAATCTAAAAACAAAGGGCCACGTTGAATGCATGTCATCTCCTCCTCATGTTCTCCTGCAGAACATAGATTGAATTCAGTAGGTATGTAATTGAGAAAGTGGAACTAATAATAAGATTAAGAAAGATTAGTCATCCACTATCTGAGAAATAACCTACATTGCACAGATCATGTTATGGATTACTAACCTTATGCTCAGCTAAGGGACAATCAATCCTGCGCCAAGTCATCAAAATACGATGCCTTACTCCATGATGTGTTTCTTTAGGGTTAACAGTAAGCCACTAAACAATAACTAGATCGAATACATTTGAATGTCTATCATGTCACCAAATTGACATTTGGAAATAGATAAGAACCTTTTTAAACAAGTGCATAAAATAAAAAATAATAAATATTTGGGCATTAGAGGAATCATCAATGGTACACGTCTGGATAATCAACCAGAGCACATCGCCGGAATAATGGATGTCAATCGGTTTTACAGTCTCACCCCACTTAACACTAATCGGATGGATGCGAACTGGAATGTGCACATTTCATTCTAAAGATGATTCGTTTATTACAGGAAAACATTAACACATGCAAACATTATTGAGGAAGGATCTCCAGCTCAAAGGTCAACATCCTCCTCCTCGCATGTGTTGTAACATTTCAGAAGACGACTCCGCTCTCTTTAGCTTGTGTTACGTTAACCGCTTACCATACAGTACATTGTCAGGGTTATTAGTCATTTTCAGATTTGTTTGTAAGTATAAAACAAATCAAGACATAGAAATATCCAAGGCCCCATTAGAGGAGATAACACTAATGGCATTTTACCTCCATTCCACTTCTCAGTGTAAAAGAAAAACAAAACTATCCTTTATTGCGATTAATTATTTACATACTGCTAACGTATTCAGTACACTGGGAAAGTAATGATTACACTGAAAGTCAGATACAACCCTAATGTAAATGACGACGAGCCGCGTCTCGGGAGCTCCTAGTTTATAGAACATTGTCCATCCATTTGTTTTATACTAATATGCTCATGGATTGTAAGCGCGTGGCATTCACTAGGGGTGTATGCTACAGTTCTGCTATTAATATGTAATAGTTCAATCTTCATTTAATATTTATTTCATGTTAGCATTGTTTTTAGGTTGAGGTTTGAAAAATAGCATAAAATATGCCCATGATGACTAGTATAATATAGATTTGTAAAAATCAAAATGATGAATAGATGGAGATATTCTTCAATAGAATCCTTCACTAGAAGCCTAACTTCTCATAAGCCTACATTCACAAAATCATATTTTCTGTCCGATTGTCGTCCGCTGGTACAATACTACCCATTTCCCATGCACGTCAGTTATGGCCCTGGAATCCCACACCTGCACCCTGCACTCCCTCAGAAATAGGAAAAAAAATTGATCCAGCTCCCGATACATTATCCCCTTAATGACTGGAGCTTTTTCCGATTTTTTGTTTTTCACTCCCCTTCTTTCCAGAGCCATAACTTTTTTATTTTTCCATCAATATGGCCAAGTTAGGGCTTATTTTTTGTGGGACAAGTTGTACTTTTGAAAGACACCATTGGTTTTACCATGTCGGGTACTCAAAAACGGAACAAAATTTCCAAGTGCGGTGAAATTGCAAAAAAGTGCAATCCCACACTTGTACTGTATATTGATTGGCTTTTTTGCTAGATTCACTAAATACTAAAGTTGACCTGACATTATGATTCTCCAGGTCATTACAAGTTCATAGACACCAAACATGTCTTTCTCTTTTATCTACAGTTGTGGCCAAACGTATTGACACCCCTGCAATTCTGTCAGATAATACTCAGTTTCTTCCAGAAAATGATGCAAACACAAATTCTTTGGTATTATTATCTTCATTTAATTTGTCTTAAATGAAAAAACACAAAAGAGAATGAAGCAAAAAGCAAAACATTGATCATTTCACACAAAACTCCAAAAATGGGCCACACAAAAGTATTGGCACCCTCAGCCTAATACTTGGTTGCACAACCTTTAGCCAAAATAACTGCGACCAACCGCTTCTGGTAACCATCAATGAGTTTCTTACAATGCTCTGCTGGAATTTTAGACCATTCTTCTTTGGCAAACTGCTCCAGGTCCCTGATATTTGAAGGGTGCCTTCTCCAAACTGCCATTTTTAGATCTCTCCATGAGTGTTCTATGGGATTCAGGTCTGGACTCATTGCTGGCCACCTTAGAAGTCACCAGTGCTTTCTCTCAAACCATTTTCTAGTGCTTTTAGAAGTGTGTTTTGGGTCATTGTCCTGCTGGAAGACCCATGACCTCTGAGGGAGACCCAGCTTTCTCACACTGGGCCCTACATTATGCTGCAAAATTTGTTGGTAGTCTTCTGACTTCATAATGCCATGCACACGGTCAAGCAGTCCAGTGCCAGAGGCAGCAAAGCAACCCCAAAACATCAGAGAACCTCCGCCATGTTTGACTGTAGGGACTGTGTTCTTTTCTTTGAATGCCTCTTTTTTTCTCCCGTAACCTCTATGTTGATGCCTTTGCCCAAAAAGCTCTACTTTTTTCTCATCTGACCAGAGAACATTCTTCCAAAACATTTTAGGCTTTTTCAGGTAAGTTTTGGCAAACTCCAGCCTGGCTTTTTTATGTCTCGGGGTAAGAAGTGGGGTCTTCCTGGGTCTCCTACCTTACAGTCCCTTTTCATTCAGACACTGACGGATAGTACGGGTTGACACTGCTGTACCGTCGGACTGCAGGGCAGCTTGAACTTGTTTGGATGTTAGTCGAGGTTCTTTATCCAACATCCGCACAATCTTGCGTTGAAATCTCTTGTCAATTTTTCTTTTCCTTCCACATCTAGGGAGGTTAGCCACAGTGCCATGGGCTTTAAACTTCTTGATGACACTGCGCACGGTAGACACAGGAACATTCAGGTCTTTGGAAATGGACTTGCAGCCTTGAGATTGCTCATGCTTCCTCACAATTTGGTTTCTCAAGTCCTCAAACAGTTCTTTGGTCTTCTTTCTTTTCTCCATGCTCAATGTGGTAGACACAAGGACACAGGACAGAGGTTGAGTCAACTTTAATCCATGTCAACTGGCTGCAAGTGTGATTTAATTATTGCCATCACCAGATAGGTGCCACAGGTAAGTTACAGGTGCTGTTAATTACACAAATTAGAGAAGCATCACACGATTTTTTGAACAGTGCCAATACTTTTGTCCACCCTCTTTTTTATGTTTGGTGTGGAATTATATCCAATTTGGCATTAGGACAATTCTTTTTGTGTTTTTTCATTTAAGACAAATTAAATGAAGATAATAATACCAAAGAATTTGTGTTTGCAATCATTTTCAGGAAGAAACTGAGTATTACCTGACAGAATTGCAAGTGTCAATACTTTTGGCCACAACTGTAAGTGATGAAAAAAATTCCAAAGTTGCTTAAAAAAAAAAAATTGTGCCATTTTCCGAGACCCGTAGCGACTCCATTTTTCGTGATTGGGTGAGGGCTTATTTTTTGTGTGGCGGGCTGATGTTTTTAATGATACCACCTTTGTGCAGATACGTTCTTTTGATAGCCCATTATTGCATTTTAATGCAATGTCACAGCAACCAAAAAAACGTAATTCTGGCATTTTGATGTTTTTCCTCGCTACGCCGTTTAGCGATCAGGTTAATCCTTTTTTATTGATAGATCGGGCGATTCTGAACTCGGCTATACCAAATATGTGTAGGTTTGAATTTTTTTATTGTTTTATTTTGATTGGGGTGAAAGGGGGTGATTTAAACTTTTGTTTTTTTATTTTTTTTTCATTTTTAAACACATTTTTTTTCACTTTTGGCATGCTTCAATAAGCTGCCATAGCATGATCGCCTCTGCTACATAGAGGCGATGCATAGATTACCTCTAAGTAGTAGAATTACAGCATTGCTATAAACACCGACCACAGGGTGTCGCTCATAGTAATCTGCCATCAACAACCATAGAGGTCTCGAGGAGACCTCAGGTTGCTATGGCAATGCATCTCTGACCCTCGATCACGTGACGGAGGTCAGCGATGCGCGTATTTCTTGCCGTGCGCCAGAAGCTCTAGTTAAATACCCGCTGTCAGCGCTTGACAGTGGCATTTAGCTAGTTAATAGGCATGGGCAGATCGCAATTCCGCTCATGCCTATTGCGGGCACATGTCAGCTGTTTATAACAGCTGAAATGTCATGGCTTTGAGGTGGGCTTACCGCCGGAGCCCACCTCAAAGCGGGGGATACTGCCAGCTGAAGTACTATTCCGCCAGCTGGCAGTAAGGGGTTATAGATAAAATCCAAGGTTTATTCATATTCATTTAAAAAGTAAATATAAAAAAAATTTGACAAAGGATATTTGGAAAAAAAGAAAAAAGAGGGGGCATGGGAGGAAAAAAGGACATAAATTCACCCGACGCATTTCGAACAGGACATGTTCTCAGACTTGGTGTTTCCCCCCTTTTTTCCAAATATCCTTTGGCAAATGTTTTTTGATAATTCTTTTATAAATGAATAAGAATAAATCTTGGATTTTATCTATAACATATCAGGTACTGGATCAATTTTTTTTTCCTGCATCTAACTGAGTGCTCACAGTAGTGCTGATCGCGGACTCCTGAACCTGCTGCAGCTGGTGGAGGGTGAGCTGGTTTACTGCCTTAAGGTACTGTCATAGTTAGTGATGCACCAGCGATCCCGGCGAGCGATATGATGCGGTCAGGATCGCTGGTGCATCGCTAAGTGGTCGCTAGTGAGCTGCCACACAGGCAGATCTCACCAGCGACATAGCAGCGGTCGGGGGTCGTTACTTACCTGTCAGACGAGGCGATCCTGACGCCCTCCCACCCGCGTCCATGCGTCGCTCGTCAGCGCCACAGGAAGCCCAGCACGAAGCTGACGATGAGAAACGGTCCAGGATGTTCTCGCGCGAACAGCGATAATCAGCGGGGGAGCCGGTCGGAGGTAAGTATCAGGCATAGCGATATCGCTAGCAATATCGCTGCTATGTCACAAAACCAGTGACGTTATAGCGATATTGCTAGCGATATCGCTTAGTGTGACAGGCCCTTTACATTCACTCCCTCAGAAATACATACCTCTTTCTCCTTTCTTTGGGCTCTGCATTCAGGGATCTTCTGTGCAGACGCTGGCAACTTCAATACCAGTGACCTCCCGTGTGTAGGCTGATAAGGTGCTCTCCCCACTTCATCCCTGCATAGTCATCGCTATATACACATGTTTCCTAGTAATGAACTTGCAGGGAGGGAATGGAGAGGGCACCTTATGGGCGCGCAAGGCGGAGGTCACGGTGTCTCGCCGGCACATAAGCAGAATATCCCTGCATGCAGTGACTTTAGAAGGGAGGATAAGGTTTGAATTTCTGGGGGAGTGCAGGGAGCAGGTGCTGGCTTTTGGGGCCATAGCTGACACCAATGGGAGGTGGGTAGTATTACAATGAAGAGAGGAGGAAGGGATTTCTTCTGGGCACTGCACACCACGGAGCCTGGAATAAATCATTAACATAAAGATAGAACATGACATTTCTCCACAACAAGACCGCTAATATAAGGCATACAGGTAGGACTAGTGTAGCATTTCTATTACCTGTATGCCCATATTAATAGGTCATATACATCCCGGGGGGACAGATTCCCTTTAATTGTTTCCCAAAAGAATATACAAAATTAAGAAATAAATAATTAGGTAGCCTCAATGCAATGTCATCACTACATCTGTTGTTGTGTAGATAAAAGTTGAAGACTAAGGAAGCCACTGACGTAAGAGTTCAATTTTTGTGTTGCTTTGTAAGGCTAATTTCACATTAGCATTTTTTTGTGCAGCGCATCGTGCGCAATAGGACTGCATGCAAAAAAATGCATCATGCGTTATTGCATGCGTTTGGTTTTTTATGTGCATTCGGTCTCTAGGGGTTAAAACCAGTGTCTATACATTTTTACACCAAAAACGCATGCGCATGAAAACGCAGACGAACGCATGTCCATGCGCACGCCTGCGTTCCCATAGACTGTAATGCGTTATTTTGTCGCATTCCGTGCGCATGCCTTTTATACGCCTTTCGGCGGACCCAAAAATGCAACAGGTTGCGTCTGGTGTGCCTAGGCGAACACCTTGATAAAACGCATGCGCACGAAAATGCATACGAACGCGTGCAAACGTAAAAACATGTGCACACCATGTTAAACATAGGTATGCATGACGCATGCGCATGGACGCGCACGATGCGCTGCGCAAAAAGATGCTAATGTGAAACCAGCCTAAGTGTTGTAAATCCACCGACAAAATCCTTTAAGCTCCTCTGGTAAACTGCCATACCAAGCTCCAACTGACGATATGGCATGTCGATTGCTGCTGCTTTACCATCATTTACAGTTGCAATTATTGCATTATTTGCTGTAATCATTCATTTCCATCCTCATCTCTCACAGTTTCATAGTTAGACCATTGTCTGCTATCTGAGGTGTAATGTTTCACCCTGTGGAGAGTGCCATGCCAGACATGCCAGTGTAAGGAAGCTTATAAGCCATGCAATGCTCTTCTGGGAAATTTGTATACCATTGTCTGCAGTACTCTTGTATACAAGTAGATGTGTTCCCGAAAATTGATGATTTCTATATCTTCATAAAGGATTCGATCAGCCTCAAATGGAAAAACTATTGCTGTTACTGTTTGATCATTTGGCATGTTTCACTGGGCAATGAATGACTGTGTGATCATCACCCGATGCAATAGGCTTTTTAGGCACTTTAACCATAATGTAGGAGAATTACAGTATTCATTGACTAAACTAGGAAGACAACAAAGCTCCATGGTGTAACGTGTTTGGTTGAGTTGAACCTCCGGAGTTGCAAATGCTGCGCATGACACTAAATTGTGACTACATTTTGACCAGGAGAAGTATCTTCTGGTCCCAATTGGGCATCAAAGGCCTAACATCTTATCCGAAAATTCTATAACTGTGTTATAAGAATTAATAAAGGCAGGAAAATGGTTTAAATCTATTGGAAAATTTCAGAGAATGCAATATAAAGACTTGGAGGTTGTCGTGGACGTGATTATCTTCTTTACCTGGGTATAAGATTTCATAAATGGATGAAGTTGTCAAATATACGGAAAGGTATAAATTGGAAGGGTTTTTGTTTACTATTTCATACATAAAGTTTAGATTGAATAGCAGAAATGACGAGAAGTTCAAATGTATGAGGTCTAAGAGGAAGGTTTGTAGATTTTGCAATAAAAACAGGGCCAAAGGAGCAACTTTCCTGAAGGACTCAGGCTAGAATAATAATGATAGAATTGTCTAAATCGATATACCTCTTGTCAGCCTTATGTCTGATGTTTGAATCAGCTCAGGCCTCTTCCGCTAGAGCTTTCCTCAGGAATATTGAATTATTTATTATTTGTGTCCTTTTTTTCTTCTCTTTTCTGATGATATTCCACTATTTTTTCAGACCTAGTAAAATTTGTTTTTATGCTGCCAGATTTTATGTTATCTTCTCTTTGATAAATAGCAGTAATTGGGAGTAGAGCAGAAGTTGGGTAAAATGTATGACTTCAATTACATCCACTGTGATTTTTTTTTATATTGATCTTTTTTTTTCTTATAAAATATGTTCTCTATAGTTTATAGTGCTAAGCTGTTTGAAAGAATGAATGCATGTCCTATGTGCCCACGTGTACGGCTAGCCTTTGGGAATAAAATTCACGTAGATTGTTTCCAAAGATCCCTCTGGATTATTTTACTGTGACTTGTGTTATTATCCTGATGACTTTGTTGGTTTGGGTAAATAGCTAGACTAAATAGCAAGGTAACAATACACAGCAAAATTGCATTTTTCGGAGAAGCCTAGATCTCTTATTTTGTGCAATAAAAAACCTTTAACAGTTGTAGATATTTTTCTTTTAGCATGAAGCTAAAAGAACAAGATTATTTAAATGTATCAGTTACAAATAGTGTTGTCCATTACTTTTATTTTGCAAAAACAACTCAGAAAGCTCCAAAATAACAAGTAAAATATATAATATATAATAACTAGACTAAAACAGTCCTCATCCAGTGCAGGCTTTGTTCCTTGCCGGATGGCCATGTGACCATTGCAATCAATCACTAGCAGCAGCGGTAACCAAAACATCATTGCACATATCTGAACACCCAACATAGAATATAGTGTGACCAGCTCTCATAACATGCCCATCAATCCAAAACAGGAGGTATGAAGAATGACAAGTAAAATAGAACACTGGAATAAGAGTCGAAGGGGATCAGTAAAGCAAGATGACTTTATTGTGTAGGTTTTAATCCTACTTAGTTCCTACTTACCGTATATACTCGAGCATAAGCCGCCCAGAGTATAAGCCGAGGCCCCTAATTTTGCCACAAAAAACTGGGAAAGTTATATATACAGTAGGGATGGGTGGGTGGTAGTCAGGGAAGAAGGGGGAGCTGTAGGGCAGTGCAGAACTGTGCGGAGCTTTGTGTGTAAGTGTGATAAGATTATACAGGATTCTGTAGAAGATGGGAAACTAGTGCAAAGACAGTCACAGAGTGGCAGCATCAGTGTAGTGGTTTGATGTAAATATGATACAGACTGGTGCATTCATGATACATTGGAGAGAGGAGAGTTTAGTAACAATGAAACCAATTAGTAGTACACATGAGAATCAATCAGAGCAACAATAAGAGTTTTTGCAAAGTCAGAAGTAAGAAATGGTCAAATGCTAGAGATGTTTTGAGGAGCAGGTGACATGAGGGAGTGAGTGATTGGATATTGGGAGTTAAGGAAAGATGTAACCCCAAGACAGTGAGTGTGCTGCTTGGGAGTTATGTTAGAACCAGACACGGAGATGTCAGTTTCAAGTTTAGGTAGGTTAGCAGAGAGGGGAAACACAAGGAATTCAATTTTTGACAGATTTAGTTTTAGATAAAAGGAGGACATATTGTCATTAAATACCTTACCGATTTTTGACAAGATCATTATTGGCCATTGTGGTCAATTCAAAGCCATAAGAGTGGGCAACGATATAGACAAAAACTAATATCTGCTATGAATTTATACAGTAGAGGTCTTAAACCTTTCTGATTTTGCTGTCAATTTTCTATTTAGCTAGTCTTTTGTCTAAGAGCTGACAAATTTTTAACATTAACTTGGTTTTCCAGGCAGAAATTATTGATGACTAGAGTTGAGCGACTTTGGTTGGATCGGGTTTCGTGAAACCCGAATGAAACAAAATTTGAGTTGGATGAAACTGGTCCGACTAGGGCATAAAAAAGTCGGAGTTTCGTCCGAAACCCGACCCCAATGCAAGTCACTGGGAAATAAAAGTCGGCATTGAGCGGATGACATTCATCCACTCAATGCCAACTTTTATTCCCCATTGACTTGCATTGGGGTCAGGTTTCGGACGAAACTCCGACTTTTTTGCCCTAGTTGGACCAGTTTCATCTGACTCAAATTTTGTTTCATTCGGGTTTCACGAAACCCGATCCGACCAAAGTTGCTCAACTCTATTGATGACCTATCCTTAGAATTGGTCATCTACCTCAGATTGGTGTGGTTGACCATCTGGATTCCTCAACAGTGAGACATCCAACAAATGTTAAAAAATAGGGGTTATGCTATAGTAGCTGGCAATGGCCATTACACATTGAATGAAGCCACGATGATGGGGATCTCTGTTGAACGTGATTACATCCGGTGACCACAGGAGCTGTTCTCAGCTAATTAGCATTGGTGCTTCCAGATGGGTCATCAGTATTTTTATGGTTTGTGCAAAATACACAGAATAAAGAATTCAAGCTAACTTTAAGTCTAGCTATCCATCCGCCTGCCTATCTTTCTATCTATATATCATCTTTCTATCTATCCATCCATCCGTCTGTCTGTACATCTATCTATCTATCTATCTATCTATCTATCTCTGTCTGTTTATATGTTTGTATTTGAAATGTGTGTGAATGTTGATTTGCAATAATTAATGACTTATGAGGAAATGAGGAGATGTCACAATGGCTAAAACATCACTTTCATCTATTTAACTGTTTAACTATCAATTAAAATTTATTTAAAAATATCTAGAGCTCCCTATGTGTTTTCCAAAGTGAGGCATCCTTAGATCTTGATCAATAAGCGTGCTGGAAACTGACAGAATAAAGGACGTTTTGGAAGCACCTGACAATCACAGCAGGGAGATCTCATTAGAATCACAAAATAACACTGAGCTAGAACTGGGAAATTTGAGTTTTCCTAGGAAATCTGGCAGGAATCCAAATTTCAGAAAACACTAATAACTGGTTCGCCATTTGTTTAAACAAGGAGCTTTAGCTTATTTGTCTAAACAATTAAGGTAGACTGGGGGGCCAGTGCCTTTCCCTGGTTCAGTTATTGACTTATGAAACCTTTTCAGGTTTTCTTGTTTACTCCTCTGTCATTATGTGCACAGATATTGAATACATGCCTACCGTGACTCTTAAGGGGTTCAGCCATTTGTTATTTACAGCACTGATGTATCATGTTAGTGTTGGCGGATCCCACTTTAGTCGTTATTTTATTTAGTGCGATCGCAATCCGGGGTCCACCATGCAGAGATGTTAACCTGCTGCTAATCAGTAATGGCGGAGCAGTGCAGCGAGCGATCACAAAGAACTCGCGGGGTTAAATATCACCCTGTGTGGAGTGAGTGCAGATTACCCTACTCTGAAAACTTCTCAGAGGGGTGAGCACTGGCTGCGGAATACCAGCTCACCTAGACACCGAGTGGCATTGGAAATAACACAAACAAAAAACAACGCCACTGAGTGGCACAAAAAATACAAGTACCAAGCTCAACTAACCGCCGAGCGGTACCAAAAAGGTGTGTACTATACGCAAAACAAAAGGATCAAAGCACATGGGTTTGACTGTGCCCTGTAAACAGCCCCAGCTAACAGCACACGTGGCCGAGACAGGCGGTAGGCCAAGCCAAGGAAAAACCTGCCTCTCTAAGGAAAACTGTATGTTCACACACGCCGACAGAGCGACAGAGTCTCCACCCACATAGACATGACCGCAAATGATCTTAGCACACCACAGGGCACCCCAAAGACTCTTTTATAGACTGCGCCTAAGTCCAATCAGACAGGACCTTGCTCGCTGGCTAATCCGGAGCCAGCACAGGGCCTGAGCAGCTGACGACCTACCACCAATGAGAGGTTGCCATCTCATGAGTATGCTCAGTAGTGAGATTCCGGGACCTAGCTCCAGGAACATCTGCTGGTCGCTGCCTATTGCAAGTTACTATGGCAGTAGCTGGAGAACCAGCTGTAACAAAGCGCACAGCACAAGTCTGAGCAAGATGATGAGACTGACGTCTTTGCTGTACAGGCTCCAGTGCACTCAAAGAAGAATGGGAGACCACAGAGGGAGATAAGGCTTGGGATCTACCCTGTGAAGATGGAGAATCCCGACGCCTAACAGTTTTATTTGTCAGTTATTAGGTTTTTGATTGAAATTTAATCTAATATCCATTTTTTTCCTGCAGAGAATGAATGATCATGTGTTTGATTGTATGCATCTCTTATGGGCAAAAACAATAATTATAGGATGCTCACACATACTTGCTTTTATATACAGATGTAGCAAGAGTCAAATGGACTTTTGACATGCCAAAATTGTGACAAATCTTTATTCTATGCCCTATGCTATTTGAGTGGTGCTGTTCAACCTCATCACTAACCACCACGCTAGTTAATATAAACTATGAAACTATCTATAGATAACATAAACCAAGCATTTCTAGAGATGAAGAAAAAGATGTGCGCTACTCTTCAGTACTCTGTGACAGCTGGAACAGGGCAGTGAAAACTTCCACATCCTGCACTTAATAATCTTGCAATTACTAGACTCCCGGCGACATCATGACATCACAGTTAATCAGTAGGTCTTTCATGATATCACGTAATCACAGGGTCTAGAAATTACAACAGGCAACTAGGATGTCAGAAATTGAGTGCCAGTGCCATTTGAGTAAGTAGTCGCTAAACCAATGTAGCGCTAATTTTTTTTCTCATCTGAAATTGCTATTCCAGACAGTGTTGTATAATTGTTTACGGCTAATCACATTTAAAACAATAAATCAATAAAAAAATTAAAAATAATGACAAAAAATATGTATTTGAAGATGGAATCATAGAATGTTGGAGTGGAAGGGACCTCAAGAGTCATCATGTTCAACCCCCTGCTCAATGCAGGACTCACTAAACCATCTCTGTCTTGCCTCTGTTTGAAGACATCCATTGAAGGAGACATCACCACCTCTCATGGCAGCCTGTTCCACTCATTGGTCACCCTCACTGTCAAAAAGTTTTTTTCTAATATCTAATCTGTATCTTCTCCCTTTCAGTTTAATTCCATTGCTTCTCGTGTTTCCATGCACAAGATATTTGTATGCCCTTCCAAAATCCTCTTGCTTTATTCAACCATTCTCAAAAAGTACTTAGGCTAATATTAGGGTTTTCAAGTCAAGGTTAAAAAAGGGACTTGGGAATTATTTATTGTCAAGACAATTTAGTTACTTCACGTATTTGGCTGCCATCTCATCCACCAAAACTAAAGCCCCCGTTACACATAACGATGTCCCAGCGATCCCACCAATGATCCGACATGATGGGATCGCTGGGACATTGTTAGGCTGATCGCTGGTGAGCTGTCACATAGACAGCCCCAGCGATCAGTACCAGCTACGCTGGACACTGGTTTCTAATGTAAACCTCGGGTATCCAGGAGCCGACGGTTACATTAGAAACCAGCGTCGCTGATCGCTGGTCTCTCGCTGCCACGCGCAGCGATGCGTGCTAGGCAGCGGCAGACCAGCGATCGAAAAACGGCCCTGGCTGCTCGAGCACGATCAGCGATAACCGGCAGGGGGGCTGGTCGCTGATCCCCGTCACACACAGCGATCTTGCTGGCGAGATCGCTGATGTGTCACAAAATCAGCGCTCTCGCTAGCGAGATCGCTGTGTGTGATGGGACCCTTATTGCCTAGGTTCAGCATGATTTACATATGCTGATTTTGTGTGATTTTGAACAATTGGTGCAAATTACAATCATGAACTTTCCATGCACCATGTGGGTTTTAGAATTTTTTGTTACTAAATAACTTTGAGCAGAGACTGAGCTATTCCATGTGGCAGTATACAGAAAAAGCAATGTAATGTATATCGGCCAAACAATAGCTGATATGGGGTATATAGGAAACAGACACTGCAAATTTGCAGTGTGTAACCACATAAGTGAGTCTATTCCTCTGCTCTCCAATTTCAGGGCTGTGTAGGCAGGCCTAGTCCTGACATTACTGACATTTATAGGACTGGTCGCACTGAATTACTATGCAAAAATACTGGCACCTACCATTTAAAAGTTCCAAGTGTAAATCCTGGCTGTGCCAGTAATTTGCCGACCTGGAGACAACTCTATATATTCTACAGGCAATATAGTAGAATAAAGGGAATGGTCACTATCACTAATTTGCTATTTAGAGCATCTAGTAAGTTGGTAGACACCTGTATACAATGTCAGACCAGGTTGGCAAAGGCCTACCAATAACATTGAATTTTGGGGCCCACTGTTCAGTTTCAAGCAAAAATGACCTGACCCTAGTGCACAAATTTAGTTTTCCTTAGATTAATGATTAGATGATACATTTTTCAAATTGTAAATCAAGTGTAAGATCACTGGTCATTAGCACTCCTTCCCAGGGGCCTACAGGAGGATTCTCCTGTTCCCCTGTGGGTCTGTCCAAGCCTGCCCCTATATTATATGTTGCAGTGCAATAGCTGCCAACCTGCCACTAGTACTTGATAGGATGAAGCAGATGGGGTAACTTTGGTAGAAGTAATCGCACACAGGTCTCTCTTGCTAAATATTATTTTATCTCATTTCTGTAATAGGAGCTTAATTGCTGCATTATGTAACCTGGTTATTTGGTTTCTTATATTTATCACTAGGATAAGCTATCAGTGTTAAATTGTGATGGTCCAACTCATTGCAGTCTGGTCATTCAGCAGTTTATAGGGTCCGGTATTCCACTGCCTTTTTATTGTGTACCAGGCACTGTGCTATGCTTTGAAAGTGTATTTCCAGGCAAAGACATAAGGGATAAAGAATTCCTAGAACTCGTGATGCCAAGAAGAATGGCGGCCTATGCGCACTGAACAACCTGGTAAATGTCAGGAACGCCGCACTGAACTTGCTCACTGAGCCAGTGCGCGTGTCCTCAATAAAACAAACTGTGCTCAGAGATACCTGTGGAGTGGGCAGCAGCAGGGAAGGTGCATACTTTAGAACAGCAGAACCTAAAGCATGTGACTGCTGGGGGCGTGGCTTAAACCTTAGAGCGCTAGGAGCTGCAGTAAAACTTCTAGCAGGGTAACTACGGGACAAAGTTACCAAGGGGCATAGATAGGGACGCAAACAGATCAGGCCGGGGTCAAAGCACTATATAGCACAACAAAACCAGAGGATTAGACAGGAAGGATAGTCAGGATGCAGCCAATGAGTCACACACGGAGATAGCTGCAAAGTACAAGAGGGGCGAGCAGAGAATAGTCAGGTCACAGGCAATGAGTTATACACAGAGAGGGTAGCACAGTGCAAAATCAACAGGCAAACTAACAACGGGGAACAGAACCAGGTCAGAACCATATAAGCAAGCTATAAGACAATGAACAGGCACAGGTACACAGCGGTCAACACACTCGGCCAAAGACAAAAGTATAACTGAAGGGGATTGGAGTTTCTCAGGGGTATAAGAAGCTCTCACTGAAGCAAAGAGAGGCCACAATAATTAACCAAAGGCATGCAGGTCAAAGCCTGCACTGGGCTCCAGACATTAACCCCTGACATGCAGGTCAAAACCTGCACTGGGATCATTCAAAGAGTCCCTCTGATGTGAAGAACGCAGTTTTCCACTCGTCCCCTTCCCGAACCCTTATCAGGTTGTAGGCCCCCCAGAGATCTAATTTGGAGAACCATTGGGCCCCAGATAACTGGTTACATAGGTCTGGGTGATATGCCCTTTGCGGAGACTCTCAGCTATGTACTCCTTCATGGCTTGGCGCTAAGGCCCGGACAAATTGAACAATTGAGCCTTAGGTAACTTGGCTCCGGGTACTAACTCAATGGTACAATCGTAGGGTCTATGTGGTGGCAGCGCCTCAGCCTCGCTTTCGGAAAAAAGTCTTCGAAATCCTTCAGGTACTCCGGAATACCTTCCAAACCGACAGACGACACAGATAAGGATTTAACAGAGTTAACAAGATGTCCCAGGTTACAACATTTATCCTTGCATCCCCATTGAGTGATATCTCCTGTTACCCAATCAATGGTAGGATTATGGCGTTGAAGCCAAGGCATCCCCAGTACCAGTACTGCAGACAAGTTATCAAACACAAGGCAGCTTAATTTTTCCACATGAGTGGGACCCACTTTTAGAGAAAAAAGTTCAGACCTGAAACAGATACCGTCCTGGGTAACAGTGGATGAGTCAATTGCCACAAGTTTAACAGGATCCTGAAGCCTGACTGTCCCTATCTTATTAAGAGTCATAATTCGAGTATCAATCAGGTTCACAGCAAAACCAGTCAACAAAAGCCGTATTCTGAACCGGACCATTACCAAGTTCCAGTTCCACCTGCAGCACAATTTTTGCACGTGAGGAAAATTGTACCTGAAGGTCTGGGTAGCCTCCTCAACTACTACCCAGACCTAGTTGTTTCCCACCATCTTGGAGGATGACGGACAGGAGGGGCAGTCCTTCTTCCAATGTCCAGATTCCCCACAATAGAAGCACAACTGCTTCTCCCGGCGGCATCTTCTTTCCTTCTCCTCACAGGTGACAGCGCTCACCTCCATAGCCAGAGGAAGAGTCCGGGTTTCACCTCCACTGGAGAATAATGGTGTTTCAAGTTGCATAACACCTCTTGACCACAGTCTGCGATCCATGCAAACCGCTTGGGTCATGGCATCTTCCAGGGAGTCAGGTGGAGGATGAAGTGCCAGGGCATCCTTCAGACATTCACACAGGCCTCTTCGGAACAGCCCCCGAAGGGCGGTATCACTCCAAGAGATCTCAGCTGTCCAACGTCTGAATTCAGAACAGAACCACTCGGCTGAGTGCTTCCCCTGACAGACACTCATCATCTTGTCCTCAGCCAAACGCACTCTATCAGGCTCACCATAAATAAGCCCTAAGACCTCAAAAAACTCATCCACAGACATTCTCTCAGGGGCAGAACAGGAAAGCGAAAATGCCCAGGCTTGTGGGGACCCCCTAAGCAGAGACATAACCACCCCCACCCTCTGTTTCTCATCCCCAGAGTAGTGGGATCTCAAGGAGAAAAAGAGCTTACAGCCCTCCTTAAATGCTCTAAATTCATTTTTGTTACCAGCAAACATATCTGACAATTTAACCAGGGAATTCGGGTGGGACTAAAATGACATCTCTATTCCCCACCTGCTGAAAGCCTGCGGAAAGCAACCCCCTGAACCGAGTCCACAACCTGCCATTGGGACTGGGCCAGAGCTTGGTGTTCCAAACTTAGCTTCTGCAGTGACTGAGTCAAGCATTTCACCTGCTCAGATAAAGCACACATTGGGTGCAGAAGTGAGGAGAGAAAAAAAAGTTCACGGTCAGTCATAATGTCAGGAACACTGCACTAAACTTGCTCACTGAGCCAGTGTGCGTGTCCTGAGTAAAACAAACTGTGCTCAGAGATACCTGTGGAGCGGGCAGCAGCAGAGAAGGTGCATACTTCAGAACAGCAGGACCTGAAGCACGTGACTGATGGGGGCGTGACCTAAACCTCAGAGAGCTAGGAGCTGCAGGAAAACTCCTAGCAGGGTAACTACGGGACAAAGTTACCAAGGGGTATAGACAGGGACGTAAACAGATCAGGCTGGGGTCAAAGCACGAGATAGCATGACAAAACCAGAGGCTTAGATAGGAAGGATAGTCAGGACGCAGCCAATGAGTCATACATGGAGATAGCTGCAAAGTACAAAAGGGGCGAGCAGAGAATAGTCAGGTCACAGGCAATGAGTCATACAAAGAGAGGGTAGCACAGTGCAGAATCAACTGGCAAACTAACAACGGGGAACAGAATTGGGTCAGAACCATATAAGCAAGCTATAAGACAACGAACAGGCACAGGCACACAGGGGTCAACACACTCGGCCAAAGACAAAAGTATAACTGATGGGGATTGGAGTTTCTCAGGGTTATAAAAAGCTCTCCCTGAACCAAAGAGAGGCCACAATAATTAACCCCAGGCATGCAGGTCAAAGCCTGCACTGGGCTCCAGACATTAACCCCTGCCGTGCAGGTTAAAACCTGCACTGGGATCATGACAGTAAAGATGCACATCGTCAACCATGATCTGCCTGTGTAAAGAGGCTATTTAATGACCAATGTTCTTTAAAGGGAACCTGTCACCTGTTTTGGCCGCTATAAGATGCAGCCACCACCTTTCAAGGCTTATCTACAGCATTCTATAATGCTGTAGATAAACCCTCCGATATGACCTGAAAGGTAAGAAAAATAAGTTTCATTATACTCACCCGGGTGGCAGTCTATGGCGGTCCGGTGAGGTCCGGTCCAATGAGTGATGCAAGTCGGGTCCGGTGCCTCGCATCTTCTAGCGATGCTGCCCTCCTGCTTCTTCATTGCTCCCTGGTATCATGCTCTTGTGCAAGCATACTTATCTGCCCTATTGAGGGCAGAGCAAAGCACTGCAGTGCGCAGACTCCGGGAAAGGTCAGAGAGGCCCAGCGCCTGCGCATTGCTTTACTTTGCTCTGCCCTCAACACAGCAGATAAGTACACCTGCGCAGGAGCGCGATGCCGTGGAGCCATTAAGAAGCAGGAGGATGGCATTGCAAGAAGATGGGATGCGCCAAGCCCGGACCTGCGACACGCATCAGACCGGACTGCTCTGGACCGCCCCCGGATAAGTATAATAAAACTTATTTTTCTTCACTTGCAGGTCAGATCGGGGGCTTATTTACAGTATTATAGAATGCTGTAGAAAAGCCCTGACAGTCAGTGGCCGCATCTTTTAGTGGCCAAAACAGGTGACAGGTTCCCTTTAAAAATTTGCTGGTCACTCTCGGGCATTTAAATCTGTCAGTTGGGCCATGTAAATGGACCCTTAGCTGAGACTATGCCTAGTATTTCCATTTTATACAGTTACATCCTATCCAAATGAGTGGGACTGGGTGGCAAAAGAAGTTTCAACATCTATTAAAAGTATGTAGGCGTGTTTGTCAAAAAATGAAGAACAGCAAACCGCTGATTGGCAGGGATGAAGAGAGTCATGGCCTTCAGATCTGATATTGATGTCCTATTCTAAGAATAGACAATCAAATAAAAAAGACTGATGCGTTAACGCTGCACAGAATGGAGGAGGCAAATGAAAGATAAAATGGGCAATATTTTAATTTTGGTATAGAATTTGACCTATGGTGAGGTCTCCAGAATTACCATCCCGTGGCTGAAGATGGCCGAGCCAAAAATGTGCTGTTTTTGAAAATGCTGAAGCTATTTCTAACAATCTTTAAATCTACATTTTATCTATTAGGCGCAATGTACTTTGAGTTCCCCGTTTTTTTCCCCGGTGACTGACTGAACCTGTAGTCATCAGTGAGGGCGCCATTATTACTCGGTTTCATTGATAAGCAGTTCATTTTGCATGTACGCCACTAACATGGCCATGCAGTCTTATATGTTTTGCCATATCAAGAAAACACCTTACACTACAGTTATTTAAAGGTAGAAGTATAAAAGTCTTAATTAACTTTAGAAAATGCGATCATTTATTTAAATGACGCTACTTGGAAAATCAATAGGAAAAGTAATTAATTCTATTAATATTACAGCAATAGGTTTATTCAGTGGTTTAGTGTATAAAAACATCAGCATTAATGTTTTTTACTTGGATTCCAATTACCAGATTGTGAAATCTTGCTTTGATTACCTTCCCCCCAATTCTAGTGTCAAACGGTTGCTGTCGGTGGTCTTTGCCTAGCTCTACGGTCTGTCGTCATGTAGAACAGCCGAAGAATAAAAAGAAGTGTCTGACCCTTGGAGTCACATCAGAAATCCGATGTCTTTATAGAAAATAACAATAACATTTGCTCCAATATAGATAAAAGGGGTTAAAATAGGAATTTTATCACACTTTAAAAAAAAAATTGTTGAAAAGAAGCCACCAAAAAAATGGCAAATGAGTAGAATTTTATTAATTTAACATTTAACCTACCGATTCCAATTTTTTTTATATAAGTCTTACAACTTTATAGACTTAACTAAAAAAGAATAATAATTAAAAAAAAAATAGGTAATAAACTCAAAATTAAATGGATCAATAGGATGACCATAAACTGGATGGTGGAATTGTGCCGTAAAATATTTATTTTAGAACTTTTGACCAATCCTTCTGGGATTTCTCGTTCCAATTATTTCCTTGCATAAGTAATTTTATTGTTAGGATTTTCAATTCGAATCATATTAAAAAAAATCTTAACCTGCCACGTCATCAGAATTGATTTAGCTGTCGGAGTAATCCTGTTGTTTAACAATTATTCTTTTTTTTCTTGTCCTACTGAGTTTCTTGATAGTTGACAACAGTCGCAGGGAGCACATATCCTTTCTGCTTGATTGAAAAGGATACAGTATATCTTGTTCTCCATGCAGGGTCATGCTGATTCAGCCTTGCAGTGCTTTGTACATGGGGAGAAGAGGATTACTTATCAAAGTGTTCCAGCTGCAAAACTGGGATAATACATAAGCAAACACAGGGGGGATTCATTAAATTCAGTTAAGGGTTAACACGGCAGTTCAGACTGCAACTTTGATTCAGGTCATTGGTCCAGAGTCAATAGAAAATCTTAAGCTCCAGCAAATCTAAACTCCTCTCCGCGCAGTTTAGTGCCCATTAGTGGATCCTTTGTCAATATGAGTGACGGCTGAAAAGTTTTGCTTAACCCTAGATCTTAATAATGACTCCAAACTTTATTCTAAGAACCCGCTGATCTGTTTGTAGGAAAACAGCTGGGCAAAGCCATTCATTCTAAGGGCAATCAAAACTATTGCTTCCCGCCAGCTGGAAAGCCATTTATAGATCATTTCCACCCCCCCAGAAATGAGGAGGCAAGTAGGGAGCATATACACGTGTGCACCTGTGTGCATGCAAAAATGGGCTATCTGGATTTTTTTGCATAGAGATAATCAAGGCATACTCATTATTGGATTAACAGTGGTATAAATGTAATATATTTTATCAGAGCAATCTGCTTTTTTTCGACTCCTGGATTGATCCTTCTCTGTCAATTTGAGGGAAAATCTCTTATTTTCCGTGAAGAGCGTTTTTCCATTACTGAGATAGGAGATGATAGTTGGTGCTTATAAGCTTCTATGGAAAGGGGAGGAGTCATGATAAGCTAGCGGCAGATACAGACATTCTGCTGTATATTTTCCTGATGCGACAATTGGGCTGTGTGCACATGGTGCAGATTTGGTGCGTTTTTGGTGCAGTTTTTTTTTGCTGAATTTCTGGATAAACTTGAAGTGATCCTGATGTCAGTAAAGTGAAGGAGAATCCTAAAGTGTTATGCACATGTTGGTTATTTGTGATTTGCAGATTTGGTTCCAGATAATAATCTGCAGCGTGTCAATTCTCTGTGCGTTTTTTACCATTGACTTCACTCAAATTAGTCAAAATCGCTAAACAGAAACACAGGGCAAAAACTCGGCAAACCACAGCAAAAACACACGTTTTCTCAGCTGGGTTTTTCCTTCCGAGAGCTGCAGAAATGGTGCAGTAATTTTACTCAATGTGTGCGCATAGCCTTACAGTTCAGTCCTTACAAAAAAGTAAAGGGATTGCCAGCTCACCAGTCACACGTATTTGAGTACAATATGCCATGATCTGACCCAGCGTGGAACAGTTGCCAAAGAAACAACATTTCTGCTTTTCATAGAACTTTATGAGCACCAACTGTCCTTTCCTATCTCAGTAATTGGAAAATGTCTCTTCACTGAATATGGATTTTACGCTGGAATTGAGCATTTTGGGAATGAAATACCAGTTCCGGCAGAGAAAGAAGCAAATTTCTCTGATATGATATATTATAGATTTTCTTCTTTTCACACGTACTATTAAAAATTAAAACGGCGGTTCCCTTTTAGGTAGTGACATGCGATCCGCTAGTCCATTCCGCAGAACCCTGTGCGGTGACATCGTCAAGTCCATTTTGGTCTAGAGAGGATAAGATATCTGGTAAATATTTATAATACATGCAGTTTAAACGCAAATAGAAGAACTGTCAAAAGCCGAGACGGGATTAACCCTTTTGGCACAGCGGATATCCGCATTGCATATTTTATCGTACCGTTATTAAACACAGAGAAGCCACAAGATTTGTGATATCCATAAAATACAGACATCATATTTGGTGCTGTCTGCCGCGCTGCTTACTTGAACCAGAGCCGGCAAACATACTATTTCCGATAAATCATAGAGGTTCGCATTCTAAAAAAAAAATGCGCCATGAAGTAAAAAAAAAAACAACAAAAAAATAAATGTATTCAAATCCCAGCTGTAGTCGACTGTCCGCCCTCCCCGTCTTCTCCATGTCAGGGTATCATACTGACAAAATTGTCTTTACTATCGGCAGCCTGTTAGGTTGCTTTCACAGGCAAAAAAAAAATCCTATTGTCTTAGATTTTCTTTCATATCATGTAGGTGTCTATGCCATGCCACCCACACAGTAAAGCAAGTGAGCTGTGAAATATATTCATTGTTAGAGTACAGGGGAAATGGAGGCAAGCAATCGGCAGTAATAATGTACGACAGCAATGGGAGGCTGGCAACATTACCTGCATTATTTCCGTTGCCTTTTTCATTATAGGTTTGGGAAATAGGCAGCGATTCGATTATGGTATGATTTGGGATGGAATTGCTTGCCGTTCACTGACCCTGTCACAGGGGTATCAAATAGGAAATCAGCTCAAATAAAGTTTATAGTGCATTAACTGGACAAAAGCATTGCCTAGCCCGAGAGCAGGGTTTTTCATCTTCCAAGGGTTTTGTAACCGCTTCGCAGATATACAGTATTTGTACCTTTAGGCAAAAAACGAAGGATTGGCTGTGATGTATAGGAATGAGCGCAGTCGGCCAATGATGTCTGCTCCCCTCCCCTACCCATGTGCAAATCTCAGCTCCTCTCGAGCTTGTGAGAAGCAGCATGATTAATAACACTGAGAGAACCTGCCTGTTGGATTATTAATTTCCCATCCCTCTTTCTTTCTCTCGCGCCTTCCACTGATGCTTTTTTTAATGCTTTTTGTCTTCCTTTTTTTGCATGGAGCTACCTAGTAGCCACTAGCATTGTCTCGTGGCTAGCCAACCTCGCAAGAGGCTACACTTCACAGTGGGGTGAGTTTGTATATTTAATGTAAGCAATTTGAGCCATAAAGAACGTCAGGAAAGGGGGGGAAGCGTTAAATGCTTGATCACAGTTGCCGTCGCCTTCACGTGCCATAACAACTGTTAACAATGACCTACAAAGCAGGTGGAAGGGAACCGCATTGGCAGCCTGACAATATCCTCCTCAGCTGCAATGAGTCCAGCATGCCGCTCGTAGAACAGAATGAGAAATGTTGCCATTTCAGCGAGTTTTCCTACGTCCCCTTTTGAAGTCTTTATTTCAATGAGGGGGGACAAATTGAAAGGCTCTGGGACTTTGTGGTGAGTAATTGCACAAGCTGTGATTGTTGTTGCAGTTCAGCCTCATTATATTAGAAGCAGTCGCGTCTGCATCAAGGTTACAATTACATGTACATAACTCCTCACGTTTGTTTATGGCGGGGGGAAGAAGGAAATCGGCGTACACTTGACCGGTCAATGGCGCTCATTTCACGCTACTTGTCCGAGGACTGTGCTTGTTTGGATGTGAAGGACAGTTTATATGGCGTGGGAGTTTTATTTTCATATATCAGTCCATTGTGATTGGCTGACCGGGTCATGTGTCCAGCCTTAAAAAAGGGATTCCATAATGGCGTGCTATAGGCAATGTGACATAATGGGTGTGTCTACAAACTTCACTGGAACGACCGGTGCATCATCATTATTGGTGCAGCTTCACTTTGGATGCTCTCATCTTTTTCAGGATTTTACTATATTTCAGTGTATATCTAAATATATATATGTATACTGCATATATTTATATACCTATATATGTATATATATAGAAATATGGATAGATATATATCTATATATATACACACATATAGCATATGTGATATACATATAGTACAGAGATAGAGTGTGCAGTAGCATTTTTTATCTTGTACACATTCTTACGATCTTATGTTTTGCAGTTTATATTAGTACTTATATTATTATTACTATATGATTAGAGAAGTTTTGTCACCAAAGCAGACCTTGACGTTCGGGTATCTTATCGGTCCAATAAACCCACCAAGGACCCGATGAAGCCATTTGACTAGCTACACGACTCCTTGAGTGAACACAAGGGACGGCATTCGAGAAGGGTCTTGGACGCAGCCAAAAATCCGTGCACCCATGCGTGCAGCCATGTTTTTCAAATAGATCGTTAAAAGTTGATTGTCAATTAATTGCTAATTGTGATTCTGCAGGTTTGCCAAGTGGCTAATAGCAATAATAAACTTTTAAATAGCAAGCAATTTTTAATAATCTATTGGAATACAACTATGGTTCTCATGGAAACTTTGGCCTGCCCATGTATTAGTAAGCTAAGGAAGGCGCCTTTGAGTCACTACTCTTTGCCCAATATCAGTGAGAACATGATTAAGACCTGAGGCGTCGAAACGCGTTGTTCTGTAGTCATCCGACAGATATGCTGTACCTGCTGGAATTTTAATATGCAATGGCACAATAAAATGGATTTTTAATTTTCCATTCCTGGCGCTGGAACTTCTTTTTTCTTTCCTATTATCAGTGAGAGGTGTACTGTAATGCACAGGCCTTTCTTACAGCAACCTGACATTGGGGGCTCCTTAGGTGCCAATAATAAAGTTATATCCTATTATTCTCACACTTACTAGTAAATACTCAACGGGATAAAGTCTTTACCACAAACCAGTTCATTGGGATTGTATATATGACAAAAAGTACGGAACAAATTTGGTGCTCTAATTTACTCTATATGTACATTACATTCTTGTGTACTGGGGAAATATTTTACCACTACTCAATGGATGGTATAAATGGAAAAGTCCGCCATATGATCTGTATCTTAAGCATAGAATCAGCTCTTTAAATTAGACAAACGCAAAAAAAGCCTCAAACCCCATTCCCTAGCGTTGACGTTCCCAAAATTGCACACTAATATTACGTATTAGCAAAGTTTGACCCTAGTCCCTGTTTTTGGAATTGTAAATGGGATGCATGCATTGCCGTCTATGGATGTAGTCCATCATTCTCAATAACGGGAGCCAACAAGGCCAAGCTGTACGTAAAGAAACGTTCCCCTCCCCCCATGGATCCCATGATCAGCATTTGACTCGTTGGACACATTTCCGCTAATTGTTACAGCACAAGTGTTATTAAATTAATGAAATATTAAATTAGAGCATAAGTGTTATTTAAACTTATTTATGCAATTTCTATGAATGTGTAATTTTATTGTGCTTCCACATCATAAAGTTTACTATTACACGCACAGGCAGATATACGCAAACGTACATGTCTGTATTCATAAACACATTTTTACAGCACATAGTCATGCGTTTCCACAAAGACATACTTATATACATCTATGCATTTAAACATAAACACACATATATGCAGAACACACATTTACGGTACATTCACAGAATTTCATATGATCATATGATATATACATTCATGTATACATAAGCACACATAGTATACAGACAATAGCGCACATACATACTGTACATATACAACGTTTCATAAAAATATAGGATACACAAAACTACATAAATGCAGATACTATATACTGTAAATCTTCTCTCATATACATACAGACATACATACGTAGACACATCGCTATAATAAAAGCGCTACATACATGTACTCATATAGTACACAGACATACATATACACAATGTAATAAAAACGTATATATTCAGTATATACAGAATACAAGCATAGCTGTATAAAAATGCATATAGTATATACACATATAGTCATATATGCACTTTTATAACACCATTGATACATCTGCGGTTAGGTCCATATATATTTGGACAGAGACAACATTTTTCTAATTTTGGTTCTAGACATTACCACAATGAATTTTAAACAAAACAATTCAGATACAGTTGAAGTTCAGACTTTCAGCTTTCCTTTGAGGGTATCCACATTAAAATTGGATGAAGGATTTAGGAGTTTCAGCTCCTTAACATGTGCCAACCTATTTTTAAATGGACCAAAAGTAATTGGACAATTGACTCCAAGGTTATTTCATGGACAGGTGTGGGTAATCCCTTCGTTACGTCATTCTCAATTAAGCAGATAAAAGGCCTGGGATTTGATGTGAGGTGTGGTGCTTGCACTTGGAAGGTTGTGCTGTGAAGGAAACAAGCGGTCAAAGGAGCTCTCCATGCAGGTGAAACAAGCCATCCTTAAGCTGCAAAAACAGAAAAAGCCTATCCGAGAAATTGCTACAACATTAGGAGTGGCAAAATCTACAGTTTGGTACATCCTGAGAAAGAAAGAATGCACTGGTGAACTCATCAATGCAAAAAGACCTGGTCGCCCACGGAAGACAGCAGTGGAGGATGATCGCAGAATAATCTCCATGGTGAAGAGAAACCCCTTCTCAACAGCCAACCAAGTGAACAACACTCTCCAGGAGGTAGGCGTATCAATATCCAAATCTACCATAAAGAGAAGACTGCATGAAAGTAGATACAGAGGGTTCACTGCACGGTGCAAGACACTCATAAGCATCAAGAATAAAAAGGCTAGACTGGACTTTGCTAAAAAACATCTAAAAAGCCAGCACAGTTCTGGATGAACATTCTTTGGACAGATGAAACCAAGATCAACCTCTACCAGAATGATGGAAAGAGAAAAGTATGGCGAAGGCGTGGTACAGCTCATGATCCAAAGCATACCACATCATCTGTAAAACACGGTGGAGGCAGTGTGATGGCTTGGGCATGCATGGCTGCCAGTGGCACAGGGTCACTAGTGTTTATTGATGATGTGACACAAGACAGAAGCCATTCAGACCCATACTGTGTGCTCAGATCCAGCCAAATGCAGCCAAACTTATTGGTCGTCGTTTCATACTACAGATGGACAATGACCCAAAACATAAAGCCAAAGCAACCCAGAAGTTTATTAAAGCAAAGAAGTGGAATATTCTTGAATGGCCAAGTCAGTCACCTGATCTCAACCCAATTGAGCATGCATTTCACTTGTTAAAGACTAAACTTCGGACAGAAAGGCCCACAAACAAACAGCAACTGAAAACCACCGCAGTGAAGGCCTGGCAGAGCATCCCAAAGGAGGAAACACAGCGTCTGGTGATGTCCATGAGTTCAAGACTTCAGGCAGTCATTGCCAACAAAGGGTTTTCAACCAAGTGCTAGAAATGAACATTTTATTTACAATTATTTAATCTGTCCAATTACTTTTGGTCCCTTTAAAAACAGGGTGGCACAAGTTAAGGAGCTGAAACTCCTAAACCCTTCATCCAATTTTAATGTGGATACCCTCAAATGAAAGCTGAAAGTATGAACTTCAACTGCATCTGAATTGTTTTGTTTAAAATTCATTGTGGTAATGTCTAGAACCAAAATTAGAAACATGTTGTCTCTGTCCAAATATATATGGACCTAACTGTATATATATAAAGCTGAGTGTATGTATGTGTGTGTATGTATCAAGCCATGCCCACTCCACTTAGCCCCGCCCACTGGCGGCTAGAGTGCAAGGTTGCAGAGGGAAAGTGCGGGACGTGGGTGGAAAGCGGAGCTGTGAACGAGACAGTGGGGCACAGATGGAGAGCTTGGCTGCAGAGGGATAGAGAGGGCTTGTGGAGGGAGAGAGTGGGGCTGTTGAGGGAGAACGGGGCTGTGGAGGGACAAAGCGAGACAGCGCATGGAGAGCAGGGCTACGGAGGGAGAGTAGGACACGGATAGAGAGCAGGGCTGCAGAGGGATAAAATGAGACAGCGCATGGAGAGCGGAGAAGCAGAGGGAGAGAGCAGGATGATGGGTGGAGAGCAGGCCTGCGGTAGGAGAGAGTGTGATGGTGGGTGGAGAGCGGAGCTGTTAAGGGAGAGAGTGGGACATGGGTGGAGAGCTGGTTTGCTGAGGGAGAGAGTGGTTTGGCCAGTGGAGACAGGGGCTGCTGAGGGAGAGAGCAGAGCAGCGGAGGGAGACAACGGGGCTGCAGAGTGGAAGCAGGGCTGCTGAGGGTGAGAGCAGCATGGCCAGTGGAGACAGGGGCTGTGGAGGGAGAGACCGGGGCTGTGGAGGGAGAATGCGGGATGGGGATTGGAGAGTGGGGCTGCAGAAGAAGAGAGCGTGATGGTGGATGGAGAGCTGAGCTGCAGAGGTAGACAGCGGGGCTGCAGAGTGTAAGCAGTGCTGCTGACGGTGAGAGCGGGGTGGCCAGTGGAGACAGGAGCTGGAGAGGGAGAGCGCGGGGCTGTGGAGGGAGAATGTGGGATGGGGATTGGAGAGTGGGGCTGTGGAAGGAGAGAGCATGACCATGGATGGAGAGCTGGGCTGCAGAGGGAGACAGTGGGGCTGCAGAGTGTAAGCAGTGCTGCTGACGGTGAGAGCGGGGTGGCCAGTGGAGACAGGAGCAGGAGAGGGAGAGCGCAGGGCTGGGGAGGGAGAATGTGGGATGGGGATTGGAGAGTGGGGCTGTGGAAGGAGAGAGCATGACCATGGATGGAGAGCTGGGCTGCAGAGGTAGACAGCGGGGCTGCAGAGTGTAAGCAGTGCTGCTGACGGTGAGAGCGGGGTGGCCAGTGGAGACAGGAGCTGGAGAGGGAGAGCGCGGGGCTGTGGAGGGAGAATGTGGGATGGGGATTGGAGAGTGGGGCTGTGGAAGGAGAGAGCATGACCATGGATGGAGAGCTGGGCTGCAGAGGGAGACAGTGGGGCTGCAGAGCGAAAGCAGCACTGGTGAGGGTGAGAGCAGGACGGCCAGTGGAGACAGGGGCTGCGGAGGGAGAGAGCTGGACGGTAGATGGAGAGCGAGGCTGCTGAGGGAGAATGCGAGATGGTGGGTGGAGAGCTGGTCTTTGGAGGGAGAGAGTGGGACGGTGAGTGGAGAGCAGGGCTGCGGAGGGAGAGAGTGGGACAGCTGTTAGTTACTATGCCAGGGCAACGCCGGGCTCTTCAGCTAGTAGAAAAATAAATACAGATATCCTGCATATAAAGATGCACAAATATACATAAACATGAGATCATAAAAACATGCATTTACACACACATACATTTCTACGTAAAGTTACATATTTACAGAATACATTCATATTCGTGTGTGTGTATATATATATATATATATATAATTACTTACCGAGCTGCACAAATACATAAATATACAGTACATACATACCTATATACTTGCATGCACATACACACATTTCAACATAACGTGACATATTTTCTGAGGACAATCACATACACACATGCGTCTTCATAGTTGTAAATATGGGTATACATATAAAATGACTTACAAACTAGCATGAAGACATAAATATACAGTACATACATACATACATACATTTTTACGTTAGGTGACATATTTGCAAAACACATTCATGTATATATATATATATATATATATATAATTACTTACAGGATGGCATGAAAACATGAATATACAGTACATACCCACCTATACACTTACATGCACATACTGTATGTACATTTTGACGTAAAGTGACATATTTACAGAAGACATTCATACACATCTTTATATTTGTAAATATGAATATACATCCTTATATAGAATTAACCAACAGATTTGCATGAAGACATGCAACATGCAGTACATGCACACCTACACACTTATATGCGCACACATATCTTCACACATACCCAACCCCACAATGTTCAGTTGCACAGGCAGTTAGGTAGCGCAAGAACCTGAGTGACAGGACAATTTGTGGCCAATGTCTCTCTTTGGATGAGGAGACCCAGGTTTTTACAAGGTAAATACTGCTTTCCCATAGAATGCTTTACTATACTTAGCCCATCAAGCTGTTGATCCATTAATAACACTACAGATCATTTATGCCTTTTTCCTCCTGTAGCTGTGTTTTCACAGTTGTTTTTCCCACTTCTCCTGGCAATCTCACTTCAGCTAATATACAATTAATGTTTATTAAAAGCAGTTTTGCTATCAGGGATAATACAGGAGCTTTTCAACTTTAATTGCTGAGAAGGATATTTTTGGCAATAGCTGAAGAACAATTATTTTCACGGGAGCAAACAAGCTTGTCGGTGGCTTTTGTTCTCCTTATCTAGATAAATAAAGAAGTTATTAAGAAATAATAGAAATTGAGCGGTAACTGTTGTCATGTATGTCTCCATCAAACCGCAGGAGCTTGCAGCAGGATTTTATTGGCTTCGGTGTTCCGAAGAGTTAACACCGCGAGCTACTTGCATGGCTTGTATTAGATTATGACTGCAAGGAGGATAGAAATGTAATTTGGGCCTGACACAGTTAATGCGGCAGAAGCAAAGACAAGTTTTTTTTTCTCTCCTAGTCTGAATCATAAGTAGGAGTAGAGAAGTAACACTGGTGATATGGCTGTTGGCTGTCATTGATTTAGCACATATTGGCTCCCCCCCACCTCCCGCCACCCCCTCCGCTTGTGTTCTATTTCTTTTTTTTCCTGACTTGATTGGTTTCTACACATTAGAGCAAAAATATTTAACCAATTTGATGCCAAATCTATGTAAGATATAAATATTTGACGATTAAAGATGTTTAATGGCAAATCAAATGCATAAGGTTTCTTCTTATGCGAAGGAAAGTCGGTACGTACGGTAAAAGGAAACGTGCCATAAGACCTATGAACAATGAATACTAATATGTCTGTTACAGAAGAGTTAATATCTGCGGATTCCTTGGCCTAAAAATGCATATGAGGCTATTTATGCAGAAATACTAAAGAACAAATAATATAAATGGGAAGTAGGCTGGATGGGGAAGGTGTAGTGGAAGAGTGGAATACCTCAGCTGTTGTACGAGCAGCTGTTTGATCTTTCTGTTTTTTAATGAGCCTCTGACTCTGAAGGTTTTGAGGACAGAAGGGTTGATCAAAAGCATAATACATGGCATTATCATAAGACTGTATAAAGGCGCATCTGCAGTCATTCTCCTTCATGAGCCAGAAGAGAAACATCAGAAACACAGGAACTCCGCTTATACAGACAGACCAGGAATATTTCTCACTATCTCCTTGTTTACAGTAAAATCACAGGCAGCCATTTTCTGGCGTTAGGCATATTGATTCCCCTGGCAAAGTGTTAAATCCCTGGTTCAAAAGCTATAATTGTGCCCAGGCTACCAGACCAGTTCCAGAAGTGGTGAAAATAACATGTCACCATACATTCATATATGTAAAGCTGTCATACACCATCACTTGGCTACACATAGCCTTATATGCTGCATGGATAAAGGATTTAATAATTGCATTACTTCACATACAATAATAATTATTGCATCTCATTTATAGCTCTATAATCAATCCCCCATTCTGTCCATCTTTTGAATGACTATTTAGTGAGAGGGATAGCAAAATGTGCAGTGCCCAATCAAAGGGATAGCAAATTGGGCAGTGTCCAGTGAAAGGGAGAGCAAATTGGGCAGTATCCGGTGAAAGGAAGAGCAAAGTGGGCAATGTCCAGTGGAAGGGAGAACAAAGTGGGCAGTGTCCAGTGAAAGGGAGAACAAGGTGGGCAGTGTCCAGTGAAAGGGAGAGCAAAGTGGACAATGTCCTGTGAAATGAATAGAAAAATAAGCACGCTCCAGTAGCCATTGAGCATGCCTACGGTGATCCTAGACGCCTCGGCACAGCCGGAGAGCTAACTAAGCCTAAAGCAAGAAAGGGGAAATATAAACTGCCCCAGAGCAGACCCCAAAGGAAGAGATAGCCCCCAAACATATATTGTCAGTGAGACAAGATGAAAACACAAATGCAGGTAGGAAAATAGACTAAGCAAACGATGGGGCCCACACTGACTAGACAGGACAGGAAAGGAAAGACACTGTCTGCAATCACGCAAAAAACCCTTCAAAAATGTCCAACACGTCTGATGCAAAAATACTGAAGTCGCACGACTTCGCCCACTATATCAGCACTCTGATATAATCTGAAAGCAGAGCAAAAAGAGGCCAATCTAATAAGGGACAAAAACAAACTGGCACAAGCAGTAACATATGGATGGTTATTCAGCACAGCCCCAGCCGGAGCTGGCTGACCCACACAAAACTGAAATAGACAAAACCAGATCAAATGTGAACAGAATAGCAAAAGAACACTTAGCTGAGCATGCAGGGACTGAGCTGGAAACTAAGACCTCAGAAAGCAAGAAAAAATCACCAGCAGGGATAGAGGGAGTCGGCTGTCTTAAATCCAGTCTGAAACCCCAGATCTCCAATCGTCGTCCTCATTATCAGGTGGCAAGCCTCTGTTAATCAGATCAGCTCCATTACCTCCAGTAACCACCAGAGGGAGCTCAGAAAGAGAACTCGCAACCCCTCTGTCAATTTGACCTGCTCCACTACCTTTAGTAGTAACCAGAGGAAGGCCAGAAAGCGAATTCACAACAGTGGACAGTGTCCAGTGAAAGGGATAGCAAAGTGGGCAGTGTCCAGTAAAAGGGGTAGCAAAGTGGGCAGTGCCCAGTGAAAGGGGTAGCAAAGTGGGTAGTGTCCAGCAAAAGTGAGATCAAAATAGGCAATATCCAGTGAAAGGGATAGCAAAATGGGAAGTGTCCAGTGAAAGGGGTAGCAAAGTGGGCAGGGCAAAGGTAAATTTTAAAGATAGTAGTCATTCCGAGAATAGTTTGTGTGTGTTCCTAGACATATTGGACAGGACCTAAAAGTGTCCTATTAATGGGAAAAATACATTGGCAGATAGGATATATAGTTTTTTCTACTGTTCTCTCCTATAACAGCTCACAAAATTTACATGCCATAAACCCCCAATCTAACTTCATTATGAATATCTCATCTCAAAACAGCATACAGTTCTATTCATAAAGTCAGATTTGTTTGATTGAAGACTTCACAAATATGGGCAACAAAATAAAGATTTCCTGGAAAATATTATCTGAAAATATTTTCCTACAGAATCATGCATAAATAACTTTACAAACCACCCACTATTGAGAAAAGAAATAGGAGTATTTAGTATGGAACCCCTCAGAAATTATAGCTGAAACGAGTCCTGTCACTAGATCCTATCCTGATCCTCACTTCATCTTATTACAATCCATCATTTTTGAAGAGATTGCCAAGTGGTATTTGTGAACATTTAGATGCATGTTGATGTGCACCTAGGTTACAATCGCACTCTGCTGTTGACTCGTTTCTAGTGATCTGAGCCAGAAACAGTTCACATCACGTAGGGACTAGCCCATGAAGCATGCATTACTGTTGATTCTTCGTTTGATTATCCCAGCATGCACAGTGAGCAGAAGGAAATTTTTAATTTATGTATATCAGAAAATAGTTTAGATTATGGCACTAAATAAATAGAGATTTAGGATGAAAATTACTTTGGACTTTGAATCACCCCTTTAACCCCTTTCCGACATGGGGTGTAATAATCCACCGATGTTGGACACCCTCCCTTTGATGTGGTCTCTGGCGGTGAGCCCATATCTTTTCCAGCACATGTCAGCTGTTTTGAACAGTTGACATGTGCCCAGGACAGCCACGGGTGGAATCACGATCCAAACCCGCTAAATGCCACTGTCAAACTGTGACCCCGGCATTTAACATGCATTTCCGGCAATCGTGCCGGAAATCCGCCCATCGATGACCCCCGTCATGTGATCGCGGGTCACCAATGGGTTGGTATGACAACCAGAGGTTTCCTGCAGACCTCTATGGTTGTCACTGCTCGACTGCTATGAGCACCGCCCGGTGGTCGGCGCTCATAGCAAGTCAGTAATTCTGCTGCATAGAGGTGATCTGATCATCTCCTGTATGTAGCAGAGCCGATCGGGTATGGCAGCTTCTAATCTCATATGGAGACTATTGAAGCATGCCAAAAATAGAAAAAAATGTTTTTAAAAATTATAAAAAATATATAAAAGTTCAAATCACCCCCTTTCATCCCATTCAAAATAAAACAATAAAAAAATCAAACATAGACATATTTGGCATTGCCGAGTTCAGAATTGCCCGATATGTCAATAAAAAAAGGATTAACCTGATTGCTGAACAGTGTACCGAGAAAAAGAGTCAAAACACAAGAATTACATTTTTTTGGTGACCGTGACATTAATGCAATAATGGGTGATCAAAAGATTGTATGAGCACCAAACTGATATAATTAAAAACGTCAGCTCAGCGCACAAAAAATAAGCCCTCACCAAACCCGAGATCACGAAAATGGAGACGCTGCGGGTATCTGAAAATGACAGAATTTGTTTTTACAAAGTTGGGAATATGTTTTCACCACTTAGATAAAAAATAACCTAGACATGTTTGGTGTCTATGAACTCGTAATGACCTGGAGAATCATAATGGAAGGTCAGTTTTAGCATTTAGTGAATATAGTAAAAAGGCAAATCAAAAGACAATTTGGGATTGCATTTTTTTGCAATTTCACCTCACTTGGAATTTGTTTCCTGTTTTCCATTTTCCATTACACGATATGTTAAAACAAATGGTGTCGTTCGAAAGTTCAACTCATCCTGCTAAAAACACGCCCTCACATCATGGCCATATTGACCAAAAAATAAAAAAGTTATGGCTCTGGGAAGAAGGGGAGCAAAAACAAAAATGCAAAAATGAAATATCTCTAGGGGTTAAGGAGTTAAATAGGAATATACCAGGGACTACAGAATAGGAGTAGGACTTGGGTATTCTAGTAACAAATAAGCTAAGCAGCAGTACTCAATGTCAAGCATCAGCAGCAAAAGCCAAAATGATTTTAGGACGTATGAAAAAAGATTCCGAATACACTTGGGTATAAGCTGAGTTTTTCAGCACTTTTTTGTGCTGAAAACGCCCCCCTCAACTTATACACAAGTCTATTGTCCCAGAAAGCCAGTTGGGAGGAGGGGGAGCGGCAGGCGACAGAGGCAGGAGCCGGTGGCTGTGGCTAATGCCTGTGCTGCTGAAGAGAATTGAATATTCATTTCTCTTATAGCACACACAGTGACACAGTGACACCCGCAGCAACCGGCTTCCAGCAGAAATCAAACTCAACCTCCTGCGCACCCTCACAGGATCTCATTGGTCCCTGCGCCAGCATATCTTCCTGTGCTGAACGATCACGTGACCACGCTCAATAAGGTAATGAATATGCATGCCTCTCCCCTCCCATAGGCATGGAGGAAATATTCATTAGCTTGATGAGCGGGGCCATGTGCCGGGACCAACGAGATGTTGCGAGGGCACCAGGACCAATGAGATGCTGTGAAGGCATGTGGAAGGTGAGTAGGATGGGTTTTTTTAATAGGAACCATTCATACAAGAATAGGGGATAAGGAGTCATGCATACCAGGACAGTGATGGGGGAGCCAGGCATACCAGGACAGCGATGGCGGAGCCATGCATACCAGGACAGGGATGAGGGGACAATGCATACCCGGCTTAAATTCGAGTCAATAAGCTTACCCAGTTTTCGCTGGCAAAATTAGGTGCCTTGGCTTAGACTTGGGTCGACTTATACTAGAGTATATACAGTAATCCCATGATCCCAAAGTATTGTTACCCTCTATAAATCTCCTGAAAGGCCACATCTGGAATATCGGCTCCAGTTTAGCACCACATTCTAAAAAGGTATTAGTTAACTAGAGTCAGGCAACTATGGGGAGAGGATGGAAAAGTTGGATTTGTTTAGCTTAGAAAAAGAAGCCTCAGAGGAGATCTCATTTACATATATAAATATATGTGTGGTCAGTATAAATGACTGGCACATGATTTATTCCTTCAAAAGACCATACTGAGGACCATGGGGCACTGATTACATGTGAAGGAAAGGTGATTCCAGCAGCTAAACAGGAAAGGGTTCTTTACCATTAGAGCAGTCGGAATGTGGAAGGCCTTACTGCAATAGGCAATTGATAAGGGCTGGCGGAACGCACCAAATAATATATAAGGTATTTAGGTGCGTTTGCAGCCCGGGGTCCACCGTACAGAGATGGTAACTGCTGCTCGGTAATGTCAGACACTATATGGCGGTATAATAAATGGACACACACGGGTTAACGTCACCCGATGTGTACAAGGCGGACTCTGTTGCCTCACAGAGCCGCACTACCGCTGAAAATAAATGCCGAAGCCTCTTAAGCTCACCGAGCTCGGCTAAGTGAGCGCTGGTGTATAGTCACAGGACTCTGCCCCAAGACACAGGGACGGAGTCCCTCTAGACTCACCAGCACTCGGCACCGCAGCTACAGTGCCAGGGAGAACTAGGTAAGGAAGTACAGCACTAAAGTGCATACAGTGCCGCACTGGCGGATGCCACTAACCAGCCTAGACTTAGGACTGGAAAGCGCACTTTAACACTACAGAAGTGCCCACGACACCTCCTTGACAGACGCTGCAGTAGATTCGGTACTTATGTGCCTTGTGCTGGATGGCACAATATGGCACTAAGTGAGGTGCTGACCTGGAAGCACTGTGGCATATAGCCTAGCCACTGACAGGAGCCGACTGTAACCACAAGACCCTAACAACAGACACAACCAAGGGTAATGGTTTCCAATGAGTCAGTCACCAGATACATGCATTCATCATCATACACACCATAAGCATTTGAGTCTATACTAGCGCATGGCCAAGCGGCCATGCAAGCCTTTTATAGCAGCGTCCTTCCGGGACCTTCCTGATGGCCCAATCCAATATGGAGAAGGACCTGAGCATGTGACCTCATATCTCAAATGAGAGATCATCTCACGGGCATGCTCAGTAGACCGAAAGGAGGACTTAGTCCCTGGAGTAGCTCGCTGCTGACCAGCATGCGTGGCTATAACTGGACCAGAGGTGGCAGCAGCAACCAAACCCACAGTGCTATTCTGAGCAGAGCGCCGGGATCGACGAGTCTGCGGAGCAGCCTCGTCTGCAGCCGAGGAGGAATGGGAGACTGCCAAATGCAAGGCTAGGGATTCCTGCTGTGCAGTGACAGGAGCCCGACGCCTAACAGGTAATAATGTCAGATACCATATAAGTATTTAAAAAAGAGCTGGATGCTTTCTTCACAAAGAAAGACATTGTGGGTTATAAATAATCTAGCGACAGAGAATGTATAATTCATTGAGAAAGGTTGAACTTGATGGATAAATGCATTTTTTTCATTCTATTTAACTGTGTAAGTATGTATGCCACTGTCACTAGGAATGACAGTACTGTACGCTAAAAGGGAGTGTTGGCACCACATACATGTAAGCATATTAACATGCTGGGACACAGACCAATAACAGCCCCATCACAGAGAGATTGACGAATGTAGTTGAGGTGCAGTACCTATACATACATGATGTGGCCTGTTAAGGAAAAAGTTAAAGGATTAACTATTACATGTTACCGATCACTGTTGCATTTTGGTTCTAGAAACCAATGAAGGATGTTCAAGCCGCATCCCCATTGTATTTCCTATCAACATGATCAGTACTCTTTGTGGTGTGAATGTCCCTTTAAGAAATCTGGATGTGTGTTATTTCCGTGGTTAAACAAATTTGAAATGTAAGATTTTTTAACAAGTTTTATAAAAATTGAGACTCAGCTAATCTGTAAAGAAATGGATTATCAATGGATTATCATGGATTATCAAGTGCAGTGTGTAAGTCACACCGGAGAGACTCAACATGGCTTTAAAGAATGTTATGTACGCCTTATATCCCAAATATATTCCTTCCTATCGTGCATGTAGTGTGAAAAGTCATATAAATAAGTGAAATTGAACAAATATCATTCTTCCTAACTTCCTAAATGCTTCCCATAAATACCCGTTGAATTTTTCAAACTGAAGATGATTCAGGAAATCACTGGTGTATTTTTTGGCCTCTTTATTGCCAATTTTTGCTGTGGCTTTGCCACCTGCAATTTCTTTTTTAATAAAATAGTAAAGTGGTTAAAAGAAGCTCAAAACCCTAAACATACTGTAAGCACAGCAGTCATTTTATCATTGCAGTGTATATATTCATTCTTTGCAATGTTTAACGCTTTTTCAGGAGAACAAAACCCAAAAAATTGAGCTGGAGCATATGATGGTATAAGTGCATTGTATAGGTGTGCGTTCTCACTGCAGGCATTTAACAAACAAAACCTAAGATATAAACAAAACCAACAAATATCCTGCAACAAGTAAATAAATGAATAGTAACAGTACATGGAAACAACTTAATTAACACTGTTTGGATAAAGAAAAGCGTAAAAATAAACGTGTCTGAACAGTCGGGATCCGGTCCTGCTCTGCCATTATCTATTTTGACACATAGTAAGGTGAACTACAAGAGATAGGTACCATCCCAATTGGGTGCACCTTGTCATGGTGGGATGGCTTTAACACTTTTTTGGTCAGAACAATATTAACTAAGTGTCCTATGTTATTTACATGCACCAATACCATTTATTTACATACTTCAGGGTATTTGATCATTTTGGTTTTATCCTAGGCTCATCTTTTTCAGGAGGGTCATGGATCATGCCCACCTGAAAAAGACGTCGTGTGCACATACCCTGATTGTTCCAAAAATCATTTGAAGGAATTTTCATGGAACAAATTTCTTCAGCCTATCAGCTAGCACTAAATTAAGAAAAGGAAAAAAACAGATACTCAACCTCCGCTACTTCAGCGGTGTCTCTTCGCTTCTGCACCCATTTTTATTTGCAGCCAAAGTGTGATGAAAACGGTACACATGACAGCCAATCAGTTAATGATTGACTGCAGTGCCAGTCCTGCTGTGTATGATGTCAATACTATCCTCCAATGCAATTTTTATGCAAATGGAAACCAAAAATCACAATAATAGGATGACTTGACTGCATATGTGTGATAACAACTGATATCTAATGGTCCATTTACACGTTACTCACATTTAACATTGACATTTAATACGGAAATCTGTCTCAAATCGAATGACAGCCTTCATTCTATGTAATATGTGAATATAACCTAAGTGTGTATAATAATATACAGAATGCTGACTGACAGAAGAAAGTACCATATATGAAATAACACAGCCTATAACTAGAAAACCATAGCCAACAACTAGACAAGCACAGCCTATAATTAGACAACCACAGCCTATATCTAGGAAAGCACAGCCTACAACTAGACCAGCACAGCCTATAACTAGACAACCACAGCCTATAACTAGAAAACCATAGCCTATGACTAGACAAGCACAGCATATAACTAGAAAAGCACAGCCTGCAACTAGGCCAGCACAGCCTATAACTAGACAACCACAGCCTATATCTAGAAAAGCACAGCCTACAACTAGACCAGCATAGCCTATAACTAGAAAAGCATAGCCTTTAACTAGACAACCACAGCCTATATCTAGAAAAGCACAGCCTACAACTAGACAGCACAGCCTATAACTAGACAACCACAGCCTATAACTAGAAAACCATAGCCTACAACTAGACAAGCACAGCATATAACTAGAAAAGCACAGCTTACAACTAGACAAGCACAGCTTATAACTAGACAATCACAGCTTATGACTAGAAAAGCATTGCCTATATCTAGATAACCACAGCCAAAACTATAGAAACCACGAAATTGAGACTATTTTACTTTTCTCACTACCCGGCCAATCCTTGTCTCCTTTATCTGTCAGGTTTGTAAGTGCCTGACAGTGACAGATATCATCCACCATAACCAATGGGTTCATTAAACATAAAATGGCGGGAAGTAATTGAGTAATTAACTGACAGAAGAGAGTACCGTATATGAAATAACACTGCCTATAGCTAATCAACCACAGCCTATAGCTAGAAAACCACAGCCTATAACTAGACAACCGCAGCCATTAACTAGACAACAGCCTATAACTATAAAAAACCACAGCCTATAAATAGACAACCACTGCTGATAATTAGACCACCACAGCTTATAGCTAGACAATACCAGCCTGTAACTAGAAAATCACTGCCTATAACTAGACAGTCAGTCTATAACCAAAAAAACACAGACTATAACTAAACAACCACAAGCTATAACCAGACAACCACTGCCTATATATAGACAACCACAGCATATAACTGGTAAGCCACTGCCTATACCTAGACAATCACAGCCTATAACTAGACAACCACAGCCTATAGCTGGACAATCGCAGCCTATAACTAAACAACGACAGTCTGTAATTAGACAATCACAACCTGTGACTAGACAATTACAGCCTATAACTAGACATCCACAGCCTAACCACAGCCTATAACAAACAACCACAGCCAATAACTAAACAACCACAGCCTATAACTAGACAATTACAGGCTATAACTAGACAACCACAGCCTATAAATAGACACTCATAGCCTATAGCTAAACAACCACAGCCTATAACTAAAAAAACACAGCCTATAACTAAACAACCACAGTCTACAATTAGACAATCACAGCCTATGACTAGACAACCACAGCCTATAACTAAACAACAGCCTATAACTAGACAACCACTGCCTATAACTAAACAACCACAGCCAATAACTAAACAACCACAACCAATAACTAGACAATCACAGCCCATAACTAGACAACAACTGGCTATACCTAGAGAACCACACTCTATAACTAGATAACCACTGCCTATACCTAAACAACCACAGCCAATAACTAAACAACAGCCTATAACTAGACAACCACTGCCTATAACTAAACAACCACAGCCAATAACTAAACAACAGCCTATAACTAGACAACCACTGCCTATAACTAAACAACCACTGCCTATAACTAAACAATCACAGCCTATAACTAAACAGCCACAACCAATAACTAGACAATCACAGCCTATACCTACAGTACCACACTCTATAACTTGATAACCACAGCCTATAAATAGACAACCACAGCCTATAAGTAGACAACCCAGCCTTTAACTACACCACTTCCATAACTACATTGTTGCAATGTGCTTAATTTCTCACTCACCTCACTGTCATAAACCAATCTCTATCCTGCCCTCCAGCTCCACACTGGAATTTAATGATAAGAGGACATCACTACATGCTGACATATTTCATGAACACGAGGTTGAGACTGTTTTACTTTTCTCACTGGCAGACCGATCCTTGTCTCCTGTATCTGTCAGGTCTGTAAGCTCCTGACAGTGACAGATATCACTCACCATAACCAATGTGTCCATTAACCATATAATGGCAGCAAATAATTGCGTTTCACGTAGAACATAAGTATCATGCTCCATAGACATGACTATCAAAACATACGTGGTGTGTAAACGTACAATTAACTCTAGCCTGTCGTTCTGCTAATTATTTAATGTACAGATGGAATGAATGCTGGCAATTTAAAGAAACAGATTTTGGCCCCGTGTTCCATTCCTCATATCTGGAAGACTTTCTCTCCTTTTTAATGGTTATTTTTTGCACTAATTTCTCAGCCCACAGCACTAATTATTCCCTTTGGCAATACAGTAAATCCACTGAGCTTTACAAGGAATAAACCATATGCATATTTTATCAGAGCACAATCTATTTACTCTGCCGTTGCCGATTCAGACAATGCCATGTGGCTGCCGGGCAAATTTTAAAACAACTTGAGTAGCCATTTCTAGGTTTGTAAATGAAACTTATTATAGAGTCTGGATGGATTGCAAATTGAGACCCTTTTTCTGCCTGACATTGATCCTATGACGGTTTTCGCACTTAATGCTCGCAAGCAATTTGCCTATGGTCGCAGCTTGCGGGAGGTGATTACAGGGGAGTTCTATGTTGTTGTTTTAGGGCTTTGGAAGCTTCAAGCTAGACGGAGGCAATTGAATCAATGCTGCTTTTTTTTATTAACTCAACACCTCCTAACACATTAGGCTCACAGTTATCTAATAACTGAGAAACGCCACTAATGCAGCTGTACATGTACAAGTGCATCCAAATGGGTATTATAAAAATATCCAGCAGAGTATACGATGGCTCACATTCTACATTTTTCTGCTGCTCGAACATTTTTGCCTGTTACAGCATTTTATGAATTCCTTGATTATTGGAACGTGTTATGCTTATTACCGTGAGAAATACCCACCTATATCTACCCATTATGCTACAGCAACTCCATTCATCAGTCCGTGCTTCGTGCACTATATCCAAATGCTGCGCTGTGTTTCAATACATATTGAAATAGTCAGCAAATCTGGCAATCACATGGAAGGGGTCTCTGAGCGCAACTTCATATTAAACAGGAAATATTAGATTGCTTCAGACAATGCGGAGTGCGCGTCTGTTGGCCTTGTGCTGATCTGACACGCCGGAGATGGAGAGAGAAAAGATATTACATGGGATTTTTTGCTGTTTTTTTAGTCTGTATATAAAGCTTTAGGCAGGTGTGGAAAAATGCTGCAAAATAAGAATATTTTGAAATGTAGTGTTATTGTTTTAAGCTTTTAAAAAAAATGCTAAATGAATGAGAAATCTTAATAAAATAAATATTGGGGGTTGACCACTCTTTGTGGGAATACATGAAGAGGTGAGGATTTGCACAAGCCAACATCCACAGAAGATCAGTGGTTAGTCCTCCAAGGTGTTTGGAACAATCTCCCTGCCATGTTCCTTCAAAAAACTGTGAGCCTAGAAGAGTGCAAGCTTACCTAGGAGAATTGATACTGTTTTGAAACAAAAGGACGGTCACACCACATATTGATTGGATTAGATTTCTCTATTGTTCATTTACTTTGTATTTTGTTACATGATAAAAAAAACTATAGTAACACTTCTATTTTTGATACCACAAATACTTTGCAATATATTTTTGCACTTCCAACACAAGGAACATGAGTGCAAGGGGGTCTCATAAAAAGTAACATCTTTTATTAATATAAAGGTAAAAAATGATAACGTACAAACGAGTATTCCTACAAATGGCCCAGTACACATATGAAGTGTAGACAAGTATATAAACTTGAAAAAAATAAATAAACATATAATAAACATATGGTGACCACTCCTAGTATACGATAAGTTCCCCGATGAAGCTTCGGGTGAAACGCACGTAGGGGCCATTGGACTATTGATTTTCTCCCCATCTGGACAGGTCATTTAGATGTAAGTACTACTTACCTTCATTGCATTACCAGATCCTCTATGGATAGTCATAGCACTAAACTTTTAGACTAGGGGTGGTCACCATATATTTAAACTTGTTTATTTCTTTTTTCAAGTTTATATACTTATCTACACTTCATGTGTGCACTGAACCATTTGTTGGAATACTCTGTTTTCTTTATTTATGTATTTTTTTCACTTTTTTACCTTTATATTAATAAAAGATGTTACATTTTCTGAGAGTCCCTTGCACTCTTGCTCCTTGTGTTAGTTGTGCTCTTTATCGTAGAGTGTGTCTCTAGAGAGTTTTTCGTTTTCTCTGCTCATTTTTTGTAATTTCTCATTATATTTTCACACTTGCCTAAAATTTTTGGACAGAAGTATAAGTCACAGAGTTATTTTACAGAATTACCAGTTATGTAAGAAGGACATGGCTATGATTGTGTTTTTCCTCTAAACTTTGTATGTAAGCAATGAATGTTTCAAATAATTGAAAGCAAGAGTCGATATTGGAAATGAATGATGTGAAACTGATGAAGTATATTAGCGCTTACAACACTGGGGGGTCATAACATTCTTTTGAACACTCCCCCAGACCAGTCCTTATAATAAAGCCAAAAAAGAGCATGCTTAAGTACTGGTGTGACTCTTCACAAGAAAGGCTCCACCTCGATGAGCACAACAAACAGAGATGCCCACACTTACACCCCTTGGCTGCTAACAATGAGGTTATTAATGGTTGTCTGAGGAATGTTTTGTCACACTGAATGCACTTCAGCATTCAAATTATCAACAGCTGCAGCACCCTTTGTAGTTTCTGGCCAATAACATCCCAGATGTTCATGATGGTAGACAAGTCAATCATGCTGCTAGTCATGGTAGCACGTTTAGACCACGCTGGCTGCTCACACTCTGGCATTCTTGAAGAGAAAAATGGCTTCTGGGATACGTTGTAGAAATGGTTGTGTAACTGCTTTCACAGCCAATCAATCTAACGCCAAACTGGAATGAAGAACAAAGGGGTCTGGTAATTTTACATTATTTCACCCCACGCTATAATCCCCGAAGTTGGAACAGTGTGATGCTTCCTTATGATGGCCTCTTCATGCAATTTCCTGCAAAGTCTTCAGAGAAATCTCTGGCTCAAGACAAAAGCAGAACAAATCTATGAAGATGTATATCCAAGTAGAAATGAGGTCGCACTCAATGAGCTGTTGAAGATATTGCTTGATTCATTGGCACATGTTACACATGTCGGGCCGGGGGAGTGACATCAGGAGTGCAGAGGGAGCTGACAACGATCGTTTCGCACTATCCAAGCACTTCAGCGCATCTATGAAGATGATTGACCTCCATTCCAGTGACCATTGCTTCATTCCAGCCTCTGGTCTCTATCTTGAGACTATGTAAGCAGCACCATGGATTATGGTGTTGGGTGGCATAACGTACCACAGCCAGACTGCTCTAGTCTTCATTTCAGGTACAATAACAGCTTTTGCTACATTGATTAGAACCAGTGGTACGGTCATTTCTCAAAAGTGTTCCAGGAGTCGATTTTCAACATGACAATGCCAGGCCGCACGTTGCTTGTGATATTTTGAGCATCCTCTGTGGCTTAAACTTGCCATCATGGCCTGCAGCTTCTGCAGACTTGTCTACCATTGGGCACAACTGAGACATCATTGGTTGGAAATTGACAATTACAAACAGACGCTGACCGCAGCGGATTTTGATGGCTTGCATGTCCAAGTGATTCAACAAGGCAAGACATTCCTCAGACACCTATTTTAACATCACTGATAGTAGAAAAGAGAAGTGTGTGTATTTCTGAGATGCTGACAGCTTTTGAATGCTCAAAAAATTAGTTTTTAAAATTTGGCTTCAATTTATCATTTGTATGTAATCAACAAGACATCAATCCTTTCTCAATCTTTTGAGTTCAACAATTTTTTCTTACTTGTATAGCAATGTTAATGTCAAAGAGTGTGTGTGTGTGTATATATATATATATATATATATATATACATATATACAGTATGCAGTGCTGCCTGAAAAATATAATAATGGTGTTTTAGGGGCGATGGATGTATTGGTAGGTTTCCTTTAAAGGGAACCTGTCACCAGGAAAAATGCTATTAACCTGCAGATGCGGGGTCAATTTGCAGGTTAATAATGTTACTAACCTGCCTGGTGCCTGCAAGTAGCCGAACCCTCTAGGGAGAAAATGAACTTTATTCTCCCTGGCAGCATTCAGTTTTAGCGATGGGGGAGGAGGTGACACTGACACGGGTTCAGTCACTGCTCTGAGAATACAGAATGATGGCTGTAACCGCACCCCTCACACTGATTGAATGCTGACCCCAATGTAGAGCCAGTGTCAGTCAGGGACAGGGGTGCAGTTACAACTGCCACTCTCTATACTCAGAGTGGTGACTGAACCAGCACCGGCGCCGCCCCTGAATGCTGCCGGGTGGAATAAAGTTCATATTCTCCTCGCAGAGTTCAGCTATGTGCAGGCATCAGGGAGGTTAGTAACACTATTAACATGCAGATTAACCCCATACCTGCAGGTTAATAGTGTATTTCTGGTGACAGGTTCCTTTAAGGGTGTGTTTTTTTTGTTTTCATCTTATACATTTGTAGATCATCAGGCTGTAGTCAGAACTCCCAGGAGTTCTGATTGGCCAAAGTTATGCAACCACCTCCTCTCCATTCACAACATCCATTGCACCAGGCAGGATATGGGGGTCATAGGACCCCCCTTCTGGAGATGAGATAGGTGCTGAACCTTATAACCCTCCTCTTTTATCCGCATTTATGGCATATCCATCCATAAGTGAATTGAAATGGCAGATTGTTTAGACATATGTTAGTAATGAATATTTCCTGTTATCTCCCTCCTTGCATTTTCTGAGTATGCTAGATATTCAGGGTATTTTCTCTTTTTTTTTGGTCTCATCTTATAAAGCTATAGCACCATTGCTGATTTTGATGATTAACCCTGGGCTTTACAATTTGGATTGATATTCCAATGTCATGAAGTTGTCAATATACTATATCTATGGCTAACTTCATACACTCTTTTATTAGTGTCAAGGCAGGAATCTCTGTATGCTGGTTTACTTCTAAAATCAGAAAAAGCCACATGTTGCCCGTCACTATTCTGCTGCATCCGGTACAGATAGAGTTGCAACATCCCAGCTCTGCTGACAAAGTGCTGCATTGCAGCAATGGCTACAGGAATGTTATACCAATCTGTGCACACATCCACTCTTTATTTATTAATGTACGATTGATTGAACTGTGATCCGCTAGGATATCCTCAAAGATTGTCTGCTGGAAGGACAGGAGTATTAGATCTGCTGTGGTAACCTGAATAATGAAAGTGAAATTTGTAGGAGCCTCCAGGTGACGCAATGTCGGATGTTAGTAACTTGATGTTGTTGGCAGAACATATTTTATTCACTAAAGTGGGGGCAACGTGCTAAAATATTCAACAATGCAGACAACAGAGAAGTACTTTGTGAGTCATTGCACCCATACTGCAGAGCTTTGCAACACTGTAATTGGTTGAATGTATACAGAAAAAAGGGATGTTTCTTTAGTTTGGGAACACCATTTTATCTTATCATTGGTGCTACCCTGCCTGAAAAGTAAACGTAATACTATCACTTTCTGCACCATTGGGTAGTGAATCAATGCCTGTTTGGAAAAGTTCATTTTACTTTTTGTAAGCACATTCATACACAATCTAGTTAATCAGTTTGTAAAGATATAAAACTATGTGTATGTAGTATTATAACAGTTGATCCTCTGCGCAACCCATGTTCATATTTGAATCAATTTTACACCCAATTTCACAAAATTTCTGATTCACCAGGAACCTTATTTTTTGGTCATTCTATCCATGTGAATCCAACATGATGGCCACTTGACAAAAAGATCATAATTACCTTACCCCTCATCTGTCCAGGTGTGGCATCTTCCCCTCTGGTGGCTTGGTCACATCATCCTTCCAGTTCTCGGTTTCTCTTCTGTCTTCAACTTTACTGTTCGGTGTTTCCGGCACTGACTAGGCCTCAAGCAACATCCTAACATCAAAGGATGACAGTGACTCTACATAATTAAATCTCATAAGCCCTTGTCAATACCTAGACCTCACTTGATGACATGACCTATGTTGCCCTGCAAAGTTATGGCATTGCTTTAGACCTAGTCAGAACCGTAAGCGCCAAAGAATGAAGATAAGGATTGAAGGAAAGACCAATGGTCGATGGAAGGGAAGTGAGACAGCGGTGGACCAGATGGGAAGTGGAGGAGCTCATGATGTTATGGCGTTGCTTCAGCTCAAGTCAGCACAAGAAGCGCCAAAAAGTAAAGTAAAGATGGAAGAAAAGTGAGCCAGTGGTGGACCATATGGAGAGTGGTGGAGCTAAGACAGGTATGTGACAAAGGGAATATACCCTAATGGTTTTGTTTTTTATTAACCTCTTCATTTATTATGCACTGAGCTCTGGAGAATACCCAGAGGATAATAGACATCTTTGACAATTCAAATAGCATCTAACACATGATATGTAGGTCACATTTCCCATGCAAAAATGAGAGAGTATGGTGAATTTCTATATTTCCAGAATTGATCATCCTTAGTTGGATTCTATTTCTTGAAAAAAGGTTTTCTCAAATAAAATATATATAGACTATGCAATGCAGCATAAGATTAATAGAAGTCCAATTCCTGGGATACGCAGAATTAAATACTCACCAAGGTCCATCCATACTAGCTAGTGTGACTCTGGTACTGTATCGCAACCATGCTCAGCCCCATTTTCTCAAAAGAGCTGAACTGCAGAACCAGGCATACGCACACCTGTATCACTTGTATATGTGTTGTTCTTCTCTGTACTGTAGATAAGCCATAACTACTTCAATAGTACTCAACAGAACCTCCACAAACCATGTATTTATAACCTAAATTTAGACTATTAATAGTATTTCCAATAAAACTCTTTTTTGAGAATGGTTTAAAAAATGTTGTGTTTAGGAGGAAATAGTGCAAATTTTTGCAGCCATTTTCATGGTGTTTTTGCATTTTCCCATTTAGGACTTGAAGAATGCATTAGAAAATACAAGCAAAAAATGTCTGATTAAAAAATGCCTAATAATAATAATAATAATAAATAAATAAATAAATAAATAAAGATGAATCACATTCCGTTTTTGCATACAAAAATTTAATACAAAAAGATGTGAATGGAAAGCTTTAGTCAAGTAATCCGCTGCATTTTATAGAAAGTCCAGCATGGATATTAACACTGGATAGTTCAATTCTCTATTTAAAAAAATAACAACAACCTTATATTAATAATCATATATTACAAAATGTTCAAAAATATTTATCAATCTAAAGAATGCTGAAACATATTACAAGTTCCGCACAAAGAAAATGCCTTCACTGTAAAGACAAGAGAACAAATCACAGATGAAATGCCACTGATTAGTAAATGCTAGATCTCCAGTACCAGTATGCACATCTTTAAATCGCAGCCTTCCCTTACACAATGGCAGGAGGTATTCAACATTGAGGGAGATTACTATACTCAGGAATATTGAATTGAAAAGCACATATTGCCAGATAAAGCCCAAAACACCTGCACTGGTATCTAATTCATTTTCCTTTTGCAGTCTTAATATATTCTTTCTTCGAGCTTTGCCAAGAGCTGAGACCTCTGCTATTTGCCGAGATGCTACATTATGCTGCATTCTGTTGACAAACACATTCACATTACTTTCTTTTACTTCCAAGTGCCGTAAATTACTTTTCCGTTCTCAAAATTACAGTTTTTTATATTTCCAAACTCTGCTCGCTGTCACAATGTCTCATTATATGGGGGCAGTCAGATGGCCGTATAAATCGGACCACAGCGCTCTGACTTGTCCCGGCTGGGTACACCTTGTCGCTGTAGGATGGCTTTTAGATTTTTTGATCAAAATAGTGTTAACCAAGGACCCTATGTTTTTTACATGTTGTATTATTATTTTCTTACTATAGGATATATGCTCATTTTGGGCTTTTTTTTCTCCTGTTCTCCAGACCCCTACAGCTTCTTGTGTTTCTATGCAGCCAGTCTGTGCAATACGGTCCGATCTCGATCTGATTTATATGGCCGTCTGACTGTGCCCTAAGAGATATCTCTTATGTACTTAAAGGATACTGACACCTAATTTATTTTTTTTTACTTAAAAGCATGTATGTTTGGCTAAAGGCTGGAGTCACAGACAACGCAGAAAAATGCGGACCGTATTGTATGGCCATAATACGCATAAATGGTCCCAAAATAGTGATCCATATGTCATCCGTTGTCAGGGTATGACCACGTATTTTTCTCATGTAAGCATCCATATGTAATCCGTATGGCATCCGTATGGCGAGATTTTCTCGCAGACTTGCAAAATGGACATATAATGGAGCCCAATGACAGGTTTTCAAATCCAAACGAAAGAATAGATATAGGCACATAGAATGCATATATATATATATGTCATTGAGACACATACTGTATATATATATATATATACATATATATATATATTTATATTTCATAGAGTTCTACATAGCAGAATAGCCGCTAATTCAAAAGCCAGCTTTTGTAAAATCATTCCCCAACCAGACATGAAATGACACATGCTTTACATACAGTAAACCATTTCATTTCATGTTTTTTTATATATGTCTTTAAGTAGTAATTAGATGAGGGATTGTGTGTAAAATTTGGGAGGTGTAGGTGCTAATTTAAGGGGTTAATTCGTTGTAAAAAATTGTGTGGGCTCCCGTGGTAATTTGACAACAAGAGAGGTAAAGTAGGTGAGTGAGGGCAGATTTAAATAGCCTTGAGAGGGACCATTTTTTTGGCCACCCCTGGCTACCAAAATCTGCCCCCAGACACCCCAGAAAAGGCGCATCTATAAGATGTGCCTATTCTGGCACTTATCCTCTCTATTCTCATTGCCGTGTAGCGGTGGCTTATGGGTTAATACCAAAGGGTTAATGTCACCATTCTATTGGAAGGTGACATTAAGCCAATTAATAATGGAGAGGTGTCAATTAGACACTGATCCATTATTAACCCTAGACTATGAAAGGGTTAAAAAACACACACAGACATTAATTAAAAAGAATTTTAATGAAATAAAGACTCCTAGTTTTTTGACAAATTTTTATTACTCTGCTAATCCAAAATAAAACCATGACCTGCAAAAAGTATAACATAAAAATATCAACAATATCCTTACCTCTCCGCCGTTCAGTCATGTCCCACGCTGTAATCCTTCACAAGGGGTTAAATAGTTTACAATGAGGACCGGTGCTAATGCGACTAGCCCCACTGTAATCTACTACAGAATGAATTAATTCAGCTCTGTGCAGCCTCACTGGCTGCCTGGAGATTAACTAATTACCATGGGAAAGTTTCTGACTTTTTTCCCACGCTCATTAGTTCACTTCAGGTCAGCCAGGGGACGCCCGTGCTTCTCGCATGTGAGTATGAGCCCTACAAATCATTTCTGAACCTCTGGCCTTTCTATGTTGCGCTGTCTGTTGCTGACTGCATAATGAGTTAATTGAGGATCCATCTGTGAGCTTGTTCAGAAGAAGAGTTTATAATTATAATCTTCTTCTTTCTGACTACCTCTCAACTGATTTATGGCCACATAAAGTTGAGCTGAACTCATCACAAATTAGCTAAGAAGAGCTCAGAAGAACAAAGATAAGAGTTACAAACTCTCTTCAGAATTAACCAATTGAGGGATTTTCAGTTAGCTCATTCTCCAGCCAGCAATTGACAATGTGGCAAAGAGGGTAAAGAATGCACATTGTGCAACATTATTATTTAATGTTTATTTTACGGATTAATTTAAGCCAAGTATCTACACTTTCATAGCTGCATGTACCCCAAACCATGCTGAGAGGGATTCCATGCTCACCAGTTGTAAATTATTATATTATTATTATATTATATTATTATAATTTTGGCAGTTTTTTGCTTTAGGCATAGTAAAAAAAATTACATTTTGGCCTTACAAAAATACTTATGAACCTTATGACAGTTTTTCCATTATTTATATATTTATCAGGAAGAAATGGGTGGAAATTCATATTAACACATGGACATTTTCAGGCATAACTTGGAAAGTAAGGGAAAACAGGTCTAGTTCCGAGTCAACATTGCTTTTAGTCTAAAATAGATTGATCTACATTAATTATTAATATATCTCAACCATACATTGAGAAGTATATAATGCAGTGAAAAAAACCTTATCTAAATGAAATTAAAAGGAAAAAACTTTAACCACTTAACCCCCGGAGTTTTTTTCGGTTTTGCGTTTTCATTTTTCGCTCCCCTTCTTCCCAGAGCCATAACTTTTTTATTTTTGCATCAATATGGTCATGTGAGGGCTTATTTTTTTGCAGCACAAGTTGTACTTTTGAACAACATCATTGGTTTTACCATGTACTATAAAATGGGAAAAAAAATTCAAAGTGTGGTAAAATTGCAAATAAAAGTGCCATCCCACACTTGTTTTTTGTTTTGCTTTTTTGCAAGGTTCACTAAATGCTAAAACTGACCTGCCATTATGATTCTCCAGATCATTATGAGCTCATAGACACCAAACACGTCTAGGTTCTTTTATATCTAAGTGGTGAAAAAAAATTCCATAGTTTGCTAAAAAAAAATTGTGCCATTTTCCGATACCCGTAGTTTCTCCATTTTTCATGATCTCGGGTTGGGTGAGGGCTTATTTTTTGTGTGCCGGGCTGATGTTTTTAATTATACCATTTTGGTGCAGATATGTTCTTTTGATTGCCCATTATTGCATTTTAATGTAATGTCACAGTGACCAAAAAATGTAATTCTGGCTTTTTGACTTTTTTCTCGCTACACTGTTTAGCGATCAGGTTAATTCTTTTTTATTGATAGATCGGGCGATTATGAATGCGGCAATACCAAATATGTGTATATTTGATTTTATTTTTATTGTTTTATTTTGAATGGTGCGAAAGGGATTTGATTTGAACTTTTATATTTTTTTGTATTTTTAAACACTTTTTTTTACTTTTGGCATGCTTCAATAGTCTCCATGGGAGACTAGAAGCTGCCATAGCCCGATTGGTTCTGCTATATAGAGGCGATGAGAAGATCGCCTCTATGTAGCTGAATTACTGACTTGCTATGAGCGCCGACCACAGGGTGGTGCTCATAGAAATCCGGAACTGACAACCATAGAGGTCTCCAGGAGACCTCGAATTGTCGTGCTGACACACCGGTGACCCGCGATCACGTGACGGTGTGCGTATGCTGTCAATGTTTTACAGCGGCATTTAGCTAGTTAATAGCTGTGGGTAAATGGCGATTCCACCCGCAACTATTGCAGGCACATGTGAGCTGTTCAAAACAGCTGACAAGTGCCAGGAAAGATGTGGGCTCATCTCTGGAGCCCATATCAAGGGAGGGAGTCTGAGATCGGTGTACTATTATGCCCGATATCGGAAAGGGGTTAAAGGAGTTCATGGGAAAAAAGATTCTTAATAAGAATTCAATCATTTTTCAGCATTTTTCTGAGACCAAATGTTTTTTTCAGGTTTACTGTAAAATATTACAAAATGAGTGTTTGTGGCATTTTGGTGCTATTATGGTTTTTGGGCCAAATTTTAAATTGGCTTCTCTTAAGGACATGAAATACAGTTAGATAAACACGTTGTAAAAAAGTATTTAACGACTAAAAAGACCAACACAATGGCAGATTTTTCGTTTTCCATTTTCAAGTTGTAAGAATGAAGTTACCTGGAGTTGCTATATGCACACTGGATACGTGTTTTGCAGTATTTGTCTAAAGCTAACAGCACTGTGTTATTCAACCACTACTATGTTATATCACAGGCTTTGAGGCAAGATTAGGAGCTGAGCATTTTTTATTGCTGGCAGATGATGGTTGTGATGATTGTGTTATACAGCTATCATCTACCTCTAGCAGCAGCAAGTGGAGCTGAGCTCCGCTCACTGCCGGAATCTGTCAGCAGGACTTCACACCCAAATAATTTCCATGTGTATGTAGCGCTTTCAAAGAGCTGAAGTGACAGTGGCTTCAGATCTGCAAATAGTTATTTGGCCTCATTTACATCTCAAATTAAACACTAATTTCTCTGTAACAGAGTAATGGACTGGCCATGTAAAGGTGCTGTCACACTAAGCGATATCGCTACCAATATCGCTATAACTTGTGACGTTATAGCGATATTGCTAGCGACATCGCTGTGTCTGATACTTACCTACGACCGGCTCCCCCCGCTGGTTATCGCTGATCGCGCGAGAATGTCCAGGACTGTTTCTCGTCGTCAGCTTCCTGCGGCGCTTCCTGTGGAGAGACAAGCGAAGAGCGTGGAGCCGGGCGGGAGGACGCAGGATCGCCTCGTCTGACAGGTAAGTAGCGACCCCCGTCCCCAGTGATGTCACTGGTGAGATCTGCCTGTGTGGCAGCTCACTAGCGACCACTTAGCGATGATCCTGACAGTGTCATATCGCTGGTCGGGATTGCTGGTACATCGCTAAGTGTGACAGTACCTTTAAGGTATTGCTAGGCTTGTCTGTCAAAGACTTAATGCACATATAAATAGTTTAGGAGGTGAATGACTAATTTAAATAATGTTGTAACTCTTTGAAAGTGCCATTTAAAGCAAGTGAACTGGGGTACGTTTGGTTCCATGCGCCCATCGGCCCCCACTTGACGAATGTTTAGGGTTCTGATGTGTAGATATGGCAGCCAAGGATTAGCTGAATGCCTTGTCTACAATTACCGTACTCCAATGAAGACCAACCCGTGGCTGGCATTGAATGTAGACCACAATTTTAAATATATATTGCAATACTTTTGCATTTTAGTATATAATATAATCATTGAGAAGATCACAGAATTAATTCCCCTAAGGAGTCTAAAAAATGAAGTGAAAAAACAAAAAAAAAAACATAAAAGAATTTGTATCATCACTCTTTTTCACCCACTAAAAACAGAGAAATATTAAAAAACAACTACCGGTATATATAGAATTGCCGTCCGTAAAAGTTTGGTCTATTAAAATCTAAAATGAATAAATTTGATCCATAAACACAATATCGAGAGAAAAATTGAATTGCGTTTTTTCAGTTACTCCGACCCCACAAAAAATGTAACAAAAGGCAGCATAATTTTCATTGCTATTCCAAAATGGTGTCGATAAAAATGTCAGCTTACCACGCAAAAAAAACAAAGCCTCACACAGCTCCATTCACCAAAAAAATAAAATATTATGAGTCTAGGAAAATGATGGCACAAGCATTTTTTTTTTACATATTTAAATTTTTTTTTCTCACCAAGTGATAAAAAAATAATACAGATTTGCTATTATCGAAATCATAGTGACCGAGATAACTATGTTGATAATGTTGACAAGCCATTTTTACCATACAATGAATGTTGACAAAATCTTCCAAAAAAAATTGTGGCATTGCATTTTTTTTTACTACACATTGAATCGGAAAAGTGATTGTTGGCATTAAAAATTACGACTTGTCCCACAAAAATGACGCTCTCATGCCACTATATTGAAAAAACGAAGAAAAAATTATGGGTCTTGGAAGGGTTTAAAATCTTGCTACCTGTATACTAATATATAAACTTTATATATAGTTCATCTCCTTATTTATTATATTTTCCCTCCTTCCATAGAAGAGTCGTGCAGATTGTAAATGTAAATTGAATTCCTATTGAAGCCACAAGCCAATTGTGGCAAATAGAAAGCAATTAGATGATCCAAGTACATAATAAATGAGATACTACGTTGACAGCTTGCATTATACTGGCAGGCTGACATAGATAGATGTAATGTATGTAGAAAAACAGACGTGTAACCATATGGTTTTGTAAAAAATAAAGATAAAACCATATAAAACAGGTATCAGGCGTACAGCATTTCTTGTGCAAACAATACTTAACATCAAATCTCAAGCAGCAGAATTATCAGCTAGGGCATGGTGCCAGGAAGATTTTGAGAAACTCCAGTTTTCCAGACACTGCATTAGGGCTCATACCTAGTTGCAAGTCTCTCGCATGAAAACCTGGCATTCCCACCAGCACTGGGACCGGAGCATGCGGCTACATGTATTTCTATGCAGCCGCACGCTCCGGTCCCAGTGCCAGCGGCAGTGCCAGGTTTTCATGCGAGAGACTCACACGAGAATCATGCGAGTCTCTCGCAAGTGAGTTTGAGCCCTTATATGGAAATACTCATAGAAAATTTTAAGGTAATTTAATGAAATTGGGTGCAATGTGTATTAAGGAGTTTTACATTCAATGCATCACACTCTATCTAGTTCTCTTCTATGAAAACTTAAATGGGTATTCCTGTATAAGCACAAATTACCTATTCAGTAAATTGTGGATCAGTGTTAGAACAGTGTGGATCCCACCTCTGGAACCACCATTGATCACTAGAATGGTGGACTTATGTCACCTGTTCTCTCATAATTTCCCCTGGCTACAATACTGTGATCAGAAAGTGCAAAGTCATGCCTTAGTCATGCTGCTCCTTTCAAGTCCATGGCGTTGAAGATATAAATATATTCAAGTACTGCATAGATCTGAATGAAGTGACTAAGCACAATTGAGACCTGATACTCCATTCAACACTTACTTGTCGCAGTCTTGCCATAAGGAGACAACAGCTGACATAAGTTCATCTTTCTGGTGATTACAGAGGTCCTGGCAGCGTGAACCGCAAAGATCTAACAGTTTTATTAGATATGATCAAAGGATTGAGTCTGATTCAAATTTTCAAAAATTTGTGGTTTCATTTTGAGATTCCATTCATATTTTGCAAAATAGAAAACTTGCCTGGTACCAATTTCTGCACTTCTGAGGGATCAGAAAGTGGGCTAGTGTCATTTTGTGTTTTTTCTTTGTGGGCCTGCTTATAATGGCATCTTTACGTTGTACAGTCGTAGTCAGTACCTGGGCCATCATAGATCAGCGGTTTCCAGTAGGGCACAGTTTTACAGCAAAGTTGTTTTCTATTTCCAAAGTCTCTTGGTAAGTGTCTTTTTCTTCTGTAGAGTGTAAGCTTTTTTGGTTAGCAGTGTCCTCTGTTTCTTTTATAGTGTAAGTTCTTTTCTCTCTCTCCTGAAAAGTGTAAGCTCTTATGGTCAGCAGGGTCTTCTCTCTATTCTGTAAAGTCTAAGCTCCCATGACCAGCGGGTTCCTTATTCTCTCCTGTAGAGTGTAAGCTCATATAATTTGTAGGGTCTTCTCTCTCTCTCATTCTCTCTTAGGCCAATAAAGTGTTAGCTGTTATAGCCAACAGGGTCCTCTCTCTTTCTCATCTATGTGGTGTAGACTTTTATGGTCAGCAGGGTTCATTGTCTCTCTCTCTCCTGTCCCCCAAAATGAGCTTATAAACATTAACATTAACTAATGTGATAAAGACCTTAAGTTGCTTAGAAAATACCTTGGGTTTCTTTGTGAATTTGCAGACTATTTTACACCTCATTCTTCCAGTGATCTTTGTTGGTCAACCACCCGTGAGGGAAATAATGGTCTGGTATTTCATCCATGTGTATATATTTTTATGTGATTGACTGAAGATTTGAATAGTCGAAACTTTTTATAGATTATTTGGTAACATTTTCAACCTCATCATTCAAGGTTCTCAAAAATCTCTTTTGTTCATTGCATGATATAATTGCCCAAACATGTGTTGTGAAGATCAGAGTTATTCTGGTTCCTCAAGTAAAACAGGTCAGTAACTTACATCTGATTGTCACACCTTTGATTAAAAACACCAGACTGTAATTTCATCTTCAAATCATCTGCTAATCCTAAAGTTTGCATACTTTTGTCACTCACCGACATGTAATATTAGATAATTTTTCTCAATAAAAAATACAATTTTACATAGTAACATAGTTTTGAAGGCTGAAGGAAGACCTTATGTCCGTCTAGTTCAGCCTATTTTTAGTGCAGCTGTTCTGCATTGTTGATCCTGGGGAAGGCAAAAAACCCACAGAGTAGAAGCCAATTTTCTCCATAGAGAAAAAAATTCCTTCCCCTAAGTTGGGTCAACCATCTACCTATAATATTCTGCTATTCGTAACCTTCTATACTGTTACTCACAAGAAAAGCATCCATTACTTTCTTAAATTCATTCAGTGAGTTGGCCCATCACCACTTCCTCAGGAGGAGAATTCCAGAGCCTCACTGCTCTTACCGTGGCGAACCCTCTTCTATGCTGGTGCAGAAATTGTCTTTCCTCCAAACGAAGAGAATGCCCCCTTGTTCTTGTCACAGTCCTTGGTACAAACAGTTCATTGGAGAGATCTCTGTATTGCCCTGATATACTTGTACATATATATTAAGTCTCCCCTAAGTCTTCTCTTTTGTAGAGTAAATAGACCTAATTTTGATAACCTTTCTGGGTATTGTAGTGAACCAACTCCATTTATCATTTTAGTAGCCCGCCTTTGAACCCTTTCAAGTTCAGTAATGTCTTTCTTGAGCACCGGCGTCCAAAATTGCACACAATACTCCAAGTGTGGTCTGACGAGTCATTTGTACAGAGGGAGAATTATGTTTTCATCTCGTGTCCCCAGACCTCTTCTGATGCATTCCATGACCCTATTTGCTTTGGTGGCAGCTGCCTGACACTGGGCACTCCAATTTAGCTTCTTATTGACTAAGATGCCTAAGTCTTTTTCCATGTCTGATTTCCCCAATTTTCACTCAATTGTTTGATTTTTTTTCCTTTTATCTATTTTAGGACTTGTTTGAAAATCTAACCAAGTTTTAGTCTAAATTAATGCAAAAATATGAAAAATTCTGAAGGGTTCATAAACTCTCAAGCACCACCACAGGGTGTTCTTTTTTGTAATTTTTTAACCAAAGCGAATGCATCTGCTAATAAAAAAAGTGAAAACAAAAGAAAAATATTCTCTTCTTTTGTAACCTCGCTTGTGTGCATCAAAAAAATTCTTAAAATATTACAGTTGTGATTCCAGCTTTCCACTATTTTGCTCTGTTTTACAATAAATCATTAGAAGTAAAATCTCATGTGATCAGTTAGCTCTTCCTCAACATGATAGGCATATTTGGGTCAGCTCTTATACATGCTTAAGTTGTCTGTTTTGAGTATTTACATGTTTTTGAAGGATAAGTACAGAAATCACATTTCCTGACACAGGAGACAATATTTTTCGCTGAACCTATTTTCCTACTATAATAGGTATTTCTGCCTCCTGAAGGCGAGAGTCTAATGTGATGAATAGGTTTAGTAATTTAGTATTTCATTAAATGTTTTTTCTTTAATTATTTGGATTTATCTGAATTGAACTTGCAGAAATCCATGCGCTTGTGGCCAAAATAATAACATTTAGCAGAATTAAACTGATCTATGGACACAGAAATTTTAGAACAAATTCCTTACGTGTGTGAATTTATCTTCAGGATATGTTCATTTAGTTTTTTGGCTTTCACTTTGAAGTGGATCTGCTTCAAAATCAGCAGCAAAATACTCTGTGTGAACATATCATTAATGTTCCACACATAAAATAGTGTAAAATTTGCTGGCACCATAATTGTTGAAGACTTTATCTTATGTTATCTATATTGCTGGTTCTTTATTACAGTGCTGATTGGCCACTAGAAAATTTACACTGCAAATCCGAAGCAAATCCATAATGTGTGCATTCACTCTAACTCTTAATTTTAAACAAGAGGTCTCTAATTCAGATGGGCACATTGGTCACACAGAGCAGAGATTTGACATTGATGGGCTACATTCCTTGTGAGATAAAATTAGATTTTCAGTGTTACCATTTTCTTTTTTATATGACTTTTTGATCGCTTAGTATTCCAATATTTGTGTCAGTATAATGAAAAAATGACTTTTTTGGCAATTGTTGTTAGGTTTATCATATGGGTTATGGTACAGTTTTATACCAGAAGTCATCTCGAATGTGGCGATACAAAATGTGTACTTTTTTATTTTTGCTTTCAAAGTAAACAGCATTTTTAGTGGCAAAATATATTTTGGTTAGATTTTCATATTTTATTTTGACTTTTTTCATTTTTACACCATTTTCTTCAAATCTTTTGCTTAGTTCCTACATGTAACTTTAACTTTTACTTGCCTACTTGCTGATCTAATGTGCTGCAATACTTCTGTACTTCAGAATATTAGATCTGTCAGTTTTTCACTGACATTTCGCTTATTGCAGGACCTTAGAGGCCACTAAAGGTGGCTGACCAGAATGACATTACTTGATCCCAGGTTAACATGGCAGCTAGTGGCATCCCACACCCTATCCCTCAAATAATGATCTTGATACCGCTGTCAGTTTTGACAATGGTATCTTAATGGTTAAACGGATGTGATCAGTGCTAATACTGATTGTGCCAGTTGCAACAGGGTGTCAGTTATGATATACAGCTGACACTAGCTAATGTTGGTGCCCTCTTATGTTCTGACATTATAACCATGCCTTACATGTAAGGTGGTTTGCAAGTAGTCACCTCTCATTGCCCCTCAAAGGTATAATGTAATCATACACATGCACAACTTATGTCAGGAAGAGGCTTAAAAATACCTCCATTCCATTTTCACCTGCAAGAAAGCAGTCCATCAGTGTGGAAAAGATATGCCTCCATTTTGACTCACTGCACACCGGCGTGATGTCAAAGAGGGGCGCTGATGCGCTCTTACTTCGGCCTTCTCCAATCTGTCACAGGCCAGTCTTGGGAGTTCTAATGCCCCGTGGGCTGCAGACATCAGCCTCAGGGGCTGCCTGTGGCCTGTGAGCTTTGTGTATGAGACCCATGTTTTAATAACTCTTTTTCTGCAGCTATTTTTCTTTTTGCATCTAAAAGCAGTTTTCCCTCTAAAGGCACATTCATTTTTCTGGATTTTTTTTCCATTTTTTGGAGCAATTTTTCAAATAATGTGCTTCAGTATCTGAATTTTGTTTGTCAGCATTCACTTGATGCGTAAATCATGTAATTTACAGATTTGCCATAGACTAGGGAATTATATTTAATGTTTTAGACTAACAAGGATATAGGAGAGATGGTGTTAAAAAATTTCAAAGACATAATTATATCAAGCCACGCCGAGTCTTCTCAAGTTATCTGCATTGTACTCTGTTTTATTTAAATACAGATCTAATGTATAATTTGTCTCCCAATATACGTTTCTGAGTTGTCTCTTCATTTTAGCTATTCAATCATAATTTTGTACATCTGGATGTCTTTATTCATAGTCACAGTTTTAGTAGAAAAAAAATGAGATTTGTGAACAGATTCATCCCAAACACTGAGCGGAGAACTTACATTTTTCATGTCTGCCGAAACACCTGAGATCTCATTAGAGAAATTGTATTTTTACATTCAGGAGAGCAGACCATAATATCCCATTTAATGTTTCTTGCTATGCTAAAATTCAAGACTTTCCAGTGTGACTTACTTTTCCTGCAAAGCAGATTTGTTTCTAAAACTTCGAGTGAGCGTTCTATCTGGCAATTAAAAAGTTAGACTTCATATAAGACTTTGGAGGTCATTTCAGAATAAAAAAGTCATGTTAGGAGTTCTATTATTTTAATCCTTTTCATATTTATGGGAAGGGTACAGCCCAAATGTTATAGGCTCCAGCTTTGTACCATATCTACTGCATTTTGCTTTGTTGCACGCTTTTACTAGGTAGAACAATTCATTTCTGAAGCTATTTCTATAAATTGGTCCACAAATTTCAAAAATATTTTTATTTTGTTAAATATCTTTTTTTTCATGTAAATTAACAATATTTCTAAATAAATATCTACATTAGTCGCACAACAAAATAGGTTGTCCCATCAGGACAACTCTTTTCTACATGATCTCATATGGAGATTACGGAAGAGTTCCTCACCAGGAGGCCGATCCCAAAGGACCGATTCAGGGGAAAGCTTCTACTCGGGTGAGCTTAACACAATCCACATAATTGACAAGTCATTTAATTGCCAAGGAATTGTGAAATAGTTTGCTTACACATGGAGCTTCGATGAATGAGAACAGATGATTACGAGAGGTTACCGAAGACGGACCCGTGCCATGTAATTTAGCTGTATGATCTTCAATGGGATCAGTGACCTTAGGTCCAGACATATTTCTTTTCTCATTGCATTTTTCCATTGCTAAAAACCTTCAGAAATATTAACATAAATAAAGATTGGGACAATTGAGGGTGTAATTGAGCTCCTCTTATGATAAGGTCCACTGTTCGTTTGTGTCGTATTTCTCCAGTTAGTTATTCCTAAGACTTAAAATCTGCTTCCACTCTTGAAATCTATAAACACTTATGACATTAAAGTTGGCCATATGCATCTTACAAATGCTTTCCAGGCTTAAACTATGTACTGACAGCCACCAACTCTTCCCCATAAACATGCATGCTCATATTTCCCTAGTGTGCCTGTGCTGTATTGGGAACGAGCAATTAGGACTGGATCCTCCAGACAACTCAAGCAATCTCTGCTAAAAACAAAATAATTGGGTGTGCTGAAATCCTTTCAGAGAGTCAAGAGGTTTTCCATGCAAACAAGTTGACTGACATTAATCTTATTTCTAAGGCCAATCTAATATTCTTGCTCACTTTGTTAAACCACTGTATAAATGCAACTTTCATACTTAAGATCAGTCAAAGTTACAGAAAACGTGATTTGGTTTAGACATTGTTAAATGAAATCTGACAGCAGGTTTTTGCTATGTAATGTTAGGCTTTATTCTGGTTTTTACTTGCAAAGAAGGTTTTATCACCAGTATATTATCACTGCCGGACTATGTCCCATGTGCCTACTAGTCCGGCCACACCCCCTCCTCTAATAAGCATATCACTGTCACTATACAATGTACATGGAGAGCTGTTTTGTGGGCAGGGTTAGCATTCTGTGCTCTGCTATGTGCTACATCTAAGATCTCGGATTCTGTCACCAATGCTGCACCCAGTAAACTAAGTGATGCATCATTGGAATCAGGATCTCTTTTCCTACATTATGTTACTCTCAGTTGAAGTAGCCCAAACTTGGTGACAGATTCCCTTTAAGGAATTGCAAACTCACTAAATTACCCTTCTTTCATTCCATAGTACCTTTTACACTGCACGATGCACATCATTAAATGACCACCGTCAGAATGTTTACAGTCAGCATTCATTTTATAGCCTGCTTACCCTGCTTTAAAGGTGCACTGAACTGGAAGAGATCATTCATTGCTCATTGGCTGCCATTGTATAGAATGGTCACATTGGAGAATGACGATCTTTTGTGCAAACCAAAACCTCATTTCACCGGACAAATTAGCATTATGCCTGTTCACTTGGTGATCATCAGCCTGTTTAGGCTGCAAGGTTATCACGGAAGGCTTGATAATGGAAATCATGAAGTGAAAATGGACCTTTAGTCTTCTATATCAAAAATCTAGATTAGAGGTGGTTGTGACAGTTGGAAAGCTGGAAATCAAACCCATTGAAAACTATTGAAAACCATTGATAGAAGCTGAATCTGAATAAACATTTAAACCTATAATATCCTATAAATATGATTAACAGTTCAATAGAATTTCTCTATTAAATATTAAATTCTTATGAATTGCCGCTAGTGTCCAAATGACTAGCAATTAAAGAGTTATATGTTATAGCCATAAAGTGCCTACATTGCCAATAGGTAAGACATTTTCACATAGGAAGGGTTATATTTTATAGTTATATTAATGAATCAGTTAATTTCCATTTTTATTACATCTCATAACAGTTGTATTTTTCCAATCTAAAGGATTCCAGCATTGGGTAAACTTTCAATGGCTCGATGACTTGTATAAAGTGAGTTGTATTGAATTAATCTAGTACGATGGTCCAAAAACATGTAAAATTGTGAAAGTCACAAGAAGAATGCAGAAATTTCATATTGACAGACCATAAATAATACAATCAGATCTAAATGTTATAAAATAGAAAATCTGTGACCGTTATTGGTTTTTAAGAAGAGATCAGCGGTAAACAAAGTAGATTGTTGCCTATTTAATATTGAATTAAAAGTCGGGCAATTAAGTAAATGTCTACAATTTTTCCTTTCATCTAAATAAGTCTAAATTTCTGTTCCAATTAATTTTTATATTTTTGTATTCATCTTCAAAATATCCATAGATTTAAAAGAAAAAAAATCCAGTTTGCCTGCAGCTGTCACTTGAGTGAGATGATGAGCCTATTGCCTAGTGCTTTGGCTCAGTTTGAAAATAAAGTCGGGCAAATAACTCAAATGTTATTACTTAAAGGGAATATGTCATGTAAAATAATGTCATTAGCCAGCAGATATGAGGTTAATATGTAGGTTAATAGTGTGCTTAACCTTCCCAGTGCCCAAAATGAGAGCCCCGTTGGGAGGAGGAAATTAACTTTTTCCCCCAGGCAGCGTTCATTGCTCAGTCATAAGGATGGCACCGGCACAGTTTATATAAATAGCGACAGCTGTAACCACACCTCCATATTGACAAAGAGCCCCGGCCCTAATGCTAAGCCGCTGTCAGTCAATGTCGAGGAGTGGTTATCTTTGTAAAAAGCGGTAACTGGAATTAAGACTGAATGCCAAACGCTGCTGGTGTCGGGCAGGTTCAGAACACTATTAACATGTATATTAACCCCATATCTGCAGGTTAGTATCGTTAGTTTATATGACAGGCTCTCTTAAAAGAAGTTGCCCGCCCGCTACTTTTTAATTAAGGCCTGTCCTAAGTATAGGTCATCAATATCTGATCAATAGGAGTGCGAGTGTGACACATGGCACTCCCACCGATAAGCTGTTACCAGTGGTGGCCAAAAGTGTTAGGATGCTCTGTGATTTCAATAATGGCAGCTGCTCTATCATTTCTATAGTGGTCACTGAAGGGTAATATAGATCCCAACCCACTATGTGGATAGGGGTGGATCTATAGTACCCTGTCACGGTTGCGATTATCTTGACAGAGCTGATGTTGTACTCAGGAAGCATCTGAGAAGTTCTGCCCACTGCCGGTAAAAGCTGATCAGCAAAGATGTCACAAACCCCACCGATCAGGTATCCATGGCTTGTACTTAGTATTGGCCATTAATATAAAAGTAGTGGCCATCCTCTTTACCTGTTTAACATTTGTACAAGATTTGTATCCGAGAAAAGCAAATAACTGACCATTATATAAAATAAATTTTTAATTTTATTTTATAATGGTCAGTCGTTTGTTTTTCTCGGATAATAACTATATGATCTCATCAGTAAGTTTTCATCGTGCACAAAATAAACAATTTAACAGCAAATTCAGGAATTCTTAGGCTGAATCTGCAATTTACTTGATCTCTTCCTCCAATGACTCTTTAATTCTCTCACATACACTCTTTCCGATGGGGCAAATCTCGTGAAAACCAATGTTAGAGACATCGCATTAACTAATAGCATTGAAGTATGTGCTGAGATGCTGAACAAGCTTGATCTCGTGACACTAGGTGGCCAACATAATGCCTGTAATGCTGTGTTTATGTCTGACGGAAGTGTGCAAGCATTGAGAGCAATTATCGGGATGTCGGCATGCTATGGAGAGCTCCATGCTCTTATTGTGTTTGGACAGGCAGGAAGTTATTGTGTCCGCTGCAAAGGTGCTCATTATCACAAACTTCTATTGTCAATTCACAGCGGAGATTTTATTCCTTACCCGGATTGATCTAATCTTGTTATAAACATAGTACTTCGTCTCATGTCATTTGTGGTTTCATCATTTTTACCACAAGTACGAGGAAGTATATCTGAAATGTATAATACCTGTACATTACATCTCAGAAGTTTCTCCTCAGTGCGTAGTGTTGAACTAAACTTTTAGCTCTGGATCTTGCTAACAAGGTGACTTTTCTCCAGTAAACTCTTCGCTCACACAATTCAAATTTCGATCTGAGTGTTGTCCGTGAGAAAACTATCAGCATTTGAACCAAATATCAGTTTGATGACTATTTTTTTCACTGATTTAATATCGTAATGAGAAGATTTCAGCGCGCAGTAGTCTTCTTAATACTTGCCTATTCAAGTCTTTGGGCACACAAGCAAAATCAGATCCCATATGGATCACCTGTACAGCATCTGATTTTTATGGATACTATGCAGTTCTTTAACATAGGGGGCTATATTTTTCTTGTAAATTTTAATAACAGCTGATTAGTGTTGATCAAGCACTAAAATGCTCGAGTGCTAGGAACTCGAATTGCTCACACTGAACACTCAACTTGAGTAGCAAGCATAATGGATGTGATTGGCAAACTCAAGCTTTTTTTTCGGCGGACAGAAAAATTCTCTCTCTCTCGATAATTCACTTACGGGAATCTGAGCACTCCAGCACAATGTGATACTCAACAGTGCTTGCTACTCGATAGAACACACCGATGCTTGATCGAGTATTGAGCAGTGCCGAGCATGATCGCCCATAACTACTGCTAATGTATGAAAACGAATGACATACTGATTGCATATCAATGGCAATAAAGTTGAAAAATTGTCAATATATGTTTCAGCCAGAAAAAAGAACAATTTTTTATATACTCATTTAAACTTAGCCAAATGAGTCTCATCCCCTTTGAGCACAACCTACAAAATTTGACTTGGTGTATGTCAGACAAGCCATTTTCATGCATGGATGTCTAGGATTTATTTCCTCTGTGTTTGCAACATTTGTGCAGCACTTACTCTATGTTGGATGTATTTATAATGCTCCATAGATCCAAGGCATTCTAGCGTTCCTAAGTCATCTGCAGGGCAGGCGTGTTAGTATAAATTTAATATTTACTTTACAGAAAGAAAACTTTGTCTGATGCGTTATACTAAACAGTGTTTCACCCCATAAAAAATATGAATACAACATGGGATAAGATTTTTGTTCACATGGTGGTCTATGCATAAAATTAAACCTCCATCAAAAATCATGTTTCACACAGGAAGACATTGCAATCTAGGGAGAAGACTGTACTAACAAGAGGCTGTGCTTTGCAAAGCAATAGTTCAGTGCAAGCCTACTAATATAAAAAAACTGCATGTCATCCGCATCACAATTGATGCAAAATTGTGCCATGAATGCTTTTTCATCCTTTTTCTATTGATATCGGCTGGATCAAAATGTTGCACAAAAGATAAAAGATTGTGATCTAGCCACTTTGTTGGTACCTGCACATGTCTGATGCAGTAACTGATGTACAGGAATGGGTATGGTCCTAGTGCCAATAATGGGATCAGCTTCTTCATTCATATCCATCCTCATTTAAATATAATAATGGAAACTGTGACACAGCAAAAGGCATGTAGCCACCGGTATGTGGCCTAAGTGCCTGATAATGGTGTTTTCTTCACATTTTTAGAAATAGTCATATAATGTACAACTAGTTTAATTTGTAATAACAGGTTCTTGTAGCCATTCATAATCATGCAGCAGTATTTTCTTAATGATAGATGTCTGACCTTAAAATGACATCTGTCCAATGTTGGACATGGTCTTGTTTGTCACGATGGAGATGGTCACATTGGCCATGATAGATGCCTTGGCCTTAGGAAGACATCTGTCTGATGTTGAATATGGTTTTGTTGGTCATGTTGGACATGGTCATGTTGGTCGTGATAGATGCCTGGCCTTGGGAAGACATCTGTCTGATGTTGGACATGGCCTTGTTGGTCATGTAGGACATGGTCATGTTGCACAAAAGATTGTGATCTAGCCACTGCATTGGTACCTGCACATGTCCGATGCAGTAACTGATGTCCTGGAAAGATGGGAATGGTCCTAGTGCAAAGAATGGGTCCAGCTTCTTCATTCATTTCCATCCACAATTAAATATAATAATGGAAACTGTGATACAGCAAAAGGCATGCCGATAGGTGGCCTAAGTGTCTGATAATTGTGTTTTTTCCACATTTTTAAATGTAATTCTATAATATACAACTAATTTAATTTGTAATAAAAGGTTCTTGTAGATATTCATAATCATGCAGCAGTATTTTCTTAATGAAAGATGTCTGACCTTGAAATGACAACTGTCCAATGTTGGACATGGTCTTGTTGGTCATGATAGATGCCTGACCTTTGAAAGACATCTGTCTGATATTGGACATGGTCTTGTTGGCCATGTTGGACATGGTCATGTTGATCATGAGAGATGCCTGGCCTTGGGAAGACAACTGTCTGATGTTGGACATGGTCTTGTTTGTCATGTTGGACATGGTCATAATAGATACCTGGCCTTAGGAAGATATTTCTCCAAAGTTAAGCATGATCTTGTTGGTCATGTTGGTCATGGTCATGTTGGTCATGATAGATTCCTGGCCTTAGGGCTCATACTCACTTGCGAGAGACTCGCACAAATTTCGTGCGAGTCTCTTGCATGAAAACCTGGCACTGCCACCGGCACTCGGACCAGAGCATGCGGCTACATGTATTTCTATGCAGCTGCACGCTTCGGTCCAAATGCCGGTGGCAGTGCCAGGTTTTCATGTGAGAGATTCACATGAGAATCGTGCCAGGCTCTCACAAGTGAGTATGAGCCCTTAGGAAAACATATGTCCAATGTGGAACATGGTCTTCATGGTCATGTTTGTTATTATAGATGCCTGGTCATAGGCAGACATCTGTCTTATGTACTATATTCAGCAAATCTTTTTTAGGATTCCTGCCTATCTGCCATACTCAGCAGTGCATACTGTATATTGCCCTTTTTTATTATTCTAATTTTTAAGTTAATTATCTGAAAATGGTATTTTTGGCACATATGTGAAAATAACCATCAAAGTATCCGACCAAGATAAGTTATAATAAAAGGTCATAGTAACCATTTTCTAAGGGTAAAATAAGGACAGTATAACAGTGTTCTTATAATTCCTGTGTAACAAAATCAATAGACATAGAGTATATGCCAATAATGTTCAGGTGGAGACCTTCCTTTAAAGGAAAAAAAAATAAGGAAGCTCACCACTCGAATATTGCTTGGGATACACTAGAAATTTGAAGAATAGGTGCCAATTCCTGCTGGTGAAGCTCAGTTATTGTAGAACTGAAAAAGAAAACAAGGATTTTCCGGCACTTCCATCCATAAAATTCATCTTTTTAATAGAAATTAGTGATGAGCGAGTGTACTCGTTGGTCGGGTTTTTCCGAGCATGCTCGGGTGATCTCCAGGTATTTTGGCGCGCTCGGAGATTTAGTATTCGTCGCCTCAGCTACATGATTTTCGACTGCTTGACAGCTTGAATACATGTGGGGAATGCCTATGTGTTAGGGAATTCCCACAAGTATTCAGCCTGTCTACAAGTCGCAAATCATGCAGCTGAGACGACGAAATCTAAATCTCCGAGCACTCCAAAATACTCGGAGATTACCTGAGCATGCTTTGGGAGACCCCAGCAATGATGCTACTCGCCCACCACTAGTAGAAATGTATTTCAAAATGGGAGGATCCATCACAAGGGTAAAATCTGAAGCATTTCAACATTAAGCCCTTGGTCAAAGAAATAATTTCTATGATGTATCACTTAGTTTACTGGGTGTAGCAGTTGTGACACAATGAGAGTTTGTGCAGAGCTCAGAAAGCTAACCTCGCCCACACTACAGCTTTTTGTGTACGTTGTCTATTGTCAGTGAGCTGCAGATCAGAGGAGGGGGTGTGGTCAGACCAGGGCTCACATGTCATGTAGTCCAGGCAGTGATAATCTCCTGGGGATAACACAGCCTTGAAAACTGTGTTTCTGTACCTACCTCATGCTGTCCTCAAATTGCATAGCAAAAATCTGTAGACAGATTCCCTTTAAGACGTGTTAAACGCAGCTAAATATCAACTTATAAAAGAAGAAAAAAAATACAACTCTATTTGCAAAATGTTCAAGACATTTGGAACCTAGGAAATGCCCTGGCCTAAATACCAATCATCTGTTTAATTATATCCTTATTCCTAGATGAAGTGTCTGCCCTGAAAAGATCACAGACTCATACACACAAATATGGAAATTGCTTCCAATTCAAATCTTAAGCGGGCAACAGCAGCCCCGTGGTTTCCTGCTTGGGGAAATCATTTCAGTCCAGGCAGAGGACACTGTGATTTTAATGTTCAAGGATTGGTGATTTCTGTGCAGTGTGATTTTCTAATTAGAGGAAGAGCCAGAGAGGACCATTTTCTTAATCAGCTAGGGAGTATAAACTCAGCACATTTCTGTGTATTTGCAATGAAAATGCTTCATGGCAACATACAAATGGCTTTTTATTACATAAAGGCTGTAATTAGAGTAAGTCAAATCAGTTGGAAATGACTCAAGCTGGAGATGGCTAAGCTGCCTTCTGAATTTTGGGCTAGAGATTAGCGCTACCGTTATAGCCTCTGAGAAGCATCTTTGATTTACTTATAATGCTTGACGTAGCAAATATAATCCAGCCGAAATAAAACGAACATAGATTTAGTTGTACTGTTAGAATCTCTTTGTGATTTGACAGAAAGTGGCACATTGCAAGTGATGTCGGGAAAATGAGGATGGGTTCATATTAGACAAATTACTTTAAAAAAAAGCTCCTTTTGAAGATTCGAATTATTTTATGTCTCGTATTTGGGCGAAGCTTTTAGGATGCACTTTATAGTCCACATGGAATATTTTTGTGCTTGTCAATGTGACAGTTGACGCTTGCTTCATTGTGTTCTAAATTATAGTCCTAACATGGGACTTCCGGCATGTTGCTTATCTGACATCACTTATTTAAATGCATGTTAAGCTTGGCAGGTATAAATTTGAAGAAGAAAAGAGATCATTCCAAAGAATAGAATTTGTTAACATTATTGCGCCGTTCCCGGTTTTTAAGCTTTTGTTTTGTGCTAAAGAATGTAACTTTATAAGCTACTTTTTTACACTGCACCGCTAATGCTCAGTCACTTAATAAAAGATATACTTCTAAATGTACCTGAGAAGATATTTGGCCATAATTCATCAAGACGGTTTTGATGAGTGGGCGAGCTGGAGACAGACGCTCATGATTAATGAAGAGGTGTACACCTCTTTGTGAATCAGGAGTGTCTGACAAGTAGTATGCATCTCCTTGAGTCTAGCCACTAATCTGACTCCAGTTAGGGACTAGAAAAAGATTTGTTGAGTAAGGCCAGGGTCAGACTTGCAAGAGTCTCGCTCATCAATACCCGGCACTGCTGCCGGCATTCGGACCGGAGCGCTCAGCTGCATAGAAATGCATGCAGCTGAACTTTCCGATCCGAGTGCTGGCGGCAGTGCCGGGTAGTGAGTACGAGACTCGTCCGAGTTTCTCGCAAGTCTGACCCCAGCCTCAGGCAAGCAGTAGCTCTCCATGAAGTAAATTCATTGTGTTGTCAAACCCTTGTCCTTGCCCATTTTGGCACAGTTTGGTGAAATTGGCTTGAAGATCTCAAAGGTTGCAACATTTTTGTGCAACTCCTCATTTAGTAGGAATTTTGCAATTTTTCCGAAGTCATTTATGCCCGAATTCTGGTGTAATTACTTTGTCAAATCGGGAACATGATATCAAATCTTTGATGCTTATTTTAACAGACAGGTTCTATGGAAAATTGGACAACTGGTAAAGAGTAAGAAACTGACTCCTTAAATAAAGATTTGCTGGAATAGTATTGTGCTTTTTTCTAAGTTCATAGTGAAAGAGGGCAGGACATGAGTAGAATTAGACTGCGCAGAGGCGATGTGCAGGATGACTGTAGGTTCCGTTTCACTGTTAGTCCTCCGGTGCTCCCAGCTTTTCATGTTCTGCTCTCCCTTCTCCAGTTTGATGTTGCTCCTTTAGAATTCTCCTTCTCAGGACACATACAAGTGGTATATCACTTCTTCCTTTTTTGTGTCCAGTTCTGTTTCTTTAAATGAGTAAAGTCTCAGAGAATATGTTTGGTACAGAAAGAAGAGGGAGAAAGAATGAGTCTGCAATGTAGAATACTCTCAGCCCAGCCCTCTGCTTAAGACTCTTCCTCCTATATATGTTTGTGAGTGTAGATGTCTATGTATTGTATCTGTGAATGTATGCTGTATAAGTATGTGTAATGTGTATGAATCTGTATGTGTATGCATTGTTTATGTATTTGTACATATGTAATGTCTGTTTCCATTTGTGTATGTGATTGCATACTACAGTATATATATGTGTACTGAATAGTAGCAGCGCTATTTATGTGCACAGTATAGTGACACTAGTCTTCTTCCACTATCCTCTATTCTATATATTTTGTATACAGTAATTCATACTGTGTACAATGGAGCGAGTATGTAACGATGGCTATAGGTATGACACTCAGGTCAGCCTACACTGCCGATTTCGGTGGAATAACCAACTAATGAGTATGACTTGATCAGCTGATGTCGGTTTTGCCTGGAATAAGTGTAAAATGATCATTTGTTCTCAAAGAATATAAAAGCACCCCACGGGAGTCTGGCAACAGCTTACTTCCATGTCCATATTGAGATCAGAGCACTAGGGTTAGAAGGACTAGCCATTGGCCAAATGAGCATTCAACAAGCAGCTATTGAAAGTATATGGCTGGCCATATTTTCTGTCTTGTCTAGTCAGAAGTGCCATACCTATGGTCTTGGCAAAGTGGATATTTTCACGAGGCTCTGCTCACAGAAAAGATGAGATCTTGAGAGTATAAGCAAGGCTTTTTATTCACACCAAGGCATTTGGCGCATTCGGGTATACTCATCCTTTCTGTGAATGCAGCCCGTAAATCATGATAATCTCCGCTTTGCCAAACTATTATCTGGACGATACTCTCTCCCAGGCATGAGGCTGCAGCTGCAGCACATCAGGATTCTACAGGTGTTGTTTCCTTACACAACCCTTACAGGTGAGCGCTACCATCATCTTCACCCCAACTTGTTTCTTATGGTACTGCGTGTGTTTGTTTCATCTCCCTATAAGTATGTCCTTATGATACCTCTCTGCAAGGCTGGCCTTGTGCACTGTAATTAACACACTGCTCATGCTCTTAAATAGTGTCACAACCTGCAGTTTAGGACCTTGTTCAGTTAGTGCAGTTACATTCCTGAAGCACACTGCTATGAGCATCTTATAGAATCTAGCTCTTAATACAATGATGACTGGTGGCAGATTTATTTTAATATGCATGTCGGCTCTCTGTGATGACTATGATCTCTCTTGGGTACCAAAAAGGGTGAGAATTTCTAGAAATTTTCTCCTTACATTTGTGTGTGTTATGATCTATTTCTATGAATTTTGTTATTTCTCACTTTAATCCCTTCATTACTGATGTCATATATTTATGTCATCGACCATGTCCCTGCCTTTAATGCAGGCTCACATGCTGAGCTTGAATTTCCCCAGCACAATCTAGCCATCAAGTGCCTCTTACAGCCACAGGTGAATACTCGATCTACCCATGGATGTTAACCAGTTAAATACTGACATTTAACATGCACAAACAGGAAGCGTGTCATTGATCTTGCCCATCATGTGATCGCAGGGCGCCAATGGGTTCTCATGTCAGTCAGAGGTCTACTGAAGCCCCCCATCCTTGTCATCCAGATCCTCCTGTGAGCACCGACCTGTGGCTGGCATTAATAGGAGATCGTGATCTTTGCTATAGCACAGGAGATCAGACAATCGCATCTTCAAGTCTTCCTAAGGGGACTATTAAATTCAGTAAAAAGTTTAAAAAATATTTAAAAAATAAAAAAATAAATGTTTAAATCACTCCCTCTTTTAACAGATAAAAAGAAACAATAAAAATGACACATAACTGGTTTTGCTGGGTTCAGAAATGTCCGATCTATCAAAATATAGAATAAATTAATCCGATTGGGAACGAGAGAAAAAAAACAAACATCTGAATTATGTTTTTTTGATACAGTAACATTGTAATGAAATGTAATAAAGGGAGCTCAAAACATTGTATGTACCCCAAAAATGGCATCAGTAAAATAACGATAGCTCAGGGCACAAAAAGTAAATCCATTACCCAGCCCCAGATCACAAAAAATGAGAATGCTACGGGTGTCAGAAAATGCCGCCAAAAGTCAAAAAAGGTTTTTCACAGATTTCGGATGTTTTTTCACGACTGAAATAAACATAAACTTTACATGTTTGGTATCTGCGTACTTGTGGGGAGGAGGACTCCCAGACAGTGAAGGGGCAGGTGCCCAGGGGACCGCCATCAGGGTTCCTGAGGGAACGATGCTGGGAGGACAGTAAAAGAAAAGACTTGACTGAAGTTGTCAGGGAAACAGGGGGCGGGGCAAGCTTAACAGGAGCAGGGGGCGCACTGAAGTGGCAGTTGACAGAGAGCCAGACAACAGACAAGAAGTCGGGTGAGACAGAGAGGACCGAGAGAGCGAACGGTGTGTTGTGGAGAGACCGACAGGGCCCTGTGAAAGGAAAGCTGCGGACTTACCGACTAGTGACACGTGAGAGCCTTGCACCAGCGGCCGCTCCCCTCATACGGTCACATACAGCCGCCCCCGCTGTTTCCCGTCCTGCTGTGACAAGTCCATGACCTCCACTGACCGCTGCGACTATAGACCATTCCTTTACAGCGGTCAGGACACTGCCCCCCTGCCTTCTTCCACAGCTGCGGCCCTGTCATCACCGGCCCCAGGGGGCGCCACCTTGCTACAGGCGGCAGCAGAGGCCCCTATCTGGTTTGCTGAGGGACTCTGGGCAGAGACTGTTGAATGGTAGATTTAGAGACTGCGTCATCACCGCCCCCACCGGCATCATTTCTTCAAGGCCTGTTGCGTCCCACCGGCATAATTTCTTCAGGGCCTGTTGCGCCCCACCGGCACCGATTCTTCAGGGCCTGTTGTGCCCCACCAGCACCGATTCTTCAGGGCCTGTTGTGCCCCACCAGCACAGATTCTTCAGGGCCTGTTGTGCCCCACCAGCACCGATTCTTCAGGGCCTGTTGTGCCCTGCCAGCACGGATTCTTCAGGGCCTGTCGTACCCCACCAGCACAGATCCTCCAGGGCCCGTCGAACCCAAATCATCCTGGACATCGGGGCGTCAAGGTAGCCGCAGCAGCGACCGCTGAGCGGCCGCATCTGCGATCCTGAACGATGCCTGGAAGGATAAGTTGTCCATAGGAAATAAGGACCCTTAGTTTGGCCGTACGTGGTCTACAACACCCGGACTAGCCGGATTAGTCACATTTAGTATAAGGAAAAGTGTAAATGTTATTGAGTCCCTGCGAGGACAGTTTGTTGTTGCCCATTTGATTTGTTCAGCACAGCCCCAGCGGCACCAATTTATAAATATTTATTTTACCAATCACACTCAGTCTCATGTCTTGTCACTGCATCCTGAGAACCTGTCTGAACCCTACATACTCGTACTGACCTGGGGTATCAATTTACTTAGTCAGTTTTACCATATATTGAACATGGCAAATAAGACCCAAAATATTGTGGAATTGAACTTTTTTTACAATTTCACCTCAGTTCCAATTATTTTCCCATTTTCTGGTACAAATTATGGCAGAATAAATTATGTCATTAAAAAGTACATCTTGTCCCACAAAAAAATAAGCTCTCATTCAGCAATATGACTGGAAAAATGAAAAAAAGTTATAGCTCTTGGAATAAGGGAAGGAAAAAACAAAAAACGGAATATCGCCCAGGATGAAAAGGTAAAAGGTTATGTGGTAGAGGAATCAAATGGTTTAATTATAAAAAAACAACAACAATTACATCTTATGTTTCACAGCTACTGTACCTATTTCCTACCTACTGGACCATTAAAAGTTTAACAAGGCAAGATTAACTTTTTTGAGCAACTTAATAATCAGAAAATAATGAGTAATTAATAAGAACTACAAAATGATGCTGCAGAGACAAGAACACAAATGCCCTTTAGAACTCTACAGAAGTAACCTATATAGTATACACCTGTTGTTTCCAGATCCTTGGCACAACATAAAACGTGCTACTACACCAACTGTTCGTGGGAATTGCTAATTTTATCACTGGAGAAAACTTGCTACTGATTGGTTGCTAAAATACATTCTGCAGCTTTACAATGTGTATTAGCGCAAGCGAGAGGGGAATAGCTCAGTAGGAAGCGACGCACACTGTGACAGAATCTGAAGCAGGGAAACCTGGTTTGATTCCGGCTTCCCAAGTTTCTCATGACCTTGGGCAAGTCATTTTATCTTTTAGTGCCTCAGGCGGTGACTCACTGTGCCTGAAACTTCTTTAAACACATTGCCAGGGTTATATGAAGAAAATAATACCATGCAGGAGTTAAGCATGTGTAAGTAATAATAACAGTGAGCCTGGAATACTGTCTAATTACAGCGTAAAATACCGTTCTGTTCAATGCATTTGGTTAACTCTTAAATATCATACAAAGCAAACCTTCTGCTAAAAGAAGAGATACCTGTCATATTGAAAATACAGTCCTATCAGCAGGCAGCATGCTATAGATCAAGAGCAGCTGAAAAGATTGTTATATACTTTTGTCAAAAAAAGATTTAATACAAAGTGTATTTTTCTCAGCTAAAATCTTATTCTGGGCTTGAGTCCAATGGAAGACCTTATAAAATGATTTACAGCATTCTCTGTGTATGGACATAGCAGTCACGCACTGATCAGGGCCGCCCTCAGGACTACTGATGAGCGAGTATACTCGTTGCTTGGGTTTCCCAGAGCATGCTCGAGTGGTCTCCGAGTATTTCGTGGTGCTAGGAGATTTAGTTTTTGTTGCCTCAGCTGCATGTTTTGCGGCTGCTAGACAGGCTGAATTGCCTACCAAACAGGCATTCCTCACATGTTTTCAGGCTGTCCAGCAGTCGCAAATCATGCAGCTGAGGTGACAAAAACTAAAACTCCGAGCACTACAAAATACTCAGAGGACACTCGAGCATGCTCTGGGAATCCCAAGCAATGAGTATACTCGCTCATTGCTACTCAGGACGCTTACGCCCAGAGACCACCTATTGGACTCTTAAGCCCAGAGATTGCCTACTGGACTCTTAAGCCCGGAAACTGCCTACTGGACTCTTAAGCCCGGAAACTACCTACTGGACTCTTAAGCCCAGAGACCACCTTGTGGACTCTTAAGCCAAGAGACCGCTTACTTGACTCTTAATCCCATAGACTGCCTGCTGAATTTTTAAGCCCAGAGATGGTCTATTGGAATCTTAAATCCAGAGATCACCTACTGGACTCTTAAGCCCAGATACCTTCTATTGGACTCTTAAGCCCAGAGACCATCTATTGGACTCTTAAGGCAAGAGATCATCTATTGGACTTTTAAGCCAAGAGACCGCCTGCATGACTTTTAAGCCCAGAGACCATCTGCACGACTCATGCCCAGAGACCACCTACTTGATTCTTAATCCCTGAGACCACTTACTGGACTCTTAAGCCCAGAGAATGTCTACCGGACTTTTAAGCTCAAAGACTGTGTATTGGACTCTTAAACTCAGAGACCACCTACTGGACTCTTAAGCCCAAAGACTGCATCCTGGACTCTTAAGCCGAGAGACCACATACTCAACTTTTTAAGCCCAGAGACCATCTACTGGACTGTTAAGCCCAGTGAATGTCTACTGGACTTTTAAGCTCAAAGACTGTTTATTGGACTCTTGAGCCCGGAGACCACCTACTGGACTTTTAAGCCCAGAGACTGCCTCCTAGAATCTTAAGCCTAGAAACCACCTACTTGGCTCTTAAGCCCAGAGACCACCTACTGGACTATTGAGTGTTATCCGACATTTTGACTGATAGAACTCATCCCCATGTTATTCTATGAGGCAGTGCACATGTTCTAATCAGTTCAAAGAAAAAAATGCAGCATGAATGATTTTCTCGGACACACTGAATGTAGAAGATGGAAAAACTTTTTTTAATTTATTAAATCAGATCACACTATAATCACAATCTGATCAAACTCTGATCAGAGTGTGATTAGCATAATCAAAATTATTTTATCAGATGAGAGAAAATCATTGTGTGATCCTAGCCTAATGGTATTTGCTGAAGTTATTTCTGCATCAAAATATGTACTTTGGAAGGAAAACTATTGTAAAAAATTGTGCATTTTTTCATGCATTTTTTTGTGTATTTTTCAATTTGATTTTTTTTCCCATTCATTAGAATGGCTACAAGCGCTGCTAAAACCATGGAAGTGTTGTCAAAATTTTGACAAAAACTCTCTCAGTCGACACGCGTAGATCTAATTGACGTGTTATACACCCGGCTTCATGTGCTACATTGCAAAAAAAAATATTTTTTTTTATTGAATTGAAATAAAATGTTACATTTTAGCTAGCTTCTACTCCACTGGATCCTCCCTTTCTGCAGTCCTCTGAATAAACATTGCAAAAGAAATGCATTTTACTGAGTAACTTTTTGCCTCATTTAATACTTCTCGAAAGTTTGTGTTTCCATTTTGCCATTTACGGCGGTAAATCTAATCAGTCTAATGCATTCTTTTATTGAATTTTAAACTAGCCCATTAAAACCCCTTTAACGTGCTAAAGTAAGCTTCAGAGACTGTTTCCATTTCATCTTTATTGAGCTGAGACTGTAGCACTCCTTCCCTTTGCACCACTCGGAGAGGCTGTCAATAATTCAATAGCCATGGCCTTGATGGGCCAAGGCCTAAGTTAGACTTTAAACATCACCAAACAGCTTGTCAAAGTCTGATGCGCTGTCAATGTCTCACTGATCTATACTGCATGAATTCCCCCTCAGCTCTTGATGTGTTCCTGCGAGTAAAAAGAAAGCAATTTCAGAAGTCTGCCCAGTGTGAAACACCTGTTTGTTGAGAATCTCTAATGAGCGGCGCTGGCGACAGCTTCCGCGTCCTGTCGTCATTGCTCCAGAAGACCACGATAAGTTTTGAAGGCCACGGTTTGTTTATTCGTGACCCTGACAACATTGGAAGCATAACTATTTATCTTCAATTATTGACTAACCCTATACTTTTGTTTCGAGACTTTTCCCGCACGATTCCAGTTGCCATAGCAACTTCCTTATTTAATGTTTGTAAACGCTACCAGCCATCTAATAACGGGGAGGTATGTTTTCAGAAGCCCCCCAGAGTGTGACCATAGGTTCTGAAATGTACCTATTATTTTTTCCAAGCAGAGAGAAATGCTTTTTCACACTAAAATGAAAGAAAAAAGATATCAGGAGAAGCATTAATATTCCTGTGCTCTTGCTGGTGTTCAGCCTAACAGTGTGCACCGCTATGATAAATTCTCTCCACACTTTCATTGGCTTCATTCCGCTTCTGGCTTTCCCAGGCAGTCTGATGATGCGGCAGCTCCTTTATGTATCTCTGGCCTGTTCATGCTTCTGTTCTCACTCTGTTCTTTTGCCTGCTGCAGTCAATTTCTTCACAATCTTAACTCATCTCGTGTATTAACCGCAATATTCCAGCCATAGCGAGATGCAAAATTCTGTGCTACCGCTAATGTAACAGAAATTCTATGTTGTAGTATGTTTTGAAGCAAATATTAACGCCTCGATGAGAGAGGAAATAAAGTAGGTCGGGGATGGTGTTGGGATTTGCAGAGAAAGTATTATGATACATCATGTCAATGAATGGAATGTCCACTTTTCCAAAATCAAAAATTGCCCTGTACTCAATCGTATAAGTGCAGCGGTATCCCAAATTTTAGCAGATATTACTCTATCACCAGGTTTTTACGACATACTCTGACAGTAACATAAGGTAACGACAAAGACTCTGATTCCAGTGGTGTATCACTTAGTTTACTCAGTGAAGCAGTTATGATAGAGGGTACGATTCATTAAGGCGCTTATGCCTAAAACCTGGTGGCAATATTGGGACTTTTGGTGTCTATATGTCTGTCCCAACCAGCTATGCAAATATGGGCATAGTGTGGACAGGGCAAGAGTGGGACGATGGTTGGTCAAGCCCGCCCTTCAATTTCATTTTAACTCACATCACTAAAGTGGCGTAACTTACTCCAGAAATGCACGCCAACTCCCAGCTGGCATTAATTTCTGTCTACACTCAGGAGCTGCCTTCAGCCAGTCATTCTCTTCCGTGTGGCTGGAGGACCTGCGATGACATATACCTGGTAACGCCTCTTTCCAGGTTACGTGGTTGGATCATGTGACAGCAGCAGGAAGACTCACACGGCATGGTGTAACAATCCCCTCTACCATGGAGGCTTCAGCTGTCCTAGTGACGCGCTTCCACTGGGGTTGTGCAGGAGTGCACAAATCCCAAAGGTGAGAGGCCACTCGGGCCGTATAATCATTTACCCTTTACCATTGGGTCCTTCACAAATGCGCTCACTGTTCTTCATTTGCGCACAAAAATATTGTGACATATGGTGTCTATATGCCAGTCCCAATCAGCTGTGCCAAAATGGGCATGGTGTGGACAGGGCAAGGGTGAGACAGGGCGTGGTCAAGCCCACCCATCAATTTCATTTTAACTCACGCAACTAAAATGTCGTAACTTACTCCTGAAATGTACGCCAGCCCACAGCTAGTATAAATTTCTATCAGTGGCAGAGTGTAACGTCCGTCTGCGGTTCTGGGCTGCAGCCAGGCAACACCCCGAGAAACACTGATACCCTTTACCCCTATACAGGGATCTGGATTTACAACAGAGCCCAGGAGGTACTGTCTGAATAGGAGCAGCGGCCAGAGCAGGACGGTCGTCAGAGTGAAGTACAAAAACGGCAGGCAATAACAGAGTCAATTTCAGGCCAAGGTCAGAGTCAAAAACCAGGAGGGCGGCAGAGGTACAGAATCGTTAGGAAGTAGCAGAGTCAGAATATCCAGGCCAAGGTCACAAACCAGGAGAGTAGCAGAAGTACAGAATCATCAGGCAAAAGAGGGGTCAGAAATCCAGGCTGAGGTCAGAGTCAAACAGAAATCAATCACTAAGTAACACACAGGGGAACCAAGAATATATCTGGCGGCTTGCAAGACCAGTCCCAAGGTATTTGAGGGATCAGGTCATCCCTCACAGGTTCCTGGACTGGTGATGTCATTAGGGCCGCCCCCAGGACCAGGCCAGATGGTGTTGCAGTAACCCCCTGATGACTGACAGAGGGGCGGAGCCTGCGCCCACCAGATGCCTGCGCAGGAGCCACTTCTCTGTCACCACCATAACTCACGGGCGGACCACGGCGCCTCCCAGTGTCCGAGGCAGGAACAGCCGTCCCCGAGCCTGACAGTGAAGTGGCGGTCTGGCGCCTCCTAGTGGCCGTGACCGGAACAGCAGGCCTTGAATCCAACAGTGACGTGACAGACTGGCGCCTCCTAGTGGCTAAAGCTGGGACCATAGGCCCTGAGTCTGACGGTGACGTAATAGAACCACGGCGCCTCCCAGTGGCCGAGGCAGGAACAGCCGTCCCCGAGTCTGACGGCGAAGTGGCGGCCCGGCGCCTCCTAGTGGCTGCGACCGGAACAGCAGGCCCCAAATCTGACGGAGACGTGACAGTACCCCCCCTTCCAAGAGGGGCCTTCGGACCCTCAAAACCTGGTTTGTCAGGGTGAAGGAGGTGAAACCTTCTAATTAGTGCTTTTGCATGGATGTCCCGCGCAGGGACCCAGGACCTCTCCTCCGGGCCGTAGCCCCTCCAGTGTACCAGATACTGTATGGACCCTCTTATAAGGCGGGAGTCAAGGACACCCTGGACTTCATACTCCAAGGACCCTCCGACCGAAACGGGAGGAGGAGGGGATGGGACAGGGTGAATTGGGGAGCGATACAACTTGAGGAGAGACTTGTGGAAGACATTGGGTAATTTGAAAGACTGAGGGAGTTTTAAACGGAAGGCCACCGGGTTAATCACCTCTATAATCTCGTATGGACCAATAAATCTGGGACCCAGTTTGGCAGACGGTACTTTAAGCTTGATGTTTTTGGTGGAGAGCCAAACCTTGTCTCCAACTCCCAGGTGCGGTCCTTTGGATCGCCGTTTGTTCGCTGCCGAGGTCTGTCTAATCTGGGCCCCTTTCAAGTTAGAGTTTACCTCAGACCAAATGGTTTTTAAACGATGTATATTTTTCTCTACCCCAGGAAGCTCCGACATTCTGGCCGAGAATGAGCCAAAGCGCGGATGCAGCCCGTGGTTGCAGAAAAAGGGGGTAGACTTAATGGAGTCCTGATACTGATTGTTTAGGGCAAACTCGGCTAGTGGCAGATGTTCTGCCCAATCGGACTGGTGTTCTGAGATGTAGCAACGAAGGTATTGCTCCAGAGCCTGGTTGACACGTTCGGTTTGCCCATTGGTTTCAGGGTGGTAAGCCGAGGAAAAAGATAGCTCAATACCAATGCGTTTACAGAACGCCCTCCAGAACTTTGACACGAATTGGGTACCCCTGTCAGACACAATATTGACCGGGGCACCGTGTAAACGTACCACATGTACAATAAACAGTTTACTCAACGTTTCCGAGTTAGGTAACCCCGACAGGGGGACAAAATGACATTGTTTACTGAACCTGTCCACCACCACCCAGATACACGTCTTTCCATCTGAGGACGGTAGGTCCGTAATGAAGTCCATGGAGATGTGGGTCCATGGACTCTCGGGGGTGGGCAAAGACTAGAGCCAGCCGGCAGGGCGAGTATGGGAGGACTTGGCGCCGGCACAGACCTCACATGCTAAGACATATTCTTTGCAGTCCTTAACCACCGTCGGCCACCAAAAATTCCTAGTTATCAATCTGGCGGTATTATTGAGACCAGGATGGCCTGCCAAGACAGAGTCATGTGATTCTCTAAGCACTTGTAGGCGAAACGCAGGCGGAACGAACAATTTGTTGGGTGGCGTAGTGTCAGGGGCTTGTTCTGGGGATTTACGGATCTCCTCCAGAAGGTCCAATGACACTGCGGACACAATGATCCCAGTGGCCAATATCAGAACTGGTTCACAGTCCTCGGCTTGTGAGGGGCAGAAACTGCGAGAGAGGGCATCGGCCCTCACATTTTTTGTACCAGGGCGGAAGGTGATTATAAAATTAAACCTAGAGAAAAACAATGCCCACCTTGCTTGTCTAGGATTTAACCTTTTTGCTGATTCTAGGTATGTCAGGTTCTTATGATCGGTAATTACCGTGATCTTGTGTTTGGCGCCCTCGAGGAAGTGACGCCATTCCTCGAAGGCCCATTTAATTGCCAATAGTTCCCGATTCCCAATATCATAGTTTTTCTCCGTGGGAGAGAATTTGCGGGAAAAAAAACGCACATGGACGAAGCTGAGTGAGGGATGTAGTGCCTTGTGATAGCACTGCTCCCACTCCGACTTCAGAGGCATCCACCTCCACAATAAATGGACGGTCCAGATCCGGCTGAACCAAAACTGGGTTGGCCACAAAACTCTCTTTTAACGTAGAAAACGCCTGAATTGCCTCAGGATTCCAGTTGGCCACGTCCGCCCCTTTCCGGGTCAGATCCGTGAGTGGCTTGGCAATCTCTGAGAAACCTCTAATAAACTTGCGGTAATAATTAGCGAACCCCAAAAATCGCTGCAGCGCTTTCAGCGATTTTGGTTGCACCCAAGCCTTAATAGGCTGGACCTTGGCAGGATCCATGCGGAAGCCTTTACCTGAAACCATGTATCCTAAAAACTGTACCTCCTCAGCAAAAAAGACACATTTCTCCAGTTTAGCAAACAAGGAGTGTTCACGTAGTCTTTGTAGCACAGAACAGACGTGTTGAGAGTGTGTCACAGGGTCAGCAGAGTAAATCAGAATGTCATCTAAATACACCACGACATACACCCCACAAATGTCTCTAAAAATATCATTAACAAAGTGCTGAAATACGGCAGGTGCGTTGCTGAGTCCGAATGGCATAACCAGGTACTCAAAATGGCCAAGGGGTGTATTGAAGGCCGTTTTCCACTCATCTCCCTTTCTTATGCGGACCAGATTATATGCCCCCCGGAGGTCAAGTTTAGTAAACCAGCGGGCTCCTGTTAGCTGATTAAAAAGATCAGGGATGAGTGGAAGCGGATACTGGTTTTTTATAGTGATTGCATTCAACTCCCGATAATCAATGCAGGGTCTGAGACCACCATCTTTCTTCTCCACAAAGAAGAACCCGGCCCCAACTGGAGAAATGGACGGTCTGATAAACCCTTTTCTTAGGCTATCTGCAATATAGTCATTCATGGCCTGAAGCTCTGGGCCAGAGAGATTAAATATTCTTCCCTTAGGGAGACGGGCATCCGGAATCAGATCAATAGGGCAATCATACTCTCTGTGAGGGGGTAGCTTTTCAGATTCTACAATAGAAAAGACATCCTCAAAATCTCTGAAAGCAAACGGTATGTGGGGGGTTTTAACCTTAACTTGGTTTACTGCCAAGGATATGCAATTTTTCTGACACTGTGGGCTCCAGCGTACAACGTCACCCAAGTGCCAGTCGATGACAGGATTGTGCTGGCGTAGCCATGACATACCCAGAATAACTGCAGAGGTTAAATTGTCCATCACAAAAAATGACACCAGCTCAGTGTGTAAGGCTCCCACAGACATAGCAACCTTGGCAGTAACAAACTTAACCCCCTCCTGAATAATGGACGTGCCATTAATAGCCGTGGTTTTAATAGGGGCATTAAGTTTTAGTAGAGTTACACCCAGATTCCTAGCAGTCAAGGAATCCATAAAATTTCCTTCAGAGCCACTATCCACATACGCGTTTAAACACAGCGATTTCTGACCACATGAAACTGAAATGGGTAATAAAACTTTAGCCGCATCTGCGGGCAATACCTGAGCCCCTGGGCAACCATAGCCAGAGTAGTTGCCCAGAGGTCGACGTGCCAGGAGCATGGATCTCTGAGGTGCAGCTCTCTCCCTGAAGACTCCAGACTGCCACATAGTTGTACAAGAAAATGAGAGAGATCTTCCAGGCTGTGCACTGCAACAGGTGTTCAGGCTAAAAATCAGCTCAGTCAGAAGAAGAAAAAAAAAAAAAGTTCAGGGAGACTGCTTTTGTATATGTTGGGTATATACACAAGAAGCAGTTAATTTTATGGCCGGATATAATGTAACGTCCGTCTGCGGTTCTGGGCTGCAGCCAGGCAACACCCCGAGAAACACTGATACCCTTTACCCCTATACAGGGATCTGGATTTACAACAGAGCCCAGGAGGTACTGTCTGAATAGGAGCAGCGGCCAGAGCAGGACGGTCGTCAGAGTGAAGTACAAAAATGGCAGGCAATAACAGAGTCAATTTCAGGCCAAGGTCAGAGTCAAAAACCAGGAGGGCGGCAGAGGTACAGAATTGTTAGGAAGTAGCCGAGTCAGAATATCCAGGCCAAGGTCACAAACCAGGAGAGTAGCAGAAGTACAGAATCGTCAGGCAAAAGAGGGGTCAGAAATCCAGGCTGAGGTCAGAGTCAAACAGAAATCAATCACTAAGTAACACACAGGGGAACCAAGAATATATCTGGCGGCTTGCAAGACCAGTCCCAAGGTATTTGAGCGATCAGGTCATCCCTCACAGGTTCCTGGACTGGTGATGTCATTAGGGCCGCCCCCAGGACCAGGCCAGATGGTGTTGCAGTAACCCCCTGATGACTGACAGAGGGGCGGAGCCTGCGCCCACCAGATGCCTGCGCAGGAGCCACTTCTCTGTCACCACCATAACTCACGGGCGGACCACGGAGCCTCCCAGTGTCCGAGGCAGGAACAGCCGTCCCCGAGTCTGACAGTGAAGTGGCGGTCTGGCGCCTCCTAGTGGCCGTGACCGGAACAGCAGGCCTCGAATCCAACGGTGACGTGACAGACCGGCGCCTCCTAGTGGCTAAAGCTGGGACCATAGGCCCTGAGTCTGACGGTGACGTAATAGAACCACGGCGCCTCCCAGTGGCCGAGGCAGGAACAGCCGTCCCCGAGTCTGACGGCGAAGTGGCGGCCCGGCGCCTCCTAGTGGCTGCGACCGGAACAGCAGGCCCCAAATCTGACGGAGACGTGACAGTACCCCCCCTTCCAAGAGGGGCCTTCGGACCCTCAAAACCTGGTTTGTCAGGGTGAAGGAGGTGAAACCTTCTAATTAGTGCTTTTGCATGGATGTCCCGCGCAGGGACCCAGGACCTCTCCTCCGGGCCGTAGCCCCTCCAGTGTACCAGATACTGTATGGACCCTCTTACAAGGCGGGAGTCAAGGACACCCTGGACTTCATACTCCAAGGACCCTCCGACCGAAACGGGAGGAGGAGGGGATGGGACAGGGTGAATTGGGGAGCGATACAACTTGAGGAGAGACTTGTGGAAGACATTGGGTAATTTGAAAGACTGAGGGAGTTTTAAACGGAAGGCCACCGGGTTAATCACCTCTATAATCTCGTATGGACCAATAAATCTGGGACCCAGTTTGGCAGACGGTACTTTAAGCTTGATGTTTTTGGTGGAGAGCCAAACCTTGTCTCCAACTCCCAGGTGCGGTCCTTTGGATCGCCGTTTGTTCGCTGCCGAGGTCTGTCTAATCTGGGCCCCTTTCAAGTTAGAGTTTACCTCAGACCAAATGGTTTTTAAACGATGTATATTTTTCTCTACCCCAGGAAGCTCCGACATTCTGGCCGAGAATGAGCCAAAGCGCGGATGCAGCCCGTGGTTGCAGAAAAAGGGGGTAGACTTAATGGAGTCCTGATACTGATTGTTTAGGGCAAACTCGGCTAGTGGCAGATGTTCTGCCCAATCGGACTGGTGTTCTGAGATGTAGCAACGAAGGTATTGCTCCAGAGCCTGGTTGACACGTTCGGTTTGCCCATTGGTTTCAGGGTGGTAAGCCGAGGAAAAAGATAGCTCAATACCAATGCGTTTACAGAACGCCCTCCAGAACTTTGACACGAATTGGGTACCCCTGTCAGACACAATATTGACCGGGGCACCGTGTAAACGTACCACATGTACAATAAACAGTTTACTCAACGTTTCCGAGTTAGGTAACCCCGACAGGGGGACAAAATGACATTGTTTACTGAACCTGTCCACCACCACCCAGATACACGTCTTTCCATCTGAGGACGGTAGGTCCGTAATGAAGTCCATGGAGATGTGGGTCCATGGACTCTCGGGGGTGGGCAAAGACTAGAGCCAGCCGGCAGGGCGAGTATGGGAGGACTTGGCGCCGGCACAGACCTCACATGCTAAGACATATTCTTTGCAGTCCTTAACCACCGTCGGCCACCAAAAATTCCTAGTTATCAATCTGGCGGTATTATTGAGACCAGGATGGCCTGCCAAGACAGAGTCATGTGATTCTCTAAGCACTTGTAGGCGAAACGCAGGCGGAACGAACAATTTGTTGGGTGGCGTAGTGTCAGGGGCTTGTTCTGGGGATTTACGGATCTCCTCCAGAAGGTCCAATGACACTGCGGACACAATGATCCCAGTGGCCAATATCAGAACTGGTTCACAGTCCTCGGCTTGTGAGGGGCAGAAACTGCGAGAGAGGGCATCGGCCCTCACATTTTTTGTACCAGGGCGGAAGGTGATTATAAAATTAAACCTAGAGAAAAACAATGCCCACCTTGCTTGTCTAGGATTTAACCTTTTTGCTGATTCTAGGTATGTCAGGTTCTTATGATCGGTAATTACCGTGATCTTGTGTTTGGCGCCCTCGAGGAAGTGACGCCATTCCTCGAAGGCCCATTTAATTGCCAATAGTTCCCGATTCCCAATATCATAGTTTTTCTCCGTGGGAGAGAATTTGCGGGAAAAAAAACGCACATGGACGAAGCTGAGTGAGGGATGTAGTGCCTTGTGATAGCACTGCTCCCACTCCGACTTCAGAGGCATCCACCTCCACAATAAATGGACGGTCCAGATCCGGCTGAACCAAAACTGGGTTGGCCACAAAACTCTCTTTTAACGTAGAAAACGCCTGAATTGCCTCAGGATTCCAGTTGGCCACGTCCGCCCCTTTCCGGGTCAGATCCGTGAGTGGCTTGGCAATCTCTGAGAAACCTCTAATAAACTTGCGGTAATAATTAGCGAACCCCAAAAATCGCTGCAGCGCTTTCAGCGATTTTGGTTGCACCCAAGCCTTAATAGGCTGGACCTTGGCAGGATCCATGCGGAAGCCTTTACCTGAAACCATGTATCCTAAAAACTGTACCTCCTCAGCAAAAAAGACACATTTCTCCAGTTTAGCAAACAAGGAGTGTTCACGTAGTCTTTGTAGCACAGAACAGACGTGTTGAGAGTGTGTCACAGGGTCAGCAGAGTAAATCAGAATGTCATCTAAATACACCACGACATACACCCCACAAATGTCTCTAAAAATATCATTAACAAAGTGCTGAAATACGGCAGGTGCGTTGCTGAGTCCGAATGGCATAACCAGGTACTCAAAATGGCCAAGGGGTGTATTGAAGGCCGTTTTCCACTCATCTCCCTTTCTTATGCGGACCAGATTATATGCCCCCCGGAGGTCAAGTTTAGTAAACCAGCGGGCTCCTGTTAGCTGATTAAAAAGATCAGGGATGAGTGGAAGCGGATACTGGTTTTTTATAGTGATTGCATTCAACTCCCGATAATCAATGCAGGGTCTGAGACCACCATCTTTCTTCTCCACAAAGAAGAACCCGGCCCCAACTGGAGAAATGGACGGTCTGATAAACCCTTTTCTTAGGCTATCTGCAATATAGTCATTCATGGCCTGAAGCTCTGGGCCAGAGAGATTAAATATTCTTCCCTTAGGGAGACGGGCATCCGGAATCAGATCAATAGGGCAATCATACTCTCTGTGAGGGGGTAGCTTTTCAGATTCTACAATAGAAAAGACATCCTCAAAATCTCTGAAAGCAAACGGTATGTGGGGGGTTTTAACCTTAACTTGGTTTACTGCCAAGGATATGCAATTTTTCTGACACTGTGGGCTCCAGCGTACAACGTCACCCAAGTGCCAGTCGATGACAGGATTGTGCTGGCGTAGCCATGACATACCCAGAATAACTGCAGAGGTTAAATTGTCCATCACAAAAAATGACACCAGCTCAGTGTGTAAGGCTCCCACAGACATAGCAACCTTGGCAGTAACAAACTTAACCCCCTCCTGAATAATGGACGTGCCATTAATAGCCGTGGTTTTAATAGGGGCATTAAGTTTTAGTAGAGTTACACCCAGATTCCTAGCAGTCAAGGAATCCATAAAATTTCCTTCAGAGCCACTATCCACATACGCGTTTAAACACAGCGATTTCTGACCACATGAAACTGAAATGGGTAATAAAACTTTAGCCGCATCTGCGGGCAATACCTGAGCCCCTGGGCAACCATAGCCAGAGTAGTTGCCCAGAGGTCGACGTGCCAGGAGCATGGATCTCTGAGGTGCAGCTCTCTCCCTGAAGACTCCAGACTGCCACATAGTTGTACAAGAAAATGAGAGAGATCTTCCAGGCTGTGCACTGCAACAGGTGTTCAGGCTAAAAATCAGCTCAGTCAGAAGAAGAAAAAAAAAAAAAGTTCAGGGAGACTGCTTTTGTATATGTTGGGTATATACACAAGAAGCAGTTAATTTTATGGCCGGATATAATGTAACGTCCGTCTGCGGTTCTGGGCTGCAGCCAGGCAACACCCCGAGAAACACTGATACCCTTTACCCCTATACAGGGATCTGGATTTACAACAGAGCCCAGGAGGTACTGTCTGAATAGGAGCAGCGGCCAGAGCAGGACGGTCGTCAGAGTGAAGTACAAAAATGGCAGGCAATAACAGAGTCAATTTCAGGCCAAGGTCAGAGTCAAAAACCAGGAGGGCGGCAGAGGTACAGAATTGTTAGGAAGTAGCAGAGTCAGAATATCCAGGCCAAGGTCACAAACCAGGAGAGTAGCAGAAGTACAGAATCATCAGGCAAAAGAGGGGTCAGAAATCCAGGCTGAGGTCAGAGTCAAACAGAAATCAATCACTAAGTAACACACAGGGGAACCAAGAATATATCTGGCGGCTTGCAAGACCAGTCCCAAGGTATTTGAGCGATCAGGTCATCCCTCACAGGTTCCTGGACTGGTGATGTCATTAGGGCCGCCCCCAGGACCAGGCCAGATGGTGTTGCAGTAACCCCCTGATGACTGACAGAGGGGCGGAGCCTGCGCCCACCAGATGCCTGCGCAGGAGCCACTTCTCTGTCACCACCATAACTCACGGGCGGACCACGGAGCCTCCCAGTGTCCGAGGCAGGAACAGCCGTCCCCGAGTCTGACAGTGAAGTGGCGGTCTGGCGCCTCCTAGTGGCCGTGACCGGAACAGCAGGCCTCGAATCCAACGGTGACGTGACAGACCGGCGCCTCCTAGTGGCTAAAGCTGGGACCATAGGCCCTGAGTCTGACGGCGACGTAATAGAACCACGGCGCCTCCCAGTGGCCGAGGCAGGAACAGCCGTCCCCGAGTCTGACGGCGAAGTGGCGGCCCGGCGCCTCCTAGTGGCTGCGACCGGAACAGCAGGCCCCAAATCTGACGGAGACGTGACACAGAGTATCAGATACATTTGATCCATTAAGCAGTTAATGGATCAGGTCAGGGTACTTCAGCAAGCACTTCACGAAGACTTGCCTGTGCTATGCATCTTAATCGCTTGTACATCTCTCACTGCTGTAGATCTAGCAGAGCTCAGTTGTGTATATTCCCGCCCACACCACAGCTTTCTGTGTACATTGTATACTGTATAATGAGTGCTGGAGATGTGGTTGGACTAGAAGGCACAAGGACAGTTGTCTTTCACTGATAATATCCTCCTAATAAAATACTGATTGTAGTTTAACAGCAAAAAAAATCCTAGTAAATGACAATTCACTGTAATGAGGGTCTCTGTCATTACATTATGGTGCTCTCTGATTACATAAACCTGCTGATGGACTTTCTTTAAGGTGGTCATAAAGATTAGATTTTCATCTACCATATTTTGTAAAAATATCTTAACATATGACCCACTCAGGACATTTTTAGTATCACTGATTGTCAAATATTCATTAATTGTCCATAAAGATTGCCAAGGAAGGCTGTCTGGTGCCGAATCTTTAATTGTTGAAAACATAGCGTTATTAGTTAACATTATTTTGATTTTTTTTTTCAAAAAGTGTAAAAGCCATCCTACCGTGACAAGGTGTAACCAGTCAGGATTGCCCTATGTAATATTGGAACCTCATCTTGTGTCACCCATCATTCTTCCACAGCTTATCTCCTGACCCTTCCAGCCATACACATGGACAGTCAGTTTGGCCGATCATGCATATGTTTTTAAAATGGAGAGGAAAATAAGCTGATTTATGTGGACCGCTTTATTGGTACAGTCTTCCTGTGTTGGGGAAAACTACTCTTTTCTTCATTTTAACAGGAGGACACAATTGGCATATGTATACTAAACACATATCACTGTACTGTATGTCTTTGCTATTAGCATAGTCCACATCACTGTATAGACACATCAAGTATTCATAGACCGCACAGACATAGTGTATCTATGTAAGGCAATGTCATAAAAAGAAAAACACATAACATTGTAAAGAATAAGCATGAACAAAAATATAAGGTAACTTTCAGAATTAGTGCAACCAAATATAAAAGTAGCTATTTATTTTATTTTTTGTTTTATTCTGTTTTTATTCTCCATTTTCACAAGTTCTCTGCTGTGGGTAACGCCTTCTTTGGCTCACAAGGTGTACTTTTTTTTAAACCCCTGATCTACCGATGTGTCCAGACTGTCCATACATTAGTAACCTTCCCACCTCCTCTTCCCCAGACGCAAAGAAAACAACACCAAACCAATTTTCTCAAAAAGAAAACACCACTTTATTATCGGGTAATGAATGACAAAATCACCAACTCTTTAACACCCACATTTGGAGGGTTATTATGGTCGCAGCTTATAATGTTAATCATCCAGTAAAACCTCGTGGGGATATGTCACCGGACTCCCGGCACATGTTACCCATCCTTGTTTTCTTCTGCCAACAGTGCGACTTTATTTTCTTCAAAGCAACAATTTCCAAACTAAAATAATAAAATTAATAAACAAAAAGGGGTGGGAAGGGTGGGCCGCTCTCGACTCCTTGTCAAAGAGGGCGGGATCAAACAGCGCTCACCATTAAATACCCCTATCAAGGAGAGGATCCATCTCCATGGCAACCCCGCTCTCCTCCAATGGCACATAACCACACCGTTAAGATCCCAGCTGAAATTTAACCCTTTCCTTTGCGCCCTCTGGGGAAGAGGAAGGTAGTAGAAAATTAACCCTAACAACAACTTGATGGCCAGTCAGGAGTACCCGACAAATAAAGCCGGGCCCTATCACCCTTACCTTCAGACCGGGGTCAGACTTGTTAGAAGCTCGCAGGAGTCTCGCTTCATAATACCCGGCACTGCTGCCGGCATTTGGAAGTGGAGCATGCGGCTGCATGTATTTTTATGCATCCGAGCTCTCCGCTCCCGAGTGCCGAGTATTAAGATGCGAGACTCGTCTGAGTTTCTTGTATGTGTGATCCCGGTCTTAAATTAATTTCATTAAGAATTTCTTGAAACACAAAATTCGATTCAGTTCAATCAGATCCACACTTGGTCTCTAGGTTTAGATACTTATAGCATAAACATCTCCAAACAGAGTATCGTAAAATTATTTTTTTTTTCCAAAACCGATCACATTACCCCTTTTATCTTAAAATAAGTCCAACCAATAGGAAAATAAAGAAAGATCACACTTCTACCCACTGCTGGGAAAATATTCTAGTATCCTTAATGATCAGATTTTCCAACTATGGGGCTTTATGGATCCCAATTGTCAGTAAATACCATTCATTTAAGATGGGTTTAATTAGCATATTCGACTAATGCAATTAAAGCTAATATCTTATTGGCTGCTATGGAAACAGAAGATAATTGCAAAATAAGGTATTGTATTATTCTCAAAAGTTCTATTTTTTTTTTAGTTTCCACATGCCAAATTACGAGATGTTTACCGATGCGCTTATTAATGCAGCGTTAATATCTATACATCCTTCTGGTTGTTGCTCTCAATAGAATGTAGATAAACTCGTTTAATACAATACATGAAATTGCACTAACTAGCGAGATTAGATGCATTTGTACAACCACTCTGTCTATCCTCCCGAGATAACACATTAGCACTTGAACAGTAGAAATGAGCAAGATTGAGTAGCATCTATGAATGCGGCTATGAAGCCCTTGGGGCGATGTTGTTCGGCTTTATTCCTGTGCAGCCTGTACATTGATGATGATGGCAATAATCAGGCCAGCTCCTTATGTATGGAAGATTAAGGTTTAGTCAGCATTATGATAGCTTCCTTCATGCCAAGAAAGGTCATTTGGCAAGCTGCAATAATGCAAATGCATTAAGAAATGGATGTGCATTACTGGCCATACTGTATATGGAACTGTCATTTCGTGATAAACTGTAATGCATGTCTAGAGCGCTGTAGATTTGCTGCATTTGCTTTTGGGATGCTGACTGCATCTGTAAGTACATTAATGTTTTAAAAAGGGAGTGAATCTAGTATAAGCTGACGGTTTTTATAGTTCAGCGAGCTGCCACCGTGTGTTATTGCCGAGCTTAATCTAGCTGTCTTTTTCTAATTGGGAAAATATTTCTCCCATACATGGAAACCACCAACAAGCTGCTCTTAACACATCTATTGTGTAGCACTTTATTGAAATAATGTCAAAGTAGTTTAAAGTAGACAGGTGTGGATTATTTCCTCTCCATTAAAGTGGTTAATAAAGTTATCGTATGGGATAGGTCGTAACTTGTTGATCGATGGATGTCCCACCGGAGGCGTTTGCAGATCGAGGAACTTTCGAATTTCAAAATGGCGAGGCAGGTCAGGCACCCAACGGATGCTCCATTTATTCCTTTTGGGGAGAGCCCAGCACCCTCATCAGCCACAAAGGGAATCAATGATGTGCTGGTTGAGCATGATCGTTCCCGGCTCTATTCTAATTGGGATAAATGTTCCAAGTTCTATTGATCAATGCATTTTCACCCAGGAAACTAAATCCAACTGATCAACAAATGATCATCATGTGATCAGTCACATGACCTGAAAGGTCCTGGAATTACTGGTGTAAAAGGTCCTGCATCTGCTCAGCTCCTGCCACTTCTGTTCATTCCTGGGAGCTTGCTTTCCTGCTCTGTATTGATCACATAGATCATTGTAAGACAAGAAGAAAGACAGCAGCTCTCTCTGTGATTGGTGAGGAAGCTGTGTCAATGTTTTTCTTGTTAAAAAATGCATCTTACAGTCTGAAAAATATGGCACTTAATTTTTTACCAACTGCCTCAGAACTTTGGTCTAGTTTTTGAAAATACATAATGACACAGTATCATTTTTCATGTCCTGTTGTTCTTGTACTTTTGTATTTATCTTATTTTAAAATTTTCCAAGGTCCAGTTGTTTTTTATGTCTTGATATATGCAGCACTTTTTTCTACTAGTGCCTCCTTATTGTGCATCTTGAAACAGCCAAACCGCTAGTTTTCAGAGCGTCCAGTTTTTCAGCTGATGTTATTTGTGGATTTTTTCTTTCCTGAAAAATTTTCCTGACATTTGTCACGGGTCACAGGTGAGGACGTTACCTTTAGTAGCCATTCAAACCCATTTGTGTCAACTTCTGTACATGTTTCCAGGCCAAAATCACCAGGGTATATAAACTTTTGATCAAGGTTATTTGGATATTTTGGGTTATCATTATGATTTTGAAAGAGAAAACACAGTAGTCTGACAATAAATGGCTTCACCCAACCACTAACCATGAGTGGAGAAAAAGTTTTGGTGTTATCATTCATATTCTCTGCAAAAAAAGGCCAAGAAAGCAAAAATTCTGCCATGGTATGTAAACTTTTGACCACAAACGTATATATATATAGACAAAAAAGAACACAGCAGCACATGTGCATGAATCTAGGCCATGTGAAAACATAGAAAAACATTAAAAACATTCAATTTAGCAAAATTTTCTGAATAAATGTTTACAATTTTTTTTTATTTACAGTAATAGATAAAAAAATGAAGGTTCTTAGTATACAAATTGGCCAATTCATGTATGCCCATCAACCATGGCAAGGTGACCTCCCTCTGATGGGTCCCTGCTCTACACTACAAGCTACTTCCAGGCCACCAGCCTACAAGTTTTTACAAATAAGTCACTACTGGGCTAAGCCTACAATTTATGGGCTCGTAGAGCTGATTGCGGCCACCTGTGAGGCCAATGGGAGGGGTGCAAGATAATACTTGCACGTGTTCCCACTAGGAGGTGCTGATTGTTTTCTTGGGGTGTATATATATATATATATATATATATATATATGTATGCACAGCTCTGGCAAAAATTAAGAGACCACTGCAAAACTTTCAGTTTGTAGGATATTTCTCTTTATAGGTATATTTCTGAGCAAAATGTAAATTGCTCTTTTGTTCTATAAACTACTGACATGTCTTTGATTTTCCAAGCACTAAATTTTGTATTTATTTTCAGAAAATGAGAAATGGTCAAAATAACTAAAAATGCAGTGTTTGCAGACCTCAAATAATGCTAAGAAAACAAGTTCATAATCATTAGGAAACAACAATACTGATGTTTAAACTCAGGAAGCGTTCAGAAATAAATATTTTGTGGAATAACCATGATTGTTAATCACAGCTTTCATGCGTCTTGGCATGCTTTACACCAGTCTTTCACACTGCTTTTGGGTGACCTTATGCCACTCATGGTTCAAATATTTAAACAGTTCTTCTTTGTTTGATGGTTTGTGACTATCAATCTTCCTCTTGATTATATTCCAGAGGTTTTCAGTGGTGTTCAGGTCTGGAGCTTGGGCTGGCTATGACAGGGATTTGATGTGGTGGTCCTTCATCCACACATTGATTGCCCTAGCTGTGTGGCTTGTCACATTGTCCTGCTGGAAAAACAGTTCTCAGATTTGGGGAACATTGCCTGAGAAGAAGGAATCAACTGTTTTCCAGGATAACCTTGTATGTGACTTGATTCATACGTCCTTCACAAAGATTAACATGCCCAATTCCAGCCTTACTGAAAAATCCCCAGATCATCACTGATCCTCCACTAAATTTAACAGTGGGTGCAAGACACTGTGCCTTGTACGCCTATCCAGGTCTCTGTCTAATCATTAGATACCAGGCTTTGGGCAAAGCTGAAAATTAGACTCATCAGAGAAGATTACTTATCTCCAGTCCTCTATGGTCCAATCCTTATGGTCTTTGGCAAACTACAGCCTGGCTCTCCTTTGCTTCTCATTGATGAAAGGCTTTTTTGTAGCTTTACATGACTGGAGCCCTGCCTCTAGGAGCCTGTTACGAACTGTTCTTGCCGTGCACTTCACCCCAGCTGCCATTTCCCATTCCTTTTGTAGATCACTTGATGTCATCCTGCAGTTGCTGGGTGACATTCGAACAAGATGACGGTCATCCCGGTCAGTAGAGTCGTTTTCGCCCTCCAATGTCTGCTGCTTGACCTTGTTGTAATGGACTGTCTTCTTAGAAATTTTAAGATGGAGGCAACATGACGCTAACTATCCCACTGCTAGTTAAGCCAGAATTGAGAGATTCTTTTCCTCACTCAAGACTTTTCTTTTCAACTCCTTTGGCATGGTTAAAAGTTATTTTTTCATTCCTATTACTTTTGGGATATTGCTAGCACTTGTTTTGTCATCCAGCTTGTCCTATTGTAAGAGGATTGTGAACACCACAGCAGGGTTTTTCATACTTTCCTTTGTTAAATAGGATTTGGTCCAGGTGATCACCTTAACAGAACCAATCAGCGACACGGGATTTGCGGCCGGAGTGTACCTGTCGCTGATTGGTCACGGGCGGCCGGGCGCGACCAATCAGCGACGCGGGATTTCCATTACAAACAGACAGACAGAATTTGATGATTATATAGTAGATATATATGGAATATTGTTCCCTTTATTTATATATATATATATATATATATATATATATATTCTTATCCTTGAAGTGGCATAATTATCAATCAACCTTCTGAATGGATGTGAAGAATGCATCCATATGTTAACTTACTCTTATAAAAATATGGAACAGATGAATCTGTATAAAAATAGCTTTGTGCATTTGACTGGAAACAGATTACTTTTACAATGCCATTTTACACTTGCGAAAGATTTGTATACCTCTGCGTCTCTTGTTCCCGTTCTGTCATTAATTTGGCACTTAACCATCAAAAGCTATATAAATTAGCAGTGCTGTATTAGCTTTGGCAAGCGTAAAGGAGCTGTATTTGTAAGCTGCTGAGAATCGTAGGCCTCAAAACAGCCTTGGTTATTGTACGGAATCATTAAAAGCTCAGTATCCGGCTAACACAAGAAACTCAAATGGTTAGGTGAAAGTGAATAAAAATGAGGAAGCTTGCAAACTGCTTTCGCTCCAGGGCTGGTTTTAATGAGCCTGTCCCTAATGAGTTGTCCCCGCAACTAGCTTCAGGCCTAAACAGATGAGGCAGGGGTTCTACTAAATTTTTGATGGGATTTGCACTGTTTTTGTGAGAAAGCAAGCATACGAAAGTGCAAAGTTGTGTCATGAATCTTTTACGAGACAGGATTGTTGTCCATGTTGCCATAAGGGATGATGAAACATGATTGCTTAAAGAAGATGTGGCACCTACATATTTTACTTGCAAATGTAGATAAATAGTACAGGTTTTATTATACTGAAAACATTTAAATTGACATGGGTTTGACAAGCATTTTATGAGTATTTTTCATGGTGATCGCTCAAGGTTACTAAATAAATAGCATATAAAAAAATTATTCTTTGTCTATGTCAGCATTATGTAGCACCTAGAATTATGCTAAACGTTAATTCATAGTGAGTTCTGAAGGACTGATCTGTTTATGAAATGTCATTTATTAATGTAGGTACTTTATGAATAAGCCTTTCTCCTCTTCTGGCAGTAAATGTACTCTTGTGAGTTGCCAACAAGGAACACTAGAAGTTGACATTACAACTAGATGAAATGCAGAATGTTGGTCATGAGTTTCAGTAGGCTGTCAACATGGCACCATGGGGTACTGTTACATTTTAATGGGGCTATCGCTGGCATCTTGAGATCAGGACAACTGAGAAATCATCATATAATGTGAATTTAACTTGGTCCAAAAATATTTTAATAATCAACATGCTGTGCTGTCTTTCCACGAGTCTTACGTGTACATATATATACTGTATATGTACAGTCCTGAGCATTGTGCAAATGGGGAAAAGATGCTATATATAAGAGTGCTTTCAAATAATGATCAATATAAATAGAATCAATATTTGGTGGACCACTCTATGCCTTCAAAATAGCATCAATTCCTATGGGTGCATTTGCAAACCGTTTTTGAAGGAAGGTTCTTCCAAACATCTTGGAAAACTATCCACAGTTCTTCTGTAGATGTAGGTTTGCTCAAATCATTTTGTCTAAACCAAAACAGACTGGGGATGATATTGAGATCCAGACCGATACTTGTCCATCATGAAATAGATCATTAAGGCATCTTCTTGGCTCTATATTTATTCCGCAGCAGGACAATGACTCCAGATATACAACCAATGTAATTAAATCTGTCTTCAGTGTAAAGAACAAAGAGTCCTAAAAGTGATGATATGGGCCTAGATAGCCTTGATCTCAATATCATCAAGTTTGTTTGGGATTACATGAAGAAACAAAAGGGTTTGCACATGCGACAACCACACAACATTGTCCTGGCCTAGCATGAAAAGACCTGGGATTTTAGCACTTGCAAGTACAATAAGTTGTGACAATGGCCACATGACAGAAAGGTGACCATAAAGATATATAAGTAGCTTTCTTTTACTTTTGATTTCCCTTTAGGGTTAAGCAAAATGGCATCCAGCCGCTAGTTTAGCTGTGTGTAAGTGCCTACCAAAAAAAATCTGTAAATGCGAATTTTTGTAAAATTTCAATAGAATTCAGTTCCACTGGAATACATTCTCTAATCTGTAATGGATACACATGCCATGAAGCTCACATTGCATAGTTTTTGTGTTGAAAATAATACCAATGGACTTTTGGAGCGCTGTATACATTGAGTCAACAGAACGTTAGTCACTGTAATGCTGTATGCGTCACATGACTTACCGACCCAGATTTGTAACTTTACATGGTCTTCGATTTTTTGATTGATTTGCTGTGGTTTCTAATCTCTTCCACTTTCATTAACATAGCTAAGAGTTGATCCTTGATTATTTAGGTATGAAGAAATTTCACAAACTTTTTTGTTACAACGGGTGCCACGCTTAAATTCAATGAGCTCTTGATCCATTCTTTTAAAATCTTTGTAAAGATGCCCATGGAATTTCTATTTTGTATTTTGTATTTTTATTTGAAGCGCAGTCTGAGGAATTTCTAAACAATCCATCAAAAACCTTGAAATGTTTTATTTCTTTAAAAAATAAAGCACGCAACATTGAAATACGTGCAGATCAAGGCTAGCTCAGTTCCGCAATGTGCACTATAGTTCAACTATATCAAGAACACAAAATCTAGGTATATTTAATTAAACCAGTAACATTTTGATGATTTTTTTTAAAGTAAGAGTACATAAAAGTAACCTTTATTATGATTTTTATGCATTTTAATTCTCAGGCTGCCAAGGAAGTAAGAGCAAAGAGAGACCAAAGATTAGACATTAGAATTAGTAATGAGCGACTATACTCGTTACTAGAGATTTCCCGAGCATGCCCGGGTGATCTCCGAGTATTTGGATGTGCTTGGAGATTTAGTTTCTGTCGCCGTAGCTGCATTATTTGCGGCTGCTAGCCAGCCTGAATACATGTGGGGATTTCCTAAAGAACATGCAATCCCCACATGTATTCAGGCTGGTTAGCAGCCGCAAATAATGCAGGCACGGCGACAGAAACTAAATCTCCGAGCATTTCCAAATACTCAGAGATCACCCGGGCATGCTTGGGAAATCTCGAGTAATGAGTATAGTCGCTCATCACTACTTAGAATCAAAAATTCATTCTTTGCTTTCAAATATATTATTTTCCCGATGAGGAGCAAAACTGTAAACAACAATGGTGGATTTAATGAAACATACTGTACAATTCTTAAAAAATATATTAAAAAAATTAAATTAATTGCTGTTGATTAAAGCTTGAAGATCACTGAAAATGAGAACCAAATAAAATAAACTCTATTGGGAGAAATGGAAGAGTAATATAAGTTTTTGCATTCCGATCTTTAAGCTAAACTGGAACAAATCAACCTATTTCAACAAATTGTCCTTTCTTTAATGTAGTCCTCAGTGAATTTGCCTCATTTGGCTTAAAGTGGTATTTACTTAAAACAATTGATCTTTTTAATAAAGCTAATGCTCTTGGCTATACAGGGGAGCCATTTGCACTCAATACTGTGACTACTAATGGTATAACCAAGAATTCGTTCACTCTCTTTGGAGTATCATGCACATTTATCTCAGCTAGTTAAAACTAACATCCATTGCAGTTAAACTCTTGAACTCTTGGGTTAATGGGCAAAGCTGACCAAGGTGGATCAATGGCCTTCTGATTACCTCATTTTCACAGGCGACAAGGTAATCAGTATTATAAACCTAGGCTACTTTATTAAGGGGATAGGGAAAGAAGATTAATCATAAACATACAAAAAAGTTAACTTTGCATAAAGATGTTCACATAAAGCTAAAATGTGTTTCGTCATAAATATTCTAAAGGTTCAATATTCGTACATCTTCTGCCCCTTCTTCACATGTATGTAAAATATTGTACAAAGTAATTTCTCACTTACTACATTACATTTGCAAAATATACCTGGCAATAGAAATAAAAAGAGCTTTGTTAATATAGCTTGTTTGACAAATCCTTAAAGAAGCATTCCCATTTTGTTTCCTCTATAACTGTACCCCTTCCTAATTGTCTGTCACATGTATTATATACAGTGTATTCATTTACATGTAATAGAGCCTCCTATTTTCTTCCCTTCATCCTCAATCTTCACTCATACCATATTATCACGCTGTGCTCTGCAAAAAATCCCATGTTGCATCAGTACATCACATGACCAGCTATAGCCAGTACCATCTCTGTCAGCTGGAAGGACACTATACTCTCTTTCATGAGCTAATAGATCATCAATATACATACAGTGACTGAACTCTGATCTCCTACATTATAACTGTGCTAAAGGCACTGTGCAGTCATCATCATGATCCTTGATATGAGTTTTGGCAATCCCTTTAACTTGTGGGAAAACTTCAGTGGTTTAATCCATACAATTGCATCTTACAGGAATATCTGATGATTGTGATTTTAATCTCCTTGAGATGATGTAAAGTTATTTAATTTTCACGTGGTCACCATGTGATCACATGCCCTAACTGAACAGGTATACTCCAAAAATGTACAGATAGAAAAGGTCAAATAGAAAGGTAATAGCAGCAGAAATTTATAAACATATGTAGTACATAAGCAAAAAAAAAACCCAGAGTGTTTTTGTAATGTGTATATAAATATTACATAAAATGTAGAGCAGGGATGTCCTGACCCCATACACATTAGGCGGGCAGAGTAGATAAGCTGTTTCCAGACAACTTGATGATAGCCTATATTCTACAGGAACAAAAGAACTGGGTGTTAAAATATAACAAGCCCAATCCTTCGCCTGACATCATCTGCCAAGGGACTTCTTGGGGACCCCTATTCAGTTTATATAGTGGACTAGTCACACTGAAATTAGTTGACTTGGATGACTTCATGTAGGTTTTAACTAAAAGTAATACATTCATCAGCTGTAAAGTATCACTGTTCACTGCCCAGTTGCTAGACGCCTCGATTCTTCCACTGAGCGGGATGGATCCCAGGGACTGTTTAGTCCTGTGGTCTCCAGTTCGGGCCCGGTCACTGGGTTTGTTGCTCGGCGCCAGTGTCGGTCACAGTGTCTTGCACTGCTTCATAGTGTCGTTACTGCTGGCTCTCCAGCTAAGTCTATGGTAACCAGTGGTATACAGAGGCAGCCCTACCCTCTGGAGTCTAAGTCCAGAAATCATCTTACTGTGCATGTCCGTAATTTGGCACCTTCTCATTGGTGCTTGGATGCTGACTGCTCTGGTGAAGTGGCAGCTCCGGATTGGCCCTCGGGCGACGCCCCGTCTGACTGGGTGTGAGTGTTTGGGGTGAAGCCTAGCGCATAAAAGGCTTCCAGTGGCACATACAGGAGGGCTAGCGTCATTTGTGTTTTGGTGTGCTGGTGGTTACTCTACCGCTCTGTCTGTATGCTTTTGTGTGGTTAGCACTTTTGTTTCATGTAGCTGTTTTCATGACATTCCTGGTTATCATCTGCAGAACTAGAGTCCTCTACATAATGTGATTGCACTGCTGAGTCCTCAGTATCCATGAGTTTCTCTCACACTCTCTACTGATTGGCAGCTGTCTTTCTATTCTAAGAATGAAAGGTATGAAAAATAGCTGTCAAACAGCAGTGTGCAGGCAGAGAGAGCTGCTGTTCATGAACACTAGGACCCTGGTATGGACTGGGACTGAAATTCAGCACTGGCATTTGAAATCACACAGGCCCATGTTGTCCCCATCCCCAAGTACCAGACGGGATATGTTACTATTATTACGCTGGATGGAGGAAAGCAAGATTTACTACAAGACCAATATTTCTAATGAAACCTATGGTGTGCCGGGGTAAGTGATGGAGTCAGTGACTTTGTGCTCCGTCACAACTCTTAACAGTATGGATGTCTTGAGAACACCCATTCTGTTAACAAAATATTAGACAAGGCAGCCCACGACCAGACAGGCCCTTCTGGCATTTGCCAGAATTGCCAGATAGCCGATCCAGCCTTGCTAGGACCCAAGGACTTCAGATAACCCAGGACTTTATCAAAGTGGCCACAAGTATAGTTCTAAAATCAGGGCTCCTGTCATTACTTTATGGAGCTCTCAAATAGGGTGTATAAATCTACTGTTAGGTTCCCTTTAATAATGTCCCAAACTATCAATCATTTGACGGCAAAATAGCTTCCTTATTGGGCTAAAACCTATGTTGGCCCACATTATCAAAATTTTCAAAAATTACTTTCTGCTACGACACATGCGTTTCACTACAACCTACAACATTAATGAAAGGGGCCAAAAATTTAAATAAAGTTAATTGCTATGAGTTCTATTGCAAGATGAAAATATTTTTTCATTGTGTTGCAAACATATTAGGCTTGTATTAAATCATTATTTGTAAAAGTTCAAAGAGTCTGCAAACTTTTAAGAGTTAATTCATATTGTATAAAAATATGAAACCCACAACCGAAAAATTGTATTTTCTGTCTACAGCACAATGATAAATTCATTGACTTTGTCTCTAGGGCAGTCATAGCAGCAAAAGCAATTTTAAAAATCAATACATCTGCCGAAAATGGCTGTACGTGAATCAGATTACAAAATATAGTCCATGCAAACATAAAACAGTCCTATTTTCCATTTTTTGTGGAAATATTAGAGAAAAATGATGATTTAAATTGATAGCAGAAGTGCTGCTAAATGATTCTGATCTAATCTAGATGTGAAACGTATATAGATGATAGGTATATAGATAGATAATAGATAGATGATAGATAACTAGATAGATAGATAGATATGAGAGAGATAGATATGAGAGAGATAGATAGATAGATAGATAGATAGATAGATAGATATGGGATAGATAGATAGATAAATAATAGATATATGATAGATAGATAATTGATAGATAGATAGATATGGGATAGATAGATAGATAGATTGATAGATAGATAGATAGATAGATAGATAGATATGGGATAGATAGATAGATAGATAGATAGATAATAGATAGATGATAGATAGATAGATATGGGATAGATAGATAGATATGAGATAGATATGGGATAGATAGATAGATAGATAGATAGATATGAGATAGATAGATATGTGATAGATAGATAGATATGAGATAGATAGATAGATAGATATGGGATAGATAGATAGATAATAGATAGATAGATAGATAGATAGATATGGGATAGATATATAGATAGATAGATATGGAATAGATAGATAGATAGATATGGGATAGATATATATATGAGATAGATATGGGATAGATAGATAGATAGATAGATAGATAGATAGATATGAGATAGATAGATAGATAGATATGGGATAGATAGATAGATAGATAGATAGATAGATAGATAGGAGATAGATAGATAGATATGGGATAGATAGATAGATAGATAGATAGATAGATAGATAGATAGATAGATATGGGATAGATAGATAGATAGATAGATATGCGATAGATAGATAGATATGAGATAGATAGATAGATAGATAGATAGATAGATAGATAGATATATAGATAGATATGGGATAGATAGACAGATAGATAGATATGCGATGGATAGATAGATATATATGGGATAGATTGATAGATATGAGATAGATAGATATATATATATGGGGTTGACAGATAGATAGATAGATAGATATGCGATAGATAGATAGATAGATAGATATGGGATAGATAGATAGATATGGGATAGATAGATATGAGATAGATAGATAGATAGATAGATAGAGATAGATAGATAGACAGATAGGAGATAGATAGATAGATATGGGATAGATAGATAGATATGGGATAGATAGATAGATATGTGATAGATAGATAGATATGAGATAGATAGATATATAGATAGATATATAGATAGATATGGGATAGATAGACAGATAGATAGATATGTGATAGATAGATAGATAGATAGATAGATATGGGATAGATTGATAGATATGAGATAGATAGATAGATAGATATGGGATAGATAGACAGATAGATAGATATGCGATAGATAGATAGATAGATAGATAGATATGGGATAGATAGATAGAAATATAGATAGATAGATATGCGATCGATAGATAGATAAATAGATAGATATGGGATAGATTGATAGATATGAGATAGATAGATAGATATGAGATAGATAGACGGATAGATAATAGATAGATAGATTAGATAGATAGATAGATAATAGATATATAGATAGCTAGATATGGGATAGATAGATAGATAGATATGGGATAGATAGATAGATAAATAGATAGATAGATATGGGACAGATAGATATGGGATAGATAGATAGATAGATAGATAGATGATAGATAGATAGATATGAGATAGATAGATAGATAGATAGATAGATATGGGATAGATAGATAGATGGAAAGCTCTGATATGCCTAAAAAAGCCAGGCAAATAGATACAAAAGATGTTTTTTTTTCCATTTTATTTATTGACAAAGGCTCAATTGTTTATTAGCTGAAATGTTGCCTTTTTTCCACATGGGCTAATTAATCACTACATTTTTACATCTGAGCTTTTTGGAGTGCTTCCTACTTTTTTATTTTCTATTAGTTAGATAAAGAAATGCATAGATAATTATTAACCAAACACAATGTGTATGACCTAAGAAATGCTTTCTAACCTGCACAGAGTGGTATTGAAATAGTTAACTAGCCCTCATTAATAAATTATTCATTTAAATCAACTATTTTAATAATCATAGAGTTCCTAAAATGATATCCTTTTGTATCCAGCACCTAATAATAGGAACGGGAGTGCTAGGAATTTATGTGTATACTCTGTGAAACAAGCCCAACTCAATGTAAGGTATTCTTTCATAGGGAAAATGTTTCTTTCTAAATGTCTAATAATTACCAAAGTTAAAAAAAGGCAAAAGATAATGTCTCAAAAAGACAGCCCCAATCCATGTTGTTTATAAGGGTGAAGAAATATCATCAATGGTAGATCACCTGCTTGGGAACCAATAGAGAAAGCCACTAACAAAGATTGACTCCTATTTTGGTGGACCATACCGATCCATGCATTTCAAAGTTGTTTGATTTTCAAACCATTTTACGGCTAACCTTAGGTTTTGTTCATTTCTAAAGCTGGATCAGATGATTACCAGGCCAACGTTAACCTATTAAGTGCTTGACTTGGATTGAGGCTGAACAGTGACATTGGCAGTGACACAGAAGATGACTCTATGCTGCTGCTGTCTCAGTTGCGCTACCTGATAAGTCGCAAAGCAGCCACATTCACTGGCATCACATGGCGATGTTGCGGTAGCATTGAATAATATTAGGCCACGCAACCTGTATAGTGGACAAACTCACATTGTAGCCCCAACCTTGGGCCAGGGTCAGACTTGCAAGAGCTTTGCGAGAAACTCGCGCAAGTCTCTCTCATCAATTCCCGGCACTGCTGCCGGAACTCAGGACCGGAGTGTGCTGATACATAGATATACAAGAAACCGCACACTCTGGTCCCGAGTGTCAGCTGCAGTGCCGGGAATTGATGCGAGAGACTCATGTGAGGTTCACACCTAGCTCTCGCAAGTCTGACTGTGGTTTTACTAAGACACTGTTCGCTGTGAGATCGAACACAAAGAAGAAAAAAACGAAATGTGTCCAATAATATAAAATTATATCCTTTATTGATAATACAAAATAATATATAAAAAAAATCAAAGAAAAGGGTGGGGAAACAATAGGGCACAACACAGGGGACACCAAAATACCAAAGTATTGCAACCCAGCGGAGACAAAATTGGCTATTAACAATATATCATAAGCAAAATTATCAAAACCAAAAAAATGCCGCTATAATGGGTACATAAAGTGCAATACAAGAAAGTTTCGTGTGCAGAGGAAGGTGCTAAATGGTAAACTCAGTGCAAATTGCAAAGGTAATCCAGGAGGGTCCCAAAAGGGTTACAGATATAAAGGAGATAGTGATATGGACCACAATATTAATGAGACCAAATAAAGGTAACTATAATTAATGCCTCTTGGATAAATTACCTTGGTGTGCACACACAGCAGCAAGTGTCCCCTGGATCCACCAAGCCCCGACGCGCGTTTCGGCATCAGCCTTCTCCCCCCACTGTGAGATCAAAGTGTGATATATTACTAAAATATAACAAAAGTGCTAATGTGACGGTATCCAATTGGGTAAAATTAAGCAACTAAAAGTTTCTGTAAACTGATTTGTTAAGATAACTTTACATCTGCTTCATATTTTTGGTTTTCTGTTCCATCATAAGAAAAAAAAATAAAATAGGCAATTATTGATCTGTCACATGGTGGACACTGGCAGCAACAAACAGATGCCACTAATTTTACGAATATTTATCCACTTTTCATTTTGATGTCAGGAATTGGAGGAAAAATATGCTAGATTTTCTGGCTTTTTATAGGCTTCTAAGAGAATCTAGCCTATGATGCTTATCACCCAGGAGGCAATATATTTCTTATCTTAAAGCTACAAAAAACATCATACCTTCCCCCCCCCAAAAAAAGCAGGATCAATCTATCAGTATACTTGAGCAAGATGACTCCCATCTAATGGATAAATAGGCAGGAGTTGTTGACCTTGGTGTAATTCAGTGCAAGCAATTCCAGAAGAAAAGATAGTAGACAAGGTATTAAGATATTTAACTTGTATCTTGCCACTGAGTTGCGCTGCCATGGCAGTTACAGATTTCTTCTCGCCTGAGCGCACTTAGCAAAGGAATAAAATTGGTTACCAGGGTCTGTTGCTCAAAAATATTTCTTGTTTTTGCTGAATGTTTTTTACTCCCTAAATGACTGGAATGACTGAAATATTGATAAAACAGATGCTTTCACATTGTCACTATGTTCTTTTGGAAAGACAAGAGACACTGCATAATATTTTACTTTGTTCTGCTCGCTTTGTGTGCGGGGAGCTTGTAGCTAATAGGCAGCCAGAATACATTTGGATGTCAGTATACCCTAAATATCACATTTCAGGCTTTCTATAGGACATCTTTATTTCTCTGTCTTGAAGTTAGGGTTACATAGAGGCTAATTTAATTTGTGATAGTCCAAGGCACACGATGTTAACATTATTTTTTCAGTTAATGTAATTTTTATAGTGATGGGCGAGTAACATTGTTGCTTGGGTCTCCCCGAGCATGCTCGGGCAATCTCCGAGTATTTTGGCGTGCTCGGAGATTTAGTTTTCGTAATCTCAGCTGCATGATTATTCCCTAACAAACAGGCATTCCACACATGTATTCAAGCTGTCTAGCAGTCGCAAATCATAAAGCTGAGGCGACAGGATCTAAATCACCGAGCACGTCAAAATACTCGGAGATGACCCGAGCATGCTCAGGGAGACCCGAGCAATGAGTATACTCGCTCATCACTAATTTTTTGTCAACATTAATTGCAAAAAAAGGTTACATATATTGATCAACACAAAGATATTTTCTACGGAATAAATGTTATTTTTAGATAGATGCATAAAAAATTGCCTTTATTTTTTTTATTACATGTTGACACATTGGATGTACCTGCTCAACCAGTCACTGACCACAATGGTGACCCGCCTCAGCTGGTGACTAGTGAATTGACATCTCAGATATTTTTGAGACAGATCCAGAATTTAGTGATCAATAGGGACCGAGTAAGTGTTGGAACAGAAGTAGGTGGGGGTGAACTTTAATTCTTAGCCCTTTTGAACATAATGTGTATGCCAGCAGAGCTTCTGGTTTTAGCATCTTAACTTAAGTCATGTGCCAAGGTTTTTATAGGGTCACTATTGACTTTTTGGATTGCTACATGCAATAGGTGGTGCCAGAGATCAAATCCTCCTCCTTCTTAAGAGGCTATTTGCATATTTAATTTTCCAGAGGAGCATTGTATGGCCTATAAGTCTCCTTACACTGATTTAAGGAAGAGAAAAAATAGCAATCACTGGGGGAGTGCTGAGAGGTAGATCCGTGTGGGCTTAGTGTCAAGAGGAGATCCACCACAGCTCCAGCCATACATCTCCAATAAAGACAAATGCATAAAGAGTTTAGACACATGGTCAGAGGAGCACTAGGAACATCAAGACACTGATATACTGTTTCAATCCACAACGCGTTTCGACAGTGGCACCATCTTCATCATGTGTCAACTGCCACCTGATGAAGACGGTGCCACCATCGAAACGCGTTGTGGATTGAAACAATATATCTGTGTCTTGGTGTTCCTAGCGCTCCTCTGACCATGTGTCTTAACTCTTAATCCTAACACTGATTTGGCACTCTCTACAAGGAGAAATGTTCCTTTTTAAAAATAATGTTAATTCTCAGGGCAACGCTTTTATTTTTCTATCCAGTATGTGACTCTCATGATATTGCAACAAAAAGTCTTTCTGAAACTTTCAGATAGTTAAAAGGATTCTGTCAGCACAAAATCATTCTTCAATCCAAGCCCTGGCTTGGTGTGACCAAACAGTTCAGTACACCTTTCCACCTACTTGTTTTGCATCCATCTCTGCACCCTCTTCTGTGAGTAACAACTTCGGCATTACAGGAACTATAACTGGAAAAAGAGGGAAAACAAGAAGATGATAAGGGTGCTCTAAATTTGTTCTAGGTTTGATCACTTTTTCTAACAGATACCCTTTAAAATTCACAATATCTTTCTTAAGCTACAAACAAATATCCTATGCACAGACTATCAAAAGAAATGAGGAATTATAATAAAATACAATAGAAGATAATTTACTTAAAATAATCACGGAAACGCTGCCAGCCAATTAATCCTATTGTTTTCGGAAAAAAAGGAAACAATGGGATGTGTTAATTAACTTTGTCATAAATGATTTCCCCATAACTAACAACTGATCTTTTCTTTTGTTCTCTCCTTCTCTGCTGTCACAATAAGATTTTTTTTTACAATGTCTATAATGACGATACGCATACGTTACATGTAACATGTCACGCACGTGACACGCAATCTGGGAATAAAAAAAGAATGTGTGCAGAATATTGTCATTGTAAGACGTGATCATTAATTTTGTAAGTGTCGTTATCATTACTACTCAATAGGCATCGCTTTCTAATAATAAGTAACTCGCTTGAATTAATGTCGAACTGCCAATTAACAGCTGTATTTTATTATAAAGCTCCCAATTAGGCTATGTCCATCAAATCCAAACACATTCTGCATCCGATACATATAGATAGGAAGTTTTAACCCCATTCATATATTCTAGAAAAATATGTGTTTCGCCTAGGCATCGCAACTAGAGTTGAGTGAATTTTTCAAAATTCGGCCCTGATTATGATTATATTCGGAATCAGTTGCTGAATTTGAATTTGCCATATTTGTGATATAATGCTACCCCAGTCTTGCCAAATTTATATTTGATGATCGTCTACGAACATTTTCGGTCACTTCTACTCCCATTGACTCCAAAGACGTTCGGTTGTGTTGCAAAAACAATATTCGTTGAACACAGCCGAACGTCATTGGAGTCAATGGGAGTAGAAATTACAGAATATGTTGGGAACCAATCATCACACATATATTCGGCAAGACTGGGGTAACAATATGGCACGAATATGGCAAATCCAGATTTGGCAACCGATTCCTAATATATTCGCTCAACTCTAATCGCAACGTAAAATACTGTCCCCATGCACATTAATTCCACAATGAATAGCTCCACTAAACGACAATGTAGCTAATCTTTGTGCAGATCCGTGGTACATTAATGCCACTCTTACCTCTGTACCCCTATAGTTTCACCCCAGGACAGATTCTGGTTGGTAATTGGTGGCACATAAAGTAATTAGTTATTTTTTCTCGTAGCAAAAACCACCACCAGTAATAGCTCTTTATTTATTATAGCAGACAGTGTCAAACACATGGAAAAGGGCAGCTATGCTTTCTTTATCATATGCACTATTCCCCTGCGGCTTTCTTCTATCCATTATACCGTGCAGCCGCTTTGCTGAGACGGCAATAAGGTGCAGCTGCTGGATCAGCTATAGAGACATCACTAAGTAACAGAAGAGCCCTCTGAGATCCAAGGAGGGCTTTCTATGTAATGTATTGTAATACTTTCTATGGGAGGACATCTCATGAGCTGCACATTTATCAAAAATAACAATCTGCTACTAAAAATATAAAAAAAGCAATCAGGGACTTAACAAAATAGAAACAAAAAAAACTAATTCTATCAATCTCTCCATAAAGGACTATGATGACAATACCGGCATAATATAAAGTGAAGAATTGTGTCACTGTGATAAAAAATCAATTAGGAAGATGTAGTTTAGGTTTGACATTTGTAAATGTAAGCTTATATTAATAATTTGCATTTGGCAAACTTAGGTAAAAAAAGTACAGAGACTGAACATCCAACTCAAGAATGTTAATGTACCCTTTATGCAGACGCCCGTGTCTGGATGCCATTTACCACTGAGAAATAGCACTGATTTACAGCTATTGTACACAAGGTTCGGAAAAAAGACCTTTGACGTCAATCAGCCATTAAGCAGATTAAAACCAATTTTTGGTCTCATTTGATTATTTTAATTGTTTTTGCTTGCCTGCTATCATTAAGTGGAAAACACTGCATTACATCTTGTGCATACAGCATGTTCTTATGTCAGGCCCAAAGCCTATGAAAGTTACTATGGTGCTCATGTGTAGTATACCAACCTCATGAGGTCTTAAAGATCGTTTTCACAATATATCTAGTTTGTATTGTGAAATCTGGTGACAGATCCTCTTCATGGGTTTTCTATAACAATACATAAATGGGAAACAGTCACCAGGTTTTCCCCATATAAACTAAATACCATCACCTTTAGGTCATCTTGAACAGTGCTCTAGCAACCTGTGCCCAGCTCAAACACATATCAAATAAAAATACCTTTTTATAATTGTGCTGTTTTGTATGCTCATTGGCTTGGTCTGGTCCAATGAATGTCACAATTCTGTGCTTAGAGTCTTCTTTGTTCCCCTAATTGCCGTTCTCCTGCCATGATTGATGTGGCTGATGTGTCTTACATCATCTACAAAGAGTCTGTTCAAGTCCTTCACCGGCACTTTAGGGAACACCTTCTACGGAAGCCCAACAGACTCTTTGGATGGCATCAGCAGCTTCAATCAATGCACGGGGATGAATATTGCAGGGACAGAAGAGGTGCCGACTACCAACCAGCGACACTCATAGGACCGGATCACGCTAATTACCATACGGCGTGATCAAATTATAAAAATAATTTTATTTGGCATCTTGATGATGAGCTGGGAACTTATAATGAGGTTTATGGAGTGCTGTTCAAGATAACATAAAGGTGGTGGATTTAGTTTACATGGGAAAATCATGACAGGTCCCCATCACCTCTCCCCTCTATAAAACTATTTTTTTTTTATCAAAGACTACTGTACAAGAGCACACCCAATTCTAAAATAAAATAGTTTTTTAATCTCAAACGACACCTTTAAGGAGATTGTCCACTACTTTACCATCGATGAGCTATCTACTTTATATGATAGGTCATCAATGTCTGATTGGTGGTGGTGCAGCATCCAGCACCCCTGCCAATCAGCTGTTCTTGGAGAGGACGCCTGCCAGGAGCTGCTCTGTCTACTGACAGTTTCCGTGGTTGGGGAGTGCACATTCGCCCCTTATGGACTTGAATACAGGCTGAATGTGCAGTAACCGGCCACGGCTACTATCGGTTGACAGAGCAGCTCCGTAACTTAGCACTTCCAGAAGCTGATCGTCGGGGTGCCGGGTGTTGCACTCTCACTGATCAGACATTGATGACCTATACTATCAATGCTAAAGTAGAGGACAGCCTCTAAAGTAGAATTGTTTTCCCAATTTGTTGTCATTTATTCACCACTGTATCCAGACTGAATTATCTCAAGTATCATCAGTCTATTATGGAAAAGCTCCTGGTACAAGTAATTCTAATTTAGAGGTCAATACGAATGTACTTCATATGCCGAACTGAAATAGACATTTGGACAATGAAGTAGTTAAAAAACAAACAGCACAACATAATAATACACATATTATTAATACTTATTATTGTTATTACAGTGCCAAAAAAGCAAAAAGAAAAAGAAAAACAATTAAATAAGAAAGAGCAAAACAACGTTTAGAAGCAATTTGTCAACAAAACCAGATTTATTCCTGTATTCCATTCATTTTAATGCTTAATATTTAATCTTATGGAAGGGATTACTCAGTTCCGCGTCCAGTCTGCTGTTCAGTCTTGCTCTGGGCATTACATTTTAATAATATTATCTGTTAGCATAGTTTATTAACATGTGTGACACACAGCACATGTCATCTTAATATGAGACCTAGGTTACAGATATTAGCATAATCCTGACATGGGTAAGGGTGAAATGATATTACTTACAAATTACCTTCCTGAGAGAAGATTACCATGCACTCAGAAGTGCTGTATTTATATTCTAGCATTGGCTTGCATATATTTAGAAGAGTTGTGGCCAAAAGAGAAGATCTGACCTTTGCGATTGATCTATTTAAGAATATGTTTAGAAGCCCTGTCACTCTGTGAACACTAAAGCTTCATGTCACTTTCTATGCTATTTTTGGACTCAGAAGACCCCATTAGTAGATTAATATATACTAGAGTTCTTTATCTTGGAATAATAGTGTTTGGAATATTATAAGTAGTCTATTGATTTGGGCTGACTCAAATATAGCTGGGGGGTTTTTTGTTTGGTTTTTTAAAATTTTGCTGCATTTTGTCAACCTAATTTGATACCATTGCGAAAAATACAACCGTTTTGAGCACATTTTCCTTGAAAAATTAATAGATAACTGAATTAGAAAAACACCAATTCACCTACCATAGTTGTTGGCCAAGTGCTCCCAATACCTTCGACACAACCTTGTTCTCTGATTCTCCTTGCATCTAATGTAATCTGTTGAGTAGTCAATATTGATATTTCTGTAATGTTTATGGTCTACCAGACATTTAGAAAAGTGTGTTTTTTAAGATTTGGACATTTCAGATTCGGCAAAATATAAATGGCTGCTGTAAACTGGATCTAATTTTTTCAAGAGTTAAACAGGGATACTGGTCAACAAGAGGTTATTATTAGACCTGGCTAAATGCAGATGGTTGATTACAGCTTCAAGCCTATTTGGGTATATATATATATATAAATATATATATATGTGTGTGTGTGTTTGTGATAATCTCCAAATTCACAAAAATGTATCAAAGGTGTCCTGGTCTCAATATCAATAAAAAGTCTCAAATCTACTTGAGGTATTAAATGTGGTCTACGTGGAAGATAGACTACTGTGCTTTGATGCTGTCTGGGCCACTGGATTAAGCCAACTTTAGTGCCACTCTACTTGGAGCTTGTACAGTTCAGGCCAATGACACAACAATGCCACTGGCCAAACTGTGAATCAATCAGAAGCACCGCTTCACAGAAAGAAGGAAGTTGGAAGGCAGAGGAGCGGTGCGCTCCTGCAGGGGAAGTTGAGAAAACATTTTAAACTTTGAAGAATCTGTAGATCTAGTCTCCAGTCAGAGGTAAATCAAGATCTTTGGGATAACAATGCTTACAGCTGAGCCTTAGTACTACCTTTATAATAGTTACAGAGCTAGTAGCCTTTTCCATCAACACTTCCCATCTGAACCTGCCAAGAAGAAAAGTGTGGTGAACACAAGTATTTGATGCTGCAAGTAACCAATACACAAAATTTCCAACTTGAAAAAATCCCTCGTGCAGCTGATCCATCCAAAGGGTTATGCCTGGACCTTTTTCCTAATTTGACTGTAGATATAGAACAAGTGTTGAAATGCAGCCTTGAACATGCAGAATAGCAATTTTTTATTATTTATTTGACAATGGTATAAATTGTAAATTCTCACATTTTTATAGTATGAGAATTGGTTTTAGCCAAGATGACTGGAGACCAATGATGGCAGAATAAGGAAAACTAATTACGATGGCTCATAGTGCGGCTGCGTTCAGTATTTGGTCAGTATTTTACATCAGATTTTGTAAGTCGAAACCAGGAGTGGGTGATAAATGCAGAAGTGGTGACGGGTTTCTATTAGACTTTTCCTCCGATTGTTCCTCTTCTGGTTTTGACTTACAAATACTAATGGGAAATACTGACCATGTGAACGTACTGTAGCTTCTTACTGCAAAAACACTCCAACCACTTAATGTAGCAATTGCAATTAATTCTATTTATGATTCCTATTTATGCAATTTCCCAAACTTAGTTCATGTGATTTCATGAACACATTGTCAACTCTCTACATTAGAGCAGCATTAGCATCAATTATCACAAATGGGAAATATGAAGCATTGTGTCAAGGGAAGTAGGCAACAGAAGACATTTGTTGAAAACCAATTTTCTCAGGCAAGGGAAGCTATTAGAATTTAATGAAGTAGTTAGTCAGCTTTGTATAAATTTCAAACATGCATCATTTGCAAAGTCCACGCACGATTAATGCAAACCATCTTTCAAGCACATTTGATCTAAGTATCAAATATTGATGACATGTCCATCGATCAAAGGGCTGGAATATGACGGGAAAGATCAAGGTAATATTTAAAAAAAAAAAAAGAGAGGCTTGTTTTTTTCCAATATTAGCAAATCATAAACTGAATCCTATAGGAAAGTATAAAATACAATCCAGACACTCGCCTCATTACGAAACGAGCTTATATTACATTTTTCTGCTCCGATTCTTATTAATGTATTTGCTTATCGATCTTCTGGGCAGGAACATGAATTGATTTTTCAGAAGTATCATTAGAAATCCTGTACAATGCTTTTCCAGAAGTCTTCACAGAACTACTGAGGCATTAACTGATTTGAAAAATAGATCTGGAAAATCAAGAGAGGTCTAGATTGGAGGTATCTGAGGACATTCTTCTGGGGCACCACTCTCATTCTTCATTAACTCTGAGTGCATACATACAATCAGAACATGTACCCAAGGCTAAATGAAAACAGAGTAATGCAAAATGTATTTAGAGCCCAAAACATTACAAACATTTAGAGATTTATTCCTTGAAATGTTCAGCCTTTCTAAATAGAATTCCAAATATTATGAGCATGCTCCATGGATAGCAGACACGGTAGCTGCTATAGGGCCTAACAGTGGACTCCAAGCTACTAATAGCAAAGTCGCTGCTGGTAGAGGGGCACTAGAAATGTTGAAAACAGATCAATGTGTAGAAAGGAGGATGGGACAACAAGGAGCCCAAAATAATCATCTTCATCAAACAAATGAAAGTGTCAATGGAAGACTAGATCTCCAACAGACAATACAATGTTTAGATATTGAGCAACATACCATATTATTCGGACTATAAGACGCACCTAGATTTTAGTGGAGGAAATTAGGAAAAAATAATTTAAGCAAAAAATGTGGTCAGTTCTGTACTCAACCCCTTAATGACCGCTGATGGGATAGTACGTCAGCAGTCAGCATCCCCTGCTTTGAGGTGGGCTCCGGCGGTGAGCACACCTCAAAACTGTGACATGTCAGCTGTTATAAACAGCTGACATGTGCCTGCAATAGGCGCAGGCAGAATCTCGATCAATAAAACAGGATTAACCTGACCGCTAAACGGCGTAGCGAGAAAAAAAATGCCAAAATTACTTTTTTTGGTCGCCCCGACATTGCATTAAAATGCAATAACAGGCGATCAAAAGAGCGTATCTGCACAAAAGTGGTATCATTAAAAACATCAGCCTGGCACGCAAAAAATAAGCCCTCACCCAACCCGAGATCATGAAAAATGGAGACGCTACGGGTCTTGCAAAATTGCACTTTTTTTTTTTTTTTAGCAAACTTTGGATTTTTTTTAACCACTTTGATGAAAGAGAACCTAGACATGTTTGTATGTCTATGAACTCGTAATAATCTGGAGAATCATAATAACTGGTCAGTTTTAGCATTTAGTGAACCAAGCAAAAAAGCCAAACAAAAAACAAGTGTGGGACTGCACTTTTTTTGCAATTTCACAGTACTTAGAATTTTTTTCCTATTTTCGAGTACACTACATGTTAAAACTAATGGTGTCGTTCAAAAGTGCAACTCATTTTGCAAGTAACAAGCCCTCACATGGCCATATTGACTGAATAATAAAAAAGTTTTGGCTCTGGGAATAAGGGGAGCGAAGAACGAAAACGAAAAATTGAAAAAGCTCCTGTCATTAATGGGTTAATATTCCCTACCCTGGTATATATGGTCCCCTCATCCCCATCCTGATACACATGGCCCCCTCATTTCTATCCTGGTATGCATGACTCCTCATCCGTAACCTTGTATGCATGGCCCCCTTATCCCTATCCTGGTGTGCATGGCCCGCTCATCTCTATTCTGGTAGGAATGGTCATCATCATCCCTATCCTAGTATGCATGGCCTCATCCCTATCCTGGTATGCAGGGCCCCCATCTCGTCCTAGCATGCATGGCCCCATCCCTATCCAGGGATACAGGGCCTCCATCTCATCCTAGTATGCATGGCCCCCATACGTATCCTATTATGCAGGGCCCCCATCTCGTCCAAGTATGCATGGCCCCCATCCATATCCTAGTATGCAGGGCCCCCATCTCATCCTAGTATGCATGGCCTCATCCCTATCCTGGTATGCAGGGCCCCCATCTCATCCTAGTATGCATGGCCCCCATCCTTATCCTAGTATGCAGGGCCCCCATCTCATCCTAGTATACATGGCCCCCATACTTATCCTGGTATGCAGGGTCCCCATCTCATCCCAGTATGCATCGCCCCAGCCTTACCTTTTTGATTGGCCCCCACCCCCATCCTGGTATGCATGGCCCCATCAGAAAATATTAATAAAAAATTACACTTACCTTCCCGGCGCTCCCTCTTAGCATCTTGCTCCATAGCCAGCAGCTGTTTTATACTTGCAAGCAGCGCATGGCAGAGACATAATGCTCTGCTTACAAGCAGAAGGGCAGCTGCCAGAATACTCATTGTTCTCCATGCTAGGACTGTGTGTGCAGAGAGCTGTGAGTATTCATTTCTCTTCAGTAGTGTGCACAGTGACAGCAGGAGCCTTCCTGCTGCTGCCGCAGGTCATGTGTGCCGCTACTTAAGAGAAATGAATATTCAGAATGGAAGGTAAGTGTAATGCTTTTTTTAAAATGTTCTATGATGGAGCCAATAATAAGGATGAGGCTATGCATAACAGGACCAGGGTTGGGGGCCAATGATACCACGATGCTATTAAAGAGAAATGATTATTTACAGTATTGCCCTCAATGCAGTGAATATTAAATTCTCTTTAGCAGAGGGCATAGGAGTTACCCGCAGCCGCCGGCTCCTGCCTCTGTGACCCACTGCTCTGCTGATGCCGCTCCCCCACCTCCCCATCACAGCTAGAGCTGGTACATTTGGACTGTAAGATGCATCCATTTTCCTCCACATTTTTGGAGGAAAAAAGTGCGTCTTATAGTTCGAAAAATACAGCAGTTACTTGCTTCATCCCTTATATATATCCGTTAAAGGGAATTTATCAGCGGATATTTGCTACCTCATCTGAGAGCAGCCTGATGTAGGCAAAGAGCAGCTGAATCCAACAATTTATAATTTATTTTACTGGGTGCAGTCATTCTAACACAATCAGAGTTTTTAGATTTCGCAATAGAGCAGAGCTGAGAAAGCTAACCCCTCCCAAAACACAGCTAGCTCCACCCACCCCAGAGTCTGTACAGACAATGTCCATAGACAGTGAGGTGCCTATCACAGGAGAGGGCATGATGGACTAGCATGCACACGCTGCTGAGTCCCAGTAATGGCAAACTCCTGATTCTAAAACAATCATTGCAAGCCAACTAAACTACCGAGCTTGATAAAATAGGTATCACTGAAATCTGTGTTTTAACCCCTACCTTATGCTGTCTTCAGATTAAATAGCAAAAACCTGCTGACAGATACCCCTGACATACCATGATACAGCACCTTTACCACTATTTGTTTCTTTTCTTTAATTATAAAGCCTGCCAGGAAAGCAATATGGCTACAACACCGTCACTAATCATAGTCTATGGAGAAAAACATATCAAAGAAGAGTCATAGTGGGTTATACAGCCCTTATATGTAAGGAAACAATATGCATTTCCTAGGAAATTGAAATGTGAATGCCTTTATTGAAGGGGTCTTCAAGGTGGAGAGAGATATCACCTATCCACAGGATAGTTGAAATCTACTGGTTGGTGGGGTCTAAGCACTGAGACCCCTTCTCAGTGCTAGAATGGAAGACCAATTCTGTATTCTTCTATGTACTGTACTATATAGCAGTCCCCCTAAATGAATGGAGTGGCAGCATGCAGAAGCCCACCATGCAGGTCACTGATATGGTTCTTTGCAGCAAAAAGCACACTGATCTAGTAGTTATGGCTAGAGGTGAGCAAATTTATTTAACTAGCTATAAATTCTCAAATTGTACAAAAGTTTGTTTTCTTCAGAAAACAGATTTGTGGTAGTTCAGCAAAATGGAATGTAACTGGTTACCATTTTGCTTAACTGTAGAGTGCAAGCAAAAGATGAAAAAAAAAATGCTCACTTCATGGCCACTTGTTCCCCAGTTGCACAGTCTGCCATCTGGTCCTCGGCACCTCTTCCTTATTGCTGTCCTCCATCGCATGCATCCTCTTTAGCCTGCTTCCGGTGCCGAGAAATATTATGACATCACTGTGTGCCATCTTGGCGCATGTCGCGATATCACAACCTCCATTCACTGAATCGTTGACTAGACATTGGATGTTGCACGTTGCAACTTTGTGACTTCATGATGTGTGCCGTGACGGCATGGTGTGCAGTGATGTTAGAGGCCTACTTAGTGTAGAGTAAAGCAGGCTGAGGAGAATGTGAATGACGGAGGAATGCCTAAAGGAGTGGCACATAGGAAAAAAACAGTGAGCTGTGATTTTTTTTTGCTGCACTCTGGGGGTCTTAACATTTGATTTGCATCAAATAACTTTTATGCCAATCAATTTCACTGTTAAATTTGCCCAATTTTCGTCATCTCTAGTTATAGCCTTTCCTGTGGAAGCTTAATAGAAACTCCTTTTGTTTAATTACTTTAAATATCCAGTGTAATTTGTATTGGCAACTATTAGACACATTTCATTGTGAATGATTATAATAACGCGAGACGACCCAAGACAAACAACCACCCACAAACATGATATCAACATTTACCACTGCCAATATGACTTGGTGGTATACCAATGGCTTTATTTGCCTTTTCTGCACTATCTACATATAATAGTAGTACCAATGATTCCTACTATGCACTTAATGCAACTAACATACAATTGAACTGAAGAGTTAATACTTACATCAGTTAAAATCTAAGAAACTGGGCAGCAAATTAAGCAATAGCTATATCATTACTCAGATCCAAAAGTAAATCCTGACAGTCGAAAATATCAATTCTATTGCTTTTGCAGTGTAAGAAATGTGTTACATCTAAAAAAGCCTATTCAGCACCACTGACAGCTCCTATCTGGTTCATTTGAGACCAGTGGCCATGCTTCCTGCACATATCCCAATTCCCTAATCTAATCTAACTCTGTGGGGTTTATGGGGGTTCATTTATGCAGCAGAAGCCATACTATAATTGTCACATGTGCCAGCAGTGCTTTGTGCCATCTGGGTATAAAAAAAGAGGAGATACTACTACCAGAGAGAAAGATCTTTATTCCATTACCAAGGTAATATAAAATAAGAGCGGCAGCAGAGCAATAGCAGGCTGAGAAATAGCCGGCTATGTAGCTATAGTGAAATGTCAGAGTATAATGAAACAGGGGAACTGTACTGCTTTATGATATGAGCTGAGTTACAAGCAGGTGGCAGCAGTAAATATGTATATAAATAACAATATGAGGACATGGCAGCACCATACCTCATCTCTTACAGCAAGTCTTCTAGGAAATGGCACTTGAAACTTTTTACAACTTTACTTTTATATTAGCATTTGTAGTATGAAACATCTTACTTGTTAGGAAAGTATATGTCTCGGCTAGTTTTATAGAAAATGTGGCCATGGACCGTAGGCTCTTCTTGCCACACAACAATGCCATTCTGTGAACATAAAATATCCACATACAATGACTGACTATTAGAGATGAGCAAATGTGATCGGAAAAGTTTGGGGTATGTACCCGACAGTTAGTGTCCGGAGCGAAATGCCATACACTGACTTCTCCTGGAAGTCCACTACAAAGTTCGGAGTCTCAGGGAAAGTACGTTGGAGAAAGAAAGAGAATATTAATCAGGATGTAAAGTTCTGGTCCCTATTGTTTTCGGGATGTGGTTCAAGTTCGGGTACAGTTCCAGTAACCAAAAGCTACTAAAGTTCACGTCGGGTACCAGAACCCAAACTTTCATGGGTCCACTCATCCCTACTGATGACATTTCCAAACGTATCCTAAAAATAATTGCCATAATTCTGCAATTCAATGTTTACACAAACTTTCATTCATTGTCGAAATACTGAACTGCATGTAAGCAGCAAAGGACAGTGAAGGTTTGCAATTTCATGTCACTCCTGTTACACAGTTTTTTACTCCCCCTCAAACCAGTCCTGGTATACAAATGCGGACATATTATACAAAGCGGAGCTGAATTTCTCATTCATGCATTGGCTGCAAAATTGTAAATGAGGAGGTCTACCTGTGGTCCAATGTTTTGTTGGCGTCATTTAGCAGTATTTCTTCTTTTGTCAGTCAGTTTAGCAAGCAATAAAAGAATAAAGCCAAGCTAAAGCACCATTTGGCAATGCCAGCTGAGCTCAAACAGTCTTATGCCACCTGTCTATTGGAGCACTTGCTAAGTGAACACAGCCAGAGAATATTTTGTTCACTGCCGCTTCGAAGCTTTCTACCTCTGTAACACGCAGGACGCGAGCTCAATCTGCTGAACCGCTCTCACACCTGGAAGTAGATGGCAACCCAGTCAACAGCGTAGATGTGATACTGATGATGCTCTGCCATGGTTCATGTTGTACTGGTGCACAGCTACTGAAATGCATCTGTTAGTCTATCTTATTGGTTTTATTGTCAATGGCTTCCTCAAGTGTAAATATGTTGTCATGTTAGAAATAAATGTGCCTCATGTAATGTAACATAAGTATCAACTGTGGGTTTTACCACCTGAGATACCGTTGATATGCCTTGTTTCATCTAATGGGTGAGAATAGATAGATAAATGCATAGAGTCACACAGTACAGGGCTATCATTATAGGCAAGGTAGTCAGGCAAGGAGGTCAAAAGCAGAGGATTACATTAAGATTTTGTACATTGTAATCAGGACCATGTTTTTGTGTCCAGGATCCAGGATTTGTCTATGTTGGGAAGTGATTCAGTCAGTATTATGTAACCAATTTTTAGTTAAGGCTGGTTTCACATTAGCGCTTTTTAAGCGCACGCACGGCCGGGGGTAGCTCCGCCCCCGAGCCGGCTCTCTGCCCGGCGTGCCCGCCCCTTGCTTGTAGCGCCGCCTCCTAGCGCACAGCGGCGCCTGCGATCGGCGCACCCTATCTTTAGCATCAAACTTTTCGGATTTTGGCGCGCACGGCGCACCGTCAAAAGTGCGCAGCGCAGGTCAAAGCACAACTAGCGCACGGCCTGCGCACGATCTGCGCACCCTATGCTAAAGATAGGGTGCGCCGATCGCAGGCGCTGCTGTGCGCTAGGAGGCGGCGCTACAAGCAAGGGGCGGGCACGCCGGGCAGAGAGCCGGCTCGGGGGCGGAGCTACCCCCGGCCGTGCGTGCGCTTAAAAAGCGCTAATGTGAAACCAGCCTAACAGGGTTGTGTGAGACTTTTATACAGTGATGGCCTATCCTTAAAGGTGTGGTCCAGCACCTAAAATGGAATTTATAAATTTCTATCCTTACAATATAACCCCTTTTGCAATTTGCTTCATTACACATTTCCCTACTCTTCCCTATCTAGCTAAACCCTAAATGTGTTTTATGCCACACTTACTTTGATGTTTCATTTGAGATGAGTCTCAAATGTGATGTCACAGGAGGCTGGAGCTGCACTCACTTCCCTCAGTTTCCATTGTCCCTCCTTCATCAGGATAGCATTAGGGGCAGCCCTGCAGTTACTTAGTAGCTTCCTGCATCGTCACCTCCTCTAAAGATATCCTGGATCCTGAGTAGTAGACGCTGTGGGAGAGATAAGTGTAGTGCCAGCACTTTGGTTCTATCTTAGTCACCATTGTAGCTTCTGTGAAAGAGGTTGTTAGGTGCTGGGATTTTTCCGCTGTGCGGGATAGATCCCAGGCCTTGTCTGGTGATGTGGTCTTCCATTTAGGCTCAGCCGCTGGGATGACTGCTCAGCACAGACTTCGAGTCCAGTGCCTTGCCAGGCTCATGCTTCACATGTAGTTGCTGCTGGCTCACCAGCTAAGCCTATGGTGACTATAAGTTTACACATGCAGTGTTGTACTCTGGAGCCTAAGTCCAGATTTCATCCTACTGAGCATATCTGGGATGTGGCGCCTTCTCATTGATGCTCAGGCATCACTTGCTCTGGTTATGTGGCAGCTTCTGATTGGTCCACAGGCAAGGTCCTGTCTGTCTGGACTTGAGCTGTATGTATAAAAGGTCCTCTGGAGCACACACCTGTGCGCTAGTATCATGTGTGTTTGGTGTGTTTGTGGCTACTTTACCACCCTATGTGCATGTGTGCCGCTAATAGCACTGCGACTGTTTGACTAGACAGACAGTGTAGGGTGGGAACTCCCGCTTGAACTTAGCATCTGCATTGGGTGTCCTCAGGTGCACATGCTAAAGCACAACTGTGTACCAGAGCAGGGTCAACCACCCGCTTAATCTTCCCTGGGGGGTTAAGTTATAGGGACCTCAATTAGTATTTTATTTTCTATATGCCTGTGGAGTCTAACAGGCTATAGTCCTTTGTTCGTTGCTTCATATTACCACTCTGTGGTGTAACAGAGCTTAGTACTTTGCGCTCTGTGTGCATTGAATGACATTTAACTCAGTGTGCATTAAATGTTTTCTCGCAGCCTGGCTCCGCCATTGTGCTAGCTGCACTTTCTCCCATCACTGCACAGTGGACCCCAGGTTGCGATCGCACCTTATTATTATTTCTCATTTGGTGCATTCCGCCAATCCTAACAGAGGTTATCAGTGGCAGAGATAAAAGCAGTGACACTAGCAGTGCCCCACAGCTTTTTACACTGCCTTCAAATGAATTGTCATCAGGGGGTGTAGCTGGTGTCATTCACTGCTTCTGCCACTGCCTCCTGATGATGATTAATTTGAGGGTAATGCAAGAAGCTGTTGTCACTCACTGGTTCTATCTCCACTCCCTGCCTATGTCTTTACAGTTAGAAACTACAGCAGTGAGGGAGAAAGTAGCAGGGATCTGGTGCTGCACTCACCTCTCCCGCAGCATCCGTCACCCAGGATCCAGGACGTCTTCAGAGACGGCGGCAATGCAAGAAACTAATGAGAAATTTCAGTGCTGTCCTCTGTAGGGTTCTGTTCCAGGAGGGGCGATGAACACTGCAGGGAGTGAGTGAAGCCCCAGCCTCCTGTAACATCCTGTTTGAGACTCCTCTCAAACGAAACGTCACAAGAGGTAAAGTGAAAAAAAAAACATTAAGGGATTAGCAAGATAGCAGGAAAAGTGGTTAGATAGTTAGAAAATACATTTTAGGTGCCAGATCTTCATTTATGATAGTTCATCAATATCTGATTAATGGGGGTGCAACACCAGGCACTCCAGCTGATCAACTGTTCCCTGTTCTGTGCTGTACCGTAACACCCTAGGTTAAGGATCAGTATATCTGGATGTTAAGGTGCCATAAAAATATAAATTAGATGAATGCCAGGTGAACTACCTGCCAACCATTCAATGTTTATGAAGGTCTTCCGATTTTTCCTGAATTGCAAATGTTAAGGAGGGGGATAGATGGGCATGTTGAACCTGTATGTGCCCGGTCTTTTGCTCTCTCAAGATATAAGCCATGTACAGAGGTATCAGGGAGCAGTATACCGTTGTTTTCCCATTAGCAGAATGTGCATAGGTACGGGGGGTGCCAGGAGGAATAGCTGTTGGCAGAACACGTGTTTGGACTATGTGTATGGTTACTTTTAGTCCACATGTGTTCATGTCTTGCCATCACCAGTCTTTTTTCAGCCAATTTGCCATAGATGAATTCTTTAGGATCCCATTGACCTTGTTGTATACCTATAGGAAAATATGAAAATCAAACAAATTCTATATTCTGCATAGATATTGAAGATACCTATTTCATCTGGATTTGTACAACGTGAAGGTCACATATTAGTCTAACTTGTTCCAAATTGACACATTTCTTTATTTCACTCTGCAGCTTTCTCCATTCTTCAAGAAACTCTCATCACGAAATCCCACCAAGTAGCTCTGGACAAACATGTGGTAATAGCCTAATTACCTCACTGCTCAGAGCAATGTAGAATTTCTACTGATAGCCAAATTGCTTTCTGTTTTTCACACAGCCCAGCAGCTTCGTTACACAAAGGTATAAACAGCATTGAAAGCTGCACTTTATGAATCTATTTGAACTGCTCACATTTCTCTACATGCCACTTTGAAGGTAATTTGTAAGTGAATGCCGAACAAAAGTAGTATGTAATGCAAAATTTACCTAATCGGCACGCACAAATGCCTCCTTCATTTAAATAATTTGTAATTACGTTGACATGAGGAAGCATTCGGTATAAATTCTCTAATTTAGTTCCCACTGAATAATCGTGAGCTGCAGAAGTTCAACTGCACCGATACAAGTTTATTAAAGCAACAATTTAGGCGACTGCCAATGATGACACTATAATATCCAGTTTTCTCCACGTGATACATTTATTTTCCCTTTTTCAGAAGACAAACATGATTAAACGTCGCAGTTTAATTTATTTCCAAATAACAGCTGTATTTGCATGGAATTTGTGTAACAGAAAGGCACAGATTTGTAAAATATAGCTATCTGATGACTGCTATTGGTAATTATTCAAACATTGACAAAGCTTCAGTGAGTGCGTGTGCGTGTCTCTGTATGTGTGTATAATTGTGTGCATTTATGTTTGTGTATGTGTATCTGTGTGTGCTTGCTTGGGAGTGCATGTATGTTTGTATGAGTATGTTTATGTGTGTATGTTTGTGGGACTGTGTTTACGTGTGTATGTTTATGTGTATTTGCTTGAGTATATATGTTTATGTGTATGTACGTTTGTATGAGTATGTTTGTGTGACTATGTTTATGTTTGTATGTTTGTGTATGTTTATGTCTGAGTATGTTTATCTGTATGTATGTTTGCGCTTATGTTTGTATGAGTATGCTTATGTGTACACATGCTTATGTGACTATGTTTGTGTGTATATGCTTGTGTGTGTATGTTTATGTGTGTGTATATTTGTGTGACTATGTCTATGTGTTTATGTGTGTACGCTTGTGTGTATGTTTGTGTGTATATGTTTATTTTTGTGTAAGGCTGAGTTCACACGTGGCGTTTTTTTCGCATTTCTGTGGCGGTTTTAACGGCGCGATTTTGCGGCGAAAACGCGAAAAATAAGCATCCCATGCATTCCTATGGGATTCCGCAATGCTGTGCTAATGCTGCAGTTTTTACCGCGGCAGAATCGCTTCACAGTAAAAAACGCAGCATGCTCATTAATTTGCGGAATCGCGGCGATCCCGCACCCATAGGAATGCATTGTTCCGCTTACTTCCCGCATGTGGCTGTGCACACCATGCGGAAAGTAAGCAGAACAATTGCGGATGGTACCCACGGTCCGGAGGAGAGGAGGAGACTGTCCTCCAGGCTTTGGGTACCATATCCCTGTAAAAAATAGAATTTAAAATAAAAAATATTGTTATTCTTACCTTCCGGCGTCCCGCGCAGCCTTCCCGCCTCTCTTCATGCTCTCGTTCCCAGTAATCCTTTGTGAAAATGCCTGTGATGGCGTCCGTTCTCGCGGGATCGCGAAGTCTCGCTGTCATTCGCACGACGTCATCGCGAATTACCGAGAGACATCGCGATCCCGCGAGAACGGACGTCATAGCGGGCATTTTCGCAAAGGATTACTGGGAACGGATGCGCGGGACGTCGGAAGGTAAGAATAACATCATTTTTTATTTTTTTTTACATTCTATCTTTTACTACTGATGCTGCATAGGCGGCCTCAGTAGTAAAAAGTTGGTCACACTTGTCAAACACTATGTTTGACGAGTGTGACCAACCTGTCAATCAGTTCTCCAAGCGATGCTACAGATCGCTTGGAAAATGCTAGCATTTTGCAAGCTAATTACACTTGCAAAATGCTAGTTTTTCCATGGGAAAATCGCGGGAATTTAAAATGCGATTTTCCCGCGGAATGGAATTCCAGAATTCTCGCGGTAATTTCCGCGAGAGTTCCAGTACGTGTGCACTAAGCCTTAGTTTATGTCTGAGTATGTTCATCTGTGTGTATGTTTGTGCATGTATGTTCATCTGCATATATTTGGGAATGTTTAGCTTGCAAAAGAGAAGACTGAAAGGAGACTTAATAACTGTCTACAAATATCTCAAGGGCTGTCACATTGTAGAAGGATCATCTTTATTCTCATTTGCACAAGGAAAGACTAGAAGCAATGGGATGAAACTGAATGGGAGGAGACACAGATTAGATATTAAAAAAAACTTTTTGACAGTTAGGGTGATCAATAAGTGAAACAGGCTGCCACAAGTGGTGGTGAGTTCTCCTTCAATTGAAGTCTTCAAACAGAGGCTGGACAGGCCTCTGTTTGGGATGATTTAGTGAATCCTGCTTTGAGCAGGGGGTTGGACCAGATGACCCAGGAGGTCCCTTCCAACTCTACCATTCTATGATTCTATGTGTATCTGTTTATGAGTGTGCATGTTTGTATGACTATGTTTATGCGTGTATGTCTATGTGTATATACTTGTGTGTGTATGTTTATATTTGTGTATATTTATGTCTGAGTATGTTTATCAGTGTGTATGTTTGTGAATGTATGTTTATATGTGCATGTTTATGCTTGTATGTTTATGCTTTTCTTTTTGGATGTATATGTCTGAGTATGCTTAAGCGTGTAAATGTATATGTGTATGTTTACGTGTGTTTTTGTGTGTAAATGATTTAAGGTGCATTCACAATAAGTTCATGAACTGAATTTGAAGAAATCAGCTATTTTTGAACTTTCATTGGTCTTACAGATGCAGAATTTTAACATGTCATCATTAAGATATGTGTAGCGATTAGAACTCAAAATAATCCCATCTATTTTACTAATAAGACTGCGCCAGTCTTAACTGTAGTTCTGTAATTCTGTTCCTGAATCAAAATTAAGGATATGACAGTTCATGCAAGATTCCTTTAAAAGGGCACCTGTCACCTCCAGAACAGCTATTTGGATGCAGATAGTAGTAATGTGCAGATAAATAGCATTTAAATCATGCCAGACCAGTTTATGGGACCAGCAGCTACAGGGAGAAAATGAAGCTATATGCTCCCAGCAGCTGCTCACTTCCTGTAATAGTTTCATAGTTTTTAATGTGGAAGAAAGACTTAAGTTCATCAATTCCAACCTGTAGACTAATTGTGGTGGGGAAGCGAGCCGCTAAAACAGCTCACTATGCATTTATTGGGCTGTAATCCCTCACTGGCACATTCACTGACAATTAGTCTCTGCACACTTCTTTTAACATTTTTGCATTGTTTTTCACCCATGCACATATAGGGGGAAAAATGCAAGTAAAATGCATTAAAAAATCATATTTTATGCATCATTTTTCCTGCCAACATTATGGTTTTTGATACAGAAAAACCTGCTGCAAATACTCAATGTGTGCACATACCCTAACCTCTGCTGCAGTAAGACAGGACGTCATGAGTTAAATTCTATTTTCTGGTAGATTACCATTATATCTGCAGGTAAATAGGATTTCTAGACAAGTTCCCTTTAGGCTGGAATTAATGGGATCTGAAGGGGGGGGTCAGATAATATCTGGATTATTAAATGGTAGATAAGGGATCACCTCACAAATAATTTTTTGGAAAACAATTCTGCATTTAAGGATTTTTTCCTTCCATTTTTTTATAATAAATGAAGCATGGTCAATCTATTTCATTTTCATCCAGTGCTTTTTTCCATAGATTTCTATGTAGGACAGTAAAATGTAAATATGCATGTTTAAATTTAAAAAAAAGCAAAAAATAAATATATTACATTATTTTCAAGCCAAAAAAACTCTATATGAAGAAAAAATGTAAATGTATATATGGACGTTAATGATCAGAAGTGCTCTATTTTAACAATAGTGATAAGTATTAATCAAAAGTAATGATAATTATTGAAAATAATTATCATTTTTATTTTTCAATACACATGAACCAATGAATTAACCAGGATGACAAAATAAACAGGATTGATTGAAAAAATGTATCAGTAGACACTGATAGTGATGGGCAAACCCAAGCGGTAAAGTTTGTGGTTCGTACTGAACATCTAGTGTCTGTGCATGGACCCAGAACACGGACTTCTCTATAGGAAGTCCATGTTACTGTTTGGGTTTGACAACTAAAACTTCGGGTAGTTCAAATGTTATCATCTGTATGAGAGCGAGAAAAACACCAGCTCTGATCAGCGGTAAGTTTGATACTACTTGTCAGAGTGCTGCGGTTCCCACTCTTTTATACAGATAACAACATATGAGCCAGCAGATCTGACCGGGGTAAAAGGTTACCCCCAGTCACAGGCAGAGCGTTCCACGCTTTGCGTAATGTGTTATGGCTGGCATGGAGAGTGGTCGTATCACTGATGTGACTGCTCTCCAAACCATCTGGATCGTCTTTGGACAGATATGACTTATCTTCTCGTCAGACAGACTAGAATGACAGCGTTGGAAGCACGCAATGTTCGGGCACCAATTCATTTGAATAGGGTCCGGGTTCAAGTTCCAGTTCAGGTTCCATTCTGGAAATCAAACTGAACTTTTTAAAAATGTTCGGTAGAACCCCTTGGACCCGAACATTTAAGGATTCGCCCAACTCTATACTTTGACTAATAAAAGAATAATTATGTAATAATTATGTAACACATTCAAGAGCTGCTTGTACAACCTTGCAATGTTTCATGAACCTTCACAAGCTGCTCACCACAGGACTTGAGCCGCCATTCAGATCTAGTGTTAGCAAATCAGAGGAACCCTGCTATGCCATTAGCAGTTTGTGGAAAACATTACCAATAGATTCCTAGAACAGTTTAAAAAAGCGTATTACAGTCCAAATCCACTTTACGACTTTACATAATGTGAGATTTCTTTGTTTTACCATTATGCTTAGGCAAAACAATAGTTATATCTATGCAGCAAACATTGATAGGTAAATTTTGAAACTTTGGAGATGCTATACTCCTTTACTCTACCTATCTAGTAACAAGAAAAAGAAAACTACAAAGAAAATAATAAAAAATAAATATTTGACAAAACTTCAAATTATCGAAGAGTGATGAATCTTCTATATCTTGCAACTAGTGGCAAACTAGTAAATGTAATTGTTAACATAAGGATCCAAGCATAAGATTATGTTCCCACAATGACTTTTGCCACTGCAAATTTAAGTTGTGCAAAAAATTTAAGTGTTACAATTCTAGCAAAGCCGATGGGATTCATAGAAATCTCATACCCACTGTCCTTTTTTTATGATGTGTTAACTGACCTGGGTGCATGTTTGAAATCAGCAACATGGACATTTCTCTTGTGGGTTCCCTGGGTTTTCTGTGTGGATTTTCTCTATAAAATAGTATTAGATCAGGTAAAAATCACATGTGAATTTTTGGAACTTTTGCACTGTGGAAAATCTCTAAAAACACATGTAATTCTCGCATGGCTCTATCAATAAAGTTTTGTTAAAGGGAATCTATCAGTAGGATTTTGTTAAGTAAAGTACACGCATGGCCATATTGGTGCTCTAAAGGTACTGTCACACTTAGCGATGCACCAGCGATCCCGACCAGCGATATGACGTGGTCAGGATCGCTGGTGCATCGCTAAGTGGTCGCTAGTGAGCTGCCACACAGGCAGATCTCACCAGCGACATCGCTGGGGTCGGGGGTCGCTACTTACCTGTCAGATGAGGCAATCCTGATGTCCTCCCGCCCGCGTCCACGCGTCGCTCTTCGGCGCCACAGGAAGCCCAGCAGGAAGCTGACGACGAGAAACGGCCCAGGACGTTCTCGCGCGATCAGCGATAACCAGCGGGGGAGCCGGTCAGAGGTAAGTATCAGACATAGCGATATCGCTAACAATATCGCTATAACGTCACAAAAAACAGTGAGGTTATAGCGATATTGCTAGCGAAATCGCTTAGTGTGACAGGCCCTTTATACTGATCAAAACAATGCCTAAGGTGAATTAATCCGTTTTGTGGATTTTGTGTAATCAAGGTTTGACGTTTTCTTATAATCACAGCTTGATACATCAAGGCGGGACAGTGAGGTGGCACTGTGGGGTGGAACTGTGGGTAGGGTCTCCGACTCTGCCACAGCCCCTCTGCTGCTCCTGTTGTCTTTATCATCATACAGGTTTTAACGATGATGAGCCATGATGTAAATCTGTGCATGCGCCGCCACGGCACAATTTTCCTGAAGTCTGCCAGGAGATGAATGTGCGCAATCACTGCTCACGGCTAGGATGACACTGGCGTAAACTTTTAACCATAAGGACAATAAAGACAACAAGAGCAGTGGAGGGGCCATGGCAGAGCCGGAGACCACACCCACAGTCCTGTCCCACAGTTTTTCCCCACAGTCCTTCCCCAAAGTCCGGCCCTACAGTCGCACCCGATTCATGAAGCTATGATTATAAGAAAACCTCAAACCCTGATTACACAAAATGGATTTCTTCTCCACAGGTCTTGTTTGAATCAGTATCACGGGTCCAATATAACCATGTGTTTACTTTACTTAACAGATACTTTGAAGTATCAAAAACAAAGCTACTTAAGTTAAAACATAATATACCAAAAAGAGACAAAAACTTCAATGTTAAAAACGTGATTAAAAGCATGTAAAAAAACTGTACAAAAAATACAAGTAACCTAAATTGCAGGAATACTGCAGAAAATCTGCAAAATGAAAAACTCACCAAATACTGATTATGAGAAAACAGCCTTGGGGTCTTTAGCAGTCTTAAATCTGAAACATACATCATAAATCTTAAAACGACTCAAAATCCCATGATTTTATTAAATTCTTAAGTGATAATGTTATGACTCCTGCTGAGTCTCCACTATTAGGTAAAAAAAAGTTTTATAAATTAATTTAAAAAATATTTTTCATGGTAAGTTTAATTTAAATATATATATATATATATATATTTAAATTAATACTGTTCAAAAACAACTTGAACAAAAAGGGCAATTGCTTAAAACATCTTAGTCATTTCCCGATATTGTACTTCTGTGCACACGTTACCTTTTGTGAAGTATTTCTTTGAATATTCTGTTTAATTCCCACTACACAAACTGCAGGTTGATAAACATCTTGCCCAGTGCTGTAAGAAGATATAGCAGAACATTATCTGTTCAGATTAAGATAGCACACTTTTTTCTCATAAAGTCTGTTTGCCTAGTGTGTTGAAGAACATGACAATAAATAGCAGGAGATGCAGAGTAAATCACCTCTCATGCCCTGTAATGTAAATACGATGGCTAAAAAAGCAAAGAAACTGCAAAAATATAAAGAATTTGAAGAAGTAAAAAATACACAGCGAGAATTAACTGATGTGATGGCACCTAACACAAAATTATAGGACATGCTCAATGCTAAGGTATACGATGAAGCCTCTCCAAAAGACAACTTCTTTCAGAAGGACACTCTCTCATCAAACCAGATTTCCGTTAGCAGATCCCCTCTCCCATTTAAAGATGTTTCCAGTACTTTAACATTGATGGCCTATCCTTAGAATAGAGCATCAATGTCTGATCGGCAGGGATGAATAACATACATAGTAACATAGTTTTGAAGGCTGAAGGAAGACCTTATGTCCATCTAGTTCAGCCTATTTTTAGTGCAGCCGTTCTGCATTGTTGATCCTGGGGAAGGCAAAAAACCCACAGAGTAGAAGCCAATTTTCTCTATAGGGAAAAAAATTCCCCTAAGATGGGTCAACCATGTACCTATAATATTCTTTTATTCGTAACCTTCTATACTGTTACTCACGAGAAAAGCATCCATTCCTTTCTTAAATTCATTCAGTGAGTTGGCCATCACCACTTCTTCAGGAAGAGAACTCCAGAGCCTCACTGCTCTTACCGTGAAGAACCCTCTTCTATGCTGGTGCAGAAATTGTCTTTCCTCCAAACGAAGAGAATGCCCCCTTGTTCTTGTCACAGTCCTTGGTACAAACAGTTCATTGGAGAGATCTCTGTATTGCCCTCTGATATACTTGTACATATATATTAGGTCTCCCCTAAGTCTTCTCTTTTCTAGAGTAAATAGACCTAATTTTGATAACCTTTCTGGGTATTGTAGTGAACCAACTCCATTTATCATTTTAGCAGCCCACATTTGAACCCTTTCAAGCTCAGTAATGTCTTTCTTGAGCACCGGCGTCCAAAATTGCACACAATACTCCAAGTGCGGTCTGACGAGTGATTTGTACAGAGGGAGAATTATGTTTTCATCTCGTGGTGTCCCCAGACCTCTTCTAATATGAGATTCAATGGCTGGCACACGATAGGTACGGGGGTATGGTGCTAGTGAAGGAGGCTCATGAGTCCCACATAAATGTCTATTAGAATCACTGCACACATACACTTAAGGAGTATTTGCTTATTAGTGAAATTTATTGAAAGCAAGTGCTCTTATGCTCTTATAGTGATTGCGACAGAATGACGTTTCGGTCATTCAAGACCTTGATCACATAAGTCGCCGTAGTAGTTCTGAACTAAGGGCTGTCCTCCTTGACTCCTCCTTGCTACAACTGAGTGTTAACACACTCCACCGTCTCGCCACCACCTCACATAGAGTGACCGCTCTGACCCTGGCTAACCTAAAGGCATAAGTGACCATTACCTAATTCAGGACAGCCCTTAGTTCAGAACTACTACGGCGACTTATGTGATCAAGGTCTTGAATGACCGAAACGTCATTCTGTCGCAATCACTATAAGAGCACTTGCTTTCAATAAATTTCACTAATAAGCAAATACTCCTTAAGTGTATGTGTGCAGTGATTCTAATAGACAGACCTCTTCTAATGCATCCCATGACCCTATTTGCTTTGGTGGCAGCTGCCCGACACTGGGCACTCCAATTTAGCTTCTTATTGACTAAGATGCCTAAGTCTTTTTCCATGTCTGATTTCCCCAGCAGTTTCCCATTTAGTAAGTAATTGTAGCATCTGTTTCTCCTTCCCAGGTGCATAACCTTACACTTATCTGTGTTAAACCTCATTTGCCATTTTTCAGCCCAATTCTCCAATTTACTCAAATCTGTCTGTAGTTGCAAACTGTCCTCCTTTGTGTTAACTACCTTACATAGTTTTGTATCATCTGCAAATACTGATATTTTACTGTGTAAGCCATCCACTAGATCATTAATTAATATATTAAATAGTAGGGGGCCCAATACAGAACCCTGTGGTACCCCACTAGTAACCCTGGCCCAATCTGAGTATGCCCCATTAATAACTACTCTTTGTTTTCTATCACTAAGCCAGCTACCTACCCATCTACACACATTTTCCCCTAGCCCAAGCTTTCTCATCTTACTTACCAATCTTTTATGTGGGACAGTGTCAAATGCTTTAGAGAAGTCGAGATAAATGACATCCAATGATTCTCCTTGATCCATTTGAGAGCTTACATCCTCATAGAAGCTGATCAGGTTAGTTTGACAGGAGTGATCCTTCATAAATCCATGTTGATATGGAGTTAAACATTTATTAACATTGAGATACTCCATAATGGTATCCCTTAGAAACCCTTCAAAAATTTTACCCACAACAGATGTTAAGCTTACCGGCCTATAGTTTCCAGGTTCCCTTTTACACCCCTTTTTGAATATTGGTACCACATTTGCTTGCCGCCAATCAAAAGGAACAGACCCTGCTTCTATAGAGTCTTTAAATATAAGCAATAGAGGTCTGTCTATCACATTACTGAACTCCCTTAATACCCGAGGGTGAATGCCATCAGGGCCTGGTGATTTGTCAATTTTAATCTTACTAAGGCGGTTCTGCACTTCTTCCTGGGTTAGGCAGGTAATACTTAATGGGGAGTTTACATTATCACTCTGCATTTCCCCTGGCAAATCCTTTTCCTGTGTGAACACTGTTGAGAAAAAAGTATTTAAAACATTTGCTTTTCCCACATCGCTCTCTATGTTTTCACCCTCATTGTTCTTTAAAGGGCCGACACCATCAATTTTAATCATTTTACTGTTTTTATAATTAAAGAATAGTTTGGGGTTTGTTTTACTTTCCTTAGCAATGAGTCTCTCAGTTTCCACTTTTGCTAAATTTATTTGTTTTTTACACATTTTATTTTTTTCTCTATAACTTTTTAATGCTTCTTCATTGCCTTCTTGTTTTAGCTTCTTAAATACATTGGTGTTTTCCTGTTCCTAGCCCTTTTATTTCTGTACGGTATGGCTAGCTCGCAGTGGGTGTGTTAAACTGATTTAAATATTTCCCATTTATTTTCTGTGCTCCTAATTTTGAGGACATTGTCCCTATCAATTCAGCGAAGGTCCTCTCTATGCTGATCAAACTTTGCTTTCCTGAAATTCAGCATTTCTGTAACCCCCTTCCAGGGCACCTTACTGAAGGACAAGTGGAATTGTATTATATTGTGGTGCCCATCGACTCGTACTTCTGTTATTCTATCTGGCCTGTTGCTTAAAATTAAGTGCAGAAGGGCTGTCCCTCTAGTTGGGCCCTGCACAAGTTGTGACAGATAATTATCCTTGGTCACTGACAGAAATTGGTTTCCTTTCTGACATATGCAGGTTTCAGTTTCCCAGTCTATGTCGGGGTAGTTGAAGTCCCCCATAATAATCACCTCATTGTGATTTGCTGCTTTGTCTATTTGTTTCAATAATACATTTTCAGTGGTTTCTGTTATATTTGGTGGCTTATAACAAACCCCTATGAGGATTTTATTACTTTTCCCTCCTTGTATCTCCACCCATAGAGACTCCACCTCTTCATTTCCCTCTTGTATATCTTCTCTTAGTGTGGGCTTTAAACAGGACTTAATATATAGACAGACTCCACCCCCTTTCCTTTTTTTACGATCCCTCCTAAACAAATCATATCCTTGCAATCATCCGCCCCTTCTGTCGATCAGATGCTCCGATGCTGGAGGCAGCTGGAACTGCTCAGTTGTTGAGCTGCACGGCACAACTCTATCGATGGAATAGTGGGCACATATTTACCCCCTATTGATTCAAATAGGGGCAGGCAGATATGTAGTACCCAAAGGCAACCACTATATAGCTGATGATGCTGTGCTTCCTGGCAACTGGGCAGTTCTGGCCACCGCCAGCACCCGGAACAGCTAATCAGCAGGGGTGCTGGGTGTCATACCCCCATCGATCAGACATTGATGACCTATCCTATGGATATGCTATCAATTTTAAAGTCCTGAAGAACCCTTTAAGTTTAACTATATATTGTATTTTGCTTACTGGACATTTTCTTTCAGCACACCACCATTTACTAACATATAGTTTAATTTGGGGACTCTATGGGCCAAAGTATTTGGTAGCCACAATAGTGGTACAGAGTGTTCTTCTGTCCTTTTTTAATAATGGGCCTTGTCTGGAAGTGGTTGTGTATGTAGCATTGGCGGAAGCAGACAGAAAAGGTCTCCTGTGCAAGAACAATATAATTGTCCAGTAGCTCATCATAATGCACAATTTCACATGTTTTTGAGGTGCAAGTGAACTCCTAACCTCTTGGGACCCTGTGCGGTTGCCCAAATAATATGTCCATCTTGGTAAATGGACAGCACGGTGGCTCAGTGGTTAGCACTGAAGCCTTGCTGGGGTTCTGGGGTCAAATCCCACCAAAGACAACATCTGCAAAAAGTTTGCATGTTCTCCCCGTGTGTGTGTGGGTTTCCTCCAGGTACTCTTGTTTCCTCCGAAATTCCAAAGACATACTGATAAGGCTTTCGATTGGGAGCGCTGATGGGGAAAGTGATGATAATGTCTGTAATATGCTTTACCATATATTGGTGGTCACTGATGAATATGATACTACTGTTAGGTTTGGCCTTATCGGGAAATGCAGAGCAGCCTCATGTGTCTGAAAAAAATTTGTTTTTAAGCAGAAATAAATAATGCTAATATATTACCTCTTATGCAAATGTGATTAGGATTTTGCTTTATTTTTTTATTAGAACAGTATGTTCTTTGGTATTTGTGGTAGATTGAGCTGAGAAAACAGTGACAGCCTGGAGTTATAATTTCTTTGGTTTTATTGGCTTGTGTGTGAACTCTAACATTGTTTTAATGTAGTTTTTATAATACATGTATACGGCTAATAATTGAACTCTGCCTAGCTGAAAAATAATGCTGTAATTCACTGAATTGACATCAGGAATAGCCTATAATTCACTGCAGTGATGTCACACACTTGAGTTATAGCATGCTATATCACAGAGGAAAGAGAAAGTGGTGATGAAGGAGGCAGCACACAATACACTCAGATGCATTGCACTATAAAGAAAAGAAGGAGATCACTGTAAATCATCCGGCGGGACAATTCTGTAAGTACCACCGGCATTCTAAACATTTGGGTGTAAAACAAAGTAATGTTCTGCACCGTGCACAATACAATCGGAAGGATGAAATTTGTTATATTTGCGCTTTGATAAGTAAACAAGATAAAACTGAATAATTGCTTCTGCGGAAAGAAATGCAAATAACACAGCAGAAGTAGCAACAAATGTACCGTGGAATCAATCAAGGCGATTTAGGGTTAAAAATGTCATTTTTGCACATTCCACATTATCGCTATTCTTTCAGGTCTTTCAATTTACAGGGTTCTCTCTTTATGCAATAAAGGGGATTAAAATGCATAAGAACACACAAGCATATATAATCGCCAACATGAGATTTCAGAGTGACGATCTGACAAGGAAAGAAAAGGGATCCTGGCTAAAAAAGGCTTAGAGTCTATGACAGAAAGAGAAGGAGGGAGACATATACTCAGGCTTGGACTGGACCACAGGAGAATCCTCTGGTGGGCCCCTGGGCAGGTAAATGAAACGCCCCCCAGGGCCAGGGGTACTCGGTATCGGGCCTTTCAGGCTCTTTGAATGGGAAGTGTGTCACGGTGGTGATGGTGACCCGGTCCGTGACCCTGGGTGTCCAATGTAGATGATGGAAGTTCAGATGAAGGTGGAAGATGGTAGGATAATTAATAGGGGAAAAGGGGATTCGTGATGCCACCCGTGGCACTTGGCTAGGATAGCCGATGCTGTGATGCAAACCCTCTGGAATGATGATTTAGCAGCTAAGGTGGTGAAGCTCTCCACGGGTAGAGCTGTGTCCCAGGGCAGTTGAGCTGGTGACGGTGATGGTGTTTGTGCAGTGTGAAGCAGGCAGTTTAAAATAACTCAAAGGACACTTTTGGGTGCAGTTTCTGGGTTTTTACTCACAAGTTTCATGTACACGTTGGTCCACGTAGTGCTGCGTCCTCCGAGGGAGGGGTCCGGCAAACTCCCAGGTAAATTGGGTACACCTTTCAGGACTCCTCCTTGTGTCTCTCTCCAGGCCACGTCTCTGCGCTGAATTCTCCTTTCTTTCCCTGCCCTGCACCTTCACAAGTAGTACCCCCAGCTGGCAGCCACAAATCTCCTCAGGCGATGTGGGTCAGGCCCCGAGGTCCATTACTCATACTGCTGCCTTCTGGAGGGTGCTTGTGGCTGTGGCTGAGGCACTTAAAGTTACCTCAGCCTCTGGCTTGCCAGCTGAGTCCTGTAGTCCTCCACTAGCTTCAGGGGCCGGATCCCTCGCTCTGGCCTGGTCCTTCTCTTCCAGGACGGGTGGCCAGTCGCACTACCCGTGCCACTAAGATCCCTTCTTCCCAGTCCAGGAGCGTGGACAATATGTTTCTCTCTTTTCCACCCACAGTCCTCTACAGCAATCCTGCTCTCTCGCTGGTCCTGTCACAGACTGACTAGTTTCTGGAAGGATCTCGTTACCTCAGAACTAGCTCCTCCCACCAACTGTCACCTTTCTCACTCTGATTGGATTCCTAACTACCACTCCACTTCCTAAGCTCCTCCCACTGCATCTACCTTCTACACTAACCCCCCACACCCTTTCCTAGCCAGTCTGGGATGAGGCCATCCTCACAAAGGGTACGCCCAGATGCCCTGACTAGCTAATGTGTGTGTTGAGTGCAGTGTTAGGATTCCTGGGTGGTGATCCCTCCTTACCTGAGGGTGGGCTACCACACCTCTGGATGAGGTGCTGTACCTCTGTGGCGACCAGACCCTCAGGGGTGCCACATACCCCCCTCATTAAACACAGCACGTCCACAGGCTGGAACAGAGCAAAAACAGATTTTATCCGAAACATACAAAAATTTTGAACATGCATGTCAACAGGTAAATTCAATAACACAACTTCCCTTTATGGGAGGCACACTTTCTTAAATGTTGCAAATAACTATTCTTTAAATAGAAACCTTGTAAATTCGAGTTAATAAAAATATTTGTATTACACGTCGAAGATTCAACATTCAAATGAAAACGTTTGGGTAACGCATTTGCATAGAACGTTATTCTATCAAAATTCAGTTCATCCTTTGGTGCGATGCGGGGGACCCGTCTGTAAACCCCCAGCATAGGCCTTGGGCGGGCTACAAGGCATAGTTGACCTTTACTTTGGATCATGTTTTCAGCCACGCCAAACGGGTTTTTCTTCTGTGGCCTATTAAGGCACATTTAGAGGCCTGACGTAAAACCAAGATCGAGCACCTTAAGAAGTTCTAACTTTTTACATTAAAAGTTGTGGATTATTCACCATTTATAAACTCACAGTCTTTCTAAAGAATCATAAAACACACCTAACCAGGTAAACACATTATTTCTTCAATAATCTATAACACAGTCCTAACCAGGTAAACTTTAAGCATTTGTTTCACTTTTTTTTTCTACTCTGACTTCTTACATTCACTGGTCCCTGGCTGGGACAGTTCTGTATGGAGAACTACACCAGTGATCAGTAGCTGTTCCGGGTGTACCACTGAGATATGGGTAGCCCGATCACACACTATTATAATGTGCCCATCCATGTGTAGGGGCCGCGGGGACAGGAAGGGGGTCTATCATGGTATCCTCAGACCCGATGACTGGGTCAGCCGCAGCTGCTGTATTTGGTGGTTTGACCTGCTCTGACTCCCATCTTCCTACCATGGTGAGACACAGATCCTGGAGCTGGATACTCGGCTCCTCTGCATAGATGGTTTTATTCTCTGCACTCAGGCTATTGCCTCTTTCTGCATGCCTTGCTGCTGCCATGCTTATTGCTCTGTCTCCTGTGCTCTTCCTGCTCACCCCTGACATTTTCCAGGGGCTGGCTTTCCTCAGCTCTTTATGCCTATCAAAGTAATACAGGATTCTTCTCTAAACTCTCATCTCTATTTATTCCTTAATAGGTGACTAGTAGTAATGGTGAATGTGCTTAGATGAAGTCTTACTCAGGTGTGATCCAAGTGTCTTGAGCGTGCTCATATATTATGTTTGAGTCTCCGTGACTGCATGCTTTGCAGCTGTTAGACAGCATGAACACATGAGGGGATTGCCTTTTCATTAGGGAATCCCCACATGTGTTCTGGCTGTCTAAGGCTAGTTTCACACTTGCTTTTTTTTGCAGCGCGTTTTTCCCGCAAAAAAACGCATTAAAAAAACGCATACAAATGCATACAAACGCTGCGTTTTTTTCAAGCATTTTTGTGCGCATGCAGGAAAAAAACGCAGCGTTTTTGCGCGTTTGTATGCGTTTTTTGTGCGTTTGCGTTTTTTTACAGATTTTGGAAAAACCCCACAAAAATGAAAAAACAACCATTCAACAACACACAAGACCAATGGGACTTCATTGTGGGTGTGGTATGTTAATATATAGACCTTGTCTACAGTATTCTTCACATTTGCTTGATTCTTCTCGTGACCATGGATCTGCGCTGGAAGAGTTTTCACTTCAACTTGGATTTGGACATCGCGATGGCTCAGGCGTATGCAGTTGCTTGCCATGAACAAAGGAAGAGAGAGAGGCAGCGAAGACGGCGGCGTATGTGGATACATCCGATTGTTGAACTCCGGGAGAGCCGTGGGGCATACCACACCCTCTACAGCGAGCTACAGGCAAACCCGGAGAAATTTACAGATTATATCAGGATGTCCCACGAAAGTTTCATGGATTTGCTTGCTCGTGTCCAACAATCCATCCGGAGACAGGACACACAGCTCCGTCGTGCGATTCCTCCTGAGGAACGGCTACTGGTGACATTACGGTATGTTTTAAAAACCAAGGGGTGCGGTCTGATGGGTTTTTTTTAAATTTAGTATTCAAAACCGTGGGTAATTAGTTTTCGTGAATGTACTAATATTTTATTTTATAGTTTTTTAAAATAATATACATAAATATTAATTTTACTTCTTTGTCTGTTCACAGATTCCTGGCGACTGGAGAAACCCTATCTTCACTACACTTCCAGTACCGTATTGGAATCTCTACCTTGTCTGGAATTGTTGCTGACACCTGCCGGGCTCTCTGGAATGTTCTTTGCCCAGAATTTATGCCCCTGCCCACCGCTGAAAAGTGGATGGAAATTGCTGACAAATTCTGGACAGTATGCAATTTTCCCAACTGTTTGGGAGCTGTTGATGGCAAACACATACGGATCATCAAACCCCAAAGAACGGGATCTGAGTACTATAATTACAAAAAGTACTTTTCAATAGTACTCATTGCGATTGCGGATGCCGGATGTATGTTTGTAGCAGTGGACATTGGAGCATTTGGCCGTGGTAATGACTCACAGGCTTTTAAAAACTCAGACATGGGCCGGAGGTTGTATGGCAACCAATTTAATTTCCCTATGCCACGGCCTCTTCCTCACACCGAAGCTCCGCCACTGCCCTTTGTAATGGTTGGCGATGAGGCTTTTCAAATGTGCGGAAACTTACTGAAACCCTACTCCAGCCGGGACTTGGACCACACCAAAAAAATATTTAATTACAGGCTGACCAGGGCCAGAAGAACTGTCGAGTGTGCTTTTGGGATTCTTGTTTCCAGATGGCGAATTCTGGGCACGGCCATTAATCTTAAACTTGAAACAGTCGATGAGGTGGTGAAGGCCTGTGTGGTTCTACATAACTTTGTGATGGCTAAAGAGCACCCGACCTTTGAACTGGACGATGATGCTCCTAACCCATTGCCTGAATTCACTCAGCACACTCTCAGGTCATCCGTTGAAGTTGGCCAAATGAGGGACCAATTTGCGGCCTACTTTATTTCTGATGTAGGACGGGTGCACTGGCAAGATGAAATGGTGTAATGTTTTTGTTTGTTTATGGTAATAAAAAACCTTATTTGATACCATTACTGAGTGCACTATATTTTTTAAACTCCAATTTAATAAAAAACTTCCCATGTATAACTGAATTTTTTGATGTTCACACACCTGGGCAGGTAAATACACATATGAGTTAAAATGCAGCATTGCTAGTCTGCGTGAAATATATTGGAACGAGCAAAGCTGCAGGCCATGAATCAGGAAACCATTTTTTTTCAAGAGAAAATTGTGCAACTAGTTGAAAACAAAGTATGTGATTTTCTCAAAACACAACCCTCAAAACCCAACCCCAATGAAAGTCCATGGGGAATACAAGTCAGCATTGAGTGGATGAATGTAATCTGCTCCATTCCAACTTACAAGTTATTACACTAGGCCTTTGAATGACTATACTAGGCCGTGGTATTTCAAATATGAGTATAGTAGGCCTTGGGCCTACTAGTATAGTCATATGTGAAATACCACGGCCTAGTATAGTCATACCAAGGCCTACTGTAATAACTCGATTTTTAACAACTAGCATCTTGTTTCACAAAAAACAAACTGGTGAAACTAGAAAGAAACTTATAAGTTTCAACAGTTTGTTTTTCATGAAACCAGATTCTAGTTGGTAAAACTAGAGTTATTACACTAGGCCTTGGAATGACTATACTAGGCCGTGGTATTTCAAATATGAGTATAGTAGGCCTTGGGCCTACTAGTATAGTCATATGTGAAATACCACGGCCTAGTATAGTCATACCAAGGCCTACTGTAATAACTCGATTTTTAAAAACTAGCATCTTGTTTCACAAAAAACAAACTGGTGAAACTAGAAAGAAACTTATAAGTTTCAACAGTTTGTTTTTCATGAAACCAGATTCTAGTTGGTAAAACTAGAGTTATTACACTAGGCCTTGGAATGACTATACTAGGCCGTGGTATTTCAAATATGAGTATAGTAGGCCTTGGGCCTACTAGTATAGTCATATGTGAAATACCACGGCCTAGTATAGTCATACCAAGGCCTACTCGATTTTTACCAACTAGGATCTTGTTTCACAAAAAACAAACTGGTGAAACTAGAAAGAAACTTATTTTTAAGACAAGTTTCAACAGTTTGTTTTTCATGAAACCAGATCCAAGTTGGTAAAACTCGAGTTATTACACTAGGCCTTGGTATGACTATACTAGTCCGTGTTATTTCACATATGACTATACTAGGCCTTGGGTTGGTTTTTAACATGTATTTACCCATCAGTGTGTGAGCGGCGCAAACAACATTAATGAAACTTAGTAATGGTGAACCACAAATGTAAATTTATTTTTTATCACAAAAATAAACCAAAAAATTATTTTTTCCGGCGTTTGGGGGCAGATGGTTTCAATTTGGGGGTGTGCAGGGAATATGCAACACTTGCTGTTGAAGACGGTGTTTGAGGGGAAGGGGCAACAAAACTTGTGGGGGAAGGTAGTCCAGTTAAGGGAATCAAACTAGGAACACTTGGAGGAGAGGAAATCTGTTCAGGTACATTAGTTGTAATGGCATGTCGCCGTAGGCTTGTGTGCCTGGACCGACTTTGGCCCAATGCCCGCCTTGATGGATTTCGCCTTGAAGTAGGGGCAAATATTGAGTGTAGGTCCCCCGTCTGCAGGTGTGGCTGCTGCTGCTGCTGAGGTGGCGGCTGCTGCTGCTGAGGTGGCGGCTGCTGCTGAGGTGGCGGCTGCTGCTGAGGTGGCTGCTGCTGCTGAGGTGGTTGCAGCTGCTGCTGAGGTGGTTGCAGCTGCTGCTGAGGTGGCTGCTGCTGCTGAGGTGGCTGCTGCTGCTGAGGTGGCTGCTGATGAGGTGGCTGGAGCTGCTGCTGAGGTGGCTGCTGCTGCTGCTCTTCGTTGTCAGTGCTCGTCCTTGCAGGAGGACTGGTGGCGGCAGTGATGGTCCAGGTTTGCAGAGTGGTGGTGGCAGGGCTACTACACGTTGTTGTAGCGGCAGGGCTGTTCCATGTTTGCCTAGTGGTGGCTGAGCTCCACGCATGCATGGGAGTGGCGGTGGTGCTCCAGACAGGAGCAGCGCTTGCCATGGTGGTGTCGGTGAAGTGACCAGCTGCACTCAGACTTGTGGTGGTGTAACGGTGGGTGTCCTGGCTTTGAATAGAGGTGTCCGTGCAGTGGTATGCAGCACAAGTCGGTAGTGAGGTGAAGCGAGTCAATGGTGGCACAGGTGGAAAGGACACCACTGACTGCTGACCGTACCGATTATGCTGCATAGCCTGCAAGAAAGCATTGTTGCAGGCCTGCAGCACATTCAGCTGTTGATCAGGACTAAGGTGTTCCGCCATGCCCTTTTCAATCTTACTAAAAAAATGGTGTGCTGGTCTGTTGAGGTCGGCCTCCAGACGGTCAAGGCGCTGTTCTACTGAATTGAAGCGGTGTTCAAAGTGGTTAAAACCACGTTCCATGAGTGCAAAACCGCTTTCAACTCTGTCAGACAGTGACTTGAGGCTGGAATTAAATGTCTCGCTCAAATGCATAAACTCGGGCAAGACATTCCTGTCCAAGGCCCTCTGCCGCTGGCGGGTAGTGCCCGCATAACCAGTGGCAGAGACCTGGGACAGGGGAACACCTGATGGCCCAGCTTCCTGGTCACCAGCTGTGAGTGTGGTTGACCTGCAAGGTGCTTCCTGGCTGTCGGATGGCTGGGACGGGTCAGAGGACGTCCGAGGAAGGACCGCTCCAGGGCCAGGTTGCAGGGTGCTGCTCCAGGTGCTGTTGAAGAAAGGAAAATCATTACTACCATGCCTTTACAAGAAGCATCAGCTGTGGATTAGAAAAACACAGATTAATAAAAATAAAAACCCAAAATTTATAATACTTACGATCTCGTGGCAAGGACCGGTCTTAGGAACTGCAACGCGTTATAGTGACGGTATCTAGTTCTGGTCCTTGACGCAGATCCACTGTGAACCTGGCCCTCAGCACGAACATCACTGTTGAAGCGGTCCTTGATCGAACGCCAACGTGTTCGGACTTTGTCCACTGTTGATAAAAAAAAAACAGTGCCGTCAAGGACAACAGTCACTGCGGCACAATGTAGCAATACAATACTCAAAGCAGTCACTGTAGACCCCGATGACACTGTTGGGTTTCCTGCTAGAATACACCTAGCACGAAACCCAACAGTGCCGTCAAGGACAACAGTCACTGCGGCACAATGTAGCAATACAATACTCAAAGCAGTCACTGTAGACCACGATGACACTGTTGGGTTTCCTGCTAGAATACACCTAGCACGAAACCCAACAGTGCCGTCAAGGACAACAGTCACTGTGGCACAATGTAGCAATACAATACTCAAAGCAGTCACTGTAGACCACGATGACACTGTTGGGTTTCCTGCTAGAATACACCTAGCACGAAACCCAACAGTGCCGTCAAGGACAACAGTCACTGCGGCACAATGTAGCAATACAATACTCAAAGCAGTCACTGTAGACCACGATGACACTGTTGGGTTTCCTGCTAGAATACACCTAGCACGAAACCCAACAGTGCCGTCAAGGACAACAGTCACTGCGGCACAATGTAGCAATACAATACTCAAAGCAGTCACTGTAGACCCCGATGACACTGTTGGGTTTCCTGCTAGAATACACCTAGCACGAAACCCAACAGTGCCGTCAAGGACAACAGTCACTGCGGCACAATGTAGCAATACAATACTCAAAGCAGTCACTGTAGACCCCGATGACACTGTTGGGTTTCCTGCTAGAATACACCTAGCACGAAACCCAACAGTGCCGTCAAGGACAACAGTCACTGCGGCACAATGTAGCAATACAATACTCAAAGCAGTCACTGTAGACCACGATGACACTGTTGGGTTTCCTGCTAGAATACACCTAGCACGAAACCCAACAGTGCCGTCAAGGACAACAGTCACTGCGGCACAATACAGAGCAGGGAAATACTCACTAAACGCCTTTTTGGAGGATGCTGTGGCGCTGTCCCAGCCATCCATCAACGCTGCGGCCACCTCATTCCATAGCCGCCGGGTCACCACAATGTCCTTGTGTAGCCGGTCACGGCTGTCCCACAACGGCGAACGCTCCTGGACCAGGCTGATGAGCTGCTCATTATCCAGGTACACGTCTTCATCTCGTTGTGGAACCTAGACAAAACACATTCATTAGAATAATCCAATTTAAATTGAATAAAAAGTTACAAAAAAAGAAACATAAAAAAGAGTAAAAATAGAAGATAAAAAATAAAGAACATTACAAATCATTTGATACTTACATTCCGTATCACCACCGGGACTTGGCTTCGCTGCTCCTGCTCTTCGCCCTCACTAGTCCCGTCCACAGAAGAGGATGATGACGATGTCTTAAAAAAGTTGAAAAAAACGTAAGAGATTTGGAGAAGCAGCAGATATACTTACCAGATGCACAAAAATAATCACCTCACGGTCTGCTTGCGCCAATTCCTGCCGCGATGGGGAATACTCTGATTCTGAAGACATACTGCATGTAAAAATAATAAAAATCATTAGTACATACATAATTTAAAAGGACAGGCATATAATGTAATATACTCACATTCTTCGCTGATATAATGGGTTCTTGGTTGACTGTCTGCTCTTCAATCTGTCAGTGTAGTAGTGGCAGAGTTTTGGCAGGCACCTCCTTTATATAGACTTTTTTTTTTTGACTTTAGAAGATTATAACTAGGACAACAAGTGGACACCACCAAAAAAACGCAGCGCTAAAAAAACGCATACCTGCGCATGCCAGTGCGCATGTATGCGCATCCATAGGCTATAATGGCCAATTTTAGCGCAAAACGTGCGCATACGTGCGCATGCGCTTTTTTCAAGGGCCAAAAAATGCAACATGCTGCGTCTGGAAAATACCAACGCACACCCCAAAAAAACGCAGCGCATGAAAATCGCATACATGCGCTGACCAGTGCGCAGGTATGCGCACCCATGTTAAATATAGGGGAAAAAACGCATGCGCAGGTATGCGTTTTTTTCCAGCGCTAAAAAACGCAAATGTGAAACCAGCCTAAGGCTGCGTTTTTTCCCCTATATTTAACATGGGTGCGCATACCTGCGCGCTGGTTAGCGCATGTATGCGATTTTCATGCGCTGCGTTTTTTTGGGGTGTGCGTTGGTATTTTCCAGACGCAGCATGTTGCATTTTTTGGCCCTGCAAAAAAGCGCATGCGCACATATGCGCATGTTTTGCGCTAAAAATGGCCATTATAGCCTATGGATGCGCATATGTGCGCACTGGCATGCTCATGTATGCGTTTTTTTGCATATGCGTTTTTTTTTTTTAACCATGGAATTTAGGGGTTTGGGTTAGAGTTAGGGTCAGGGTTAGGGTTAGGGTTGGGGTCAGGGTTAGGGTTAGGGTCAGGGTTAGGGTTAAGTATGGTTTTGTTAAGGGTTAGGGTCAGGGTTAGGGTCAGGATTAGGGTTAAGTATGGTTTTGTTAAGGGTTAGGGTCAGGGTTAGGGTTAGGGTTAGGGTTAGGGTCAGGGTTAGGGTTAGGGTCAGGGTTAGGGTTAGGGTCAGGGTTAGGGTTAAGTATGGTTTTGTTAAGGGTTAGGGTCAGGGTTAGGGTTAGGGTTAGGGTTAGGGTCAGGGTTAGGGTTAGGGTCAGGGTCAGGGTTAAGTGTGGTTTTGTTAAGGATTAGGGTCAGGGTTAGGGTCAGGATTAGGGTTAAGTATGGTTTTGTTAAGGGTTAGGGTCAGGGTTAGGGTTAGGGTTAGGGTTAGGGTCAGGGTTAGGGTTAGGGTCAGGGTCAGGGTTAAGTATGGTTTTGTTAAGGATTAGGGTCAGGGTTAGGGTCAGGATTAGGGTTAAGTATGGTTTTGTTAAGGGTTAGGGTCAGGGTTAGGGTTAGGGTTAGGGTTAGGGTTAGGGTTAGGGTTAGGGTCAGGGTTAGGGTTAGGGTTAGTTAGGGTTTAGGGTTTGGGTTAGGGTTAAGTATGATTTGGTTAAGGGTTAGGGTCAGGGTTAGGGTTAGGGTTAGGGTCAGGGTTAGGGTTAGGGTTAGGGTCAGGGTTAGGGTTAGGGTTAGGGTCAGGGTTAGGGTTAGGGTTAGTAAAGTCATGGTTTGGGTAGTGTGAGGGGCCACCTAAAAATGTTGGAAAAAAACGCAAACGCGATAAAAACGCACTAAAAACGCATACAAACGCATAAAAACGCTGCGTTTTTTTCATGCATGCTCATAAAAATGTTTGAAAAAAACGCAGCAGTTGTATGCTTATGTATGCGTTTTTTCAATGCGTTTTTTTGCGGGAAAAACGCGCTGCAAAAAAAAGCAAGTGTGAAACTAGCCTAACAACCACAAATCATGCAGTTGCGGGGATTCGAACATAATATACGAGCACGCCCAAAATACTCGGATCACACCTGAGTGTACTCAGATAAGACTTTATCTAAGCACATTCACCCATCACTACTAGTCGCCTATTAAGGAATAAGTAGAGATGAGAGTTTAGAGAGGAATGAGGAAATCTATTATGCAGCAAATTTATGTATGAATTAGAGGGGTTTTGACATTTTAAAGGGATTGCCACAGAGAAGTATGTTGCAGGAGAAAAATAGAGTGTATCTGTATTGTGATGGATACACCCTGTTTTTCTACCTTGTGTGCTGTGGACACAGCGTTCCGTGCACCACCCAAGACTACTTCCACAATCTGAATTCACATTAGGAGCTGGATCTTTTTTCTAAATTCAGTATGTTGCAGCAGTCTATGTAGAATTTGATAAGGGCATGTGCAAACATTTGGTTAGGACAGGCAGGATTAGGAAATGGTTCTTAGGTAGAGGCAACAGGAGGCAGTAAAATGTTTGGATGTATAAGCTAAAGGAAAGCTTGTAATCAAAGGTTATTCCAAGTCCTAAGTCTTGTGAGAATGGTGAAAGTATGGAGCAGTAGGCAAAAAAGCAGGACGATGATAAATTTGGTTTTACCTAGTTGAGTTAATGTCAAGACCCTGTCAGCACCGGCGATCTGCCACAGCTGAACGGGGTGACTCACCCACACTGCGAGGGAGCCTGGGGATCAGGTGCTGCGAGGGAGCTCAGGCAGATGGGACTTGAGCACCATGGTGAGAGGGGACGCTGCACTAGCAAGAAGCAGGAGGACCTGCGATCATGTGACTGCACGTCACAGGAAGGGGTGGGGGCCACAGTGGAGCACTGCTGGGAGATAGCAGACCCAGGGGTATATGCCGGTGACTCTTGAGGGCGAACGCAGGCCAGACAAAAATGGGGGTCATGGAGAGGGTGGCACGGTACAGGAGGGACGAGCAAAGAATTGTCAGGACATAGCCAAGGGGTCAAAACACAGAGATGGCAGTGCAGTACCAGAGGGGCGAGCAGAGAATGGTCAGGATGTAGCCAAGGGGGTCATGTACATAGATAGCAGTGCTGGATAGGAGGGATAGGCAGAACTCTTAACGGGGAGAAAACCAGATCAGAACCAGACAAACTTAAAGTAGCACAGACACAAAGCACAGACACAGGCACAACAGGGTCACACACACTCGGCCAAGGGTCAGAGTATAAGTGATGAGGAATGGCCCTACAATGAGGCTGTAAGAAGCCTCCCAAAATCCCAGAGTGAAGCCGCCCAGATTAACCTCTGAACTACCTAATCCTACAAGCTGAGCAAACCATGACAGTTATATACAATGTGAGGATAAAGAGAGAGAATATTTGGAACTCTGGATAGCAGAGGAGTAACATGAAGCCAGAGAGGTAAAGGAATGCTGGTGTCATCAAAGTAAGGCCAGGGGCACACGGCCATTTTTCTCTCATCCAAGAAAATCAGGCCGATTATGCTAGTAATCACATAATCTCACTCTGATCAGAGTTTGATGAGAGTGTGATCCGATTTTCTCGGATGTGGAGAACTAAAAGAAAACTCCCTCTTCTCTAATCTACCAGTCCGGTTTCATCAGAGTGCAACCTTATTTCTTCCGCAGACCCATAGACTTGACTGACCGAGTGCGATCTGATAACCGTATGCAACTCCTGCATGCTGACATTTTTTTCCTTGGGCCAAGGCAAACATTGGACAAGTACACGGCCCCATAGCATAACATGCGGACAAGTGCTATCCATCAAAACAATGGATAACACTTGTCTGCTTTTTATGGCCATCTGCTTGAGCCTTAAAAGTGGTGTGGTAAGCCATAAAAATATACACAAACTGTGTATTAATAAACAGATTACATGCTTCCCTATAATTAGTGCCATTTTTGTTAATAAGCTTTTGTATCATACAGTAGCTCAGCCCAAAAGAATGGGAAATGTCTTAGCTGTAGTTCCAGGCACATCCCATGGAAAAAACAAAATAGCAGACTCTTTTTATAGTTCTTCACAACCTTTTTAAGATGACTATTTATGATCATTGAAACAGCCCTTGAGCATAAAAGTTCATTATTATTATTATTATTATTTTTTTTTTTTAAATTCCTATATTTCAAAATTATACGTTATATAAATCATTGTGAATGGTTGAATGGGAAATCTAATTCTGTTGACTTTTATGGTTAAAAATATTGTGCTAACCTTTTTCCCTCTCCACAAGTACATAACTAATGTGGCCATATTCACCTTTTAATATTTAATATTCCATTTACAGGACTACGTGCGAACCAATGCAACACTAAATAATACATATTTCATCGCCATTCTGAATTCTATGGGATGTCTAGTGGCATTGCACATGACTCATTATTTGTTTGAACAGGCTGCACCCTGTAGTTTACTGGAATACATGTTGTAGAATGTGTGTCAAGGGAAGAGTATCAATGAAATAGTAAAGGACATAAATAAATGAGCACGGCTCGCAGAACTTTCTGTCCAGTGCTCAAATAATGATAAAACGATATGAAATGCTGGGAAAAATAGGTAAATTAAGCTGACAGATTCTTGATCTCTAGGGTAATAAGAAATACTTTTAGCTAAAGGGAACATTATGAATAATAATAATATCATTGGATTAATAATATTATCATCTTTAAATAATAAATAAAGAAGGATCCATGAAAATAATGCAAAGAAAACATAAAAATCAGAAGCAATCACATCCACCAGGCTTACACTGACAGATTGGAAGAGAAAAGTCAAAGAAAAAATGGACACATAAAAAAACAATGCACTTACTCTTGCAGATTTTTACCACTGACATATTCCAAGCTACTTTATTCCCTTTTCTCTAAGTATCTGTTTCAATCCACACAGGAGATTCCTCCATTAAGATCCCATTTACACTTAGGAGCACTCGAAAAAAAATAAGAATTTGAAAAAATGGAGAGCAGACATAGCACCACAATGGATAGCCACCAATAGTAATAATTTCCTTATTACTCAGGTGAGTAGAGCTTGGGGTCTGCTTTCTTCTCTAACTGGAATAGTTATCATAGATGAGCAGATCCATCCACTGCGACTCACCTTCTAATTTCCTGTCATTAAGCTAGTTCGAGAAAGTTGTGACTTGATTTGTGAGTATCACTAAAAAAAAAATAACTGGTACCATTTCATCCATTGTAGAAGATCGCATCATCAAGGAAAGGGGCTCCTGACGTAGGAGATTCCCCATAATGTTTTGTAGCTATTAAATCACATTGTCTAGCACAACCAATCAGTAGGGACTATCACAGCCACTATTAGTGATGATGGCAGAGAAAGCAGCACTATTTTAGCATTTTACAGCTTATGGATGGATGGTTAGAGTATGCAGAACATTATACAGAAGGATAGAAAAAGACCTTAATCAAAGTGTTGTGCACTACTGTGCTGAAGCACATTGAAAATGGCAGTGAGAGTCTCAGTTTGTGAATAATACAAAAATTCAAGTGATAGGGAGGTGCTGGACCTTCATAGTCACTTAGCTGACTTAGTTAATACAGCACCACAACAATACAATATTTTTGTCTCCATACATATATTATAATAATCTTTATATAGCACTAACATATTCAGCAGCGCTTTACACACAGATGGTATGTCTTTGGAGTGTGGGAGGAAACCAGAGTACCCAGAGAAAACCCACGCAAACTCGGGGAGAACATACAAACTCCTTGCAGATGTTGTCCTTGGTGGGATTTGAACCCAGGACCCCAGCGCTGCAAGGCTGCAGTGCTATCCACTGAGCCACCATGCTACCCATACATTGCGCACAAGTAGAGCAGTTTAATACTTCTTTATCCTTTGTTTTCTAATGAAGAAAAATTCTGGAACCAAGACTTGTGTGTGAAAAAAGTGAGTTTCCTGGCTTGTAAGCTGTATTTGTTTTGCACTTCTTTTGCCTTTTTTTGTATTTTTTTAAGACAAAAGAATGATCTCCACATTCTACAAATTTAAAAGCAACTGTCCGCCTGACAAAGTGTTTGTGATGTTAGGAAATTATACTTTTCTGCACACTTCCTTGTTGTAATAGTCCAATATTACACCGGTACAGGAAGCCCAAATATAATAGCCTGTTGCCGCTGCCTGCTTTTTGGATGAAAATCTTCCTAGAGCTACCTTGGTGAAAAAAAACACCTTTGCTTGTTTGTACAACCTTGTATAAATACCAGAAAGGCAAACATCTCCTCCCAAAAAGGGATAATTTTTGGACTCTTTTACATATTAAGCAATTTAAATCTTTTGATATTGCACTTAAAGAGGCTGTTGGTTACTATCTGTTTTTCTCTAATGAGGTAGGATGTGGTCAACTGGACAAAGTTTCCATGGGCTGTGTCTCATATTGTAACTCCGCTCAATTCATATGAATGAGGTTCAGCTTCAATTCCAGATACAGCCAAACAGACCAGAGCTGAAGCTGGTGCTGGCCATTGCACATGAGCAGTGCTGGAAGGAGCCACTTGGAATATTTTGTATGCTAATTTCAATATGTAATTCATAAGTCTCATGACAAAACTTGTTTAGCTGGTAATAGAATCAATTTTATAACATTTTGGGATTTTTTTAGACAAATTTTCTAACAGTATACAAACTTGATTTGGCAGTTTTGGTATATTCTTTTATGCTTTTCAAAATATACCTATGATTGTAGCATCACACCAGGAATCTGTTATTAACATTTGTAAGTAGTTTACTTGGTCCAATATTGTTTTATTCTTCTTTATTTTGGTAACATTCTGATAGCATCCTGATAGTGCCTTAGTTCTGAGACCTAAGAAGGTAAATACTGCTGCCTTTTTTTGCTATGTTAATTTTGAAAATCTAACATAAAATTGCATCATCGAACCTTGTTAACAGTTCCTGTGGTCAGTGAAATTGATGAAGAAATACAATCTACTCACTGTTAATGGATGGACTTGACTGGAATATTTTCACTAGAATCAAAAACATGTAAATGAAACTCATTATACATTAGCCGGCTATCGCGACCCTTGTAACCATTGACCCGCTGACATCCTTAGATATGTGCATGTGGGTTTTTTTCTTTAATCATTCAATAGAGGATTTTAAACCAAGTAGTTTATGTTTCAGAAATGTATAAATCTTGCTTGCTACTTTGTCGGGTACATCCATTTGCAGTCATATCTGTTAACCCCGATATTAATGTACTGCAGGATGCCGCAGACCCCATGATAAAGGCGGAGACAGCGAAAGTGCAAAATACTGATGAAACAACCACTTATTTGCCTATCACTCACCGAGGTGGTGGTTGCATACTATTGTAAATTCACATGGATAAAGCTTACATAGTGCTCCAGTCACCCATGGTATTAGATTGTAGGTGTCTGTTCTTGTGGGGTGCACTTATTTAGTCATGATTAGCTCATCTGATCTAATAATATGGGCATCACTGATAGACTGTAAGTCAGACACTGTGTGCTACACTTGCCTGTGTGACAGGGGCCTTAAACAAGCCTAGTCAGTGCATTTATTACATTAGACCATCACCCCTTCCATGAATGGTAGGTTTTTAAGTGGTTGCTGTATCAGAGAGGGCCCCTAATGGGCACAGCTTAAATGTAGGCCCGATCATGACAGGGTTTACAGGGGAAAGCAATTAGAGGGTTAATTTTTAATTTGGGAACAGTAGTAAAAGAAGGATGAATACTGGGGTAAGAACTTCAGGGCAGCCAGGGTCATATGGAGGTTTTGTAATTCTCTGATAGGATAGAAAAGTTCTGGAAGGGGGATGGGTTTGAGAGCCCGATTTAAGATAGGGAGGAGCAGAACGATCATATATTCCAGTGGATAATAGAAACTGTAAACAGTCCGTTCAACCACTCTCATGTTATTGAACACCTGGTCGGTGAACGGGGCGTTCTTTTTGTATTAATTCATGTCTTAGCATCTAAAGGTGAGGCAGTCAGGCACGGCCTGGATTGAGATGGCTGGAGTCACATGGGAAGCATGGTTAGTCTCAGGCTATGTGCCCACGTAGCGTTTTAAAACGCTCACTAAAAACCGGACTCCTTCCCAGAAATCGCGCGTTTTTTTCTGCATGATTTTACCACGATTATGATCGTGATTTTGCTGCGATTTTCGCGTGCGATATTCAAGCACTTTCCAAGCGATTTGAAGCATCGCTTGGAAAGTGATTGACAGGTTGGTCACACTCATCAAACATAGTGTTTAACAAGTGTGACCAGGTTTTTACTATTGAGGCCGCCTATGCGGCATCAATAGTAAAAGACAGAATGTTAAAATGCTAAAAAAAATAAAAAAATCGGTGTATATTTACCTTCCGGCGTCCCGCGCTGCATTCCCGGGCCACAGCGTTCCCAGTAATGCCTTGCGAGACCTGTGATGACGTAGTCTCGCGTTGCTATAGCGATCTCGTGAGACCGCTAGAGTCACGCGAGACTACGTCATCACAGGGCCTTGCCGCAAGGCATTACTGGGAACGCTTAGGCCGGGAAAGCAGCGTGGGACGCCGGAAGGTAAATATACCCCGATTTTTTATTTTTTATTCTTTTTTTTACAGGGCTATGGTACCCAGGGCCTGGAGGACAGTCTCCTCTCCTCCACACCGTTGGTACCAACCGCACATGAGACGCTTAACTTCCCGCATGGTGGGCATAGCCACATGCGGGAAGTCAGCGATTCTCATGCATTCCTATGGGTGCGGAATCGCGGCAATTCTTTGCGATTCCGCACAAAAGAATGAGCATGCTGCGATTTTTTCCGCGATGCGATTCCGCCGCGGAAAAAAGCGCAGCATTAGCACAGCATGTGCGGAATGCCATAGGAATGCATGGGGCGCGTTCTGTACAAGATTTTTAAACGTTTTTGCGCCAAAAATCGCAGCAAAAACGCTTAAAAATCGCTATGTGGGCACACAGCCTTATTCTGTGTTGTGTTTTTTTGTTCCTGCTGGAATGGTTTCTGAGTGACTAGTTAAAAAGAGATATTAGGCAGCGCCCTGATAGTTTTGTCAGCTCCCCTAGCCGTAGTGATGTGACTGGGGATTTAGAACCGTTTTCTGCTAGTTGGGTCCATTCACGACCTCCTCAATTGTCAATGATATTGGTTTTAATTAATTGTACCCTTTACATGTAATAATGTCTGGTATGTCCATATATATCCATTGTCACTGTCTTGATTTATATACCTGGAGCCATGTGCAATACCCTAGTCATATCCTGCCTCAGCCTTTATCATGGGGGCCTGCTGCATCCTGCAGCATATTAAAATTGATGTTGGTAAATGTAGCTGCCTTTTCTGTGATGTTTTATGAATTGTATGGCCTTTTCAGTGAGTTTCTGTATATAAATTTGCCCTGCATTTGGTCACTATAATATATGATTCTAGACATTATCTTAACATATTGTACAAAGCATGTTTCCAAGTGTCTCCTTCAATAAAATTGAATGCCCAAAAAAGTTTCCCAGGGGAAAGCAAGGTGCATATATGCGAGAGAAATTTAGAGATGCATGGTGTAGCTCAGAGGATCCTTAAGGCTACGAATGAGGATTCATGCCAAAAGTCAAATGCAGGAGATTTTATTACACAAGGCTTGGGAAACAAAGTGAGTAACTTGAGTTTGCATGTTCTTTCTGCCATTTTACTCTATGTACATTGTCAGGTACAAGTCTTACAAACATCTCGGAAGCCTTGAACGTAGATTGGCTCTGTGTTGTTGGAGGTATTGTGTTGTTGCCTGTGGAGTAGTCTAATTATTCCTTATTTTACAGTCAAACACATGTTAAGTTAAAATTGAATTTTTTGGTTCAGTACTCCAGCCTGTACCAGTATTAGCCTGAAGATCTCAACAGCATTCTGTTTATTCACATCTAGTTTGCCTGACTGACTCCCCACAGCTAAAATTCACTAAGTGAACTTGACAGATTCCAGGCTGACTCCATATGGCAAGGATTGGGCTGCAGTGTCTGAATCTGCCGGGGACTCACAAACTGCTCTCACCTTATTAAGATGGCAGCAGTTACATGCGATTCAGACTCATAGGGGCTTGTTTTCACTTTTTTTTTTTTACTTTGCCATTGAGACTCAGTTTCAGATTTCAGCTTTTGAAATTAGCCTTAACATGACTTGAAGGAAAAGGCATTTTTCTTTACGGTGACTAAAATATTTAAAATGACAGGTTACAGCCACACGTGAAGCAAGGCTGCTGTTTTTACAAGTTGCCTTTAGTGATCTTTTGTATTAAAAAAGGACTCAAAATAGTGTTATATTGCCAACTTTAGCTATGATATTGTAAGATACGGAGCATGTTTATCCTAGGGCTTCTACTGCAAGTTGAAGCTTCCTTCTGATGGTTTACAAGATGGTCACGCTTTGCAGACCACACATAAAGGATATCTTCTATATTTCTATACTGAATAGTCACTTATCGCTACCAATTACAATTTCATTATGGTTAATATTTTACATTTTCTATTTGTGTTTAACTATTTATTATTCTCACTTATATAGCGCCATTGATTCCTCAGCACTTTATAGACATCAGCGGCACTGTTCGCAATTGGGGCTCACAGTCTAAATTCCCTATCAGGATGTCAGGAGTGTGGAAGGAAACCAGGGAAACCTAGACAAACACTGGGGAGAACACACAAACTCCTTGCAGATGTTGTCCTTGGTGGTATTTCAACCCAGAACCCCAGCGCTAAAAAGGAACATTGCTAACCACTGAGCCCCCATGCTGTACACTACATATTTAGTTAGACATATCTTCTGTAATGATAATTAGAGTTGAGCGAATTTGTTCGGATTCGGTTCCGAATATGATCTGCAGCGAATATTGTTTTTGTAAAATTCGTCGAACACAGCCGAACGTCAATAGAGTCAATGGGGTAGAAATTACCAAATATCTTCGGAACCGATCATCAAACATACATTTGGCATGAATACGGAACCGATATGGCACGAATATGGCAAATTCAGATTTGGCGACCAAATCCGAACAAATTCGCTCAACTCTATTGATAATTGCTACAGTCCCATTATATTTGTCTCATAATGCTATTAAAGGTACCCTGTGTTGTGATTCATGGGTAGCATGTGTAGGAACTAGGCTTCCTTATTACAAGTATGTATGTTTTACTTGGAAATATTCAAGCAAACAAAGAGAAAATTCTGTTGGTGGGCAATGGACAAGCCCGTCTTGGTGACTAATCATTTCAATTACTGCCTCCCCCATTTAAAGTATGTTTATTCTGATACATTTCAGCATTTCATTTGAGGGAACAAAATATATTTTTAGACTAAAATCACTTTAGCATATAGCATCCCATGCGAGAACATTGGATACGTTATACTAATGACCCTCGGCTTCTGCGTGAACCAAGTGTCAATACACTGTGCTCCGATCCTCTCGCACCCTCTATAGCCTGTCTTGGCATATATCAGACTGCACCGAGATGACGTCCAACTGCAGTCTGATGTTTTGCATGCACTTATAGACTTGTATGGGTGCGAGTGAGACAAGTCTCGCACACTCTTGCAGCATTCTGCGATTGTTTTCTTATACTGAATCAACATGAGAAAATAATTGCTGATCTGCACTACCCCACAGTATGATATTGGGCCGAGGGCTATCCGATTAAACATCGGCTACCACTTGGGCATGTGATATGCTCATATGGCCCTGGTCTTATAACGAAAGAGCTTGCATCGTATGGTTCAGGTGGCAGGTTCTCTTTAAGGATAAGTTCCCATGTCGAGTAATGAACTGTTAAAACGGATCCAGCAGCAATCCATTGACAAAAAAGTTGTGCAGACATAACTTTTTTGTCCGTCTGAAAAAAAATGATTTCAATCTGATCCACTTGTTTTAACATTGAAGTCTATGGAAAACAGATCCGTTAAATGGTCATCCATTTTTCTCCCATTTGAAAAGGATCCATATTTTGCTTACTGGAGGTGGAAAAATGAATATTTAACATATTCTACTAGAGATGTGAGCTATAATATAATCACCTATTGAAACTGATCCAGGAAACCGAAAAGGGATCCTTTTAAAATTGGGCTAAAAAGAGAGCAAATTAACGGATCTGTTTTCCATAGATTGCAATATTAAAAAAAACAGAAACGGTTGAAATAATTTTTTTAAGGTGGACCAAAAAAGTTGTGTCTGCACAACATTTTTACCAAAGGATTGCAGCTGTTTCCATTCTAACGGATAAGTACTGGACATGTGAATTTCCCCCAAGGCTATGTTCACATGTCCAGTAATGATCAGTTAGAATGGATCCAGCAGCAATTCATTGGCCAAAAATTTGTGGAGACACAACTTTTTTTGTCCATTTTTAAAAAACTGATTATGGCTGGATCATTTTTTTTAACATTGATGTCCATGTAAAAAGGATCCGTTAGTCCACCATGCATTTTTCTCCCATTTGAAATGGATCCGTATTTTGCTTACTGGAAGGTGTAAAAATAAATATCTAACATATACTACTGAATATGTGAACTATCAAGTCATCATCTATTTGAAACTGATCCAGTAAGTAAAAAATGAATCCATTTCAAATGGGAGAATGATGAATGGCTAATTAACGGATCTATTTAGAATAGACTTCACTGTTAAAAAAAAAACGGATCCGGCTGAAAGACGGATGAAAAAATTGTGTCTGCACAACATTTTTGCCAATCGATTGCTGCTGTATCTGTTCCAATGGATTATTTTTGGACATAGCTTAACAGTACAGTAGGTCATTAACTGAATTATACTCACCACATAGCCCATTTGACAGTCTTAGATTTGCAACTACATTTTCTGACATCTGCTAATGTTTGGCTGAAATGAACTACAGAATGGCTAAAACACAAAACCTAAAGTAATAAAGTACTAGTGATGAAAAATTAGAAGTTTCTTGGAGATTTAACCAAAGTAGATGGATCTTGAAGGGTTCTGCTCATTTTCTAAAATATAGCACTTACACCAGTCTCTAGTTCTATACAGTACTTCCATTTGCCTCCTATTTTAAACAGATACGTATAGATATATTGGCCTATCACATTCTGTAGCAATCCAACAGAAAAAAAAGTCCCATCAAATTATGGAGGTGAACAGAACTATACCATTTGCACAGCAACTTTTCATTTGCGGACAATCGTCACTTTCCCAAACTTTCTGCAAAAATATTCAAATAATGAAAAATAGTGCTGTAATAGATAGAAACCACAGCAATTTATAGAGAACACAGATGTAATAAAGTGTGGTATTTATTCTGTCCTTATCCATTACTGCTAATAAGATGCTCTGTGCACTCTTGGTGTGACCAAACAGATCAGAGCACCTTCTAGCTACTTGCTTTCCATCTATGTTCTCCCACTCTTCTTTGATTGACAGCTCTAGCATTACAAGAGCCAGTGTGAGGGCCGAAATTGATGGAAAACAAGTAATTGGGAAGGTGCGCTGAGCTGTTCGGCAACACCAAGAGTGCACTGAGAACCTCTTTGTTAGCATATTTGTATAAGAAAATTAATTTTTAATAAATGCAGCAAAAGGATTTTGACAATAAATACATGATGTTTATTTCTGCTTGTGACGGGGTGCAGACAGGGACAGCGGACCGGTGAACAGTCCAAAAGACCTTTATTGGGAGTGGGAGAATATGACACCAAACATAGATATGATTATGAATTGTGGCTGCAAAGAAAGGAAAAAATCCAGGGGCGCAACCCGGTAATCTGACGCCAATCTGCAACAATAGTCCTAGATTCGTTCCCCAAATCTATCAGTGAGGACAAGATATCACAATCCCACATGGCAACTGATCTCCAACCTCTTAAAGTCCATACACTGGCCCCAAGACCTCGCTGCAGCAACAGATACTAGCCCTTCACAAGACACTGAACAAAGGGCAGCATGGTAGCTGAGCAGACAGCACTGCATCCTTGCAGCGCTGGGGTTCTGAGTTCAAATCCCGCCAAATATGCAAGGAGTTTGTATGTTCTCCCCGTGTTTGCTTGGGTTTCCTCCGGGTTCTCCGGTTTCCTCCCACATTCCATAGACATACTAATAGGGATCCTAGATTGTGAGCCCCATCGGGGACAGTGCCAGTATTATCTGTAAAGCGCTATGGAATTAATGGCGCTATATAAATGGGTAAAATAAATAAATAAACTAACTACTAAACCAAACATGTGTCTTATAGTTTTACCTCTCTTGGTATCAGCCCTCTGGGTGGGCAGTGGTATTCATATCCACCCCTTACACATTTGCTACATGTAGGTAAAAGTTTTAAGAAGATTCCAGAAGCTCAATCTCCGACTTGTCTACAGGGTTGTGAATTAGGGAAGCCCCTTACAGTGAGGAACAAAGACCCACAGGCTCCTACTAGATGCTGGACAGGAAATGCTAATGCAGGCCTTATTACAGTATGGTCCATGAAAATAGGCGGGGGTAACACTTTGTTACAGAGCTGCTGTATATTCCCCTACATGGCTCTGTGTTGAGCAGTCATTTTGTCCTCACTCCCTTTATAGCACATTAAACAGAGTTTCATCTTTATTGTACCTATTTCCGTAGAACTCTAGGTGAGTGCAAACAGCTTTGCATGTTACACTCTCGAAAAGCAATCTATTCTATGAAACTCTTTTTCTTCTTCATCTTTACAAGGATTGAATTGCTATTAAATTATTTGGAAAAGCATATTTAGATCATCTATTCAGCAGTACGGTACATATTCGTTTCAAGTGGTACATTTACCATGCTGTGAAATATTTCCAACCAAACCTTTTATTCCCTTTTGAAAACATTTAATAGATACAAAAATACACAGATATATCTAAATTAAATTAAAGATTCATACAAATGCAAGTTCTTTTGCTAATTCATTATTAGATCAATACATGTTTTCAATCCTTTCCCATTTAACCGCCTTGGGGTATGTGTACGCTTTTTTTTTTCAGTGATTTCTATTCCAAAAACTGTCTGAAAAGTGCCAAGTAAATGCTCAAAAGAATGAACATATGGATTTCTACATAAAAAACTACTTGATCTTCATATGTTCAGTCGTCAAGTTTCCAAAGATGCCAAGTAGTTAAAAGAAGTGACTTGACCATTCTACAGGCATTGTCTGCTATGAAAATTCTATATAATTTATTGGAAGTCAATCGGATGGTTCAAACGATGACCGTAGAATACAAGGACATCGTTTTCAGCATTTTGCCAGCTTGTTTGCTTGAAAAACTGCTAGTGGTTCCTCATTGTTGAACAGTGTTAAAAATGCAACACTAAAAAGTTAGTAAATTAAACATTAAAAAGTGCTGGAAAAAAAAGCTGATTGTCAAATATTTTCAAAAAAGTATTCTGGAAACGACCAAAATACCAGGACATTGTTTTTAGCATTTTGCCAGCATGTTTACTTGAAAAACTGATAGTGGTTCCTCATTGTTGAACAGTGTTAAAAATGCAATGAAAAAGTTAGTAAACTAAAGATTTAAAAGTGCTAAAAAAATGCTGATTTTCAAAAAAAAAAACATTCTGGTAATGACCAAAACATATTCTAATATTACCTTACTTTTCTTTTCCTAATGCCAGCCTCATGCTTCTAATGTTTAGAGCTTTCTCTCCGAGATTAAATTCATCTGGACTAGATTAATACAGATTATCCCTAAATCTAATTTATGAAAAGGCTAAAGAGATCAGGAAAAGACTCCATTGGTCAACTGTTGCTCCGTAATGCCGTTATGATATTGTATTAACACAAATGCTTTCAGCGCTAAAGTATCATTTAATATGGACTGATTGTGATCTCTAATTAATGATGACATTATTATCTGTGGAGAGTTACTGGAACTGGAAACCACATAGAACACTTTATTCTGTAAAGATTACTTCCAAAATTACATTATCTACTGACAACAAAATCTTTATTGCTTTACATACTTTTATATTTTTTATTGCTGTGAACCCCTTCCTGCCTTGTCCAATTTGTTTTTCTTTCTGCCCCTTCCTCTATAATGTTTTTCCCATCAACATACTCAGATTTGTACTTGTTTCTTGCAGGACAAGTTGTAGCTTTGATTGACACTTATTTTGCCATATAATGTACTGCAAAATGGGTAAAAAAAAATCAAAGTAGGCTGCTATAGTGATACAATGCAATTATGACTTTTTTTTCGGGGGGGTATCAATTTTTATGTATTCACTTAGTTCCCCAAGAGGACTTGAATCTTCGATCATTTGAACGCTTGCACTATAGACGGAAATTCCCGTCATTTTTTGCATGGTTATTTTAACTTGATGTCACACACAGTGCGACATCTGCTATAGAAAAGATCAGCTAGACTAGCCATCAGCAAGATACATGTAGCTAAGGGAGACTCTGTTTCTATAGATCAGACCTTGTGCAGATATATTAGCAGTGTAATGATAGAAATTATGCCAGGGAAGTCAAATAAAAAAGTAAAAATAGGTGGTAACAAATCAGTTGCAGATTGTGACTTCTCCAGGATGGGGTCATTTATGATCCAGATTGTATTAACTGTGTATGGCCAAGTAGTCCAGTACTAATGAAGAGTTAAAGGAAATCTGTCAGTAGGCTTTGCTATGTAATCTGATAGCAGCGTGATGTAGGTACAAAGACCTGATTCCAGTGATATATCACTGACTAGACTGTTTGGTGCTGTTTTGATAGAATTCCTGTTTTCTCTGCTGTAGCTGTAGCAGTGCTCAGAGTGCTACTGTATGTATAGCCCTGCCCACATCACTGATTGGCAGCTTCCTGTGTACATTATCAGTGGTGGGGGCGGGGTTACACAGATTAGACAGACTGGCCTGCACTTGAGATCTAGTCCTGTAGTGATAATCTACTGCTGCAGCTAAAATATTGATTGTATTGAAACTACAGCACACAGCCCGATAAGTGACACACCCCTGGGATCAGGGTCTCTCCTCCCACATTATACTGCTCTCAGAGTACATAGCAAAGACCTGATGATAGATTCCCTTTAAACTGAATCAGAGCAGGTGTCAGCACCGTATAACACTAGGGATGCCAGGATTCTTCGGACCTGTTGGGTCCATGCCGTATATGTATGCTGTGTGTGAAGCCAAAGATACCAATGGTAATAGAAGGGATTATTTCCACTTTATATGATGATACTCAACAGATATGATCAATATTTGGACAACTTAGCACAAAATTATACCAAATATGTATAAATTGTGTTACTATATTGTATCCCTCTTTCATTGTAATAAGATTTAAAACAGCATAAACACAAAAAAACCCCAACAAATTACGTAAAAGCTCTGTCCAGGACATAATATGATTAAATACAAATATTACATAGTAGCAATAATACTTTTGTTATATACCAGAGGCTCCATGAGTTACATAATATCAGTATAGTATAGGAGGTTTATTATCACCCTGTGGGGCTATCATAGGCCTGTTTCACACTTACGTTTCTGCAGTCAGTTGCCAGCCACCAAAAAGGAGGAGAACGTATCCGTGACCGTCATAACACCAACGGGAGCCACCGGACCGTTGTTGTGACGGGATCCGCTGATCTAGGAGCGTTAAAGGAACCGCGGTCCTGTAAAAAAAAAAAATTACCGGCGATGTAGCGGGGCCGTGAGAAGAGAGAGGGGAACTCGCCGGCATGATCTGGTGATCGCAATTTGGATGTAGATCGCGGCCGGAATATGGAGCGCGATCGTGCATGAGTTGGAGCGCGATCCTGCCGGAGCATCGCAGGAGTTGTAGCGCGATCCCTCCCGATCATCACGGGAGTTGGTGTGCGATCCCGCCTGATCATAGCGGGAGTAGGTGCGTGATCCCGCCGGAGCATCGCGGGAGTTATAGCGCGATCCAGCCCGATCATCGCGGGAGTTGGTGCGCGATCCCACCTGACTCACGCGATCACGATTATCGCGCGAGAGAGAGATTTTAGCGGCTCTCGGGCGGGCGGTAGTTAAGGGTTAAAATGCTTCCCGGAGTGAAAATAGCAGCCCGTCACTGCAAAAAAAGTTGCAGGGTCTGTCTCATCTGCCCAGGAGCCGCTAAAATCTTGGCGGATCCATACAATAACGGGTGTGACGGACGACCGTCAGTCAGGATCCGCTAATAATGTAAGTCTATGGGTGTAAAAAACGGATCCGCCCCTTTTTTGGCGGATCCGTTTTTAAAAAAAATTGGCGGATCTTGACTGATGGGAAAAAACTGATGTGTGAAACAGGCCATAGATTGTTATTTTAAACGTTTATTTTTTAAATCCTCTTCATTTTTACTAACTATATGTAACTCAATACTATATTAAAGATTTATCATAAAGAAATGATGATTATCTACATGTAATGAAAGAAAAACTTAGTAATAAATTATATCTAATTCTAAGACAATTACAAGGCAATAATACGTGGAGCACAAGCCTGTCTTTTGTAGGTAAAGTATATATTAAGTAAAGGATGAATTCTGCGTCATTCATTTGATGTGATTTTCGCAGAGATAGGGTGCTGTACAGTCTGGGTATATTATGATGCTCCTGGTGTTTCATCTGTAGGGCAGAAATTGTAGACGTTCCTAGAGTAAAGCTCTTTCGAAGAAATACAGTTACAGTGACATCTTCAGGTTCCTGTGGAGTATTAAGCGAGAAGGTGGAGGAGAAACAAACCAGAGACTGAGCTTTTAGAAGACATTGAATCTTGGGTCAAAATTTCTGTAATATTTAAAAAGTAAATCACATTTTATGAAACAAAAGTAAAAGATAAGGAATAACAATTGGATGCAGGTTCTACGGGCTGAAAAATAAAAGTTTGAACCATTGATTGATTTGGTTTGAACATCAAGAAAATGATAGGCGTGCTCCAATTGTCATTCACTTCAAAATTAAAATCGTGCATACTATGTATAAGGCCTCATTCACACATCCAGGTTTAAATGCTCACGGGAAAAAACTGTGCCCGTGTCATCAGTGTTTTGGATAAGCATGTCATTAGTGTGTTATAAGTGTGTCATCAGCGTGTCATTAGTGTCTCATCAGTGTGTTATTAGTGTGTCATCAGTGTCTCATCAGTGTGTTATTAGTGTGTCATCAGTGTCTCATCAGTGTGTTATTAGTGTGTCATCAGTGTCTCATCAGCGTGTTATCAGTGTGTCATCAGTGTCTCATCAGTGTGTTATTAGTGTGTCATCAGTGTCTCATCAGTGTGTTATTAGTGTGTCATCAGTGTCTCATCAGTGTGTTATTAGTGTGTCATCAGTGTCTCATCAGTGTGTTATTAGTGTGTCATCAGTGTCTCATCAGTGTGTTATTAGTGTGTCATCAGTGTCTCATCAGTGTGTTATTAGTGTGTCATCAGTGTCTCATCAGTGTGTTATTAGTGTGTTATAAGTGTGTCATCAGCGTGTCATTAGTGTCTCATCAGTGTCTCATCAGTGTGTTATTAGTGTGTCATCAGTGTCTCATCAGCTTGTTATCAGTGTGTCATCAGTGTCTCATCAGTGTGTTATTAGTGTGTCATCAGTGTCTCATCAGTGTGTTATCAGCATGTTATCAGTGTCTCATCAGTGTGTCATCAGCGTGTCATCAGTATCTCATCAGTGTGTTATTAGTGTGTCATCAGTGTCTCATCAGTGTGTTATTAGTGTGTCATCAGTGTCTCATCAGTGTGTTATTAGTGTGTCATCAGTGTCTCATCAGTGTGTTATTAGTGTGTCATCAGTGTTTCATCAGTGTGTTATTAGTGTGTCATCAGTGTCTCATCAGCGTGTTATTAGTGTGTCATCAGTGTCTCATCAGCGTGTTATTAGTGTGTTATAAGTGTGTCATCAGCGTGTCATTAGTGTCTCATCAGTGTGTTATCAGTGTGTCATCAGTGTCTCATCAGTGTGTTATTAGTGTGTCATCAGTGTCTCATCAGCGTGTTATCAGTGTCTCATCAGCGTGTTATCAGCGTGTCATCAGCGTGTTATCAGCGTGTCATCAGCATGTCATCAGTGTCTCATCAGCGTGTCATTAGTGTCTCATCAGTGTGTTATTAGTGTGTCATCAGTGTCTCATCAGCGTGTTATCAGTGTGTCATCAGTATCTCATCAGTGTGTCATCAGCGTGTTATCAGTATCTCATCAGTGTCTCATCAGTGTGTCATCAGCGTGTCATCAGTGTCTCATCAGTGTGTCATCAGTGTCTCATCAGTGTGTTATTAGTGTGTCATCAGTGTCTCATCAGTGTGTTATTAGTGTGTCATCAGTGTCTCATCAGTGTGTCATCAGCGTGTCATCTGTATCTCATCAGTGTGTCATCGGCGTGTTATCAGTATCTCATCAGTGTCTCATCAGTGTGTCATCAGCGTGTCATCAGCGTGTTATCAGTATCTCATCAGTGTGTTATTAGTGTGTCATCAGTGTCTCATCAGCGTGTTATCAGCATGTTATCAGTGTCTCATCAGTGTGTCATCAGCGTGTTATCAGCATGTTATCAGTGTCTCATCAGTGTGTCATCAGCGTGTCATCAGTGTCTCATCAGTGTGTCATCAGCGTGTCATCAGTGTCTCATCAGTGTGTCATCAGCGTGTCATCAGTGTCTCATCAGTGTGTCATCAGCGTGTTATCAGTATCTCATCAGTGTGTTATCAGTGTCTCATCAGCGTCTCATCAGTGTGTTATTAGTGTGTCATCAGTGTCTCATCAGCGTGTTATCAGCGTGTTATCAGTGTCTCATCAGTGTGTTATCAGTGTCTCATCAGTGTCTCATCAGTGTGTCATCAGCGTGTCATCAGCATGTTATCAGTATCTCATCAGTGTGTTATTAGTGTGTCATCAGTGTCTCATCAGTGTGTTATTAGTGTGTCATCAGTGTCTCATCAGCGTGTTATCAGTATCTCATCAGTGTGTCATCAGCGTGTTATCAGTATCTCATCAGTGTCTCATCAGTGTGTCATCAGCGTGTCATCAGCGTGTTATCAGTATCTCATCAGTGTGTCATCAGCGTGTCATCAGCGTGTTATCAGTGTCTCATCAGTGTGTTAGTAGTGTGTCATCAGTGTGTCATCAGTGTGTCATCAGTGTGTTATCAGCGTGTCATCAGCGTGTCATCAGTGTCTCATCAGCGTGTCATTAGTGTCTCATCAGTGTGTTATTAGTGTGTCATCAGTGTCTCATCAGTGTGTTATTAGTGTGTCATCAGTGTCTCATCAGCGTGTTATCAGCGTGTCATCAGTGTCTCATCAGTGTGTCATCAGTGTCTCATCAGCGTGTTATCAGTGTCTCATCAGTGTGTCATCAGCGTGTCATCAGCGTGTTATCAGTATCTCATCAGTGTGTTATCAGTGTGTCATCAGTGTCTCATCAGTGTGTTATCAGCGTGTCATCAGTGTCTCATCAGCGTGTTATCAGTGTGTCATCAGTGTCTCATCAGTGTGTCATCAGTGTGTTATCAGTGTCTCATCAGTGTGTCATCAGCGTGTCATCAGCGTGTTATCAGTATCTCAACAGTGTGTTATTAGTGTGTCATCAGTGTCTCATCAGTGTGTTATTAGTGTGTCATCAGTGTCTCATCAGCGTGTCATCAGCGTGTCATCAGTGTCTCATCAGCGTGTCATTAGTGTCTCATCAGTGTGTTATTAGTGTGTCATCAGTGTCTCATCAGCGTGTTATTAGTGTGTCATCAGTGTCTCATCAGCGTGTTATCAGTGTCTCATCAGTGTGTTATCAGTGTGTCATCAGTGTCTCATCAGTGTGTTATCAGCGTGTCATCAGCGTGTTATCAGTGTCTCATCAGTGTGTTATCAGTGTGTCATCAGTGTCTCATCAGTGTGTCATCAGTGTCTCATCAGCGTGTTATCAGTGTCTCATCAGTGTGTTATCAGTGTGTCATCAGTGTCTCATCAGCGTGTTATCAGCGTGTCATCAGTGTCTCATCAGTGTGTCATCAGTGTCTCATCAGCGTGTTATCAGTGTCTCATCAGTGTGTTATCAGTGTGTCATCAGTGTCTCATCAGTGTGTCATCAGCGTGTCATCAGCGTGTTATCAGTATCTCATCAGTGTGTTATCAGTGTGTCATCAGTGTCTCATCAGTGTGTTATCAGCGTGTCATCAGTGTCTCATCAGCGTGTTATCAGCGTGTCATCAGTGTCTCATCAGTGTGTTATTAGTGTGTCATCAGTGTCTCATCAGCGTGTTATCAGCGTGTCATCAGTGTCTCATCAGTGTGTCATCAGTGTCTCATCAGCGTGTTATCAGTGTCTCATCAGTGTGTCATCAGCGTGTCATCAGCGTGTTATCAGTATCTCATCAGCGTGTTATCAGCGTGTCATCAGTGTCTCATCAGTGTGTCATCAGCGTGTCATCAGCGTGTTATCAGTATCTCATCAGTGTGTTATCAGTGTGTCATCAGTGTCTCATCAGTGTGTTATTAGTGTGTCATCAGTGTGTCATCAGCGTGTCATCAGCGTGTTATCAGTATCTCATCAGTGTGTTATTAGTGTGTCATCAGTGTCTCATCAGTGTGTTATTAGTGTGTCATCAGTGTCTCATCAGCGTGTCATCAGCGTGTCATCAGTGTCTCATCAGCGTGTCATTAGTGTCTCATCAGTGTGTTATTAGTGTGTCATCAGTGTCTCATCAGCGTGTTATTAGTGTGTCATCAGTGTCTCATCAGCGTGTTATCAGTGTCTCATCAGTGTGTTATCAGTGTGCCATCAGTGTCTCATCAGTGTGTTATCAGCGTGTCATCAGCGTGTTATCAGTGTCTCATCAGTGTGTTATCAGTGTGTCATCAGTGTCTCATCAGTGTGTCATCAGTGTCTCATCAGCGTGTTATCAGTGTCTCATCAGTGTGTTATCAGTGTGTCATCAGTGTCTCATCAGCTTGTTATCAGCGTGTCATCAGTGTCTCATCAGTGTGTCATCAGTGTCTCATCAGCGTGTTATCAGTGTCTTATCAGTGTGTTATCAGTGTGTCATCAGTGTCTCATCAGTGTGTCATCAGCGTGTCATCAGCGTGTTATCAGTATCTCATCAGTGTGTTATCAGTGTGTCATCAGTGTCTCATCAGTGTGTTATCAGCGTGTCATCAGTGTCTCATCAGCGTGTTATCAGCGTGTCATCAGTGTCTCATCAGTGTGTCATCAGTGTTTCATCAGCGTGTTATCAGTGTCTCATCAGTGTGTCATCAGCGTGTCATCAGCGTGTTATCAGTATCTCATCAGTGTGTTATTAGTGTGTCATCAGTGTCTCATCAGTGTGTTATTAGTGTGTCATCAGTGTCTCATCAGCGTGTTATCAGCGTGTCATCAGTGTCTCATCAGTGTGTCATCAGCGTGTCATCAGCGTGTTATCAGTATCTCATCAGTGTGTTATCAGTGTGTCATCAGTGTCTCATCAGTGTGTTATTAGTGTGTCATCAGTGTCTCATCAGCGTGTTATCAGCATGTTATCAGTGTCTCATCAGTGTGTCATCAGCGTGTCATCAGTATCTCATCAGTGTGTCATCAGCGTTTTATCAGTATCTCATCAGTGTGTCATCAGCGTGTCATCAGCGTCTCATCAGTGTGTCATCAGCGTGTCATCAGCGTGTTATCAGTATCTCATCAGTGTGTTATCAGTGTCTCATCAGTGTCTCATCAGTGTGTTATTAGTGTGTCATCAGTGTCTCATCAGCGTGTTATCAGCATGTTATCAGTTTCTCATCAGTGTGTCATCAGCGTGTCATCAGTATCTCATCAGTGTGTCATCAGTGTCTCATCAGTGTGTCATCAGCGTGTCATCAGTGTCTCATCAGTGTGTCATCAGCTTGTCATCAGCGTGTTATCAGTATTTCATCAGTGTGTTATCAGTGTCTCATCTGTGTCTCATCAGTGTGTTATTAGTGTGTCATCAGTGTCTCATCAGCGTGTTGTCAGCATGTTATCAGTGTCTCATCAGCGTGTTATCAGCGTGTTATCAGCATGTTATCAGTGTCTCATCAGTGTGTCATCAGCGTGTTATCAGCATGTTATCAGTGTCTCATCAGTGTGTCATCAGCGTGTCATCAGTGTCTCATCAGTGTGTCATCAGCGTGTCATCAGCGTGTTATCAGTATCTCATCAGTGTGTTATCAGCGTCTCATCAGTGTGTTATTAGTGTGTCATCAGTGTCTCATCAGCGTGTTATCAGCGTGTTATCAGTGTCTCATCAGTGTGTTATCAGTGTCTCATCAGTGTCTCATCAGTGTGTCATCAGCGTGTCATCAGCATGTTATCAGTATCTCATCAGTGTGTTATTAGTGTGTCATCAGTGTCTCATCAGTGTGTTATTAGTGTGTCATCAGTGTCTCATCAGCGTGTTATCAGTGTCTCATCAGTGTGTCATCAGCGTGTCATCAGCGTGTTATCAGTATCTCATCAGTGTGTTATTAGTGTGTCATCAGTGTCTCATCAGTGTGTGATTAGTGTGTCATCAGTGTCTCATCAGCGTGTTATCAGCGTGTCATCAGTGTCTCATCAGTGTGTCATCAGCGTGTCATCAGCGTGTTATCAGTATCTCATCAGTGTGTTATCAGTGTGTCATCAGTGTCTCATCAGTGTGTTATTAGCGTGTCATCAGTGTCTCATCAGCGTGTTATCAGCATGTTATCAGTGTCTCATCAGTGTGTCATCAGCGTGTCATCAGTATCTCATCAGTGTGTCATCAGCGTTTTATCAGTATCTCATCAGTGTGTCATCAGCGTGTCATCAGTGTCTCATCAGTGTGTCATCAGCGTGTCATCAGCGTGTTATCAGTATCTCATCAGTGTGTTATCAGTGTCTCATCAGTGTCTCATCAGTGTGTTATTAGTGTGTCATCAGTGTCTCATCAGCGTGTTATCAGCGTGTTATCAGTGTCTCATCAGCGTGTTATCAGCATGTTATCAGTGTCTCATCAGTGTGTCATCAGCGTGTTATCAGCATGTTATCAGTGTCTCATCAGTGTGTCATCAGCGTGTCATCAGTGTCTCATCAGTTTGTCATCAGCGTGTCATCAGCGGGTTTTATCAGTATCTCATCAGTGTGTTATCAGTGTCTCATCAGCGTCTCATCAGTGTGTTATTAGTGTGTCATCAGTGTCTCATCAGCGTGTTATCAGCGTGTTATCAGTGTCTCATCAGTGTGTTATCAGTGTCTCATCAGTGTCTCATCAGTGTGTCATCAGCGTGTCATCAGCGTGTCATCAGCGTGTTATCAGTATCTCATCAGTGTGTTATCATGTGTCATCAGTGTCTCATCAGTGTGTTATTAGTGTGTCATCAGTGTCTCATCAGCGTGTTATCAGCATGTTATCAGTGTCTCATCAGTGTGTCATCAGCATGTCATCAGTATCTCATCAGTGTGTCATCAGCGTGTTATCAGTATCTCATCAGTGTCTCATCAGTGTGTCATCAGCGTGTCATCAGTGTCTCATCAGTGTGTCATCAGCGTGTCATCAGCGTGTTATCAGTATCTCATCAGTGTGTTATCAGTGTCTCATCAGTGTCTCATCAGTGTGTTATTAGTGTGTCATCAGTGTCTCATCAGTGTGTTATCAGCATGTTATCAGTGTCTCATCAGCGTGTTATCAGCATGTTATCAGTGTCTCATCAGTGTGTCATCAGCGTGTTATCAGCATGTTATCAGTGTCTCATCAGTGTGTCATCAGTGTCTCATCAGTGTGTCATCAGCGTGTCATCAGCGTGTTATCAGTATCTCATCAGTGTGTTATCAGTGTCTCATCAGCGTCTCATCAGTGTGTTATTAGTGTGTCATCAGTGTCTCATCAGCATGTTATCAGCGTGTTATCAGTGTCTCATCAGTGTGTTATCAGTGTCTCATCAGTGTCTCATCAGTGTCTCATCAGTGTGTCATCAGCGTGTCATCAGCATGTTATCAGTATCTCATCAGTGTGTTATTAGTGTGTCATCAGTGTCTCATCAGTGTGTTATTAGTGTCATCAGTGTCTCATCAGCGTGTTATCAGTATCTCATCAGTGTCTCATCAGTGTGTCATCAGCGTGTTATCAGTATCTCATCAGTGTCTCATCAGTGTGTCATCAGCGTGTCATCAGCGTGTTATCAGTGTCTCATCAGTGTGTTAGTAGTGTGTCATCAGTGTCATCCATGTGTAATTAGTGTATTATCAGTGTCTCATCAGTGATCAGTGTGTCATTAGCGTGTTATCAGTGTCTCATCAGTGTGTCATCAGCGTATTATTAGTGTGTCATCAGCGTGTCATTAGTGTGTTATCATTGTCTCATCAGTGTGTTATCATTGTCTCATCAGTGTGTCATCCGTGTGATATCAGTGTGTCATCAGTGTGCCACCAGTGTGCCATCAGTGTGTCATCCATGTGTCATCAGTGGGTTATCAGTGTGTCTTCTGTGTCTCATTCATGTGTAATCTTTGTCTCATCCGTGTGTTATCAGTGTGTGTTCAGTGTGTTATCAGTGAGTCATCAGTGTCTTATCAGTGTGTGATCACTGAGTTATCAGTGTGTCATCAGTGTGTCTTCCGTGAGTCATCAGTGTGTTATAAGTGTGTCATCAGTGTGTTAGTGTTCGTCCATGTGTCATCAGTGTGTCATCAGTATGTTATCAGTATGTTATCAGTGTGTGATCAGTGTGTGATCGGTGTGTCATCAGTGGGTTATCAGTGTGTCTTCCGTGTCTCATTCATGTGTAATCTTTGTCTCAACCGTGAGTTTGCTTTTACCGTCAGTGTGTCATTAATGTTTTCTATGGATGATTATATAAATAAATTATACAGTTTCTCCTATACTTTTCAATGTTAAATACATACAGCACCCGGATGGTACGTGGATGGCATCCATGTGCTGTATGTGTTTTTCACGGACCCATAAACTTGCACTGGCCCTTGTCATTTGTGCTGCCGGAAAAAGCGGACATGTCTCCATGAGTTTTGCACGGACACACGGTCACAGTAAAAAACATGGACATGTACATAGCACCATAGATTATAATGGGTGCATGTTGCATTCGTGAAAAAAAATGGACACAACACATACATGCAACACAGATGTCTGAATGAGACACAGAGATGCTTGAGGCATCAGAATGATGTCAGCTGCTTCAAAGAAAATTGTAAGACACTTTAATAGAATGTTGAATTTCAAGTTTTATTTATTGTAGGACATCCTTCCATTAAAATGCATGGAATAGTGAAAGATCTATATATATAATTGCCTTAAATTGTCTGTCATCCACTTCCGTCTGGATGTCCTCGAATCCCACAATCCACTGTGCCGCACCGGAAGTATGCTGACTGCCATTTTGGAACACACAAGTGATGCCGCTCGGATCCAGGTTGCGGCTGTGATCACGAGGCTGTGAAAGGGGTGTAACGAGGGGATATAATGAGAGGGGTGTAATGAAGGGGGTATAATGAGGGGGTGTAATGAGGGGGTGTAATGAGGGGGTGTAATGAGAGGGTGTAATGAGGGGGGAGTAATGAGAGGGATGCCGCCGCCGGACCCCCACCAGGACCCACCACCTGACTACACGCGCCAGATCCCGCCGCTGCCTACCCACCCACCTCCGTGCAGTCACAGCCAGCAGGAAAGACTGCGGCTTGAGGCCTGTGCTGGAGATTCGGTGCGGCCACCCTCTGGTGGCGCCGCACACCATCTCCAGCACAGGCCACAAAACACCGTCTTTCCTGCCGGCTGTGAGAGGGGTGTAATGAGAGGGTGTAATGAGGGGGGAGTAATGAGAGGGATGCCGCCGCCGGACCCCCGCCAGGACCCACCGCCTGACTACACGCGCCAGATCCCGCCGCTGCCTGCCCACCCACCTCTGTGCAATCACAGCCTGCAGGAAAGACCGCAGCTTGAGGCCTGTGCTGGAGATTGGGTGTAGCCACCCTCTGGTGGCGCCACACACCATCTCCAGCATAGGCCACAAAACACCATCTTTCCTTCTGGTTGTGACTGCACGGAAGTGGGTGGGCCACCACCCCCAGTGCCACAAAACTGTCCCCATCATGATGTTACTGCCCTCCTGATGTGACAGCAATGTAGAAAAAAAGCAGGAGTCATTAGGTAATACCATGTTTTTCCATCGCTCCCTATGTGATTTCTGTTACCCAAATACCCAATCACGAACTTAAGTATGGTCAATTTGACCAATCAGTGTCTCCACAGGCAAAAGTGCACTTTGTGCTCAGCTATCGGTGGGATAAAACCAGCTGGGCTGTCTTCGGCACTCCAAGAGCATTGCTGAGCTTTTGGTACCTATGCTCTTGGTACTAGTTTTCTGGTTATCCCATTTTGGACTGCTTCAGATAGGCACTATCCCTTGGATATTGGGAACACCCTGCCATTTTGTAGATGCTATGAATTAGCCATCTAGCCAATGCACGTTGACCCTTGTCAAAGCCGTATAAATCCCTACTCTTGTGCATTTTTCCTGCTCCCAAAACATGAAATAGAAGAATTGACTGGCTGCCTAATGTATTGCATCCTTTAACAAATACCATTGTCACTTGAACCTCTTGTCAGTGGTTTTAATGTTATGCCACAACAATATGTACAAAGCAGTGCGCAAAAGAGTAAAAAATGCGCATCACAGCCAGGTATAACATTGAAAAAGAGATGGTTTCTATACTTAACCAGGAGTGCAATGTTTCAGCCCTAATTCATAAGGCTTTTTCAGGTCTAATTTACAGTTGAGTCCAAGTTATACTGTGCTATGAAAATGCATAAAGCCGTCGTTAGTCGCAAATTACCTATCACAATAAAAAGATATGCTTAAGTCTGAAGCTGCCGTAAGATGTTTCATAAAAAATTAATTAGAAATCCCGTTAGTGGGTTTGATGGTCGGTCTTTAATGCCTTCCTAAGACCATTTCTTGCTCAGATAGCTTCTTTATGCATGGATGGAGCATGCAGTCACAAAGTTATCAGACTATGTGCATTTAGAAAATAGTACATTCACATTTGCTGGATTTAAGCTGTAGGATATTTTGTTTACTTAACCGTCATCATTAACTTGCGTTAAGTGTAAGGAAAAGCTTTACGCACTTATAGAGGCTATCTTATGAATTATTACCGTGCACAAAGTCCTTAAATGCCCTCAGTAGCTTTTTAAAGTAAAGTGTTTCTGGATAAAAAAAATTCCCTTTTCATCATTTTTGCTTCTAAATGACCCATTGGTACTGCTGCTGATCTGTGCTGCCGAGGACAGATTCCAAGCAGAATCAATCTCTCCTTTCCTCCGTTAGTTGATAATATAGTCACCATGTACTGCCCATGCAAGGATGTAGGACTCAGGAGTAGAGTTGAGCGACTTTGGTCGGATCGGGTTTCATGAAACAAAATTTGTTTCAGATGAAACTCATCCGACTAGGGCAAAAATAGTCGGAGTTTCGTCCAAAACCCGACCCCAATGCAAGTCAATGGGGAATAAAAGTCGGCATTGAGCGGATGAATGTCATCCACTCAATGCCGACTTTTATTCCCCATTGACTTGCATTGGGGACGGGTTTTGGACGAAACTCCGACTATTTTTGCCCTAGTCGGATGAGTTTCATCTGAAACAAATTTTGTTTCATGAAACCCGATCCGACCAAAGTCGCTCAACTCTACTCAGGAGGACTCTATTAAAAAGGTGTTGACCAGACCATTTAATTTAAGAAAAAAGGTTCTAAACATGTTTTAAATAATGGACTTCATATCCTTTAAATTTTGGCACTTGCCATATTTGATACATTGGCATGTGAAAGTTTGGGCACCCCCGGTAAAAAAAAAAATTACTGCTATTGTGAACTATTAAGCAAGTTGAAAATGAAATGATCTCTAAAAGGTCTAAAGTTAAAGATGACACAATCCCTTTGTATTTTAGGCAAAAAAAATGCATATTTTCATTTTTTACATTTTAAAATGTACACAAAGAAAAATGCAAAAGCTTGTGCACCTGGCATGGTTAGTACCAATTAGTACACCTTTTTGAAATCATCACAGATTGTAAAAGCTTTTTGTAGCCAGAAAAGTGTCTTTCAGTTCGTGTTTGAGGAATTTACACCCATTCTTTCATGGAAAATTCTTCCAGTAATGTGATATTCCTGGGTCGTCTTGCATGCACTGCTATTTTGAGCTATAGCCACAGATTTTCAATGACGTTCAGATCAGGGGACTGTGAGGGCCATTGTAAAACCTTCAGCTTGCACCTTTTTGAGGAAGTCTATTGTGGATTTTGACTTGTGTTTAGCATCATTATCTATTAGCTGAAGCCATCCTCTTTTCGACTTCAGCTTTTTACACATGGTGTTATGTTTGTAGCAATAATTTGTTAAAATTTTATTAACTTCATTCTTCCCTCTACCTGTGAAATGTTCCCCATGAGATTGAATGCAACACAACCCCAAATATTGATTGATCCACCCCCATGCTTAATGGTTGGCAAGATATTCTTTTCCATACATACTTTTGATCATTGTGGCCAAAGAATTCTATTTTAACCTCATAAGTCTACAGGACTTGTTTCCAAAATGCATCAGGTTTATTTATGTTCTTTTGTATACTTTTGATGCTTAATTTTTTGGTGAGGACACAAGAGAGGTTTTCTTCTGATGACTCTTCCATGACTGCCATATTTCGGTACAGGTGTCTCTGAATAGTAGAACAATGTACTACAACACTAGAGTCTGGAAATCTTACTGAAAACATTTTGCAGTCAAATGGGGGTTCTTCCAGACTTTATCTTGACATCCACTGTTCCTGTTAATTGCAATTTCTTTATCACATTTTGAACTGCGGATATGGCAACTTAAAATGCTTTTCTATCTTTTTATAGCCTTCTCCTGCTTTGTGGGCCTCCACCATTTTAATTTTCAGAGTGCCAGGCAGCTGCTTAGAAGAACACATGGCTGCTGTTTTGGGCACAAGGTTAGAGGAGGCTGAGTTTCTATAAATCTGGGAAATTTGCATCACCTGGCCTTTCCTAATAATGATAGTGAACAAGCCATAACCTTAAAAGGAAGAAACCTTGGTCAAAGTTATGTGAGCACACAAATCTCCAAGGGTGCCCACATTTGTAAATGTAAATGATTAAAATATATACTTTTTTTGGCCTAAAATACGAAAGAAATGTGCTATCTTTAACTTTAAGCCATCTTAGAGATCATTTCATTTTCACCTTGCTTAACTGTTCACAATAACAGTAATTTTGACCAGGGGTGCCAAAACTTTTACATGCCACTGTATATTTTCTAATGTGGAATAAAGGAAAAAACCTCTGAAATGGTGTACATGTTGATATTTTCATTTGGTTGAACACCTACTAAGTATTATGCTCACCAAATTATATATCTTTTCCCATAGAATTAAATTTTTGGCATAGACACGGCCAAAGAAAACTGATGAAATGTGATAAATCCATCAAGATTAAACTAATGTCCAACAGTGTTAAAGCAAACTTGTCATCTGATTCATGCTGCCCGAACCACAGGCAGCATGAATTAGACACTGTCTATAATATTGTAAGTGTAGGTGTTTCAGAGAAAACATACTTTGAAAACCTGACCAGGTATTACATATCTTAGCTGACTGGTGCAATGCTGATACAGGCATCTTCTCTCTGCACTACATCCCCAAATACATATGTGTGCATCGTTAGAGACCTGTCAGTGAAAGGGATTGGTGCATGGAAAATTCAACGGTGAGAAGTTTTTAACTAGTTGAGACCTATAATCATTGGCCACATTTTCAATGTGTGTTCTCACTGAAAGCATTTGACTGGACACACCGCCTCCAGCAGGGCGAATTTCTCTGACACACGTGACCCTGGATACACCACCTGAAGTAGGGCAAATTTAAATAATATAACGTACAGCCAGATACATCGCCTCCAGCAGGCGAATTTCAGAATTAAACGCGTATCTGGATACACCGCCTCCAGCAGGGCGAATTTAAATAATAAAGGGAAACACCAGGGAACAGTTACAGTGGTGGGCCCTGCAATAGGGAATGGGGACGTGGCGACCTCCTGCACTCTCCTGAGGCAGTGTCCCTAAACTCCTAACGATCCCTATATAGGTTCCTCACCTGTCACCATGCTGGATACCTAAAAATCCCTAGCTCACCCTGCACCTAGCCCTTTCTATTGAATAGGACAGTGCAGAAACTAATCCCACCACTGCATTAAAACACACATAAGGGAAGTCACAAACAAGGAAAACACCACTTAGCTTTGCTCTGTTGCTATTGCTCCAAGCAACACAGTACGAAAACAAAGTTCAGCTTCACCCCTGAAGCTTGACACCTGAATTCAGCTTCCACCTGAAGCTATAACACCAGAGCTCCCCTGAGCTGCCAGGAACTCCTCTCTGTAATTCCTCCTCCACCAGACTTTGTTGGAAATGAGCAATATCACCAACAGTGATTGCAACCACCTGACACTCTTTTATAGGTAAGAGCCAGCAATCACACCTGCTTCATAATCACGTGCACTAAACTAAAGTAACCAGAGTGCAATGATCCTAACGGCCACTGGGGGCAAAACTAGAGCTGAAAACACCACAGTGCAATGACCCTAATGGCCACCGTGGGCAAAACTCACTTTAAGCAACCAGCTTAAAGAAAAAAAAAGGTTACAAGTGCTTTTCTCTGTCACAATCCAGCATGGATCATGACAGTTTCAAGTTAAAGGAAATCTGTCAGCAAATTGTTGCTACCTCATCTGTGAGCAGCATAATGTAGGGGCAGAGACCCTGAATCTAATGGTGTATCACTTATTTACTGGGTGCAGCCGTTCTGACACAATCAGAGTTCTTAGTCGTAGAATGCAGCAGAGCTGAGAAAGCAAACCCCACCCACACCAGGTTCTAAGTGTACATTGTATTAACAGTGAGCTCCTTATAACAAATGGGAGTGGAGTCAGACCAGTGCTTTCAGGGCCAGGTAGACAAAGCCATGATAATCTCCAAATAAGCAGGGAAAAGGGCTGCACCACAAGGATACCACAGACACCAACTGCGCAAGGTGTGTTACTGCGTAATAAACCATGGCGACCACATGTAACCAAACACTTCGGGTGCACACCAATAGAAAAAAGTATTGGTAATAAAGTTGGAGAAGAAAAATAAGGAGGCACTCACCAGTTTAAAAGTCCATTCTTTGTAAAGCAAGTGGTTCACAGCATGTCCATGGGGAGAATGGGAGATGGAGTGTGCGCGTGATGACGGCCGTTTTGTGCTATTGCTCCCATTCTCCCTGTGGACATGCTGTGAACTGCTTACTTAATAAAGAATGGACTTTTAAACTGGTGAATGCCACCTTATGTTTCTTCTGCAACTTTACAGCCATGATAATGTCCTAGTGATAAAACCTTCACCACTCTAAGTAAACTACAGACACAGCATGACAAATGACACATTTCTGAAATCTGTGTTTTAACCCCTTCCTCATGCTGTCCTCTGATTGCATAGTAAAAAACCTGCTGACAGATTCCCTTTAAAAGATAATGTAATGCTGCACCCAAAGTCTGATTCATACAGCTTGTGGTTAGGATAGCCTAAATCAGATGATCGGTTCCCTTTAATCCAGAGAAAACTTAGCTTCCATTGATATAGCTGTAAATCGACAAATACAACAGTCAAAATGTCCCCAGATCTTTGACCCCAGGATAGCATAAAGCCAGGATACCGGGGTCGTTACACATGTGATACAATATATGGATTTTTTTTACCAATGAGCGTCTAAGTTATTGAGATTGTCATGTTTTGTGCAGTCTCTACTTTGCTTTTGTTAACATTACTCATCATTTGGCAAAGTCTTCCCAAGTTTGCCTTACTGTGACAACTCAATGCTGAAGACACCACATGAGTCATCCTTCATGACGTTCCAAAGCTAATATAGATAACGATTATTTCTTGTACTCGACTCCCGCACGAACATCAAACTTACTTCCTTGCCAACCAAAGTTTCTGTGCCACACAATGTGTCATCAAAACATATGCACATTTCCTGGCATCTTACACAATTATGGAAATGACGATATAAAAGCGCCGATACGTTATTCCTTGGCAACTTGTGAAAATTGTCTTCAGCTGTGATAAAGCTATTAATTTAATACGGTTGTTGATAAAAGGGGAAATTGTAGCAACAACTATTGAGACATTCTTTCAAAATAAAGTGTTTTATATATTATAACTATTTCTTTTTCATTTTCATTAATTTTTTGGGGGGAAATCTGTTTGATATCTATGCATGCTTTATGGCAGCTGCAAATAGTGGTGGTCAGAATAGTGTCAATAGGTCAATACTGTCATGATCCCAGTGCAGGTTTTTGAGCTGCACATCAGGGGTTAATGTCTGGAGCTCAGTGCAGGCTTTGACCTGCACATCTGGGGTTAATGATTGTGGCCTCTTTTTGGTTCTGGGAGAGCTTCTTAAACCTCTGGGAAGCTCCAATCCCTGTCAGTTATACTTTTGCCTTTGGCCGAGTGTGGTGACCTCTGTGTGCCTGTTCTTTGTTATAGCTTGTTTATATGGTTCTGACCCGGTTCTGTTCCCCGTTGTGAGTTTGCCTGTTGATTCTGTACTGCGCTTCCCTATCTGTGTATGATACATTGCCTGTGATCTGACTACTCTCTGCTCGCCCCTCTTATACCTTGCAGCTATCTCTGTGTATGACTTATTGGCTACGTCCTGACTATCCTCTCTGTCTATGCCCCTTGGTAACTTTGTCTCGCATTTACCCTGCTAGGAGATCTCTTGCAGCTCCTAGCTCTCTGGAGTTTAGGCCACGCCCCCAGCAATCTCGTGCTTCAGGTCGTGCTGTTCTGAAGTACACATCTACTCGGTTGCTGCCCGCTCCACAGGTACCTTTGAGCACAGTTCACTTTACTCAGGACACACGCACTGGCTCAGTGAGCAAGTTCAGTGCGGTGTTTCTGACAAGTACTAAGAGTGAGTGATAAGCGGTAATAAAGGAGCGCTTAGGAAGCAACCCAGGGGCAGACAAGGATGTCAGGTCTCCACCGCAGCTCCAGCCGAAAACCTCCAATGGAGGATAGGAGCAATGAGAAAATGGGAAACGGTCTTAGGAGCGCAGGAAAGAGACTCCGACCAGACGAGAGATAGGGTTAAACCACATCCACCTGATGAAGACGGATCCTCCATCGAAACGCAGTGTGCTTTAACCCCATCTCTCGTCTGAGTCTCTTTCGTGAGCTCCTAAGACCGTTTTCCATTTTCTCATCAATAGGTCAATACTGTCCCTAGGAAGAGATAAAGTACAGCTTCAACTCCCAGAGAGAATAGAAGAAGAATCTGAACTGTGTAAATTGGATAGCTTTGGTACCCGAGGTAATGCAATGGAGCCATCATCTGTCGTTAAACATCCCACCCCTAATGATAAGGATGTCTCTTCCCCAATCTCCGCAGAAAATACAAAAAAAGGTGGAAAGCTGAAAACTGTAATCTGTGCGCCAATGACTAATGAAAAACCAAGACATTTCCGAATCACATGTAAAGCGCCATGAAATAAATTGTGCTATAATAAATAATAATACTAATATTTTACATCTATATATGTCACATAAAAAATATATATTTTTAATTTATAACAAAAATATAATCACGTTTTGTAATAAAAACCTGATATCAAATAGTCTTATAATATGATATATTCCCTATATAAATAGGGCTTCATTTTATACTTTGCCCCCCATATAAGCGATGAGTATTAATATCACGTCTTAAAAAAAGAACTACAATTAGCAATACACAGTAAGTATCCATATCATTATATTCCCTGTTTGCCAAAAGGGAGAAAAATGGGAGTTAAAGTTTAATTTCACGCGAGAAAATCCCATGCCGAGTGCTCTTTAGGTACAGAAGTTTCTGTGCCACACGGCTCATAATAATGCATTTACATAATAGGGAAACTACACATGATTTTCTCAATTCAAAGCAGTCAAGTTGTTAAAGTTTATATGAAAATCCCCAAGGTCTGAAGAACGAGAAATGCAGGATAATGTCTGCCTGTTAATGCATTTTAAACCATTTCTGTTTTTAATTCAGCTGACATCCACTGAACCTGAGCTACTTCTGTGAGGGATGGGAGTGAACAATCCCCTATGCATTGCTAACCCATCATACTCCAATTTAACAAACATCCATAGGTTATACAGTATCATAGTTCTACAGATCTATTATTATCTACATAATATTAAACTGAGCTGCTTGTTTACTGAATGATTAGATATTATTTTGGTCTGTACATAGAAAATCGAGTATATTGTTCCACATATTGCTATTGAAGGGGAGTGGAGAATCTTCTCTTGCATTAGGGTCCACCGAAGGATTCACCTGTTCTCCTGTGGTCAAGTCCAAGCCTGAATTCCCGTATACATCAAAACCATTAGGATTAACTTGCATTTGAAATTGACTTGTATCTAGCATTCACTGATTTATGTAGATTAGTGATTATAAAGGATTACATAATAATTAGCTACAATGGGATACATTCGGGGGAATTTCTTAAAGCACCACTCCAGCATTTTTTTTTGTTTCAGCACTGGAGTGGTGCTATTAATCTAATTTCCCCGAACTTTAGTTTTATACTTATCAGTCACTGTCTTCCTCTCTTCCTGGCACCACTCCAGTCCCATATCTTCATTTTGTGACAGCAACTTTTGACTCACCAGAACTCAGAAGTAAGGGTCACAAACCCTTAATGCAAGTGTATGAGTGCCTCCTTCTGACCTTGCTCTGGCTCTCATAAACGTACATTGAGTTGTGACTTCTGGATTGCCCAGCAAACACTGGAGTGATCCAGCAGGTCACAACCTGCAGAAGACAGTGCCGCTGAGAACAGAAGAAGGCAGTGGCTGTAAGTATAAGACTAGATGTAGGGAACTTAGATTAGTAGCACCACTCCAGTGCAGCAAAACCAAACACTGTAGTTGTACTTTACAACAATTGTGCTAGTTTTCTGTATTGAAAAAAATGACACTTTTTGCCATTTTGTCTAAAAAACACAGAATAAAAAAAATGATCTTTTTCCTGATTTGATTCTCCCCTTGATACTACGAAGTGGGTATGGTTAGAAAATAGGTGTAAATCAGATTTATGTATTTCGAATTTAAAAGGCTTCAGAAATGTCACAATTCTCACTCCAGTAGGATTCGGCATGAAAATAGAAGAAGCATTTCTAAATGAAGGGTTCTAATTACATACCCACCAAAATTTTTAAGCTTTGTGTAATACCGAAAAATTTGGGGCCAATAGCAGCAAAACAGGCACAAGCAAAACTGACTTTAAATAGTCCCATCATGAAAAATCTCCCCTTTATTTTCAGTAATTCCTTGCAGTCCCTATTGATAATACTGTGACATTTTATGGGTCAGTTGTTGAGCTTTTTTTCAATTATGCAAAACACAGCGGATCAGTTCACATATACCGATCGGCAATCATTTAACAGCCTGCTTTCACAGACCGGCCTAAACAGAATGGTCTGTACTAGATAACTTAAAGGGAAGAGGCCGCCATTGTTCTTTGCAGGCCAAAACCAGTATTCACAAGCTGGTGCACCTCGAAGATCGATGATTTTTTCGGGTTGCCTAAAGGATCATTTTACCCGTTGCACATTCATTGGGTGATTGGCTCATTCACAATAATCTTTCAGTGTAAATGCAGCTTAAGAAATACATATGACTCTTTCAAAACAGTCGGTAATCTGTGTATTGCGGAACAGGACTGGTCCTCCAAACAAAGATGCTCTTTGTATTTGCTCTTCACTCTGGGAAAAAAACGATTATCAACAAAGGACCACCTCTAATAACTCCCTGATATAAAAATTAGTTTTCTACCATTGACAGCCTCTTTAACTGATTACAACTTTTTTTTAACTTTCAGCTTAAATTTGGTGACAGTTTTTATCTATTGGCACAAATTGTAAAAAAAAAAAACCAAAAAACAAGAAAATGGGACAATGCCGTCCAAAACATAATTGGACAAAGTTGTCACTGGCTTGCATTATTTTTTAGATTTCAATTCCATTTTATGCAGACATGGGCTCATGATGTGTTTTTACCCCCTAAGCATTTTTATAAGAATTAAACTAAATCTACAAAACACCCAAATCATAAAGAAAATGTCAAGTGCAGTCTGTATATTACCGTTGGTATATCGTCTACAAAATGCCATGCCTGTTACGGGATCTATATTGTAGAGTACATTAGATGAGAACACAATGACCTTGTCCAGCTGTTTGATGTGTGCTCTGAAGTATCTATTGTTCCCATAGATCCATTTAATATACAGGAACCAGTCTGTAGAAGTTATAATTAATGATTGACGGGCTTTCAGCAACCTGTTTATATTCCCAACAATGCGGCGTCCTCGAGATTCTCCATATATTGTCAGGCAATGCCTGTCATGGTTATAATGCTCCTTGCAGATCTCGTTTTGCACATCTGTCTCTTCTGGAGGACTAAGAACCTGCTTACTTTGTTAGGAATTCTCCGAGTGGTTTACACACATAAAGAAAGCTCCGTAATGAACCTGACAGAATGGATGTGATTGAAACTTGGTCTGGAGTCCCTTGTTCTGTGAAGGATTTGGCACGGCAACAGATGGAAAATCGCATGCATACTCTTGACATTGATCCCAACTCTTGGATCAATAGCTGTGCCAAGTCCTCGACTAAATAACAAGTTTGATTCTTTTTGCAGTTCTCTGTTGTTCTTTTCATGATGGACTTAGGCAAAACAAGGTTGCCTCTTCCTGCAAGGAAAATATAGGTTGTTGATTTTCCCATACAAGAATATAAGTACTTAATCTTATGACTTTAACACTTCAGAGTTAAATATATTACATCTTATTCACTGGTATTAGGATTCACTCATACCCAGGGGTAGGCCTTTGATGAAGCCTAGTGCAGCAGATGGCCCATATATTAGAGCTTTAGGTTCTAAAAATATAAAGAATAAATGTGTGAAATTGCTGTACAATTCTATCTTCATTCTAAGGTATATTAGAAAACGTATAAAAGTGGCCTTGTTGTTATTGAAGCTGCTTGTATATGAGATCCAGTCCAATGAGCAATGCAATAAAGTTGCCCAATGTATTGGTTTACATCTACAATACATAACTCTCCACGGTATGGAAAATTTTTGATGATCACTCTCAATTTTATAAATCTAATTGTACTGTGACTACGTTTCTTAAAGAGAAACTGTCACCTGATTTTTGAGTCCTAATCTGAGATCATCATAATGTAGACACAGGGACCCAGATTCCAGTGATTTATTACTTACTGGAATGCTTGCTGTAGTTTTGATAAAATCTCAATTTCATCAGCAGGAAATTATCACTGGAGGATTAGTAGAACTGCTGCCATGTAGTTTAATCCCGTTCCCAGGACTGATTGGCAGCTTTTTGCCTATGCACAGTGTATACAGAAAGCTGTCAATCAGTGGTATGGGTGGGGCTATACAGAGCTCAGCATTCAGAGAACTGCCAGATCTGCAGCAGATAAAACAGTGATTTTATCAAAACCCGAGCAACTAATAAAACAAGAGATGAAAGATAGGTGCCCATGTATCATGCTGCTCTCAGATGGGGTAGCAAAAACCTGGTGTCAGATTCCTTCTAAAGGAACCTAACATTATAACATGGACCTTTTAAATTAAAATGTGCTAGATTAAATATGGATTTTAAAGAACCAGTCAATGAGAAATTAGTCCTGCCATTTTTGATCTCATGCTATGGCTTCAGAGAAGAATATGGTGTCCTTCCTGAAAAAGTCCGCAAAAGGTAAAAGAGACATTATTTTTGGGGATCTCTATGTAGGGACCCAATAATTTAGTGCTGGAAGGCATCTGAAGGCTTCCTAATGCACTGTAATTCAGAATATTCCAATAAGAAGTTAAAATTTGACTAAAGGGTTGACTCTCTGTGGAAAAGACAGGTTCATGATCAAAATTTCATAACCAACTTTACATGTAAAAATTATTTCATGCTTACACTATCATATTACTATACAAATACTATAAAGTTGGTCATTTATATTCTCAACCCATTTAAGAAGCAAAGACATTGTTTGCCCATAAATTGGTTCTTCTATCTCTTTTGACTACCATATCGCAGTACCCGGAAAGGAGTTGTCCTGTCCATGTCTGCATTGTCCAAGGAGGCCGGTCCAAGTTGGCATTCTCCTTTTCCTTGGCCCCATAATGGTGGGTCAGGCTGCTCTTATATTAGGCACGCCCTTTGTAAGAACTACTGTTTTTAACAGAAAATGAGCCGTAGTGGTGAAAGATTATAGATGAGGCTATTACTGAAGAATCTCAGTATAAGCGAATATTATACCTACCCAAATGCAATGGCCCAATTATGAGTTGACCTAATACTTAACACTGTACATGTTCCTGATCCAATTGTAAATTAGAGATTTGTCGAATAACTTGACTTTAGTTCCAGTCAATGATACATTTACTCAGTGTAAGCAGAATATATTATTTAGATAAATCTAGGTACCCGGAACTAAATGATAAGATTTCATTCTTACTGTATTGTGCTCATAAAAGAACATTTTCATTACAGCAGGCTATAACCTGAACCAACAAGTAGTTACCATCTTTTCTTAATTGAAGACCAGTCTAACACATTTGATGTGTAAATACTTAAATTCTTCAAGATATAAAATACCGGTATCTTCTCAGAAGTTTTCATTGCTCCATTCCCCTATTTTTCCTCCTAAGAAATCCTGAAAATTTAGACAACTGGATGTTACTACTCACCTTCTCAAATAGGCATGCCCCTACTTTCCCTACATAGTCAGCACCGGTTTCACCAATATGCAAATATATGGAACCACTCCAACTGGTATCACTCTGTTGTTAATGTACTCTTATATTTCTAGGAGGAATAATGGAGACCTAAAACAACAAAGAGCTGCTAGAAAGAAAAAATCATAGTAAACACAAGTATTGGCTAAAACAGGAATGTTAGGAGTGGTGACGGGTCTAAAGTCTTACAAGGTTTACACTCTAAAAGGAGTACTGGTATATGAATATTCATTGTGGGTATCCACCCAAAGGGATGGGATAAAAGTATTTTAAGCCTACTACCCAAATAAAGATCACTTATAAGTTCACTAAACTGTTTTTACTAAATAATCTCAAGCTTTAGAGTGTCGCGGAAAATAATATTTTCAGTAGGTAAAGGAAAAACGTTTGCGGTAATATTGAAATAAAGATGTAAAAAATAAGAAAAAAAGAGAAAAAAAAAGCAGCACAAAGATATGTATGGGGTGCAAGAGCTTCCTAGGCATGTACCAAATCTTGTAAATATGTCCTGCCTTGAGAAAGGTCCAGCCTTGACGAAAGGTCCACATTTCTGGACCGAAAGGTTGCCACCTGGGCAATTAAACTGCACGTGATTTGATCCAACAACGGTGTGCTGCTTCCATTTTTCTAGGCAGATGTAAAAAATAAGCTATTATTGTGGACCTGAGGATGTAAGAACTTTGGGAATTTAAGTAATATTCTGTCCATTTCCTATTTTGTAACTAGAGTGATCCAATCTTATCAACCATGGCTGTATAAAGGAATGAGCACTAATAAATGATGCAGATTTTAATTCTCATGCAAGGGTCTGTCCAGTTAACCCCTTCACGACCCATGACGCCTACGTAGGCGTCATGAAAAGTCGTGCCCAAACGACCTATGACGCCTACGTAGGCGTCATGCTATAAATAGCCCCCCTGCGGGTCGGGTGACCGGGGTCACTGAAAGGTCACCCGACCCGCACACAAAGGACACTCTACAGTTAATCCCTGGGGGCGTGGCTTAGCCCCCCACGTGCCTACGATCGCTCTGATTGGCTGTTAAAAGTGAAACAGCCAATCAGAGCGATTTGTAATATTTCACCAATGAAATTTGGTGAAATATTACAATCCAGCCATGGCCGATGCTGCAATAGCATCGGACATGGCTGGACACTGACCCCCGACCCCCCCACACACCAACTGGCGGGGCCGATCGGCCCCCGCCACCGATGGACGGCGGCGATCGTTCGCCGCCGTCATCATCTGCTCCCCCTCCCCTGTCTATCGCTCCCTCCCACCTTCCGATGCCCCCAGGACCTCCGATCGTGCTCCCGGTGTCCCGCCGTGGCTCCCGGCGTCCGGATCATGGGCGCCGCCATCTTGCAAAATGGCGGGCGCATGCGCAGTGCGCCTGCCATTGTCCAAGATGGCGGCGCCCATGAATTTGCCGGTTGCCCGTTCATTTTTCATTTTGATCACTCTGATACACTCTCACAGTGATCAAAATGAAAAAAAAAGTAAATACACCCCCCTTTTATCACCCCCATAGCCAGGTGCAAATAATAAAATAAAAAAAATATTTTTTTTTCGGGTTAGGGCTGGAATTAGGGTTAGGGCTGGAATTAGGGTTAGGGCTGGAATTAGGGTTAGGGGTGGGTTGGGATTAGGGTTAGGCTTGTAGTTAGGGTTAGAGTTGGGATTAGGGGTGTGTTGGCGTTAGGGCTGTGGTTAGGGTTATTATTAGGGTGGGATTAGGGTTAGGGGTGTGTTGGGGTTAGGGTTGGAGTTAGAATTGAGGGGTTTCCACTGTTTAGGCACATCACGGGGTCTCCGAGCGCGACATGGCACCACGATTTATTCCAGCCAATTTTGCGTTCAAAATGTCAAACAGCACTCTCTCCATTCCGAGCCCCGACGTGTGCCCAAACAGTGGTTTACCCCCACATATGGGGTATCAGCGTACTCAGGAAAAATTGCACAACAACTTTGGGAGTCTAATTTCTCCTGTTACCCTTGGGAAAATAAAAAATTGGGGGCTAAAAAAATGATTTTTGTGAAAAAAAATGATTTTGTTTTTCTCACGGCTCTGAGTTATAAACTTCGGTGAAGCACTTGGGGGTTCAAAGTGCTCATCAAACATCTAGATAAGTTCCTTGGGGGGTCTAGTTTCCAAAATGGGGTCACTTGTGGGGGGTTTCCACTGTTTAGGCACATCAGGGGCTCTGCAAACGTAACATGACGCCCGCAGATCATTCCATCAAGTCGGTATTTCAAAACGTCACTACTTCCCTTCCAAGCCCCGATGTGTGCCCAAACAGTGGTCCCCCCCACATATGGGGTACCAGCGTACTCAGGACAAACTGTACAACAACTTTTGGGGTCGAATTTATCCTGTTAACCTTGTGAAAATAAAAAATTGCGGGCTAAAAAATCATTTTTTGAGGAAAAAAAAGATTTTTTTAATTTCACGGTTCTGCGTTATAAACTTCTGTGAAGCACTTGGGGGTTCAAAATGCTCACCACATATCTAGATAAGTTCCTTGGGTGGTCTAGTTTCCAAAATGGGGTCATTTGTGGGGGGTTTCCACTGTTTAGGCACATCAGGGGATCTGCAAACGTAACATGACGCCCGCAGACCATTCCATCAAGTCGGTATTTCAAAACGTCACTACTTCCCTTCCGAGCCCCGATGTGTGCCCAAACAGTGGTCCCCCCCCACATATGGGGTACCAGCGTACTCAGGACAAACTGTACAACAACTTTAGGGGTCCAATTTATCCTGTTACCCTTGTGAAAATAAAAAATAGCGGGCTAAAAAATGATTTTTGAGGAAAAAAAATGATTTTTTATTTTCATGGCTCTGCGTTTATAAACTTCTGTGAAGCACTTGGGGGTTCAAAGTGCTCACTACACATCTAGATAAGCTCCTTGGGGGGTCTAGTTTCCAAAATGGGGTCACTTGTGGGGGGTTTCTACTGTTTAGGCACATCAGGGGCTCTGCAAACGCAACATGATGCCCGCAGAACATCCCATTAGTCTGCATTCCAAAATTGCGCTCCTTCCCTTCTGAGCTCTCCCATGCGCCCAAACAGTGGTTTCCCCTGACATATGGGGTATCGGTGTACTCAGGACAAATTACACAACAACTTTTGTGGTCCAATTTCTCCTGTTAGCCTTGTGAAAATAAAAAATAGCGGGCTAAAAAATCATTTTTGAGGAAAAAAAAATATTTTTTTATTTTCACTTTTCTGCGTCATAAACTTCTGTGAAGCACTTGTGGGTTCAAAGTCCTCACCACACATCTAGAAAAGTTCCTTGGGTGGTCTAGTTTCCAAAATGGGGTCACTTGTGGGGGAGCTCTAATGTTTAGGCACACAGGAGCTCTCCAAACACGACATGGTGTCCACTAACGATTGGAGCTAATTTTCCATTCAAAAAGTCAAATGGTGCTCCTTCCCTTCGGGACCCTGCCGTGTGCCCAAACAGTGGTTTATGACCACATATGAGGTATCTGTGCACTCAGGAGAAATTGCCCAACAAATTTTAGGATCCATTTTATCCCACTGCCCATGTGAAAATGAAAAAACTGAGGCTAAAAGAAAATTTTTGTGAAAAAAAAGTCTTTTTTTTTATGGATCAATTTGTGAAGCACCTGGCGGTTCAAAGTGCTCACTATGCATCTAAATAAGTTCCTTGGAGAGTCTAGTTTCCAAAATGGGGTCACTTGTGGGGGAGCTCCAATGTTTAGGCGTACAGGGACTCTCCAAACGCGACATGGCAACCGCTAAATATTCCAGCATATTTTCCATTCAAAAAGTCAAATGACGCTCCTTCCTTTCTGAGCCCTGCCGTGCGCCCAAACAGTGGTTTATGACCACATATGAGGTATCGGTGTACTCAGGAGAAATTGCCCAACAAATTTTAGGATCCATTTTATCCTGTTGCCCATGTGAAAATGAAAAAATTGATGCTAAAAGAAATTTTTTTATTGGAAAAATTAAAATGTTCATTTTTTCCTTCCACATTGCTTTAGTAGCTGTGAAGCACCTGAAGGGTTAATAATCTTCTTGAATATAGTTTTGAGTAGCTTGAGGGGTGCAGTTTTTAGAATGGTGTCACTTTGGGGTGTTTTCTGCCATATAGACCCCTCAAAGTGACTTCAAATGTGAGGTGGTCCCTAAAAAAAATGGTTTTGTAAATTTTGTTGTAAAAATGAGAAATCGCTGGTCAACTTTTAACCCTTATAACTTCCCAACAAAAAAAAATTTTGTTTCCAAAATTGTGCTGATGTAAAGTAGACATGTGGGAAATGTTATTTATTAACTATTTTGTGTCACATAACTCTCTGGTTTAACGGAATAAAAATTAAAAATGTGAAAATTGCAAAATTTTCAAAATTTTCGCCAAATTTCCATTTTTTTCACAAATAAATGAAAACATTATTGACCTAAGTTTACCACTAACATGAAGCCAAATATGTCACGAAAAAACAATCTCAGAATCGCTAGGATCCGTTGAAGCGTTCCTGAGTTATTACCTCATAAAGTGACACTGGTCAATATTGCCAAAAATGGCCAGGTCATTAAGGTCAAAATAGGCTGGGTCATGAAGGGGTTAACCCAATATCAGACAGTCATGAACTGTAAATTTGTCCATTATTAACATTTCACCAGGGATCATGGCTGATATGCAGTTTAATGGCTCGGTAATTAGCAAGTACTATACTCTCTGCACTATTATTTAACTACTTCTAATATAATACAAGCTGGGAAGGACTATGGCTTTTGTGTGTAAGGCACATAATAAATGAAAGCGCCTATGATACTTGACATATATTGGAATTAGTAGTGATATACAATGGCACAACTTGAGTAACTGGAATACCCAACTATGCTGCAGAGCTATGGTGCGCCAGTGAATTTTCATAAATATAATTAATCTCACTTTAGAAGCAAGATAAATATAAATGTTCTTACTTGATATTAAAGTGGAGTTTAAACTTTACAATTCAATTGAAAGGCAGCATTAAAAAAACAATTCATTGCCAATTGTGTTACAAAATATTATTAATTATATACTAATTGATAGATGCTGAAAATGCATTGATGGAGATTTTCCAGGAATACACATTCATGACCTATTTTTCAGGAATTAGTGGAGGTCTGAGTCTGACCACCAGGACGAGAAATGATCAGCATAAAAAGTGGCTCTCCAGTGTTTTTTTTAAGGAACTGCATCAACTAGGGATGAAAGGAAGGACTAAGGGCCCCGTCACACATAGCGATCTCGCTAGCGAGATCGCTGCTGAGTCACTAGTTTTGTGACGCAACAGCGATCTCACCTGCGAGATCGCTGTGTGTGACAGCGATCAGCGACCGGCCCCCCTGCCGGTATCGCTGATCGTTGATGGAAAGCCCTGGACATTTTTGGGGTCGCTAGTCTCCCGCTGGTGTGACAGGCGGGAGACCAGCGACCAATGAGCAGGAGCTGGTAACTAAGGTATACATCGGGTTTCTAAGGGGGCGGGCTGTGCTTAGAAACCCGATGTGTACCTTAGTTACCAGCGCGCTGATGCAGAGCGCTGGTAACCAAGGTATACATTGGGTTTCTAAGTGACGCATGCCCCTTAGAAAACCGATGTATACCTTAGTTACCAGCTCCCTGCATCAGCGCGCTGGTAACTAAAGTACACAGCGATGCCGCGTGCTCGGGGTCGCTGGTGCTGATCGCTGGTGAAGCTGTCTGTTTGACAGCTCACCAGCGATCATGTAGCGACTCCCAAGTGATCCTGACATGTTGATATAGTTGTCAGGATCGCTGGTGAGTCGTTATGTGTGACGGGGCCCTAACAGTCAGTGGCGACTGGACTAGAGCACGATCAACCTCATACTATGTACGTAATCTTCGAGGCTTCTTCTGATTAGTATGCCACTGTACCACAACATAATCATATCAAAGGGCCTACTAATCAGAAGAGGCTTTGGGAATCCCAAAAGTAGTAGGATGTTGGCAGGGCTCTGGTCACAGACTACCGATATGGGTCTTGTGAAACTTTCTACTCAAGTATCAAATCATTTGCACTCAAACCCATTTTCGGGACATCACCATTGTGTAATCCTAGGATATGTCTTCCAAACCAATTTTTTCTTTTCCAAATTATTATTTTTACTTGGAAAACTATAATATGTGCCTAATATTGTAGAAATCCAGGTCCATACGCTGCCAAATCACCTTCTTTTTTATCCAGTCCTGACTTACATCTTTCATGTGTGTGTAAGTGAATAATTCACCCCTGAATAGGTGATATTTCTTGGACCTATTCCTGAATTAATTGAAAACTTCATTCTTAATATCAACCATTAAAGTTTGCCTTCTTGTAGCAGTCTGGGTTACAAGATCAGGTCTTCACAAAGGTTTTCTTAATGCATCATTAGTACTGCAGTGCAGCTCTTGTACCTGCCCTGGCCCTTTCTTAGGGCATCCTGACAAGTCACGGTTCAGAGTGAGAAGCCTAAATTTAATGATGGCTATTTAACATGTTATTTTAAGTCCAAGGAATAGCAAATCTTAATAATAAATGTATGGGTAATTTCTGTACAGGGAATATTACTAGTGCTTAATGAATATTTTCCCATGCTTTTTTTCTAATTAACTCCAGTGTGTAGATTAGGGAAAGCTAGCCTTCAGTTCTGAGCCTTTCATTGGTAATAGGCACTTGAGGTGATGTTTAATTAAACTGGAAAGAGACCTGTGCAGACTCAAGTGCTAATCCTTTTGCCTTGCTTGGTGTCCCTGTGAGGTTGTGATTGATGAGCTGATTTCTTTTTACATCTTCATTTGCATCTTCTGCTAATACCCACAGACAGAGGTGTTGTGTGTTACTGTACGAAAATGCCCTATAGATCTGGCGCTTGCATTAATATTAGATGCTGCTGTTTGGACATCCAGCTTTGGTTTTCTCTTGAGTAATGAGCACCTCTAGACTCTAACATCAAACTATACAACTTACTTCACACATTGATTTTTAGCGTCTTATTTATTTATTTTACTCACTTATACAGTACCATTAATTCCACAGCGCTTTACAGACAATATCATTCCTGTCCACATTGGGGCTTACAATCTAGATTCCCTATCAGTATGTCTTTGGAGTGTGGGAGGAAACTGAAGAACTCGAGGAATCCCACGCAAACACCAGGAGAACATCTTTTCCGATGTTGTCCTTGGTATGATTTGAACCCAGGACCTCAACGCTGCAAGGCTGCAGTGTTAACCACTGAGCAACCATGTCTGGATAAAACACAACAAAAAACTCCCTAAATAGGTCAAAACATGTGATGCAAGAATGTTTTTTTTTTTTTTCTTTTAAAGGAAGGTCTATAGATGGTGTCTCTCTCAAAAAAACGCCATTTTGAAAGAAGGACCAAATGGGTCAAAATTAGAGATGGGCAAATATGTTCGGAAGACGATTTCCTAATCTGAGTTTGCTATGTTCATGCCATATTGGTACCCTATTCATGCCGAATTTATGTTTGATGATCCTTTCCGAACAAATTTGCTCATCTCTACTCCCATTGACACCAATGGTGTTCGGCTATGTTCGGCAAATATTGCAAATCTAGCGATCATAATCGGAACCGAATATTGAAAAGCTCGCTCATCTCTAGTCAAAATTACACAGTCAAAATCTTCTCTCATAGAGCACCATTAAATATCTGTCTGTGATTTTAGCACTGAGAAAAATGCAATACTGACATACTAATACTTGAAATACAGTCATGACAGCTTTACTTATGGTGTGAATATAGCTTTACATCACAGTATATCAGGATGATCTAACATACAGTTGTGGCCAAAAGTATTGACACCCCTGCAATTCTGTCAGATAATTCGATCAGTTTCTTCCTGAAAATGATTGCAAACACAAATTCTTTGGTTTTATTATCTTCATTTAATTTGTCTTAAATGAAAAAACACAAAAGAGAATGAAGCAAAAAGCAAAACATTGATCATTTCACACAAAACTCCAAAAATGGGCCAGGCAAAAGTATTGGCACCCTCAGCCTAATACTTGGTTGCACAACCTTCAGCCAAAATAACTGCGACCAACCGCTTCCGGTAACCATCAATGAGTTTCTTACAGTGCTCTGCTGGAATTTTAGACCATTCTTCTTTGGCAAACTGCTCCAGGTCCCTGATATTTGAAGGGTGCCTTCTCCAAACTGCCATTTTTAGATCTCTCCACAGGTGTTCTATGGGATTCAGGTCTGGACTCATTGCTGGCCACCTTAGAAGTCTCCAGTGCTTTCTCTCAAACCATTTTCTAGTGCTTTTTGAAGTGTGTTTTGGTCATTGTCCTGCTGGAAGACCCATGACCTCTGAGGGAGACCCAGCTTTCTCACACTGGGCCCTACATTATGCTGCCAAATTTTTTGGTAGTCTTCAGACTTCATAATGCCATGCACACGGTCAAGCAGTCCAGTGCCAGAGGCAGCAAAGCAACCCCAAAACATCAGGGAAAGTCCGCCATGTTTGACTGTAGGGACCGTGTTCTTTTCTTTGAATGCCTCTTTTTTCTCCTGTAAACTCTATGTTGATGCCTTTGCCCAAAAAGCTCTACTTTTGTTTCTTCTGACCAGAGAACATTCTTCCAAAACGTTTTAGGCTTTTTCAGGTAAGTTTTGGCAAACTCCAGCCTGGCTTTTTTATGTCTCGGGGTAAGAAGTGGGGTCTTCCTGGGTCTCCTACCATACAGTCCCTTTTCATTCAGACGCCGACGGATAGTACGGGTTGACACTGTTGTACCGTCGGACTGCAGGGCAGCTTGAACTTGTTTGGATGTTAGTCGAGGTTCTTTATCCAACATACGCACAATCTTGCATTGAAATCTCTTGTCAATTTTTCTTTTCCGTCCACATCTAGGGAGGTTAGCCACAGTGCCATGGGCTTTAAACTTCTTGATGACACTGCGCACGGTAGACACAGGAACATTCATGTCTTTGGAGATGGACTTGTAGCCTTGAGATTGCTCATGCTTCCTCACAATTTGATTTCTCAAGTCCTCCGACAGTTCTTTGGTCTTCTTTCTTTTCTCCATGCTCAATGTGGTAGACACAAGGACACAGGACAGAGGTTAAGTCAACTTTAATCCATGTCAACTGGCTGCAAGTGTGATTTAGTTATTGCCAACACCTGTTAGGTGCCACAGGTAAGATACAGGTGCTGTTAATTACACAAATTAGAGAAGCATCACATAATTTTTCGAACAGTGCCAATACTTTTGTCCACCCTCTTTTTTATGTTTGGTGTGGAACTATATCCAATTTGGCTTTAGGACAATTCTTTTTGTGTTTTTTCATTTAAGACAAATTAAATGAAGATAATAATAGCAAAGAATTTAAGTTTGCAATCATTTTCAGGAAGAAACAGAGTATTATGTGACAGAATTGCAGGGGTGTCAATACTTTTGGCCACAACTGTATGTATAGACAACTAACATAGCAAACAATAAATACAATTCATGTAAATGAAGCGTAATCGCAGAGTAAAGTGGGTTTTATTTTCTCATCATTTTTTAAATCTTTGTCTTCAGTAAAAGTAGCATTTACAGGCTTAAGGGGGTTTTACACATAGCGATATCGCTAACAATATCGCTAAAGCATCACCGATTTGATGACGCAGCAGCGATATTGCTAGCGATATCGCTATGTGTGATTCTTACCTCCGACCGGCTCCCCCGCTGTCCATCGCTGATCGCGCGATATCGCGCAGCTCCATTTCTCGTCGGGCGCTTTCTGCTGGGCTTCCTGCTGGCACCGACGAGCGACGCGTGGACACGGACGGGAGGACGTCAGGATCGCCGCGTCTGAAAGGTAAGTAATGACCGCTGTATCGCTGCTGCATCGCTGTGAGATCTGCTTGTGTGGCAGCTCACTAGCAACCATTTAGCGATGCACCAGCGATCCTGACCGGGTCGTATCGTGGTCGGGATCGCTGGTGCATCGCTAAATGTAAAGGGGCCTTTAGTGCACACATTAGTATAGATAAATACAACTAGACAATCTTTTATGCGAGTTAAAAAACAGACATGGTACCAAAAACCTTGCCGCTATTCAGATAATTTTTCAAATGTGTCTATGTAGGTAAAATGGATTAATCTGGAGTCCAATCAATTTAGTCCATGAGGTTACCTAGACTGAATACAACTATAGCATGGTGGCTCTCTTCTTCTGCTTTGGATGATTAGATGATACCATCTCTGGCATTGGTTACCCTTAAGACCTCATTCACATGTCAGTATTTGGTCAGTAAGTTTTCATCAGTGTTTGAATGCCAAAGCCAGGAGTGAAAGTTCCAGAGAAAAACTATAATTGAAAAACTGACATCTTTTCATTTTTTTGGAGCTATTCCTAGTTTTCACATACAAATACTGATCAAAAATACTGATGGGGGATTGAGGCTTAGGCTAGTTTCACATTTGCGCTTTTGAGCGCAGCGACGGCCTGCGCACGGCCGCCGCTAAGCCCCGCCCCTGCTGCGCCTCCGCTGGTAGCTCCACCTACCGGCGCATGACGCTGCATGCGTCCTGCGTCCCCTATCTTTATCACTGGGGGAGCAGGCCGTGCGCAGTATGCGTTTGGCGGCGCATGCGTCCTTTTCACGGTGCACAACCAAACTGCAGCAAGTTGCGTTTGGCGCTGGTTGGCGCACCGTGAAAAGGACGCATGCGCTGCCAAACGCATACTGCGCACGGCCTGTGCCCCCAGTGATAAAGATAGGGGATACAGGACGCATGCAGCGTCATGCGCCCGTAGGCGGAGCTACTGGCGGAGGCACGGCAGGGGGCGGGGCTTAGTGGCAGCCGTGCGCAGGCCGTCGCTGCGCTGAAAAGCGCAAATGTGAAACTAGCCTAAGGCCATGTGAACATGTTCAGGATTTGGTCAGTATTTTATATCAGTACGTGTAAGCCAAAACCCGGAGTGGGTGATAAATCCAGAAGTGGTGACCTGTTTCTATTATACTTTTCCTCTGATTGTTCTACTCCTGGTATTGGGTTACAAATACTGATGGAAAATACTGACCAAATACTGAAAGTGTGAACATGGCCTAATGGTCTATCTACATGGACTGATTGTCGGCACTGAACAACCGTTTGACTGTTGTTATATGCCTAGTTTATAGATAGCGGTAAATGACTACAGTAAAGTAGATTGTTCAGTCCACATAGGCAGCCGTTGTTCTCAGCACTGCGAATCCTGTTGACATAGGTTGGTGTATCATTAAAAAAGATGATCTTTTTGTGCTCCACAAAACACTATTTCACTCAATGAATGAATGTGTGCTTTGCTCGTCCGTCGGGTGATCAGCAGCATGTTTTCACAGCAAATATTTCAGTGTAAATGCAGCTTAAGCCTAGAAACCCAAAGAGGTTATTAGAAAGGCAATCAGTAGAATGGAAGGATGTGTTACCATCAGCAATAAAACAACATAAAAAAATTTAAAAAGTGTAATTAAATAAAAAAAAATAAAATTAGTCATACATTTATTACAACTAATACTGATTATAGTTACAACTGTCAAGGATAGTAGGCATAACCCTAGTGAAAGCCCAAAAATTGCTGGATTTATAGAGTATATATTGTTCAAAACAAACCATGCAAATTGCAGTAAAATGGACTAATGGACGCTCTTGTGCCCCCCCCCCCCGAGTAGGGTTATTATAGTAAGTGGAATTTTTAGTGCAGCATTGTTAGAGGGGCAATAAAAATGGAATGGCCAAGCAATAAATGCCTATAGTAGGCAAGCAGATGGCAGCTACTGCTCAAAGGTTCGATAATACTTCATACTTGCATTTGGTTCTAAAATTGGAAATAGAGGCGTATTGAATAGTCGGAATATATATATATATATATATATATATATATATATATATATAAATTAGACCTTGATATAAAATTAAAATTTCCACTATTTAAGGAATCCCAGTAATGGTGTTGTCTGCATTCTGGAATTGATCATTCTGATCAATATATTGGTCTTTTTAACATTAAAATGAAGAGTAATAAGGTAATGGATTTTGGTCAAGTGAGATAAATGTTTATTCTTCTTAATGGGAAAATCAGATAATGTAACATCTTCTCTGAGAACAAAAACATATAGATCCCGTACATTGTATAGTTCTTTGTTTACAACATGAGAAAGCGAACCCTCCCAACACAGGGACCGGGCTTCTGACAGAATAATTCATTATCATGGAGAAAGACTATGCTTTATTTAGTTTGAAGCTAAGACCTGGGAAGTGTCTCACAAGGATTGTTATATAATATTATGCATCAAGAGATTTATGACCCTGCAACAAAGTCAGGAAAGAAACAGATTCTATAATGATCCCTTCTTATTCTAATCAGGCTCTTTTATCACAATGCAAAGTTACTTTGGTTACGATATCCCACTATAGTGTGAGCTTGTTGTAAACCTCCTGTATGCTTGTTTTGTGGGGCTGCAATTCTAGCAACTATCTGATAAACAAGTGTTAGAGCAATTGCTGTCTTTATTAAAAATTAGAATCTGATAATTGAACGAGATGATGGAATCGCTGTCAAAGGAACCGGCATTGCATTCCGATCATCTTCGAATTGATGTATAAAGAATCATATATACCGTACTATGTCTCACCATTAATGATGAGCAGATTATCTATGGAGGATTGAGCTTAAGGAAAATTTTCTGAAATTTCCAATTTCATGTGAATTCAAACATTTTTGCTATTTGATTTGTGGTATGCAAAAAAAAACAACAAACCTTTCACTATTTCCAACACTATTGAAGCATCAGAGATTGGGCTAACTTCATTGTGCATTGCTCTTTGGTGCTCCCCATAATTCCTTACAGATATGACATCTTACGGATTGCTCTGTGGTCAGTACTTGGGCCACCACAGATCCATGGTTCCCAGTGGAGCACAGTTTGTACAGCAGAGTCATTTTCCATCTCCAGAGTCACTGGGTAAGTCTCTCTACTGTAAGGTGTAAGCGCTTATGGTTAGCAGGGTCCTCTTTTTTCCTGGGGACCCTCAGCTTTTAGAGTCAGCTGGGTCCTTTCTTTCTCTCTTTCTCTCTCTTATCTCTAGAGTGTAAACTCTTATGATCAGTGAAGTCCTCTCTCTCATCTATACATTGTAATCTCTTATGGTCAGCCAGGTTCTCTCCCATATAGATTGTAATCTCTTATGGTCATCCATGTTCTCTCCCTTGTAGATTGTAATCTCTTATGGACAGCCAGATTCTCTCTCTTGTAGATTGTAATCTCTTATGGTCAGCCAGGCTGTCTCTCTTGTAGATTACAATTTCTTATGGTCAGCCAGATTCTCACCCTTGTAGATTGTAATCTCTTATGGACAGCCAGATTCTCACCCTTGTAAATTGTAATCTCTTATGGTCATCCAGGTTCTCTCCCATGTAGATTGTAATCTCTCATGGTCAGTCAGGTTGTCTCTCTTGTACATTGTAATCTCTTATGGACAGTCAGGTTCTCGTTTTTGTAGATTGTAATCTCTTATGGTCATCCAGGTTCTCTCCCTTGTAGATTGTAATCTCTTAGGGTCAGCCAGGTTGTCTCTCTTGTACATTGCAAACTCTTATGGACAATCAGGTTCTCTTTTTTGCAGATTGTAATCTCTTAATGACAGCCAAATTCTCGCTCTTGTAGATTGTAATCTCTTATACTCAGCCAAGTCTTCCTGGTTTCTTTCTCCCTATAAGTTCATATTTTTTAAACATTAAAAAAATTCCTGTGAAGCACCTGAAGGATTAAAAAACTTCTTGAATGTGGTTTTGAGCACCTTGAGGGGTGCAGTTTTTAGAATGGTGTCACTTTTGGGTATTTTCTATAATATAGACCCCTCAAAGTGACTTCATATGTGATGTGGTCCTTAAAAAAAAATGGTGTTGTAAAAATGAGAAATCGCTGCTCAACTTTTAATCCTTATAACTTCCTAACAAAAAAAAAGTGGTTCCAAAATTGTGCTGATGTAAAGTAAACATGTGGGAAATGTTACTTATTAAGTTTTTTGTGTGCCATATCTCTCTGATTTAAGGGCATAAAAATTCAAAGTTGGAAAATTGAAAAATGTTCTAAATTTTTGCCAAATTTCCATTTTTTTCACAAATAAACGCAAGTTATATCAATGAAATTTTACCACTAACATGAAGTACAATATGTCAGAATCACCGGGATCCATGGAAGCATTCCAGAGTTATTACCTCATAAAGGGACAGTGGTCAGAATTGTAAAAATTGGCCTGGTCATTAACATGAAAACCACCCTTGGGGTAAAGGGGTTAAACAGTTTTTGACACATGACCTTTTGCTCTGATTTGTCTTCTCTCATATGTTGATGCTTCTCATGTCATTAGTATTTGAAAAAATAAATACTTTTTTCACTCGAACATGGGAAAATGGGTTGATTTTCAGTTCTTAATAAGTGACAAAAGCAGATGTATGGAAGTAATGCCAAGCTGATCATGTCCTCAGGATGGTGATTATCAAGGAGAGGTGCATCAACCAGCCGCTTACTTTTTAAATTTCTTTTGTCAATTAGCATTGAGATTACCTGGGTTTAGGATCTATAATATAACGCTGGGAGCATCACTCTGTCTGAAGCCTTTATAGACTGCGCAAGCGCAACGCGCCTGCGCAGTCTGGCTCTCGACAGAATAAGGCACCCAGCGTACGGTGCCGGAGATGGTGGTACTCGTAGACACTGAATGCATATCGCGATCTCCGGTGCCATACATACATACTTTCCTGACCAGGAGGAGCGTTGCTGCGGCGCTTCTCTTCTCGCCGGAGACTGGGGCAGGAGTTCATTGTCGGAATCGAGCATATGCATGGCGCTATCCTGCGCCATTTTACTGAAGACACATTTGCATTGTGTCTTCAGCAATATGGCACCGGACAGCGCGGTATGGGCATGTGCGTACTCTGGCTCCACACTCCTTCCCCGGCCTCCAGCAGAACAAGACAGCGCTGGAGCACAGGGAAGAAAGGTAAGTAAAAATTTTTTTTTTGCATGTGTGCAGTTTAATAGGGGAGAGGGACCATACATATCATGATAGGGAGGTGAGAGGTAGCATGCATACCAGGATAGGGGGGTGAGAAGACCATGCATACCAGGATAGGGGGGTGAGGGGACCATGCATACCAGGGAAGGGGGGTGAGAGGACCATGCATACCAGGATAGTGGGTGAGAGGACCATGCAAACCAGGAAAAGGGGGGTGAGAGGACCATGCACACCGGGATAAGGGGGTGAGAAGACCATGCATACCAGGATAGTGGGTGAGAGGACCATGCATACCAGGAAAGGGGGGTGAGCGGATCATGTATACCAGGATAGGGGGGTGAGAAGACCATGTATACCAGGATAGGGGGGTGAGAGGACCATGCATACCAGGAAAGGGGGCATGAGGGGACCATGCATACCAGGATTGGGGGGTGAGGGAACCATGTATACCAGGATAGGGGGGTGAGGGGACCATACATACCAGAATAGGGATGGTGGGGGTCATGCATACCATTATAGGGATGTGGGGGCCATGCATAGCAGGATAGGGATGAGGGGGCCATGCATACCAGGATAGGAGGGGGGCAACACATACCAGGATGGGAGACCATATACCAATAAAAATGCTTGCCACCGGGGTGTAGAACGGGTTCTTAGCTAGTTTAGGTATAACGGAGGTTGTTAGTGATATTATAACATTTGCTCACCTTTCAAATCCTCTGAGGCTCCAGAATTGCTGCTCTAATAGTCCCTGTCAGTCCTGCAGCTGATTATGTGCCATATATCAGTCACAGGATGAATGCAGCCAATCACTGGCCTCTTTGGTCCTTTGACAGCATCATACATGAACCTTGTATATATTATGATTGCTGCAAAACCAGTGGGACTACTGAAGCAGCAGAAAGTGAACAGATGGGAAATTGAAAGGTGAGTTACGGCTACATTATTACATTATCACATTACCAGCATTATAGGGGTTGTTCAGTCATTTAATATTGATGAATTATATATCCTAAGGATAGGGCTTCAAAATCGTTGGTGGGGGTCCAGCCACGGGAAGTAAACATTGAAAGGAGCTAAAGAGCACAGCTCTGTTCATTGTGTAGAAGCTTCCTCTGAGAAAAGCATCTGAACTTTTATTCTCATGAAAACCCCTTCACAAATAGCTAATCAGTTTGGCAGCTGGATGTCAGACCACCATCAATTTTAATCTGATCTTGGTTGCCTATCCTAAGCATATTCCTAGACAAGTCTCTGTAAGCTCCAGAGCTCGTAATTTATTACCTGACTCTCAACCATATGACAAATATAGTTCTAGTCTTCCGATATGAAACAGATGGACCTTCTGGACTTTAATGACCTACTTTGACCACCATGCCTGAAACCCTGCTTCTTCTTCTTGAAGGCACTTGTTGTTGTTGGTTTAAGCTTGGTTAAGAACTCATTACAGATATACTGAATCCTCAACAGATTCCTTCCCTTAATAAAACATCTGCAAAGAAAAAAAACAAAATTCTGGAGAAAATTACTCCTTCTAAGGTTAATGGGTCTCCCTTCGAACTCATTTCTGTTCTTTCTACGTGATGCATAACGTGCTTTATTGTGGATAATATATTGTTAGTGACCGGCTGACAGGTCTTTAGATTCACGGCACCATCTATGGTTACTAAGTATACTGGCCCAGAGTATATCTTTCTGACTGTCCCTTTCTTTTAGCAACATCAGATTAAATTTCACCTCTCCAAGCAGTAGACGCTCCATCTCCTACTATGAAACCCTGAACATTATCCACATTCTATAACCACAGAACTCCAGAGGGATCTTCTTAAATACTGCTGTGGTGACACATAGGTCATTTTTTTTTCTTTTTACCTTTTAGCTCTGGTAACAGTGAGTGTTTGATTTGATAAATAACCGTTTTAGCGTTGCAGCCATGCTGGCATTCTCATTTTTCATCTACATAGGAACTCATTTTATCCCTCCATGGGGTTATAATATAAAATAAATATACATACATAGTAATGGAAAAGGTTTCAGTCCAATAGATCCTTTGTATATTTCTAAGTCAATGCTGAAATGAATATTAGCAGTAGAATAGCTATATAAATTATTTGATTGTAGAGGCACGGTGGTTATTCCAATTCCCCACAGTATGACCTTTCTGGATTGCACATAAATATAATGCATGCATTATAACATTGCCCGGTCTCCGAGGCATAATCCTTTATTTACCACCTTCTCAACAGGGATACTTCTCATTTTATATATCAACTACCTGGTTTGTTTCCTCATATTTTAATTAATTCGTTACCATGAAACAACATTTCCTACCTGTTTATCATTTAAATATATTCTGCGCGATATAAAATGGCCGTAGAGTGGTATATATCAGTCCAATACCCCCGGTAATATGAAGGCTGTTATAATAATAGGAGTACAGGAATGTGGCAAGCCTCATTGTTACATTCTGTGTTACATAGGCCCACACTCCATAGTGGGAGGATTCCTATAAAAAGACTAGAAGCATATTCCTTTGAGGCACGTAATGTCTAAACAGCAGAGTTAATATCTTAGTAATCTGCAGTCAGCATCCAAGATTTTTCTTACAACGGGAAAAAAAAATCATCCCGAAGATAAGTTATGCAACTTAATTATGTAATAAAAGGAAAATAAAGAATAAAGTAGGCAATTCGAAAATAGCGGAGAATTCTTAAAGGATATCTGTCGACAGGATTTTGCTATACCATTTGAGAGAAGTCTGAAGAAGGGTCACAGATGCGGATTCCAGTGATATATCACATATTTATTAGGTTCTGTAGTTTTGATAAAATCAAAAGCAGATCTAGCAGTTCTCTAAATGCTGAGCTCTGTATAACCCCGCCCACGCCAATGATTGGCAATCTTATGTGCATAGGCAGAAAGCTGCCAATCAGTGGTGGGGGTGGGGTTATATGGAGCTGGCTCAATATGATGCTGCATCATATTAGGTGGGAAATTTTGCGCCAGACTGTGGTGTACATGGTTCATCGATGCACTGTGCCACAGGGCCAGGTCTGCATAGGAAGAGGGGCTACCTGGTGTTCTCAGGAACTCCTGATAGTGAAGACTGGCTTGGCTGCAGGAATCCATCAGGTACCACTACTAGGCAGAACCCAATACTGCAGATCAGGTTCACTTACACTCTTTAAGGATTAGGGCTCCATTCAGACTAATATGTTCTGGCTCCTCCACAGAACAGATACTGCCACGGATTTGGGCTACTTTCAGACTGGTCTGATCCGAAAATTGTTTTTAGCAGATCAGATACAAACTAACTGAAGACGACGTTTCAGGCTCTGGCCGCACATGATACAGGGGGGCAGGTTCAGGCACTGTCTGCACACAAACCAGGGGAGCAGGTTCAGGCTGTGGCTGCACACGGACCACGGGGGGCAGGTTCAGGCACTGTCCGCACACAAACCAGGGGGGCAGGTTCAGGCTCTAGCCGCACACAAACCAGGAGACCAGGTTCAGGCTCTAGCCGCACACAAACCAGGGGACCAGGTTCAGGCTCTAGCCGCACACAAACCAGGAGACCAGGTTCAGGCTCTAGCTGCACACAAACCAGGGGACGAGGTTCAAGCTCTAGCCACACACAAACCAGGGGACCAGGTTCAGGCTCTAGCCACACACAAACCAGGGGACCAGGTTCAGGCTCTAGCCACACACAAACCAGGGGGGCAGGTTCAGGCTCTAGCCACACACAAACCAGGGGAGCAGGTTCAGGCTCTAGCTGCACACAAACCAGGGGAGCAGGTTCAGGCTCTAGCCACACACAAACCAGTGGAGCAGGTTCAGGCTCTGGCCACACACAAACCAGGGGAGCAGATTCATGCTCTAGCCACACACAAACCAGGGGAGCAGGTTCATGCTCTAGCCGCACACAAACCAGGGGGGCAGGCTCAGGCTCTAGCCACACACAAACCAGGGGAGCAGGTTCAGGCTCTAGCCGCACACAAACCAGGGGGGCAGGTTCAGGCTCTGGTCACACACAAACCAGGGGAGCAGGTTCATGCTCTAGCCGCACACAAACCAGGGGGGCAGGTTCAGGCTCTGGCCACACACAAACCAGGGGGGCAGATTCAGGCTCTAGCCGCACACAAACCAGGGGAGCAGGTTCATGCTCTAGCTGCACACAAACCAGGGGGGCAGGTTCAGGCTCTGGCCACACACAAACCAGGGGGGCAGATTCAGGCCCTGGCCACACACAAACCAGGGGAGCAGGTTCATGCTCTAGCCGCACACAAACCAGGGGGGCAGGTTCAGGCTCTGGCCACACACAAACCAGGGGGGCAGATTCAGGCTCTAGCCGCACACAAACCAGGGGAGCAGGTTCATGCTCTAGCCGCACACAAACCAGGGGGGCAGGCTCAGGCTCTAGCCACACACAAACCAGGGGAGCAGGTTCAGGCTCTAGCCGCACACAAACCAGGGGGGCAGGTTCAGGCTTTGGCCACACACAAACCAGGGGAGCAGGTTCATGCTCTAGCCGCACACAAACCAGGTGGGCAGGTTCAGCGCACTGCCCTTTCCATAGGGAAAAAGCACGCTCATGTGCATGCTAGGCAGTGCAAAAGTTTACAAGCAGAAAACATGCCACAATATTATAGATACAGGTCTCTACATCTGTACTCTAACTAGAAAAATGGCAAAAAATTACATACGAAAAATGACGCATAAACAACACTAGAATGATTGATGTGTATCATTTGCTCTTAAAAAATGCTGAAAACCAAAGTGATATATTTATCAAAAGAATCTGAACAAAAGGCCAAAGGCAGCCAATCACAACGCAGCTTTCATTTCACAAATGCAGTTTAGGAAATTAAATCTGCTGTTATTGGTTGCTAAAGATAACAGAGACAGTTGCTGACAAATGAGGCGTTCATTCATTATACACACTTAGGGTATGTGCACACAATCAGTAAGCGCTGCAGGTTGGATGCTGCGTTCTTGTGCAGCGTCCAGGTGTTACAGCATAGTGGATGGCATTATAAGACATCCAATGTCCACTCTGCGTCCAGAGATGCCCGCGGCTTACCCGCGGAGACGGACGTGTGGCGCATCTTTCCAGACCGCAGCATGTCAATTTCTCTTGCCCAGATGCGAGTCTCCTCAAGAGAAATTTCAACAGTACAATGTATTGGATGCGGTAAATCCACACGGTTCAGTGAACACATGCCGATTCACCTGCACTTAATAGAGAGCAGCGCTTTGGTCCCAGCGAACATTCACTGTGTCCAAATCGCTGCCTCTTCTGGGTCGTGGGCACATACACTTAGTTTCACCTTTTTTTTGCCTGTAAAATGCCTAGAATTCAGTCCTTATTGGCTTCTCCTTGCTTTCAAGCATTTTTTATATTTTTAATAATTTCATTTCTAACATGTAGGACAAAAAAATGTGAAACCTAGTAAAATCAGCCTTTCGAAAAAAAAACAAAACACTTTTTGTTTGTATCGTGAATTTCAGATTTCGCTTTACTCTTTCACATATTTTCAGGCCAAAGAGTTCTTTGCATAGAAAAAAATGCAAAAAAAAAAAAGAAAAACAGAACTACAGAATGAAAAAAATGAACAAAACAAAATGAAACTTTGTTTAACCCCTTCGCACCCGAGCCTGTTTTTGCCTTCGTGACCGGGCCAATTTTTTCAATTCTGACCAGTGTCACTTTATGAGGTCATAACTCTAGAACGCTTCAACGGATCCTGCTGATTCTGACATTGTTTTCTCGTGACATATTGTACTTCATGATGGTGGTAAAAATTTTTAGATATGATCTGCACTTATTTGTTAAAAAAATCAAAATTTGGCAAAAATTTAGAAAATTTTGCAATTTTCAAACTTTTAATTTTTATGCCCTTAAATCAGAGAGTGATATCGCACAAAATAGCTAATAAATAACATTTTCCACATGTCTACTTTACATCTGCACAATTTTGGAAACATAATTTTTTTTTTTTAGGAAGTTATAAGGGTTAAAAGTTGACCAGCGATTTCTCATTTTTACAACAAAATTTGCAACACCATTTTTTTTAGGGACCACCTCACATTTGAAGTGAGTTTGGGGGGTCAATATGACAGAAAATACCCAAAATTGACACCATTCTAAAAACTGCACCTCTCAATGTACTCAAAACCACATTCAAGAAGTTTATTAACCCTTCAGGTGCTTCACATGAATGAATGGAATATGGAAGGAAAAAATAAACATTTAACTTTTTTCACAAACATTTTACTTCAAAATCATTTTTTTTCATTTTCACAAGTGTAAAAAGAGAAAATGAACCACTAAATTTTTTGTGCAATTTCTCCCGAATACGCCAATACCCCGTATGTGGGGCTAAACCACTGTTTGAGCACACGGCAGAGCTCAGAACGGAAGGAGTGCCGTTTGACTTTTTCAATGCAGAATTGGCTGGAATTGAGATCGGATGCCATGTCGCATTTGGAGAGCCCCTGATGTACCTAAACAGTGGAAACCCCCCACACGTGACCCCATTTTGGAAATTAGACCCCCCCAAGGGATTTATCTAGATGTGTGGTGAGCACTTTGAACCCCCAAGAATTAGGGCTCCCCCAAGTGTTTCACTAAAGTTTATAATGTAGAGCCGTGAAAATAAAAAAAAATAATTTTTTTTCCACAAAAATGATCTTTTAGCCCCCAATTTTTATTTTCACAAGGGTAACAGGAGAAATTGGACCCTAAGAGTTGTTGTCCAATTTGTCCTGAGTACGCCGGTATGCCATATGTTGGAGAAAACTACTGTTTGGGCACACGGTGGGGCTCGGAAGGGAAGTAGTGACGTTCTGAAATGCAGACTTTGATGGAATGGTCTGCGGGTGTCATGTCGCGTTTGCAGAGCCCCTGATGTACCTAAACAGTGGCAACCCCCCACAAGTGACCCCATTTTGGAAACTAGACCCCCCAAGGAACTTATATAGATGTGTGGTGAGCACTTTGAACCCCCAAGTGTTTCACTAAAGTTTATAATGTAGAGCCGTGAAAATAAAAAAAATATTTTTTTTTCCACAAAAATGATATTTTAGCCCCCAATTTTTATTTTCACAAGGGTAACAGGAGAAATTGGACCCTAAGAGTTGTTGTCCAATTTGTCCTGAGTACGCTGGTATGCCATATGTTGGAGAAAACTACTGTTTGGGCATACGGTGGGGCTCGGAAGGGAAGTAGTGACGTTCTGAAATGCAGACTTTGATGGAATGGTCTGCGGGTGTCATGTCGCGTTTGCAGAGCCCCTGATGTACCTAAACAGTGGCAACCCCCCACAAGTGACCCCATTTTGGAAACTAGACCCCCCAAGGAACTTATATAGATGTGTGGTGAGCACTTTGAACCCCCAAGTGTTTCAGTAAAGTTTATAATGTAGAGGCGTGGAAATAAAAAAATCATTTTTTTTCCACAAAAATGATCTTTTAGCCCCCAATTTTTATTTTCACAAGGGTAACAGGAGAAATTGGACCCTAAGAGTTGTTGTCCAATTTGTCCTGAGTACGCTGGTATGCCATATGTTGGAGAAAACTACTGTTTGGGCACACGGTGGGGCTCGGAAGGGAAGTAGTGACGTTCTGAAATGCAGACTTTGATGGAATGGTCTGCGGGTGTCATGTCGCGTTTGCAGAGCCCCTGATGTACCTAAACAGTGGAAACCCCCCACAAGTGACCCCATTTTGGAAACTAGACCCCCCCAAGGAACTTATATAGATGTGTGGTGAGCACTTTGAACCCCCAAGTGTTTCAGTAAAGTTTATAATGTAGAGGTGTGAAAATAAAAAAATCATTTTTTTTCCACAAAAATGATCTTTTAGCCCCCAATTTTTATTTTCACAAGGGTAACAGGAGAAATTGGACCCTAAGAGTTGTTGTCCAATTTGTCCTGAGTATGCTGGTACGCCATATGTTGGAGAAAACTACTGTTTGGGCACACGGTGGGGCTCGGAAGGGAAGTAGTGACGTTCTGAAATGCAGACTTTGATGGAATGGTCTGTGGGTGTCATGTCGCGTTTGCAGAGCCCCTGATGTACCTAAACAGTGGAAACCCCCAATTCTAATTCCAACCCTAACCCCAACACACCCCTAACCCTAATCTCAGCCCTAACCATAACCCTAACCACAAACCTAGCACCAACACACCCATAACCTTAATCCCAGCCCTAGCCCTAACCCTAGCCCTAGCCCTAGCCCTAGCCCTAGCCCTAACCCTAACCCTAACCCTAGCCCTAACCCTAACCCTAACCCTAGCCCTAGCCCTAGCCCTAACCCTAACCCTAACCCTAGCATTTTTTTTTTTTTACTTTTTTTTTTATTTTTTGTCACAAGATCGCTGCCCTGCGATCTGACTCATAGTAACGCCACTTCACCTCTGATCATCTGTCAGTGTGAGATCAGAGGAGAAACAGCGTTACTATGTGACAAGATCGCTGCCTGGCACATAATAACGCGACTTCTCCTCTGATCTCACAATGACAAATGATCAGAGGTGAAGCAGCGTTACTGTGTGACAAGATCGCTGCCTGGCACAGCTGTGCCAGGCAGCGATCAGCTGTGCCAGGCAGCGATCTAGTCACACAATAACGCTGCTTCACCTCTGATCAGCTGTCAGTGTTAGATCAGAGGGAGAAGCCGCGTTACAATGAGGGAGATCGCCGGGAAACAAGCAGCTTTCCCAGCGATCGCTCCCATTGGCTGCTGTGACGCTGACGTCATCGGGACCTGAACCAATCAGGTCTCGATGACGTCGGGGGTCCCAGCATGCATTGCGCACCGGGATCCTCGCGTTGGAAGGTATGTGGGGGTCCCGGGGGGCACAAAACCGCCGACAGTAGATAAACGTCGGCGCTGCACAAAGCCCAGCAAGTGCCAACGTTTATCTACTGTGGGCGGTCTTGAAGAGGTTAACCAGTTACGAGATTAAAAATAGAATTCTTTTTAAGAATCATAACCAGCTGAAATGCAACTCAACCTAAGGGTCCGAGCCAACCGATTGTCTCAGATTAATGCTGTCCATGGTTTCATGGATATCACTCGTACCTATGACATTCTATGGGACTGCGCCCATGTCCAATTTTTTTATCTGAGTGGTCAGCAGTGGTCAGCAGAGAAAAACTGAGATATGTCTGATTTTGATCTGAAGGGTTGGATCAAAATCGGCAATGCAAGTCTATGGGTCCATGAAAAAAATTTGACCGCACTTGGATGACATCTGAGAATGGTCTGATTTTCATGGACTGACAGAAAGGACAAAGTGGAGAAATGTTTCTTTTTTTTCCTCTCCACGTACAAGAAAAACTGATGCAACTCTGATCAGAATTATCGGTCTGTTATTCATGTCTGAGGAGAAGTTGATGATGGGAACCTACCCTGATACAGCTAAATCGGGATGACCTGAAATGCTATACAGAGCTCATGGACAAGGGTTGTACTGATGATGACCTAACACCAGATTCTTCTTCTAATTTTTATAACCCTTTTATGTTTAGAGAATGCTGAATAAAGTTATTGTTTTTACTATCTTCAATAATTGGAAAGAAAATTCAAAATTGTGAGGATTATTTTGAGTTATTAAAGTCTGGAATTTGCTTTATATAATAATAGCTGAAGAGCCCGACGCTGCCCGGGCATAGTAACTAACTGTGGTTAGTTATAGAAAATTATAATTATCCTCCATCCCATAGTCCCGTGCCCATATACCCATCATACATATCCACGATCCCATATGCCCGTGCCCATATACCCATCATACATATCCTCCATCCCATAGTTGAGTGCCCATATACCCATCACACATCCTCCATCCCATAGTCCCATGCCCATATACCCATCATACATATTCTCCATCCCATAGTCCCGTGCCCATATACCCATCATACATATTCGCCATCCCATAGTCGAGTGCCCATATACCCATCACACATCCTCCATCCCATAGTCCCGTGCCCATATACCCATCATACATATCCGCCATCTCATAGTCCCGTGCCCATATACCCATCATACATATCCTCCATCCCATAGTCCAGTGCCCATATACCCATCACACATCCTCCATCCCATAGTCCCATGTCCATATACATATCCGCCATCCCATAGTCCCGTGCCCATATACCCGTCAAACATATGCTCCATCCCATAGTCCAGTGCCCATATACCCATCACACATCCTCCATCCCATAGTCCCGTGCCCATATACATATCCGCCATCCCATAGTCCTGTGCCCATATACCCATCATACATATCCTCCATCCCATAGTCCCGTACCCATATACATATCCTCCATCCCATAGTCCCGTGCCCATATACCTGTCATACATATCCTCCATCCCATAGTCCGGTGCCCATATACTCATCACACATCCTCCAATCCATAGTCAACCATTATGACATCATAATGAGTGGCGGCGGGGCTTGCAACCTATGATGACATCAGCGTCACCATGGCAACCATTGTGACATCATAATGAGGGGCGGGGGTTGGCGCGCACACACTGCTTCCCCAGTATGCAAATAGGGGCATTGTGACATCACAATGAGGGGCGGGGCTTGACGCACACACACTTTTCCCCCCAGTATGTAGATAGGGGCAAAATTGTTTTGTGAATTGGAACGTGCGGGGTTAAAATTTCGCCTCACAACATAGCTTATGACGCTCTAGGGGTCCAGACATGCGACTGTGCCAAATTTTGTGGCTTTAGCTGCGACGGTGCGGATGCCAATCCCGGACATACAAACATACACACACACATACACACATACATACATACACACTTTGAGCTTTATATATTAGATTGATATAATACATAGCAGGTATCACAATCCAGTTTAATGGATTCTAAACCCCACACGTTTTTATGCTCAGCTTTCTGAAAAGATATGCTTGTATTTTTTTTTTCAAAATCGACTGAATGTAAGGATGCACTCACCTTTGAACATTTTCTGGAAGGTCTTAAATTGAGACATGTTATGTGGAGCTTTCGGCCACGTCTGCTACTATTGCCAGTATGAAATAGATGCAAGAATTTCAATAGGAGCGCCACCAGCTTCACTTGAGGGATACAGTAAAGCCAACTGAAGCTGAAGGGGGTCCATATTTTTTTTTTTACAATGTTACAGCCCTTTGGAACAGATTTTGGTTCAGGATCGCACCGATAACATTTTCCGGCATGTCTCAATAATCGAACAAAAGACTTTTAAAGTTGCACATAATCTTCAAGACACACAGTTCATTATTTAAGCATTTTGGTCAATTTTCAGAGCTAAAAAATAATGTTCACAGATTTCAGGAACAAATTGGCTTTTTAAAATGGATTTCCTTTTTTTTTAAAGAAAAAAAGCAGGCTGCTATAGGAAGCAGTTAATTTCTAAGTTGTAAAGTCTAATCTGATAGATGCGATTTTCAAATCTGGACTCTTACTTACTAATCATTTTCTATCTCTTTGGAAGATCTAATATACGTTACTTGGACAACATATTCATTTCAGTTTTAACTGTGTAATTCTTCCTTTGCCCTGTGGAGGTGCTGCAGGGAAGCTAAACACTTCATGCAAGATTCCTCTACTGACAGCAATACATTTTTTGGGGAGTCCTAATGGTGTGAAGCTCTGTGATCAAGTGATACTTGAGGGTCCTTCAAAAAATAGATCAAGCAATTCTGTTAAGCTATACTGAAATTTTTGAATACTGATTTTTTTTATTTTACAAGTGCATTTTTCTCAACAATTTGCTAGTCTCCGGAGCCATTCCATCAACTCTTCATTCAAATTGTGGCATACAATCAAGCAAATTCCCATACAATCTATAAGCACTTTAGGCTGGCACAATACAAATGAACTTGAAGTGAATAGTTCATTCCTATTTGCAAGTGCTTCAGTAATTTCAATATGATCCTTAATTCCTTTTTTTAATGATGTGCCTTTTCCTGATGACAGCCTGGAAAATGCAATAAATAAAAATGAGGCTATTTTGTCAAGTGGAAGACCAAAGGATGCCGGTGGGACTTCTGCTTTCAGACTACTGGAGATCAGGTGCACTGCAGAGGTGAAATGTCTCAAGGGAGGAATGCAGAATGTTCCTTTTGTAGAAGGCTCTATGGTTCAAAAACATCTAATTAATACATTAGCAGCTGTCAAACAGCAGACTCCTTGGGAAATATTTTATCTTTGTATTTTAATCAGAATTGAATATAATTTTGATTGGAGATAAAACACGGAAACATATTTATTCGGAGGTGCCGCATGTTAGGATTGATATTTACTTGCTTTGTGCCTAGGAATCTCAGCGTGACATAAGATAAAACCTCCAGCAATAAATATGACGTTATGACAAGCTGGTAGTAGGAGTAAATGAACTGAATTATACAAATTCTATAGAGTGCTGTATGTGCTCGGAGAAAGTGACAGATGAGTGTAGGCTCTATTTAGAATCTGTCCATCACTAATGTAACCGTGCGGTGCTGTGTTATAATGTGATTGAAGGTCTCGTGTGACATTGTCCAATTAATTTACACATCCTATTCTATGTCTACTGGTGTACATTGATATTCTGCATTGCTGCTAATTTTAACACACAATTGGAAAATTCATACTGCAGTTCAGTTATGGCTCTTCTTTACAGCTAGAGAGAGCACTTGCCGAATCTTACGCTATATGAAAAAAAGAAAGAAAACAGGTATCCAAAGAGTTAGACAATCTCAGCCAATCTGCTTTACAGTAGCTGGTTAATAAGGTTCTCCAGCTCTAGGAAATCAACACTTGAAAGCAGTGACATGGCTTGGAAATGTACTTTGGGTGTTGCCAACAAACCACCTTTTTTTTTCTTGGCTTGGATTTTTAGATACAAGGGCTAAAACTGCAAACTGAACCTTTGCCTAAAGAGCAGCTAGAGGGTATTGAGCAAAAAGCACTTCATTTTGCAGAGTGTAAAAGCCTTATAAGGATTTAGGTGGACAGGTCCTGAATAAGAGGCATGTGGGTAGCCTCGGTGATGTGAATCCCAGAGAGAAGACACCAGCAAAGTAGTCACTGAGTGGGTTTTTAATAGACTCGGATTTTGGGGTTCGGGTTTAAGGAATTACCAGAAGAGTTGGGTGGGACTGGTCATTCCCATGGCTCCAATCCAGCCTTTGTAGCTTGTTTAAAAGGCAGCTGATCTGCCCCAGAAGCTGTCTGTGTTTTGGAGGTAGGAAAGACCTTGTTGTGTTGATTAATCTCTGCAGAGATTCAGAGTGTAGTTTAACCAGTTCTGGTGAGCCCAAGCTAACATAGACAGATATGCTGGGACATTAACTTTGTATTCTTTTATACCTTTGTGCCCAGAAGAGGCTGTTTTGTTCTGTAACCACTGGAAAACCATAATACTACACGTGTTTGGACCAGACCGCATTTCCTGTGTGAACACTATTGGCTGCCAAATGCCTACAGCCCCTATACACATTAGATTTGTTGGTAGTAGGTTTGTACTATTTTCAGTCATTTACAAAACAATTTCTAAAATTAACTAGTAAAATCGGGATCTAGCCTATTGATTGGATGATCTGACACCATATTAAGCTAGTGAAATAAACCAAGATCCTTAAAAAAGTTTTAACATTAGCAAAAAGGTCCTGCTCTTTTCCAGAAAAACAGTTCCACTCATTCTGTAGCTTAGCCACATTCACTTGCATATAAGTAAAGGGCCTGTCACACTTAGCGATATCGCTAGCAATATCGCTATAATGTCACTGGTTTTTGTGACGTTATAGCGATATCACTAGCGATATCGCTATGTCTGATACTTACCTCTGACCGCTCCCCCGCTGGTTATCGCTGATCATGCGAGAACGTCCTGGACCGTTTCTCGTCGTCAGCTTCCTGCTGGGCTTCCTGCTGTGACGACAAGCGATGCGTGGACGCGGGCAGGAGGACGTCAGGATCGCTTCGTCTGACAGGTAAGTAGCGACCCCCGACCCTGCTATGTCACTGGTGAGATCTGCCTGTGTTGCAGCTTACTAGCGACCACTTAGCGATGTACCAGCGATCCTGACCGCGTCATATCGCTGGTCGGGATCGCTGGTACATCGCTAAGTGTGACAGTACCTTTAGCTGCAATATCAGATAAGAAGATTATTTCTGGACAATCAATTTACGTCTCCAGTAGGTAGGCCAGGACAATAAAAAAAAGGCAGGAAAACCTAATGTAATAGTCCTCTACTGAAACAGACCTTCATTTAGGACTCATCTCAGGTTTAGGTTGACTTGAACTAGCTGCCATTCTGAACTGCTGATTCAGGAGATCCGTAGAAATGCATTTACTGATAATTGAAATGATTGATTTTTTCAACTCAAAGTAAAGATAGGTCACACTTCCATGAGTTTCATCACAAATTTTTTTTCGTCACCAAAATGTAATCGTTAAAGGGAACCTGTCATGTTGAAAATGGTTTCTGATATGCTGGCAGGATGTTATAGGCAAGGAGGAGCTGATCAGATTGATATATATTTTTGTGGTGGGAAAAGTTTCACTTAAATGTAAATTTCATTCCTTGAAATGCCTTGTGACTGTATGCATGCAACTCCAGTGGGCAGTTCTGACCAGTGATTGACAGTCTTTCCTGTATGACTGTGCATGCAGATATAGCTGTCGATCATTAGTAGGACCGTCCATTGGACCCATAGAATCATAGAATGGTAGAGTTTGAAGGGACCTTCTGGGTCATCTGGTCCAGCCCCCTGCTCAAAGCAGGATTGACTAAATCATCTCAGACAGATGTCTGTCCAGCCTCTGTTTGAAGACTTCCATTGAAGGAGAACTCACCAACTCTCGTGGCAGCCTGTTAAACTCATTGATTACCCTGACTGTCAAAAAGTTTTTTCTAACTTACATAAACACACTGGAGATTTCAATGAATAAAATACAAATTATACTAAATCTTTCCCAACAAACCCATATATCATTCTGCTCAGCTTCTCCTTCTCTATGCTATGATGTCCACATATCGAATTGCATTTACAATGTGATGAGTACATTTTAAATCATGGCCTTACATTACCAATCTTTATTGTTTTCTTCTTTTTGTGCAAACGTGTCTGACTGGAGAAACATTTTATCAAAGGCTTCTTTTTTAAAGGTTTTAGACACTTTTCACTCGCTATTGTCTAATCCAGAATTTTTCCTAATCCAGGGCAAAACATTTATAACTACCAGAATAGGTATATAATCTATTAAAGATTTTCTGCCAAGACTTTCATGTTTTTGGCTCCATCACCGCAGAAAAAAAATCCTTCAAAAAAATAGTATAAGAATCGTCATATAACAATGGCACTCACCTGATCGTATTGACTAACAATAGTGTAGTTTGGGTTCTGCCCTGTGTGTGTAATTTTGATATGAAGAATAGCACTGAATACTGTTTTTCATAAGAAGTATGATTAGAGATGAGCGAACCCGAACCTAAAAGTTTGGGGTTTGTACTGGACATTTAGTGTCCGGTGCTAATCGCCGAACATGGACTTCTCCTGGAAGTCCATTGCAATGTTCAGAGTTTTGGAGGAAGTCCATTGTGGATAGAAAAAGAGAATTTTCCAGCTCAAAAGTCTGGATCATCATTTTTTTCAATGAGATTTAGGTTCTGGAACAAAGTTTGGGTCGTGTACCAGAACCGGAACTTCCATGGGTCCGCTCAACCCTAAATATGATCTAACCACTTTCATGGTCACCATCAGGCTAGGGTTAGACAACCATTTTTTCTATAATCTGAGAAAAATGGTCCCACTATGCTAAACACACTCTGATCACAGTTTGACTGGTCATCAGTGTGATCCGATTTTTCTGAATGAAGAGAAGACGGGAAAAAAATCTCCATCATCTCCATTCTTTTAATCCGTGAAAACAGACTGCATTCAGATATCAGCCAATTTTTTTCACGCACTCATTGACTTGTATGTCCGAGTGAGATCCCAATATCGGATGCAAATTGTGCAATAGGCATTTTTTTTCCTTGGACATAATCTTTCCAAGGAAAAAAAATCAGACATGTGCACAGACCCATAAAATAACATTGGTCCAAGTGTGATCCAATGTTTTGCCGATTCACATTCAGACCAAAAATTTGGCCTTCTGCACTTGCCCTTGGGAGCATTAGTCTGCAAAGGAGGCATCTTTTTAAGATTTCCTTTTACTGAGCAGCAGTTACAGATTTTTACGCTTCATTTACAGGTTTGTGACTACTTATCATTGAGAAGCTAATTCATGGCAGGATTCATACTGTTTATCAGATAGGTGATAATTTGTGAAAGTGTTGAAGTAATACTCTCATTACATTTTTCTAATGCACAAGTGTTGTTACTGACATTGTGAAACGAAGGCTGAATACCGAAAACAGCTGAAATGTTGGGTGCTGGATAGCACAGTGTAAAGTATGACAGATGGGTCATCCTTTGTTGGTGGAGATGGAACAGCATAGCGGAGAAGATAATAATAATAATAATAAATTTTATTTTTATAGCGCCGACATATTCTGCAGCACTTTACATTTCAGAAGGGATTTGTACAGACAATAGACATTACAGCATAACAATAATCACATACAGTAGATTATAACAAATACCAAGAGGAATGAGGGCCCTGCTCGCAAGCTTACAGTCTATGAGGAAAGAGGTAGACACGAAAGGTGGGTGGTAACAGTTGCCCTGATTGTATGGACCAGCCATAATGTTAGGTGTGTGACAGTATGGACACACAGGGCTAATGGATGCATAAAGCATGTGGGAACATGATGCGGGAAACCTGGTTATGGTAAAACTTTTGGCTCTGCCACACAGGGATAGATTAGGTTAATGTGTTGGGGTGGTAGGCCAGTCTGAATAAATGCGTTTTCAGGACACGCTTAAAATTGTGGGGATTGGGGACTAATCGTATTGACCTGGGAAGTGCATTCCAAAGAATTGGCGCGGCACGTGTAAAGTCTTGGAGACGGGAGTGGGAGGTTCTGACTATTGAGGATGCTAACCTCAGGTCATCAGCAGAACGGAGGGCGCGGGTAGGGTGGTATACTGAAACAAGGGAGGAGATGTAGGGTGGTGCTGAGCCATGGAGGGCTTTGTGAGTGAGGGTAATAAGTTTATACTGAATTCTGGAGTGGATGGGTAGCCAGTGTAATGACTGGCACAAGGTAGAGGCATCGGTGTAACGATTGGTGAGGAATATAATCCTGGCTGCAGCATTCAAGACAGATTGGAGAGGGGAGAGTTTGGTAAGAGGGAGACCGATTAGAAGAGAGTTACAATAGTCGAGACGAGAATGAATAAGAGAAACAGTAAGAGTTTTTGCAGAGTCAAAGGTAAGAAAAGGTCGAATTCTAGAAATGTTTTTGAGGTGCAGATGACAAGAGCGAGCCAGTGATCGAATGTGGGGGGCAAAGGAAAGCTCGGAATCAAGTTTGACCCCAAGACAGCAGGCCTGTTGCTGGGGAGTAATAGTGGAACCACACACAGAAATGGCAATGTCGGGTATAGGTACATTAGTAGAGGGAGGAAACACCAGGAGTTCAGTCTTTGACAGGTTCAGTTTCAGATATAGTGAGGACATGATATTAGACACAGCGTTTAGACAATCGCCGGTGTTTTCTAGAAAGGCTGGCGTGATGTCAGGAGAAGAAGCGTATAATTGGGTGTCATCAGCATAGAGATGGTACTGGAAATCAAATCTACTGATTGTTTGACCAATAGGGGCAGTGTACAAGGAGAAGAGGAGTGGGCCTAGAACCGATCCTTGGGGGACCCCAACAGTAAGGGGAAGATGAGAGGAGGAGGAACTGGCAAAAGATACAGTAAAGGAGCGGTCGGAGAGATAGGAGGAGAACCAGGAGAGAACGGTATCCTTGAGGCCAATGGAACGGAAGATTTGAGTATCTTCCTGTAGGGGGCGCTACCAACACACTACCTGACATATGATAGATAGTGTCTTGTTTATACAGTTTTAGAAGGTGTCTTATAATTATATTAACCTTCACAACATATTACACAAAACATTTAAATATCATATATCAGATTTTAGCTACATTGCATGGAAATCGGCTAAACTGCTGGCCATTTGTAGTCCGGCTGATCCAAAGCTGAGGCTTAGTATCAGGCTACATAGAGGAGAATTTTGGCACTGAGATGGTCAGGAGTGCTCAATATCACACAAGAGGATTTTCCATCTTCCGTGCAAATAATTGATCCTAGCCCTTTCTCGTAGAAAAGTGACCCTAGGGACGTGGGGGTGAGACAGCTGTCTGTTTATGGCTGGCTGAAAGCACTTGATAAAATCACCATCTACACTGGATTCTTGGCTCAGGAAAACTAAACTGAAGAATCTGTGGTAAAGACATTTTTTAATTTGTGTATGTGGAAGAGGTAATCGGCAGAATTATATAATGGTTTATTTGTACTTTCTCTAAAAATGGGTTAAATATATGCCATAAATGCTGTTATACACACTATACAGATGAAGGCTATATATACCTCCACAACCAAATTCTTATTTCATCATCAAAGTAAATTCAGCCTGAAAATGAAAAAAAAATTCCCCATTTGATTTTTTCTACCTTTCCTATAAAAACAGAATGCTTCCATGGTAACCTAAAGCAAACCAATTCTCTGTAGTGCATTTCTGCAGTCTTTTAGACTCGTACTTTTTTCCATTTGTTCCTTATTTTTGTGTGAATGGTAGTTCAGTGACAAGTAGAGGCTAAACAGAAGGGAAATTACCTGCAGAATCAAAGTATGTAGAGTTTGAAGACTGCTACCTTGGAAATTCATGGTCTACATTGGAGCAGTAAAGACAAAATGGTTGGAAATGGCTATGGTGGCACATGTACGGGAAGAGTGAAGTATAGTATGGCCAATGATGCAAACACAGGGGGGTTCAACAGTCAAGGTGCCTGATAGTCTGAGGTTCATTCCACCTCTCTATTCTAGTAAGGGTAAAAGAAACTCAGCGCCATTATGTTGTCGGAGAGAACTTATCTGACATATATCTGATTCTTCCATGGTCATCTATGAGGGCTTCTTTCTTATGGAGCTCCTTTTTCCATGTATGTGGTCGTTTGTACTTCCCATATAAGCAAAATCTTCCAATTTGTGTGTCTTTGTTGTGTGTAAATAGACTTTAAAGAGGACTAGAACTTGAACTCTAGTGCTTCCTCCTCATGACTTAGGAGAAGACCAAACCAGAAAGTGCATTTGAAGCCTGGTTTTGGTGTGTTTTTTGCTTCTCATCAGCACAAAACAAAAGAACTGGTTTGGATGAATGAGAGGCTCTGATCTGGGGTCTAAGAGGCAAGTTTCTTCTTAGGGTTCGTGCACTTGACCGTATTTTTGGTCTGAGTACAATCTGATGAAACATCGGATCATACTCAGACAAATGTTACTTTATGTAGCTGTGCATATGTTCATTTTTTTTCTCGGGTGCAAGAAAAAAAAAATCACAGCATACCCGAATTGAATCTGATATTTGGATCACACTTCGCCATGCAAGTCAATGAATCTGTGGAAAACATTGCACCGCACTCAGATGACATCTTAGTTTGGTCCAATTTTCATGGACTGACAAAACGGAGAAGATGAAGTATTTTTTCCCCATGTTCTCTTTTTCCAAGAAAATCGGATCACACGCTAATCACACTCTTATCACAGTGTGATTTGCATATTTGCCTGATTGTCTCTGATGAGAGAATATACATCGCGTGGCTCTAGCCTTATGGGAAGTGCCATGTCAATGTAAGGAGACTTATAGGCCTTGCAATGTTCTCCTTTGAATTTAAATATTCAAATAGACTCTTCAGAAATTTTGTGCAGCTCTCTAAACACATTAGGTAAAATTCTTGTATCCTGACATTGCATGTGTTCTACACTTAACCACAAAATAAAAGTGTCCATCAGCTTCAGCGCGATGGACTTGTGTTTCATTGCTTAGCATTCATATTGCTAAAAGAATATTGTGGGCCATGCTAAATCACAAAATACTATGCACAAACTTATTTGTTCCCACTTATGTCCTTCTGAATAACTTGCTGACATCTGCTTAGTGTCATTCTCGGTGGACATATCACTAGATAGATAGATAGATAGATAGATAGATAGATATGGTAGATTCCACACCATTACTTAATTTCTATAGTTTCTGAAGGACTGTACATTATAAATCCAGATAAAGAAGAATCCAAGCAAAAGCACTGTGTCCTTTCTGTATGTTCTATAATTTAGGTGACTTAGTTAGGGAAGTTTTGAGGCAGGTGTCTCCTGAATAAGCAATCAATCTTATCCGGTGTGTTAGTGTGACCCGGCTAAAGTTATGCATGGAAAAAGTATGCTTGCCTTATTATCTATCAAAGACTTCCAAGGTTATGCAAAATCCTCTGAAACAGAATTATCGGAAAGAGCAACTCCTGAGAGAGATTATTTTTTTTCATATCTAGGCCCTTAATGTTGTCCTTAGGGTGCAGTATTATAATAGTTACTGCAGGTATGGTAGAGCCGTTCAGCTTACAGACCTTGAACATCATTTTCAGAAGATCTGTTCTCCTGTGCATCTTTTTTTAAAGACAGGGGGCTGGATCTCAGTTAAAAAAGGAAAGAGGAAACATTCTCCAATATTTTCTTAAAGCAGGTCTTCGTCTCTCTTTTGCCAAAATCCGAGATCTGGGAGCCGATCACTTGATGGGTTGTACTGTATATGGGGCTTACAATTGTCAGGTCCACAGCTGGAGTTGTAAAAGCGATAACCATTTTTCTGTGAAATACAGTAAATGAGTTTAGAGTAGTCGTCAATTATTTTCCCGTGCTTCTCTTACACAGTCACATAAAGTGCATTTCTCATCAGGGGGTGACCCATAGAAGGAAATAATTACTTATTTCATTACTATCTACTACTGCTGCAATAGTGATTTCATCTGGAACTTGCTATGCTGGAAACAGTCCAATCTTTGGAAACTTTAAGGTCCAAGAAGGACAGTGTTGTGCCCCATGGGGTATATAGTATACGGTCACTTAATGGAGCTAACAGGCTGCAGTCACATCAGGACTCCATTATACCTCTACATTTACATGAAGTATGATGCTGTATGTTGCGCTTTAGTATTGTGTGTGACTATTGCCAAAAATAATATAATTGCTTGCAGAATGCTACATTACATGAACAACTGATAATATTGTGCAGAAGGTTACAGGAAAAGTCATCCCGGATGCTGCATGCATCAACTTTGTGCTTGGCCTCCCTTCTATCCTATGGCAGCAGGGGTGTATGGTAGCAGAGGTAGCAGTGGTATCCGGGCACTGGTACCTGAGGGTGCCCCAAGTCCACTCTGTACAAAAAGTCAGTATTATTAGGCTCACCGTGTGAGGTGGATCCTCAGAGCTCAAAGCCAGAGTGGACACACGGGCCATGGTCGTTGGTGCATCTGGCCGTTGAAGCATGCAGAAAATAGGTAACATAGTTCCTGCAGGCCGCAGATGGACAAATCCGATGACAGGTAGGAGAGGGCCTGGAGACCGCAGACAGGTAGTAGAGGTCCTGGAGACTGAAGACAGACTGGGGTTCGGGAGCAGGTAGTAGAGGGTCTGGAAACAGGCAGATAGCAGAAGTCCCGGAGACAGCAGACTGGTAGCCGAGGTCCTGGAGACCACAGAGAGGTAGCAGATGTAGGGGAGACTGTAGACGGGTAACAGAGGTCCTAGAGATTGCAGACAGGTAGCAGAGGTCCTAGAGACTGCAGAAAGATAACAGAGGTTTTAGAGACTTCAGACAGGTAACAGAGGTCCCGGAAACTGCAAACCTCCATCCCACAGTTCCATGCCCATATATCCATCATACATATTCGCCATCCCATAGTCGAGTGCCCATATACCCATCACACATCCTTCATCTCATAGTCCCTTGCCCATATACCCATCATACATATCCTCCATCCCATAGTCCCATGCCTATATACCCATCATACATATCCGCCATCCCATAGTCCCGTGCCCATATACCCGTCATACATATCCTCCATCCCATAGTCCAGTGCCCATATACCCATCACACATCCTCCATCCCATAGTCCCGTGCCCATATACCCGTCATACATATCCTCCATCCCATAGTCCAGTGCCCATATACCAATCACACATCCTCCATCCCATATTCAACCATTATGACATCATAGTGAACGGCGGGGCTTGCAACCTATGATGGCGACAGCGTCGCCATGGCAACCATTATGACATCATAATGAGGGGCGGGGCTTGATACACACACACTTTTTCCCCATTATGTAGATAGGGGCAAAATTATTTGGTGAATTGGAATGCGCAGGGTTAAAATTTCGCCTCACAACATAGCCTAGGACACTCTCGGGGTCCAGACGTGTGACTGTGCCAAATTTTGTGGCTGTAGCTGCGACGGTGCGGATGCCAATCCCGGACATACACACATACATACATACATACATACATAGACACTGGAGCTTTATATATTAGATGTGGCGCCCCCAGGAGTATGGTGGCCACAGTGGCATTACCTTCCTCCTAGGGAGGGTGATGTCATGCTTGGAAGCAACGAAGGGTCTCTCTATCAGTTAAACACAACACACAGCACAGTTCCCACTCCAGGCCAGCAGAGGGAGCTCTGAACCAAACTGGGGGAGGAGCTGCTCTCTGGGGGCCAGGAAGGGGAAGTTAAGTCAGTTCTGTGAGGAGAGCAAAGTGTGTGGATGTGGAAAAGAGGAGCTGGAGGATCTAGGGGAATTCAGGCCCACTTCTGGCTTCAAGCGCATGGTTCGGAGTCCGGTATCCGAAGTTGTATGGATGCTGTTGGTCCTGCAGCAGAAACCGGAGGAACAGAAGGCTGTAAATGCTCTGTTCCCAATTAAGACTCAGAGGCACAGCAGTAACGTTTGTGAGCCAGAAGAGATAGAAGGCGACGGCTGACTGCCATACGAGGGGCGTTGTAAAGAGAGCAAGCAAGGGGGACTTCAGTGTAACTCAGTACTGCAAGTACCTCAGATAAGCGCTAGGAAGGAGACTACACACTCCATCTGCATAGAGAGATTTCTATGTTGCTTCCAGTCTAATCAACTCCTGTTCCATCTGTGATCTGGATCCTGGACTGCACTGACAAAGCACAGTAAAGGTAAAGGAAACTGCACCCTGTTGTGTCATTGCCTTCTTCCTGCAACCCCTTCAGCACTGCTACATCTCTGTGCCTAAACTGTACCCTCTCCCTCAACACCTATTACTACTGCCCTGAGATTACAGCTCCACCTGTGGGGAGCTTCAACATTATTGCTGCACCACACCATCTGTCCTAGAGAAGCTACCTTGTAGAGCTGGTCAAACTGACCAGAAACCACAGGTGGCGTCACAAATTATCTCAATAACTTTATCCCCATCACTCTACCCCTTTTACATTGACTGCCTGAGTCCACGGATCGGGTCACTGCCACTGTGACATCTCCCATTGAATTCAACAGGCCCGGCACCGAGTAACCTACTGCCTCCAGGGCGGGTCAATTTTGGCATCACAAACAGGATTTATGAATCCGGGTGCCACCGGGTCCTGTGTGCCAGAGACTGTGTTGTGTGCCATGGACTTATTGTGCATTTGCCGCCATTACCCTGCCACTTGGCGTGCGCGGGAAGCCAGAGGGGCGTGCCGTCATGGGTGGAGCCTGCCAGAAAGTGCGAAAAGTGAGGTGCTGGGCGGGAAGAGTTCAGCGGGCGGGAAGTGAGGAGCAGAGGCCTGCCGTCCTGGCATCCCTCGATCATCCAGCCTGCGGAGCGGCGATCGGTAAGCCAGTGAGACACAGAGCCTGGCCAACGTTAACTAGGGGGGAAGAGAATGTCTGAGGCAAGAGAAGATGCAGCAGTGAACACCACCGCACCCCCCACAGCGCCGCAAGATGCAGGGGCAAGCGCAGCTGCGGCTCCAAGGGCACTGCAAGAACAAGCGCCCGACGCAGCAGTCCCCATAATGCCGCTGTCCATGCCCTATATACCGGGAGTGGCCTGCTTACCGCAGTACTCAGGGAAGTCACATACCCTGAGTGAATTCTAAGAGAGACTGTGCAGTTTGTTTGAAGTGTATCCTCTGTCTGAAAGCCAAAAAGTGAACATCCTTATTGGGCAGCTAACTGGTGCAGCACAAAGAGAAGTCCTGACAGGACACTGATAAAGAGACTGTTAAAAAGATTCTGGCTAAGCTAAAAAGCATCTTTGACACCCGCATGCAGCTGAAATAAAAATGAGATTCTTTGGGTGTAAGCAAAGAGTGCAGGACAGTATAACGGACTATGCTCTTTACCTGCAGGAGGCGCTGCGGGCCATAAAGCAGATTGACCCAGACAGTCTGAAAGATGGAGACAGGTTGTTAAAGGAGCAATTTATTGAGGGACTCCTATCCAGTACCCACAGAGCACTGCTGCGCATCATAGTCCTACAGAACCCTGATCTAAACTTTGCAGACTTTAAAGACAGGGCTATCCGGGTGCTGCATGAACCAAATGTCAGCCGTACAGCGCCCCCTAGGCATCCAGCGATCACATACCACCAAGAAGCAGCAGCTTTCCCCCCAAGCCCTGTGGGGGCTGATGCACAGACTCTAGATGGTCATCCATCTGCAGAACTACGCCTTCAGGTCCAAGAGCTGACCAAAAATATGGCTTCACTTGCCAAAACTGTGCAGTCCATGCAGGTGTCCTCAAAGGAGAAGATCCAGCTGGCCTCCAATCCAGAGGATGTCCCGTGGCTACGGAAGAAGAGGATCCCGCCACTCCGAGGGAGAGACAACGATCGCTATAACCAGGATGGACGTCCCATCTGTCGTCACTACCGCAAGGCAGGCCACATTGCCAGATTCTGTTATTTAAACGAGCAACCCCTGGGGCAGAGGGCCAACCCCCAGGAGTAGGACCACAAGGCCCAAAGAACTGGTGAGCCAAGTATGTTTGAGGGCGACCGGCCCTCCCAGTGGTGATTGACGGCATCCCCATGAACGCTTTGCTGGACACTGGCTCTCAGGTGACAACTATGCCATATATCCTTTACAAGCGGTATTGGGCTGACTCTGAACTTACTCGCAGCCCAAGTGATGAGCTGACAGTAGTTGCCAGCAATGGTCAGTCTTTGCTGCAAGTAGGATGTAAAGAGATTACCATTAAAGTGGGGCAAGTAGAATTAAAATCTCAAGGTCTGATAGTTGTAGACATTGATCGACGAGAATGTAACCCAATGATGACCTTAGGTACTAATGTGATTGAAAATTGTCTTGCCGAGGTTATTGTTTTGTTGCAACAGGTAACCGAGACTGCTGGTTCCAGTGAACAACGAGTCCTGCAGAAGGAGATCAAGGCCCTGATGCAAAGACTGGTGGAGAAACTGGCCATGTCTGGTGGAGAAATTGGCCATGTCAGAGTGAGTGATTCTTTCCCCATTGCGATACCCCCCAGATGTGAAATGTTAATTTGGTGTCGGGCAGCCATAGGCCTCAGAGGAAAAGATTACCAAGCATTGGTAGAGCCAGTGTACGCTGATAGCTGGCCCACTGTCCTGTCAGCCAGAGGGGTAGTTGATGTTTGCAAAGGGAGAGTACCAGTACGCCTCTTGAATTGTGGGGAGGAGGAGGCCACAATACCTCGGTATGCCACAGTTGCTAAGCTGTTTACTGTCAGAAACAATGCAATACAGGCAGCAGAGCCCTTGGTCTCATCCGACCAGGCAGGGGACTATGGCTCAGTAAAGCAGCTGGAGGAGTGGTGTCAGCAGCTGCATGTGGGAACTGACTCCACTCCTTCATACCAAAAGAATGGGGTTACCGAGTGGCTCAGGAGTATGAGCGGGTATTCAGCAAACACCCTCTAGACTTTGGCAAGGCAAAAGGGGTTCAACACCATATCCCCACTGGAGACCATCCACCCATTAAAGAAAGGTACCGGCCTACACCCCCAACACAATATCAATGTGCCAAAAGTATGTTGCAGGAAATGAAGGAAGCTGGGGTGATCAGAGACAGTTGTAGCCCCTGGGCAGCCCCAATAGTCTTTGTGAAAAAGAAAGATGGTACCATGAGAATGTGTGTTGATTACAGAAAAATTAACAGCATTACACCTGACTGAGGTGTTTGAAGCCCTGTACAACTTTGGCCTGAAAGTGAAGCCATCCAAATGCCTCCTCCTGAAGCCCAAGGTGCAGTACCTCGGTCATGTAGTGAGTGCAGAAGGTGTGGCACCAGATCCTGACAAAGTCACTGTCATCTGAGACTGGCAGAAGCCCAGCAACCTCCATGAGGTACGTCAATTCCTCGGGTTGGTAGGCTACTACCGAAGGTTCATCAAAGGCTTCACTGAGATAGCCACACCAATGCAAAATCTTCTGGTGGGCCAGCCCAAGAAAGCCAGAAAGAAGAGTCCTACATTTGAATGGAATGAGGAACTGGAGAGGTCCTTCACTCCACTAAAAATGGCTCTCACAGGAGATGAAGCTCTGGCCTACCCAGATTATGACCAACCATTTGTTCTGTATACTGATGCCAGCAATGTGGGACTGGGATCAGTACTGTCACAGGTACAGAATGGAAAAGAGAGAGTGATCTCCTACGCCAGCAGGAAGCATCGTCCCACTGAAAGGAACCCTGACAACTACAGTTCCTTCAAACTGGAGTTCCTCGCCATAGTCTGGGCTGTGACTGAACGATTCAAGCATTATCTATTTTCAGCCAAGTTTACCATCTTCACGGACAACCCGCTGACTCACTTGGAAACTGCAAAACTAGGTGCACTGGAGCAGCAATGGATGGCCCGGCTGTCTAACTATGAATTTACCATCAAGTACCGAGCGGGGCACAAGAATGCCAATGCTGATGCACTGTCCAGGATGCCCAATCTGCCAGATGGGGAAGAAGACCCTGAGGCACTCGAAGAAATAGAGTTACCTGCCTTCCACCGACCAATTGCGGCCCAACGTGCCCAAGGAGTGAGAAACAGACGTTCTATCATGAAAGAGGCCACCCTAAATCCACTGCCTCATCATGACTGGGCAGAAACGCAGGATAGCGACCCCGCAGTCCACCTGGTAAAGGAGCTACTGTCACAAGCTGACTCACGCCCAGGTCCAGATGCTCCTGAAGAAACCCAGCAGTTGTGGAAGGAAAGAGGCAGGCTGTTCATGTATGAGGGATAGCTGTGTCGGAGGAGTATCAATGCCCGCACTCATGAGCTGGTCTGGCAGGTGGTGGTCCCAAAGTGGGAGGCATCAATAGTCTTGGAAGCATACCACAGTGGAGCTGGACACTTCGGATGGAAGAAGTTGGAGGCTTTGCTCCGGGAGAGATTCTACTGGGCTGGTATGAGGAAGGCCATTGAAAATTGGTGCCGGGAGTGTGGACAATGTAACCTGCGCAGAAAGGACCGTAACAGCCAGCGAGCTCCATTGCAGCCAATAATAACCAAACAGACACTCAAGTTGGTAGCCCTGGACCATGTGGAGCTGGTCCCAAGCCGTTCAGGCTACGTTTATGCTCTTACCATCATTGACCACTACTCGAGATTCCTGGTAGTCGTGCCTGTCAAGGATCAAACAGCCAGGACAGCAGGCAGAGCATTCCAACAGCACTTTTATCGACCACACGGATATCCCGAGCGAGTGCTTACAGATCAAGGTCCAGCCTTTGAGGCAGAAGTGTTCCAGGAATTCTGTAGCTTGTACGGTTGCAAGAAGATCAGGACAACACCATACCATCCACAGACCAATGGCATGTGTGAAAAGATGAATCAGGTGGTGATCGATCTACTGAAGACCTTGCCTTTGGAAGAGAGGAATCTGTGGCAAGAGAAGTTGCCAGATCAGGTACACCTCTACAATCACATTCCTGTGAATTCCACCAACTGCACTCCAGCCTACCTAATGAGAGTGAGGCCTGGCAAGTTGCCTATTGATTTGCATATGGGAGTCCTTACACCTGAGGTGACATCACCAGATGCTGATTGGGATACAGAGTGGCAGCAGCAATACCGAAGAGTACAAGAGTGCGTAGAAAAGAGTCTAGCTCAGGCGAGACAAAAACAGGAAAAGAACTACAATCAACATGCACCTGCATTTCCCCTGTCACCAGGAGAACAAGTCCTAAAGAGGAAAAGGAGGATGCATAAATTGGATCACCAATGGGAAGCTGAACCCTATACCGTCCTACCATCAAACTTTGACAACACCAAAGTGTGCCTTATCAGTAAGGATGGAGGAGAAACCTCATCAGCAGTATCGAGGGATCATCTGAAACTGTGCCCTGACCAACTAAAGGACAGGACGGAAGAGCAAAACAACCTTCAGCCCATAGAGGAGGAAGAAGAAAAGGTCAGCACTGTACTCGGAGAATTCCCTGCAAATTGGACTAGAGCGAATCAGGCCATAGTGGTACCAGTTTTGACCTTTCCCCAACTGGTAGTGCAAGAAGAAGTGACTCAAGACCACCCTGAAAACCAGCAAGTACAGGCAGCGGATGCCACACTAGCAGTGGAGCAAGAGAATCCTGGCCCTGCCAGTGGTGAATCTGTCGTGCCCACGGTGAGTAGAAGTGGTCCTAAGAAATCTAGTATTCCTGTGCTACGCAGAACCACCAGTAGTGTAGCCAGTACAACACACACTACACCAGTAGTAGTTAACACAAGGCATCCATTAATGTCCCCAACAACACCAGTGCTATGTATGTCTGTCCGTAGCACCCAAGGTATACCACCCCTAAGGTTTCGTATATAAATAAGTTATGTGAATGGTAAAATGTAAATATGCAACTTTTCAAGCTTATGTGCCTACAGAGACTCTGCAAGAAACTTTTGAGCAATCTTAGTTTGCTTTTGATGGACAAATGGGCCACAGGGCTATGTGTGGCCAAAACTATCTAGTATATAGTTACCAACTGCTCAGGAAATGGACCATGGACATTGACGCATGGACTAATCATCACAAACATTATTTTTGAGCTTTGGCTTTTGTAATTTTTCATTTTTGAAATCTGGTAACATTTACAATTGTTCATTTGTTAATATGTTTTGCATGTTTTCTTCAGTCCGGGAGTACTGAATTGCACTAGGGGGGAATGTGGCGCCCCCAGGAGTATGGTCGCCGCAGGGGCATTATCTTCCTCCTAGGGAGGGTGATGTCATGCTTGGAAGCAATGAAGGGTCGGGTGATGTGCGCATGCCTGGCTGTGTCTCTGCTTGAGGTGTTCACAAAGCTCTCACACAGCTTGCGGTGGTTGTCCGGTTGCTATACAACCTGCCCCTCTGCATCCTGGGAGCGCCGAGTGAGGGCCTCTGTTTTATGAGCCGGGACATATCCACGCATGCGCCGCAATTCCCCTGACGTCATTTCACTTGCGATCCCCATTGAGTGTTATAATTATTGGGCAACTATTTAGTTTTACATTCAAAGCGCCGTTCTAGCGCTTCGGTCCCATATTAATATACATTTGTATATGCGCTGTTCAATTCATGATGGAAAGTAATGGTCCATTTTATGGGCAGTGTTTAATAAGATGCATAAGTGCGCATGCGTTATGATGTCACCAAATTGGAGGACCATTTTCATTGGTTGCCCATGACATAAATACTAACTTCAGATTACAAGTAAGCCACGCCTCCTGAGGAAGCCATGGCGTAACGCGCGTAGGGGCGGCAGGCCAGGGCAGCGATATCACTCACAACATGTAAGTGTAACTTCATTAGGACATTACGCATTTATTCATGCCTTCTCTGTTAGGGCATTGTTGTGATACATTTTTTTAGTCAGATGGGCGTTTGCATTTTGAACTTTTATATGTGTGTATAATTTCACGAGTGTGTGGCAGCAGGAAGCATTGGCTCTTTAAGTCAGCTCCTTAATAGATTGCTGGCCAGCTGTGATTCATTTTACGTAGTTAGTCTGACTATGTTGTTTTGCATACCCTTGGCCATTAGGTCTATATACTCTGTGTTTTATTCATTGTTTAATAAAATATGTGATTTTAGCTAAAAAAAACTCTTTGATCTCCTCTTCTTAATTGAATTGTGGGATTTTTTTGTGGCGTATGTTAATTGAGTTGTGCTATTTCCTGTGATCAGGGTAGTTTGTATCTAATACATGTACATTTGTAGCAAAGCTAAATTTGCTATTCACCCTAAAAACTCAATATACAGCATACTGTGAACAAGGCACTACCTCTATCACACCTTACACCAGTAGATCCTAAAAATTGGTATCTTCAAAAAAAAAAAAAAAACAAACATTACAGGGGGATTTTCTGCTACTTTACCTGCGAGAGGTGAAATGTAGGAAAAGAGACCATGATTGCAGCGATGTGTCACTTAGTTTACTGAGTGCAAATCAGAGTTTTTAGATGAAGCAGAACTCAGAAAGCCTTCCACGCTCACACTACAGCTTTCTGTGTACAGTGTATAGTGACAGTGAGCTGCTTATCACAGGAGGGGGCGTGGTCAGACCAAGGCTTACTTGCCATGTAGTCCATGCAGTGATAATCTCTTGGTGATAAAACCTTCACTGTATGGAAACAACAGCATACAGCCAAAATAAGTGACACATCCCTGAAATCGGTATATTAACCCCTACCTCATGCAGCCCTCAGATTACATATCAAAAACCTGCTGACCAATTCTTTTTAACATCAGTCTCATTTTAAATATTTATCATAATCCTTCCCTAATCTTTATGTCAGCACGTATAAATATTCCATTTCATCTTTTAGCTAAGCTGTACATTTTACCAGAATGTACATACCTACTGAACACGGTGTATAATACAGTGCAACGATCCATTATATACGTTTCTTGCTCTAATAGCATATCAGGACTGAAGGGAACCCATAGATGTCCCACTATATATTCTTTGGCATGGCTATCTAAATAATGCAAGTGATTTTGCCATTCCCCAAGGAAGAGCACTCCGGCGCAATACTGCCCCACGTTGCCCTAGTATTTTACTTTATATATATTTGTTCTTTATTTTTTCTATGTTTAGAATAGAAAAGGAAACTACACGATATTGTAAGAGATGAATTTGAATGCATCTTTCCTAAAAATATGTAAAAAGCCTCCACACCAGACCATCGTTATACTAATGTATTCATTTTCAGGGATCCGCTAAGCTGTGCTAAGCCGGGGAGCGTCTCCGGCCCATCGCTGGCAACATTCGGCTCTAGATGCCGCGTTACTGGATCACTTTTAGATAAATCTTGATGGTTTGCCTCCTGTATACCTGTGATGATATCTAAGATTCTATAGCGACATTGTATGGAATAACGTGACACAATGTGCTCAGAATTCTTCAGCTTTGTTTCGACTCATCTCAGCCGGTGTCGCCTTCTTGCCACGGCCAAAACTGGCCTTGTGCAACTTGTTTAATGACATGTAGATGTTCGGCAATTTGTTGTGCTACCTCCGAGCGCAGACATTAGTCCCGTTACTTTTCCCTAGGAAGAAAGGCTAATTTGAAAAGGAAGCAACTTTGCTCCAATCTTCTCCTCTGCATATTTTGCGCATTCTTTCCAAAATTTGCATATTTATTGCTTTCCCTCCTAACACTTGTTTACATCGGTGACCTTCCTTTATGGGCTTTTATGTAAATGGATTTTTTTGGCCACCTTGAGTGCAAGTAATGATACATTCTAAAGACATATTTCGCCTTGTCGTCTGCGTCTCACACCCGTCTCCACGTTACCTCCCCCCCGCTTTTTTCCCATTGACGTATATTATTTTACGCATCCATTTTTCTTAATTCTTCTCACCGTAAGGTTTAAAAAAAAAGGAAAAAACCCTATTGACTTTGTTCTTTTCCATGTAATCATTGTCTCAGCAGTGTGCCATAGGGTCTGGCGGGGATAGACAGAGGCGTGCCTTGCTGTGATTGATGGAGTGAGCTGCAGCAAGCTAAGAGTCCCATCTGGATTAGGTTTTAGGAGCAGTCAGATGTTGAGTGGGAGGTCAGTAAGGCTCGAATTTTAGCTCCCCCTCCTTCGACACCCCTGCCATCTACACTTATACACACATTACACAGAAAATGCACGCCTTCATCCATAATTGATGCCTGCTTTTGGGCAGATGCTGCAGGGCCTGGGACTCAAACAGCTGCTAAGTTTATGGAGAAGAAAGAAAGCAGGATGGTGCAGCAGGTATATTTCCATCCTTTCTCTATAACAATGGCATTGCACATACTGGAAGGGGGTGTTAGAGTAGGCTGCATCCTCGACAAAGAAGGAAGGAAGGAGGGAAGGAAGGAGGGAAGGAAGGATGGAAGGAAGGAGGGAAGGAAGGCTTCCAGGGTCTGAGATGTATTCTGCTGCTCATAGCATTCAGGAGGTAGATGGAGAGAATGCAGTGCTGGCTCATTTTTTTTTGCTTTGCTTGATCCATCTATTTGAGTTGCTTTTCTAACCAGCAGGTTTTACAGAGTAATTTTGCATTTTCTCTTCTTTGTTTCCATGCCCCGAGGAAAAAAAGACACTGCTTGGCTCATTTAACTACTGTAGGAGAGGCGTCCTTTGCATATGCAATGCTGTTGGCAGGAGCAATGGAACACAGGAAAACAAATCTAATACAAAGGCAATTTGTCAGCTAGAGGTAAACCGGGTCCAGGCGGAAAGAGGAGACAAATCCAACGCATCGCGCCCCCAACATCTAAGCAGCTCCAAATAATGCCGGGGTCTAAATATTCCCCTATTATTATGCTTGTGATTGGGATTTCTTTTTTTTTTTCTCTGGAAGGGGGGAGTTTCGCGTTTGCTGGGAACAGGCGGCCAGCGGAATGAAATATGTTTTTATTCATTGCAGTTTCTGACTTTAAAATTACCATTCTGAGCTTTGGAGAAGTCCCGGTAAAGCATATCATCCCCCCCCGTTTCTGGTTCGTTCGGGTTCATGGCAGAAAAGGCAATAAACTATATTTAATACACTGCCACGTAATGCATATTTTGGAGTTGAAATGTGGTTTTCATTAAATTTCCGTCCAAAACATTTAGCAAATGCTGACTGTCTGCCATCCTTCGTGTTTTTTTCTCTCTCTCTCTGTTGCCAGCAAGTTACTTTAAAAGGGCTTACAACCTTCACAGCAGCTTAAGAAATGACTAAATGACTAAAGTATTACAATCAGAGGAGCACTGGGGACCGGCCTTCACACGTAACGTACACACTCACCGTATAGCAGCCTAATGGAAAGGAAGGAGACAAAACCTCAGTGCTCTTAATTAAATATTAGTTGTAATTAGCACTAAGTGAGAATTCTTTGAATATTAATTTGGGTCTCTTGGAGCTCCTGCCAGAGTTAATGAGAAACTACAGGGGTCCCCGGCACATCTGTTTTACAACTCAAGGTAGCCGAAAAAGCTTTAGATGAAACACACCTGCAGATTTCAGGGATGTGCCGGCATTTTGTGTCATTGTTGTACTAAAGTCTGATATTTAGCTTTAAGTAGTTAAGAAAATTGGTAAAAGAGTATCTGTGTATCTATCTATCTATCTATCTATCTATTTATATATCTATCTATCTATCTATCTATTATCTATCTATCTATCTATCTTTTGTCTATCTATCTGTCTATCTATCTATCTATCCCATATCTATCTATCTATCTATCTATCTATTATCTATCTATCTATCTTTTGTCTATCTATCTGTCTATCTATCTATCCCATATCTATCTATCTATCTATCTTTTGTCTATCTATCTGTCTATCTATCTATCCCATATCTATCTATCTATCTTTCTTGCTAGCATCTATCTATTATCTATCTTTTATCTGTCTATTATCTATCGATCTATTTTCTATCTATCTCTATCTATCTATTATCTATGTCTATTATTCATCTATCAATCTATTATCTATATGTCTGCCTTCTATCCATCTATCTTTTATCTATCTATCTATCTATCTATCTAACATCTATCTTTTATCTATTTATGTATCTATCTATTATCTATCTATCTGTCTATCTATTATCTATATCTATTATCCATCTATCAATCTATTATCTATATGTCTGTCTTCTATCCATCTGTCTTTTATCTATCTATCTATCTATCTATCTATCTATCTATCTATCTATCTATCTATCTATCTATCTAACATATATCTTTTATCTATCTATCTATCTCCAATCTATCTATCTATCTATCTATCTATCTATCTATCTATCTATCTATCTAACATATATCTTTTATCTATCTATCTATCTATCTATCTATCATCTATCTATCTGTAAGATATCTGCATGTGTGTAGAGCAGAGATACGTCTGTTACGCTTGTGCACTGTGATGATTTCAGGAGTTTCCTGCAGTCCTGTGTAACCGTCTGCTTCATTGATGCAGACCTCTCAATTTCACCACTTTGCATCGTGTGCTGTATTATCTAATAGAAGACTATTGGAGGAATTCCTCGGCATTCGGCAATGCCACAGATTGGCCCTGTCGCCTGTTATACTGGGGACACACATACATTTTGACCCCATATTTGTCTACGCTTGCTTTCTTTTCCGGAAGGATTTTGGTTAGGTTTCTGTACCGCGGAGAGTGACGGCCACGTGCAGTGGAGATGGTGACATGTATGCACCTGTAGTTGGCATTTAGATGAGTAAATGAAAACTGTGATGAATCCACGAATGTGCCATCATGGTTAATACATTGTGTGACAAGTCTTTCTCTGACACAAGGGATGACCTGACCTGACTGTTGGGATATACATTTATCTGTTCGTGAAGGTGGCAGACATATTTGCTTGTGAATATTAGCTATGTGATATCTCATTTGATCATTTATACCATTATCTGTATTTTGATAAGACAATGGGCCTCGTGGATACCAAAAGCTTTATTCATTCATTTCGGGAACTAGAACAGGAAATGGCAGTAGTTAGTATTTTAGGGTAATGAGATAAGGTGCGCTAACAACATCAAGGAACCGCATTTCCCCTTGGTTTTGAATGTTAGATATTTTAAGGCTAAGTTCACACTGGGCGTTTTTTCAGCCTTTTTTTTCTGCAGCAAAACCTGTTCTCTTGGCAGGAAAGAATCTGCAGAAAAAGAAGCACTTTTTTTTGCTTTTTGTGCATTTTATGCTGTTTTTGCTGCGTTTTTGGCTGCGGTTTTGGCATGCTAGAATTGTCTCTGGTGCATGCTGATAAAGTTTAGTGTTGGAAAAAAAAAGTCCATAGAATCAGGTTTTGGCACAAAAAAATGCAGCAGAACATGATACCTGCATTTTGGCTGCAGATTTTCAGCGTTTTTTCACCGCCTATTCATGTCAACACGTGAAAAACGCTGGAAAAAAACTGAAAGAAGTGACTTGCTCCATTGTGCAAAGAAACATGCAAAGCACAAAATCCTGATGACAAAAAAAAAATCAATGTGTGTGCGTGAGGTTTTTGAAATCTCATAGACTTTGCTGATGTTGTAAAACACAGCTGAAAATTTGCATAAAAACGTATCAAAGAAACGCAAAAAAGCCTAGTGTGAACGTAGCCTAAGACTTACCTAGGACGACGCGATTCACCGATTCCATCTTTGGGATTCCATTTGCTTTGTGCATCAATCAGAAGTTAATATTTAAATGCCCATCTCTATTTTTTATCATAAGAACCAACATTTTATAAAGTATGGAACATTACTTACGGAGAGTCCTCGGAATTTCTCGCCATGTTTGATAACATGCCGGTAATTTTGACACTGATTAGGCCTTAATGCTAAAAACTGTTCATTACGGCAGAGTAAAACCGTCCACATTTCGTGCAGTTATTAACACCTTTCCACTAAAGACAGGCTCCTGATATTTCCTCATTGCCTGAAATTCGAAGGATCCGGCTAATCGGGAAATTGTGTCTTTCGATGTTTTAACCGGTCTTTTTTCAATTTTTCATCTTGTTATTTGCTGTAATGTTAATTTTCCACTTATAAGTGATAAAGCTTTGTGTCGAGCCTACATACTCTGGGCAAGACGAGTTGACCTAGATTTATAGGTTTCAAAGGCAGCGTTTTCACATGATTGCAACTGCTTTTGTGCTTTCATAATTTAGGCTTTCTGGCCTATTTCAAAGATCAGACTTACTTGATAAAACGGAGCGTCCCGGGGGCATAATGTGAATTGTATTATATTTGTGAGTTCAATTGTTTGCAATTAAGCTGATGCTGTTAAAGGGGAATGGCGGAGGGGTGTGTTGGGGGAGGGGGGCATCATTCTTGAATTAAAAGTGTAGGAAGCATTCTCCAGTCATCCTGGACAAATTGACTGAGCATTAATAAAGAGGAGCATGTGCTCATCAGAGAAAGTATTCGTCCGGTAGGCATTATAGAGTTGGTAGGTACAGAAGATATTGGAGTTGGTGTCAATTTATTCGCATGTCCATTTTCATTGGCCATGCCAATGGTTTGTCATGGCAGGATGGGAGATGGAGACCAGCCTCTTACCCTGTGGCATCCGTAGCTCTTGTTTGATTAGCCAGCCTGGCATGAAGTGATGCTTGCGCCACACCGCAATGATGAGGTTGCGCCAGGCCAGTTAATCAAAAGTACACAAGTAAGAGGTGGTACTGACTTTCCACTGGGGTGGCTGATGGAATTGGACATGCGAATCAACAGTTTGTACCAACTCTAGCATCCAGTATGTATATAATACTGTTTAAGATATAGACCTACTGTAAAGATTTCTCCTCAGTAAGGTAAACCATCCAATATTTCCGATAATTCCCTCAATGCTTACATTCTCATTAAATAGTTGATACTGCGATGACTATCTAGTATCCATTTTCTTTCTGTCTCTCTCTTCGAGCTCATAATGTGAAGTCCCGAGTAAGGATTTCCTTCCAAGGAATCATTAATTCCTAATTGGTCATATGAAAAGGGGTTGTCCTTTCTATGGGTTGCTGGAATCACATTGGTCTTAAAGAAATAGATCTGCTGCATTGGCCGAGAGATTCTACAGCATGGGCCACAAGCATCACTTCTATGTCAGTCTACACCTTTAGCTATAGCATTAGGATTATGATTGGTGGTCGAAAAGAATATCTGGACATATGGAGCTAATATCTTATCAGCACCCTATAAGCGGACCGTATTGCAGCTGGGCCAGTACTATTGGATCCACGTTTATGGAAAACTTTTGCCAAATGCCTTTTTATGACCATTTTTCCCAACCACAGGTCTGTACTGGTGTATATCTTGTTTTCAGTCACTAATCATACCATGTATATCGAACAGCCGCACCCTTATCGGCTGATGTGCAGTGTTTGACACGTTTTGCTGCCTTTATATAGAGGTTGGAACTGTATTTGCTGGTGGATCTTCTGAGTTTCTCATGTTTAGGCTTTTGTTTTGTTGAAATCTGGTGAACAAGCTGAATGATATTGCTATAAATGTTGACATGTGTATGTGTTTTCCGTAAGAACAAGCCTTGTATTGTGTATCGCAATCTATACTTAGCCATGGAAATTTGACCCTCACAAACCGTAAAAGACTGGGGTCAGATGTCTGATTTATATTACCACTATCTATGCAGAGTAGTTTGTTGATTTTGCAATATTTATAGCATTCTTATGGTTTTCCCCCCATAGTGAAATGCATGTGCTTCCATGGTCTAAGTGACATAGAACAAATATTTTTAGTAATTAATTTCCAATCTCTTGATTTGTAATGGCCTCTCTTACTGTTACTACTATTATCCATGAATGTTGGCAGCATCTATTGAGCCATCGTAAAGTACACTGAGCACTTTGTTATTTCACGAGCATTTCCATTCATGGGGCTAAAGCCTGGCTGAACTTTGGTTTATTGTAGGAAGCTTTGAAGTTATTCGTATAGCAAAGCCGGTCATACGTATTAGATGGCTGCTGGTGGAACGGTGCTTCAGCTGATCGATTGGCCCACAGACATCTTGTCCTTTGCTTATTAGGTCAAGCCCCTCTGTGTTCCCAATTATTAACCCACCTATTGATATCTTTGATGGTGACTTATCTTCAGGAGAACAATATGATCTGCAGTCCAAAATCAGACTTGCCTAATCAACATCTCCCCCTACGATCAGTTGTCTGGCGTCCACATACATAAGACTGTTGGCTGACATTAATCTAATTTGTAATGGAGCCATCTTTGACTATATGGTGGTCAGCGTAACATGCACGTTGTCTAAACTGTACACAGCTACGTAATACCATAGGCAAAGCTGAAGCATGTACAGAAATACACAATCTCTATAGTGCCGGATTATGGAGCCACCTGCACTCTGTGGACCGAAATATGGTGTCTTGGACTATGTGTTCCCTAAAAAGAATACTTCCAAAAATCCCTCTCTAATATAACAGTAGAGAGGACATTATTTTTTATTCTGTCAGATTCCTTATGAATTCATGAAGCAAACACCTCAATGTAGCAAATTCAAGGCGTATAGCCATACAGGATGGCCCATAGCATAGAGGCAAACAACATGGATCTACAATCCAGCCATGTGCAGGAGGCCTTAGAATGTTACAACATTCCACTGGAATTCATCAAGCATAATTCTAGCAGCCCGCCTCATGGAAATGTAGGCTTATCAAACTGGGCCAATTTGGTGTCTATTTGTTCAGGCTGAGACTGAAAGTGTTGAAGCGCTCCAAAAGAAGAAATCTGGTAACTGTCTATATGATGTTTGTTATGTATCCAAAGCGGCATCATCCAGGATAACACTTTTGCCATTTTGTTATTTGTTTATGGAGGCATCTTGAAAAAAGTGACACTGCCCAAATCAGTGAAATGGACATTTAATGTAGTGTATTGATCTGCACATAAATATATTTTCCACAGTGAGCAGAATTTATTGACATAACGATCTCAATTTAATTGCCTTTTCTCCAAAAACGCTGAGTCAGATGCTGCTGACTTTACTGCGGCACGCCGCCTGTGACTTCATTTTATCTACCCTTCCTGTCAATATTCAGCTGTTGGATGTATACATATATATATATATATATATATATGTATCTGTGTATATATATATATATATACAGTATATATACACTAGATATGCATACCATGTATATATGCAGTATATATACATACCATACTTTACTGCAGCTCTCCATATGTGACTTCACTTTATCTATCTTTCCAGTCTACATTCAGCTGTTGGATGTATACATATGTATATATATATGTATCTGTGTATATACATATATATATATATATATATATATAGTATATATACACTAGATATGCATACCATGTATATATACATACTTTACTGCAGCTCCCCATATGTGACTTCACTTTATCTATCTTTCCAGTCTACATTGAGCTGTTGGACATATATATATATATATATATATATATATATATATTTTACTGCACTTTCTGTCTGTGACTTCATTTTACCTATCCCTCTACATTCGGGTGGATGCATGCATGTATACATATATTCAACGTATACAGTGTATATACATCCACCTGGTTCTAGACTGGAAGGATAGCTAAAATGCCATGACATATTGAGAGCTACAGGACAATATATATATATATATATATATATATAAGCTTATGGGTTCTTATGTCTTATCAGACACCAAAAAACTTGCAAATATTAATACCAATTATAATCAATTATAAACATTTTTTGATACATTAAAGGGAACCTGTCAGGAGGCTTGTGCTCAGTAAGTACAGACAGTGTCAGGTCGGTGCCGTTATACTGATTACAATGATACCTTTGTTGATGAAATCCGTCTTGTGGTTGTTGTTTAATCTTTAGTTTCAGTTTTGAGTTAATGATATGCCCGTGCTCCAGGGCGGCCTGTAGGGGTCTTCATGTGCTGCTCTGCTTACTTATTCATCTGTATGGCTTCTGACAGGTCATTGATCCCTCACTGACCTGCCCCCTAGTTTACATAATGAATATTCTATAAATCTTGGAAAAATAAACCTTATGCCGGCATGCGGTGACGGTGGCGCTTGTGCTGCAGCGTGATCGCATATGTAATGGGTTTATAAATAATTTGCTGTTCTCCTGACATTACTAAAAAAATATGCATTTGAAAATGGCACCGGCGATCTTATAGCTGCTACTGAGCATGTGGCGCCATCTTGTTACAGGAAAAATGATAATTTCCACCTCCAAGATGGCGCCGGTTCACAGACAGCTGCTACTGCACAGGTGCGCCTGGCCCCATTTTCAAATGGATTTTTTTTTAAGAAATATCAGGAGAACAGCAAAGAAATAAATTATGAACACATTACATATGCGATCAGGCGGCAGCACATGCACCATTGCCGGCATCTGCCTGCAGAAGGTTTTTCTTTTCCAAGATATACATAATATTCACTATGTAAACTAGAGAGCAGGCCAGTGAGGGATCAGTGACCTGTCAGAAGCCATACTGGTGAATACCTAAGCAGAGCACCACATGAAGACCTCCCCAACAGTCTGAGCATATCATTAACTCAACACTACAAATAAAGATTAAACAACAACCACAAGACGGATTTCATCAACCAAGTTATTGTAATCAGTATAGCGCCACCAACCTGACACTGTCTGTAGGTTACTGTACACAATCCTGCTGACAGGTTCCCAGGTTTTGTGATCATTGCCAACCAAAGTGTATCCAAGACAGAAAAGTTTGAACCACTATGGCAACTTTTACCTGAAGAATTTTTCCTGCTCAAACCAAGCCAAGAGGTTCAGGCTTCTAGTGTAGAAGAGAAAATAAATGTGGATTCCTGAGTGCTTGATAAGACCACTTTTTGTCTGCATTAGACTTCATATATGAGGTCCTACATTGGTGCAGCTATTTTTTATGGAACACTAAAATAGCATTTGTACCCAGAGTCTGGAGCCTTAGGGGGAACTAAAAATTCATCAGCCCCATACATGGTGGGTAGAAAGCCCTGCGACAGATTTTGCTTTGGAGTCCAGGAGCTTCATGTTACACTTTTAGGGACCAGATTTTATTATGTTTTATGGATTATGATTTATTTGTGGTTTTGTACACCAGTATGGAAAGCTCGCAAGACACTGATCATTATAAGACCTGAGATATCTTTATCTAGAAATGTACAAAAGTGTATAATTGATACAAGAGGTAGATTGGCTTTTTCTGTTATACTGTTCACACTAAAAAAAAAAATTCTACAGTAAATAGTAATATCTAAAATCCTCGCTACTGTGTAAGAGTTTCCAGCTACAATGTATTTCCAGTGCAAAATTAAAAGGATTTTCAACACTGTAGACAATTTTAGTTCACATTTCGAAAAAATACTTCTTCCAGGATTATGATCTCATGCTGATCCGAGGTTTCCATGTGCTGAAATAAAACTAAAACGTCTGAGTTTTTTGAGGAATATAAACTATTAAGAATTCTGAACCATTGGTTGTCTGGTCAAAATAGTTTGTTTTATAATAGAAAAATACACAAAAAAATAGAAAACTGTTTAATTAATAACTGTATCCACAGAAATAGATACATGTAATAAATATTTAATTTTTTAAATTGTTTTTATACCTAGTAGAATGCGTACAGTTTGGCCACTGTCACACGATCGTACTTTCTCTCATCCAAGAAAATCCGTCCGTTTATGATCATAACATAACTGTGTTTTCTCAGATGAGGAAAAGATGGAAAAAACATTCTCCATTTTCTCAGTCCGTGAAAACCGTACCACACTCGGCTGTGATCCTAGTGTGGTCAGATTTTTTACACTGACTCTTTGACTTGCATGGCCGAGTGTGATCCAATATCAGATGCAAATCGTGCATGTTGTGATATTCCTTGGACTGGCTTGAGTCGAGGAAAACATGCACAAATAACACTGGTCCGAACATGATCGAATGTTTTGTCGGATCGAAAATATGGTTGTCTTCATGAGCACTTGAGCCCTTAGACTCGAGTATCAGATGCTTCTGGCTCAGTAGTGTCAACAATGGAAATGGTTCTGAAGGCTGCAAAGTACCATGGAAAGTGTAGAGGTCAAGAGAAGGAGGACATGTGCCAGTATGTGACCGACATCTCGATATGACCATTTGGCCGTTAGACTCGAGTATCAGATGCTTCTGGCTTACTAGTGGCAATGATGGAAATGGTTCTGAAGACTGCAAAGTACCATGGAAAGTGTAGAGGTCAAGAGAAGGAGGACATGTGCCAGTATGTGACCAACTTCTCCATATGACCATTTGGCCGTTAGACTCGAGTATCAGATGCTTCTGGCTTACTAGTGGCAATGATGGAAATGGTTCTGAAGACTGCAAAGTACCATGGAAAGTGTAGAGGTCAAGAGAAGGAGGACATGTGCCAGTATGTGACCAACTTCTCCATATGACCATTTTGCCCTTAGACTCGAGTATAAGATGCTTCTGACTTTGTAGCGGCAATGATGGAAATGGTTCTGAAGGCTGCAAAGTACCATGGAAAATGTAGAGGTCGAGAAGGAGGACATGTGCCAGTATGTGACCGACTTCTCCATATGACTATTTGGCCCTTAGACTCGAGTATCAGATGATTCAGGCTTAGTAGTGGCAATGATGGAAATGGTTCTGAAGGCTGCAAAGTACCACTGAAAGAGTAGAGGTCAAGAGAAGGAGGACACGTGGCAGTATGTGACCGACTTCTCCATATGACCATTTGGCTGATGGCTGGCTGACCGAGCTGTCACACCAAGCCTTCGTCCTGTGACCAAATAAAATCATTCTTACATTGGGCTTGTAGCAGATGGGGAGGTAAATCTGTCTTTTGCATAATGGTGTAATATGGCTCAGCTGCTCTCATGGGGAATGAAGGGCGAATGATCTTTGTTCTGTAATGGTATCTATCCTCAAAGCAGGGATGGGGGTTATTTAATCAATAATCAATACAAGTGGTAAACTAAATTCATTATCTGTCTTCCAAGGAGATGGACACTAATGTGATTTAATAAGTCATACTCTCTGCTGCTGTTAATGATTATGTTCTGGATTTTCGAAAGGAAACATCAGATGAACAGAATTTAGTTTTATTTTTACAGCTTTTAACATCGAAGAATTGAGTTGGCTAATTATTGCAGTTTCAAATAGGATATTCCCCTCTGTGTAAAGGCTACTGACAGCAGATTTGGGCACATTTCTGCCACAATACAGTATAGAATCAATGAACTGAGACTGCTATTTTACTAATTAGAGAAAGAATGAAAAAGCAACGGCAAAACAAAAAGGCATTAAGAACTTTCCATTGACAAAATTGTTGGTTTCAGATCTGAATGCATGCATTATTGTATATAAAAGGTTGCAAATTGCTAGTGCGGAACAGAATATCAGAACCTCAATAGAATACATTAGTAAGTGGAGGCTGTAATTAAACACTCATTTATTTTAGATATCAAATGTTACATTTTTTTACAGGCCGTGTCATGATGGTTAGATAAGTGCTGTAAACAAATGAGCATTTAATGGCTATATTGTAAGTCAGATATTCTAGAATTCTTTTTTTTCCTTTAACTTCAGACTTTTAACAATTTTTCATTTTGAGTCTTGATGGAAGTCGAGAGCTATGAAAGGATCAGAAAAAGTAGGTTAATAAAGTCAACCAGACACACTTAACATTACCAACTGTAAATAATGATACAGAAGAGTTCTCCGCACCATGAATAACTTGTTTATAAAGTGCTGGCGAGTTGGCAGCATGCTCATTGTAAGACGGCTCCTTTGTATGGACACAATGCAGACACTAGTGAATGAATAGCCATCAACACAGAAAAGAGTTTAGACGTACATCAATGAAAGAGAAATACATTTTCTCAAAGGCATTGCTTTTAAAAATAACAAATATATGCTTTTTTCTGATTTTTTTGAATTTTCTATAGCTCCCTTATAATTGGGCAGCACATTGATGCCTTAGTACCGGTTCCATGGCATTAGTGCCAACGAGGGCATCATCAGCTATGCTTGTTCCTTCTGTCTCTAATGGCTGTAAGTTATTTTTCAAAAATTCCCCATACACAATGGATGACTGTCAGCCAAACGATGCTCCGTCCAACTGTCCAACCGACATCCATCTAGGCTGTCTCTCCCATAGACAGTAGCACTCATTCGGTTGAGTACTCCGTTGTTCACTATGACAAAGCCGCCAACAGACATCTCTGCCATTGGTAGTCCAAAATAGGATACACCCGATTGACATCTCCCCCGGCAATCAGTTGGTCAAAGTCTCCATACACATTGGCCGATCCCTTTGGTATCAGCAAGTGCGGCTGGTATTTGTTGAACAATCATATAGGGCTTTAGGGTATTTTGACTTCTAGGCTCTAGCTAGTGATGTCACCACAAATGTAAGCTAGTAATGGTGAAAGAGTATTGGACACTATGTTGGGTGGACTAAAATTTTTAAATTTATTTCAGTAACATAAATATAAACAGGACAGTTCAATCAGCAAGACCAACGCGTTTCGACCAGAGACAGTCCAAAATTGGACATGTCCAATTGACTTCTCCCTCGATAATCAGTTGGTCAGGGTCCCCATACGCATATAGCGTCTGCCAAACCCATCGATATCAGCAAGTGCGTCTGACATTAGTCTATTGCTTATGTAATACTTAGGCGTGTAGTGACCTCACTGCAGTTATAACATAGCTTCATAAGTGAACTTGCTAAGGCTCCATTTACACTACAAGATTATTGTGAAAGGCTACCCCTAGAAACACATGTTTCATTAATAATCTTGCAGTCTAAACAGGCTGCCAATCACCCAACAAAAAAGCAAAATGTTTTTTGCAGGTGAAAAGATCTTTTGTGGTGCATTATTGCCCTTGTGTGAACAGGACTGCACTACCAAGAATAACGTCAATCTTTGCACACTGAACGATCTGTTACGAATCATTCAGTGCACATTGTTAAGAGCAGTAGACTTGGTAAAAAAAGATTATTATCTGATGATAAGCACAAAAGTTTCAGATCAGCATTCATTTAGTGCTTCATCTAAATGAACCTTAAGTGTTGATAGCTGCCTGTGTAGATAATTAGATAAGTAATTATTTAAAGGGACTTGTCAGCAGGTTTTTCCTATTTAATCTGAGAGTAGCATAATATAGGGCACAGGACCCTGATTCCAGAGATGTGTCACTTATTACGCTGTTTGTTGTAGTTTCAATGCAGACAGTGCTTTATGAGCAGGAGGATATCACTGCAGGACTACTGCTCACATGCAGAGCAGTCCTGCTAATCTGTATAATCCCGCCCCCATCACTGAATAGCAGCTTGCTCACAATGCACAGTGTACTCAGGAAGCTGCCAATCAGTGGTGTGGGCAGAAGTCTTAACTCCATTACATCTACATTAGTCAAAACAGGGATTCTATTAAATCTGCACCAAGCACCCCAGTAAATTATCGCTGTAAAAAGGCTTTCTTGCCCTACAGTATATCATGCTCCTCTTAGATTATATAGCATAAAAACTGCTGGCAGATTCCCTTTAAGTTATTTTCTATTTCAGACAGCAGAGTAACGTACATGGTATCATAACTAGTAAAAATGATCTATACGGTAAAAATCAAATTTGTGTCACATTTTTAGGAGTTTGAAGAACCCGGCACATTCAATTTGACATTCACTTTGTGCGAATTGTGTAAAACAGTGTCAGTATTTTACACATTGTAAAAGATTTTTCCAAAAATTGCACAAAATACACTGTGTACATAGTTTAAAACGGTTGTGAAATGTTTTAGAAGAATCTTTCTTTCTGAACCCATTTTTACAGCCTTCTGATTGGACAGTGCCTAGTTAAGATTGAATTCTATCAGGAGTCCCTTAAAAAAAAGTGACATGCACTTACTTTTTTCCCCACCAGATATTTTTAAAAACCCGAACTGGGAAAATTTTTTTTCAATGCACTGAACATATAAATAGCAAAGTGATTTCACGATAGAAATCAACTGGAAAAGTCCTCCAAACACTTTCTGACCAATTTTTCCAGACTTTTTTAGAACCAAATTAAAACACATATCCTTAGAAGCTAAGATTCATTAAAGAGCATGCACTAGATAAAATAATACCTCTTGTGCCTCCATTTGCTTTTTGTATTATTTTTAAGATCATATTACAGACAGACCACCTTGCCAATTGTTTTGTTGCTTGTTTAGTTTAACTTAATGGGGTTGTCCACTACTAGGAAAACCTCTTCTTAAACTAAAGGCCCCATTACATTTAGCGATGCACCAGTGATCCCGACCACGATATGACCCGGTCAGCATTGCTGGTGCATCGCTAAATGGTCGCAAGTTAGCTGCCAAACAGGCAAATCTCACTAGCAATGCAGCAGCGGTTGGCGGTCGTACTCACCTGTCAGACGCGGCGAGGGTGACCGTCTTCCAGCTGCGTTCATGGCTCGCTCGTCGGCGCCAGCAGGAAGCCGATGACGAGAAATGGACCAGGACGATCTCGCGCGATCAGTGATAGACAGTGGGAGAGCCGGTCGGAGGTGAGTATCACATATAGCGATATTGCTAGTGATATCGCTGCTGCGTCACAAAATCGGTGACGCTTTAGCGATATCGCTAGCGATATCGCTATGTGTAAAGGGCCCTTAAATGTTTGGTCTTGATAATATAATTAAGCCTATACTTACCTCCTGTGTTTGTGCCATTCTCGTGGTGATGTTGCTCGCTCTTTCCGGGGCTGAGATGCGTTGTTGTGACATGTGATGCCTGTGCCCAATCAGCACTGGTGTTGCTGTCCCCGCCTTCGGACAAACTGAACATGAAGAGAAAGTACGGGCTGCAGATGATCCTGGTCTTCCTCTCCATGTTCAGTTAATCCTAATTGAACGCCGGGCATCACGTGTCATTCTACTGCTTTAAAGCCTCAGGATCGCGACTGTCGAAACCGCTGGAACGGCGTCGGCACAAGAGGTGAGTATAGGCTTTATTATTTCATCGGGGCTGAACATTTCGTTTAAGAAGGAGTTGTCCTAGTATTGGACAACCTCTTTAAAGTATCACATTCAAATTACACCTCTCATTGTGGAAGTAAGTTGTTACTGCTAAATGCAAGAAAGAAAAAAAAGAGAGACTCTCACACTTCTTAAAGAGAATATGTCTACATGATTGAACTTCCAAAACTATTTTTATGCACATGTAGCTTTTTCAAAGAGAAGTCCAGCTATACCCTGACATGGTCAGGTCAGCTCTTTCCTCCATTAGTGAAAAATCAGTGATTGAATTGATATGCAAACTAGGCTGCAGAGCTAATTGTAGATTTGAAGCCTCCGTCATTCCAACTATTCCCCACCCAGCGCTACCTCATCTTGCTTGACTGACTGCCTGAATGCTATGTGCTTCAGGCAAAAGAGCTGTCTGTCAAGCTAGAAGAGGTAGCTTTGGGCGTGGAATAGAGCTGGAGTGACAGAGGTTTCACATCTACAAATAGCTGTTCAGCCTCATTTGCATGTCAATTCAAAAGCTGATTTCTCAGTAACAGAGAAACATACTGGCCAGTAAAGATATAGCTGTCCTTTGAAAGAGCTGCATGGACATTTGAATAGTTTGAGGTGTGAAATCTCGTTGACAGATGTACATTAAAGAGTGTATAACTTTTCAAGGTGCTCTATAGGAAGACCTATAAAATGTTTATTTTTTTCTAGTTTCATGAATAAAAATCCATGGTTTTATAGTGGGAATGAGTTAAAAATGTTCATGTTAGCCAGGATAATGTCATGCTCCTCATTGATACTCCAAGTAATTATTATCAAGTTATAATTGACCAATATTTGTAATATTCGTGCAATAAAATCTTCCTCAAACCTAATACTGTTATTATTAGAGCATTGTTCATCAGTTTCTGATCAGTAGTGGTGTCTAAAGGTACTGTCACACTAACTTGTGACGTTATAGCGATATTGCTAGCGATATCGCTGTGTCTGATACTTACCTACGACCAGCTCCCCCGCTGGTTATCGCTGATCGTTCGAGAACGTCCTGGACCACTTCTCGTCATCAGCTTCCTGCGGTGCTTCCTGTGTAGAGACGAGCGACGAGCGTGGACGCGGGCGGGAGGACGTCAGGATCGCCTAGTGTGACAGGTATGTAGCGACCCCCATCCCCAGCTATGTCACTGGTGAGATCTGCCTGTGTGGCAGCTCACTAGTGACCACGTAGCGATGTACCAGCGATCCTGACCGCGTCATATCGCTGGTCGGGATCGTTGGTACATCGCTAAGTGTGACAGTACCTTTACTCTTACACAAGATGAATTTAATATCTATACTATCCTACCAAGATCACACACCAGTGGTGGCACAAGGGCTATGCAGTATAGACAGTCTCCTAGAGTGCGACCAATTAAAGAGGGACACCATTTTTGGATTTTGTAGAGGAGCAATGTTATATTTTAACTGTTCTTATACTCAAGTGATTGATGGAAAAAGTACAACAGGGAACAGTTGCAACAGATGAACAATTTATTCATTCAACAGCTATCATGCTGAACTATAGGGACCGAGAAGGAGGAAGGGAAATTTCGACACCACTGCCTTGGGCAGTAACAGAGATCTCCTGCCCTGATGTCCACCTCTCAATAATACGTTCTGCACGGCATGGAAGGAAAGCTTTTGAGAATACAAAGGGAAGAGATTCCAATTCACCGTACTAATGTTTTAGGTAATGTACCTCGAATATCGGAAGCAGATTTTAACTTCCTTATATTTTACCGTAGATATGATGTAGTAAGTGTCCTGAGTACAATTCTGGCAAGAGAAAATCAGATCCAGATGGTGTATACTGCTGTTTAGCAAGATGACACCTTAGCTAAATACACAAAAACAGGACTTGGATGCTAGAGAAGACTTAGAGCTAACATTTTCCTATAAAACATGGACTAGAAGTATTCTGCTATTTTCGCTGTGAATGCTTCTGCCACAGTTTGCTGCGCACATAGGCGTAAATGTGGTTTCCACAAGCTGTCAAATTTAACATAACAGAAGATAACTTAAGAAAATCTATTTCCTGGTGAAAAATCTATTTCCTTATGGCTGTTTCACATGGTAATTTTCCATGCTTTCTATGCTAGGTATTTTTGGTACAAAGCATCTAATTCTTTTACATCTACTCCCGCGACTGAGCTTAACAGAATTCGAGAAACTGAATAAGGTCAAAGTCAAGGCGCGCGCGCACATTCTTAATTTGGAAAACATAAAGGACATATGTTTGATTGCCGTTTTCCTAACACTACAGGATGGTAGAATTTCATTCTTTTTTCCCCATGTAACACGAACAGCATTGAATATCCTTTACCTTAATGAGCACTGAAAATGTCAGCAAACCTGTGCACCTGGAAATGTTATTAATAGAGATACTAAGGCAAAAAAAAGACTTTATTATGGCACTTACCACTGCAGATAGCATCCAGCAACTTGCTAAAATCTCGGAATTTGCGCCAACCTCCATATAATATTTGTACTCAACCAAATTAGAGTTGTATTTTATTATCTTAAAGCTGCCAATTTAGTCCAGTAAAATAAAAGCACTGCAATTACTCCTATTAATACTGCTCACCGCCGGTATGACTTGCATAAAGCCATTATCAGCTATGTGCAGGAGCAGATCATGAACTGCAGATTGTGTGGACTTGTTAAAGTATCGGGCTACTGGCGCCACTCTATATTTAAAGAGGTCGTTTACTAGCATGTTTATCATTGATGACCTATCCTTAGGGAAGGTCATCAATGTCTGATCGGTTGGGGTCCAACAACCAGCACCCCCACGATCAGCTGTTATTGGTTATTGGAAATACTCACTTGCGGAGCTACTGTGCCTTCTGATAGTGGCTGCCACATGATACTACCCATCTGCCTCCTATGGATTTGCAGTACCCTGTTTCGGCCACTATCAGAAGATGGCCAGCTCCGCGAGAGAGTATTTCTGGCCAGTGGATGCCGCTAAAGACACTGATTCGTGGGGGTGTCGGTTGTTGGACCTCGACCAATCATACATTGATGACCTGTCCTAAGGATAGGTCATCAATGATAAACAAACTAGTAAATAACCTCTTTAAATATAGACTGATCAGACATTGATGACCTATTCCAAGGAAAGCTCATCAATGCTAAAGTTGTGGATGACATCTTTAAGCTATAGCTAGTACCTTTATAGAGATTTTCTATAGGTCTGTAGATAAGTATTACCTAACCAAGCACATACTGTATATCAGTTCTAGAATATGCGGTCTGATCAGCAATTGGCCTATATATACTGGTATATAGATGCAACAGGTACATTAATCCATATATGCAGGAATATATCTAACCCACATAGAAACCTAATTAAATAATGTGTGTATATTGGGTTAAACTGTTGGTTCTATTAGACTTTGTATGTAAATCTATACATTCAGCAGTCGCCGTACGCCATGTTGTGTTATAATTTGGTAAGGTTTTGCATTAGGCTATAGAGAGCAGGTACGGTTAATGATGACTATAAGGATACAGTATTCATATTGATCTCTATGAATATCACACTTAGGCTAGGAACACACGAGCATATAAAAAAATTGTTCAGAAAAGTGGGACTTTTTTTCCTAACTTGTCATCCATATACAATCCATTTTTTTTTACTCAACAGCTATTAATCATTTACAGTTTCTTATGTTACTGAATTGTAATGTATCCGTAAAAGTCTAATGCCGTACTGTGGCGCCGTACATCCTCCAATTCTTTCCATGTATTGACGTGAATGGATGAGTCTCAGATGATTTTCGGTAGAAACAAGGTCATTTTTTTCACCTGTAGATTCAGTCGGCGAAAAAAAATAGCTCATCTGCACTTCCCCACTAAATACCATTGGTGCGTTTTTTTTTCATGGACGGCACTCAGACCGAAATATAGTTGTGTGACTGAGTCCTTATTCAGTAGGAGTCTACATAACTTACAGTGTTCATTTTGCCGCCACTGCTCCCGGAGAGTGACGTGACATTGTTGAGTCACCTGCCGGCTGCGCTTTGGCTGCAGATTATTATTATTCCATCAGTCAATCAGGGTAGACATCCACTTTAATGAAATAGAAAATTGCTGGAGTCGGCACGACAAGTCGCATCACTCTATGGAGACAGTGGCATCAACATCACTGGAACGGAGGCGAGTGTGGTATACTCTCTTTTTATTCTAATTTGCATCCTGAATTGATTAAGCTGAGGTTGTCCAGTAGAGGGCAACCTCTTTAAGGCTATGTTCACCTGTCCAGTAATCACCCGTTGGGTTGGATCCAGCAGATATCTGTTGAAAAAAAAGTTGTGCAGGAGCAACTAAAAAAAATTTATTTCAAGTAGATCTGTTTGAAGTCCATGGAAAACAGATCTGTTAAATTGCCATCCATTTTGTAATGGATCCATTTTTTACTTACTGGATTGGGATTTTTTTGCTTAGTACATTTTTTTTTATTTTCTTTACTAAGGGCCTTACTCATAGGGTAATAATGCACCCCCTAGTAGAATCCTATAAGCCATTTTTTTGAAGACCATAAGAAATAGCATTATACAAAAAGTCCCAGATCTGTAGAAGTGTATGAGCAGATTGAAAGAGGAAAAAAACAGATTAATCAGGAGAGCAGCTGGAATAAATCATAAGCAAAAACTGCCTATTTTTGACCCAACAAGACCTTGTTTAGGCTAAGTATTGCTTTTGTATGCTAATTTTCAGCTGTGTTTTTGAGTACCAGCTTGGTCTATGAGAGTTCATAAATCCCATGCACACACATTGCTTTTTTTTGTCATCAGACACTTCTTTCAGCGTTTTTTCTGCATTTTTCACCCATTGACTTGAATGGGTGGTGGAAAAAACGCTGAAAATAACATACCAAAAATGCAGGCATCATGTTTTGCTGTGTTTTTTTGTGTCAAAAGCTGATTCTATGGAATAGGACTTTTTTTCAACACTAAACTTTATCAGCATGCACAAGAGACAAATCTGGCATGCCAAAACTGCTGCAAAAAATGCATAAAAAATGCTGAGAAAATACACAAAAAAAACAAGGAAAATATGCTTTTTCTGTAGGTTCTTTCCTGCCAATAGATAAGGTTTTGTTGCAGGAAAAAAAAACGCCTAGTGTGATCTTACCCATAGTATTTCAAAATGGATAGCATTGGGCATGTCATGATCTCAGTGCGGGTTTGACTCGCACACGTGGGGTTAATGTCTGGAACCAGTGCTGATGACTGGCATTTCTGGGGTTAAAGGATGTGATCCCAGTGCAGACTTACCTGCACACCTGGGGCTATGATTGTGGCCTCTCCCTGGTTCTGGGAGAGGCCTCTTATAGCCTCAGGATGCTCCCATCCCCGTCAGTTATACTTTCACCCTTGGCATTGTGTGGTGACCCCTGAGTGTGTTTGTGCTGTGTTCTGGTTGCTTGATTCTCTGTGTACGACTCGGTCTGTTCTCTGGATATTGCTTTGGATTCTGCTTGGTACCTTCTATGTCTGTTTGGTTTTTACTTCTGCTTGGCCCAGACTATCTGTTCTGTCTCATCCCTGGTACTTTACTGATATCTCTGTGTATGACCTCCATTTTGCCTGACTCTGAGTATTTCTGTATAGTGTCCTGCCATCTCTGAAAGCAGGATGCTAAGCCCCGCCCCCTTGCAGTCACATGACCGTAGGTCCTGTGACTGCTTGCTAAACTTCAGCGTCCACAGGTCCTGTGTATCTGTGCTTTCCAGCTGTACCTGACCCCGGGCCCCCCTACAGTGCAGGTGAGTCCCTGCTCAGCGGAGGCTGCACGCCGGGGCTGACAGGATCCTGACATTATAACTGACCGTTACGTTTTTGTTGTTTTTTTTCTTTCTCTGCTGAGAAATATGGATCCCATACAATCTCTTGCTGAGCAAATGAAAAATCTGAGTCAGATGTTTCAGGGTTTATCTCTGGAGCAGCAAGTTCTGGCTCGTTCTCAGCAGCAGGTTTCTGAGACAGTGCGGGGGGCTTTAGCTGCTGGGTCTTTGGGGGCTGGGGCGAGTGATGTTGTTTTGGTGTCCCCAGAACCACCTGTTAAACTGCCTGATTTCTTTTCTGGGAGCACAAAGGAGTTCAGGGTCTTCATGGAGGGATGCAACCTCTTCTTTAGTTTGAGGCCACATTCCTCTGGGGATGAAAGTCAGAAGGCTGGGGTCATTATGTGTCTGTTAAGAGGGTCCCCACAAGTTTGAGCTTTCTCCCTTACTCCCACTGCCCCTGAGAGTGTCTGTGAATGCATTTTTTGAGACTCTTGGGCACATATATGATGAGCCGGACCAAGTGCGATTGGCAGAGGACATGGTGATGAGTGTCTGTCAGGGGAAACACTCGGCTGAGTGGTTTTGTACAGAATTCCGCCGCTGGGCCACAGAGGTCTCATGCGACGATGCCGCACTCCGAGGACTCTTTCGCAGAGGCTTGTACGAGCGATTACAGGATGCCTTGGCATTACATCCCCCACCTAACTCACTCGAGGACGCCATGACCCAGGCTGTCCGGATGGACCGCAGGCTGCGGGTCAGGGGGGTGATGCAGGCGGAGACTCCATTGTTCCCTAGTGGAAAAGAGACTGTTTCTGTGCCCATGGACGTAGGGGCTCTCTCCCTGAAGGAAAAGAGAGACAATGCCAGAGAGAAAAGCAGTTATGCTTCTACTGTGGTAAAACGGGATATTGGAAAAGGGAGTGTCCTGATTGTCCATCCTCAACCCAGTCGACGGGAAATGACTAGGTCTGGGTAGTCAGGTGGGAGACTACTCAGACCCTCAGGTACCCTTTTCCTCCTTTTCTAAGGTGTTGCTTCATGTGGAACTGTTAGTGGACGATTGTTGTTTTCCCTCTACAGCTTTCGTGGACTGCGAATCATCCATCAATCTCATTGACTCCCAGTTGGTCACACGTTGTAAGAAAGGGACAGTTAGACTTAAGGTTCCGATCAAAGTGGTGGCCATTGACACCTCCCCCCTCACTAAAGAGGGAATTCTGTTTATGTCTGACTTGTTTTCACTCAAAGTGGGCGCTACCCATGTGGAAAAATTAAGTTGTTTGGTTCTGGACAATCTACCAGCAGGATTGGTGTTGGGCATGCCCTGGTTACAACGCCATAACCCAGTCATTAACTGGAAAATGGGGGAGATTGTTCAGTGGAGGTTTAATGATTCGATGTTATGTGATAAGTCTGCGCTATTGGTTGAACCTGTTAAATCTGTATCTGTGTCATCTGTCGAGCTGGAAGGTATTCCGGAGTACCTGAAAGAAGTCGAAGATGTGTTCTCTGAAAGCGAGGCTGAGACGTTGAAGCCACATAGACCCTTTGACTGCGCTATCGAGTTAGTCCCGGGGGCTAAATTGCCTAAAGCCCGTCTGTTTAATTTATCTGGCCCTGAGCGCTTGGCCATGAAAGATTACATTGCTGAGAGTCTTCACAAAGGACACATATGTCCCTCAGTCTCACCTGTGGCGGCAGGGTTTTTTTGTAAAGAAAAAAGATGGTGGTTTACGTCCCTGCCTCGATTTTCGTGAGCTCAACAAGATTACTGTACGAAATACGTACCCCCTTCCGTTGATTCACGATTGGTGTAACCAACTTTCAGGGACAAAATGGTTCTCCAAACTGGATCTTCGGGGGGGCATACAATTTGATAAGGGTCCGGGAGGGGATGAATGGAAAACCGCGTTCCTCACGACCGAGGGACTGTTTGAAAATTTAGTCATGCCGTTTGGTCTTACCAAAGCCCCAGCCATATTTCAGAATTTCATTAACGTGGTATTCTCGGATCTCATTGGTCGTTTTGTTGTTATTTACTTAGACGATATTCTGATATACTCTCCCGACAGTCAATCTCATCTGAATCATGTACGAACCGTTCTCCAAAGACTAAGGGAAAATCATCTGTATGCCAAATTGGAGAAATGTGTGTTTTTTGTTCAAGAATAGTGTTGAGCGATACCGTTCGATACCCAAAAATATCGTATCGGATGGTATCGCCCGATACGAAAAAAATATCGGGTATCGCCAATTCCGATACCGGAAGTCCCATTCAAGTCAATGGGACTTCCGGTTTCAGAATTAAAAAAAGCCCTTTATTTCCTTGTTGGCTAATTCTACATAATTGAAAACAAATAAGAATCATGTAGAATGTATTGTGGGAGGTGGAGGAGACATTAAAAGCATAGTGGTTTATTCAAATCACATGGCATAGCATTAATTCCAATTTTGTAGCCGAGGCCTACTAGGAGCCAGGTGTAAAGCTGAGGTATTTTGACTTTGGAGGGAGCAGGACACTTTGCCCTCCACACAGCAGGGGATCAGCCGACGTTACTGACCCCCACTTTCACATGAACGAGTGTGTTTTTCTGTGTGGACAGCACTTCCGAGCAACAACTGACGATGTTGGAGCCCAGGGATAGTCATTTTGTAGGCTGAGGCCAACTTGGAGGCAGTTTAAGATAAGACGTTGTTTGAATTTGGAGGCAGCAGCAGTTTGCCGTACACACAGCAGGGGATCAGCTGACGTTACCGAACCCCACTTACACATGAGCGAGTGTTTTGTCTGTGCGGACAGCACTTCTGAGACCAACTGGCGGTGTCGGAGCCCAGGGAAAATCAGGTAGTAGGCCGAGGCCTACTTGGTGGCAGTTTGCGATTGTTTCTAGACTACTACTAACTGTCAACGTACTCCAATTAGGCCTCTGTCTTCACTCTGTTTCGAGTATTTCCTCTGGCTTCCAACCACGCCAGTTGCTGCTCTGAAATGCCGTCTGCACAACCCACACTTGTTTCTGTGTTACTGGGGTTCTGTAACAGCAGCTTCTCCCTAGAGGTGAGTCAGGCAATGTCTCCTGCTCTGTCCACATTTCCACTACAAGTATTGGGAATGTAGACAAAGCAGGAGACATTGCCGTGCTCACCTCTGGAGATGAGCAGATGTTACAGGACCCAGGTAACACAGGAACAAGTGTGGATTGTGCAGACGGCACTTGAGAGCAGAAACAGGCGGTGTTGTAGGCCAGAGGAAATACTCAAAACAGAGTGGAGACAGAGGGCAAATCAGAGAACATATTAAATCAGAGGTAGTCAGAAGTTGTGGGCAGCAGGAGAGTTTGCCGTACACACAGCAGGGGATCAGCTGACGTTACCGAACCCCACTTACACATGAGCGAGTGTTTTGTCTGTGCGCACAGCACTTCTGAGCACCAACTGGCGGTATCGGAGCCCAGGGAAAATCAGGTAGTAGGCCGAGGCCTACTTGGAGCCAGGTGTAAATCTGAGGTTGTTTGACTGTGGAGGGAGCAGGACACTTTGCAATACACACAGCAGGGGATCAGCTGACGTTACCGAACCCCACTTACACATGAGCGAGTGTTTTGTCTGTGCGGACAGCACTTCTGAGCAACAACGGGCATTGCTGTAGCCCAGGAAATAAAGTTCACGTCATAGAAACATGAACACAACAGGAGACCTGGATCCTGTTGCCAGCCAATTATTTATTCTGGAAGAGGACTGGCAAATTCAGGTGAGATCCAGGCCTTGTTCATTTTCACAAAAGTAAGCCGGTCAACATTATCAGCGGATAGTCGCGTGCGACGGTCTGTTACCACACCACCTGCAGCACTAAAGACACGTTCCGATAATACACTGACAGCAGGGCAAGCCAGCACCTCCAATGCATATTGGCTAAGCTCTGGCCATGTATCCAGCTTAGAGACCCAATATTTGAATGGGGAAGAGCCGTCTGGGAGAACACTAACAGGGCACGACAAGTAGTCTGTCACCATCTGATGGAAACATTGCCTCCTGCTGACTGGAGCCGTCTGTGATGGTGTAGCCGTTTGTGGCGGTCCCACAAAACTTTTCCACATTTAGGCCATACTGGCCTTGCCTTGTCCTGCGGCACTGCCTCTGCTACCTCTTTGTGCAGAGCTTCCTCCACTGCCTCTACCCACATGGCTGCTTTGAAAAGCACTACCAGCAACACTTGCGGGGGGGATGGAGAACATGATGGCCTGCACAAGTGTTTCTTGGTACTCCCGCATTTTTCGCTCCCGGTTCAACTGTGGTATGAGGCTTTGTAAGTTGTCCCGGTAGCGAGGATCTATGAGGGTGTACACCCAATAATCAGCCGTGTGGAGAATGTTGGCGATGCGGCGGTCATTTAACAAGCACTGCAGCATGAAATCAACCATGTGCTGCAGACTGCCAACTGGACCGGAAACGCTGTCCCCAGCTTGAGGCAGCATCTCTGCCTGCTCAGCATCACCCCACCCTCGCTGTACACACTGACTACTAGAGCCTTGTGTACCTCCCTCCTCTGGAGAGATGTGTTCCTCCTCCTCCATTGACTCCTCGTCATCCTCCTCACTAAGTGTCACCTGCCTGGGCCTTTGTGTGGAAGCACGTTGCGCAGATTTGCCAGAAGCAGATGGCATTTCTGACTGCTCATCCTCGACCTCTTCAAAAACCTCCTCACTTAGTGCTTGTAAGGTTTTTTGAAGCAGACAGATGAGGGGGACAGTCATGCTGATTAGTGCATCATCTGCACTGGCCATCTGCGTGGAGTCATCGAAGGCACGCAAAACTTGGCAGATGTCCCTCATAGTGGCCCACTCAGTGGTGGTGAAGTGTGTCCAGCGCACAGTGCGACTTGTTTGCGCCTGATGCAGCTGGTACTCCATTACTGCTGCCTGCTGCTCACACAACCGCTCCAACATATGTAACGTTGAATTCCACCTGGTGGGGAGGTCACATATGATGCGATGTTCTGGCAGGCGGAATCGTCATTGCAGAGATGCAATGCGCGATCTTGCCATGCTGGAACGCCGCAAGTGAGCACACTCTAGGCGAACCTTGTGCAGCAGTGCATCAAGATCCGGATAGTCCCTCAGAAAGCTCTGCATGACCAAATTGAGCACGTGTGCCAGACATGGTATGTGAGTGAGGTTGCCTAGGCCCAGAGCTGCCACTAGATTTCGGCCATTGTCACTCACTACCAAACCTGGCTGGAGATTCGCTGGCACAAACCACACATCGCTCTCCTGCTTGATGGCATTCCAGAGCTCCTGTGCTGTGTGGCTCCGATTCCCCAAAGAAATTAATTTAAGGACGGCCTGTTGACGTTTGGCCACACCTGTGCTCATATCTGGCCTAACAGGCTCACGCAGTGCTGATTCTGAGGAACTAGAGTAGGAGGAGGACTCAATATGTACAGACTGCATTCCTGCAATCCTTGGAGTTGGCAGAATACGTACAGAGCCACTCTCCAGATCTGTACCCAGCTCCACAACATTGACCCAATGGGCAGTGAGGGAAAGGTATCGTCCCTGTCCATGGCTACTGATCCACGCATCGGTGGTCAGGTGGACCTTGCTACTGACGGCATTTAGTAGCGCATTTTTAATTTTTCCCTCCACATGCTTTTGCAGGGCAGGGACGGCTTGCCTGCTGAAATAAAAGCGGCTGGGCACATTGTATTGTGGAACTGCCAATGACATAAAGTTCTGGAAGGTGTCAGTCTCAACCAGCCTGAATGACAGCATCTCAAGGGCCAGTAGTTTGGCAATGCCGGCATTCAGAGCCAGTGCTCGGGGATGGTTTGCCGAGTATGGCCGCTTTTTCTCCCATGCCTGTGCTACCGATTGCTGGTGAGTGGCCTGGGAGTGTGCTGATGACTGCGAACGTGGTTCAGTGGGTGGAATTTCACTGGGTCTCTGGACAACAGTGGCAGTGGTTCTTCCATGGCGTTCCAGTGAGGAAGCCGAACCAGCTGTGTGTGACCTGGAGGAAGAGGCCCCAACACGAGCTGAAGAGGTGGTATGTGCTGCTGAAGGTTGGCCTACATCTTCAGTGTGTCTGTGTAACTCCACCTCGTGCTTGGTACGCACATGTTTCCACATATTTGTGGTATTGAGGTTGCTCACATTTTTCCCTCGTTTCACTTTCTGATGACACAGCTTGCATTTGACAAAGCAAATGTCATCTGCAACTGTGTCAAAAAAAGACCACGCACTGCAAGTCCTGGGAGCGCCCGTTTTGTGTTTTGGAAGAGGATTGCTCCTCACGGGTGCCAAAGTGGAGGCTACAGGCAACCAAGTCTGCCCCCGCCCTCTCCCTCCTCTTTTGGCCATTCGGGGAATCTCTTCCTCAGAGCTGCTCCCACCACCTTCCTGTGGCTGACGCCATGATGGGTCAAGGACCTCATCATCTCCACTCCCCTCTTCAAGCACCGGCTGGTCCTGGGTTGTCTCGCCAGCACCGTACGCACCAGAAATTGGCAACTGAGTCTCATCATCATCAGATGAGCACTGAGGTGTGCTGACAATAGGCACTGGCCCACCCGCCTCTTCAGATTCAGAGGGACAAAGCAGTTGCGCATCACTGCATACTCCCTCTTCTTCACGCTCTAAAATGCTGCTTGGCTGGCCACCTCTTTCCAAGCCAACAGATTCTGAGAACAGAAGTAAAGATTGAGATGGCTCCTGTCCAGGGCTCTCAGACTGCCTGGGCAATTTGGCAGGTGGTGAAGAGACAGATGGTTGCTCTTCAGTGCTCTGGCCTTGGGAGGATGCGGAAGTCATTGAAGTGGATGCGTTAGCTGCCATCCATCCGACAACGCTTCAATTTGTTCATCACGCAGCAGTGGGGTACGGCGAGGTCCTACAAAGCTGCGCATGAAGGACTGTTGCCTGGTAAAAGTGGGGGATGCCGGGTCACTGGTGGCCGCAGCAGACACCGAATCCCCATGTCCTCTCCCTGCTGAATCCCCCCGTCCTCTCCCTGCTGAAACTCCACGGCCACGACCACGTGCCTTACTCCCTGCCTTCTTCATCTTGGTAGACTGATAAAGATAGGCAGAAAAGTAAAAAAGGGGTGGCTTAGTGTTCTTATTCCTGAACACCTTCTAACCAGTATAAGAAACACTAATTTGGCTAAGAGTGTTTGTACTACACTTTAATATGATCTAATGTGGCCTAGACAACTGTAAAGTGGAGTGTTTGGTGAACTTTATTTCCTTTTTTTTTGGGGGGAGGAAAGAAAAGGATGTGACCAAAGTTTGAAAGCTATAGTATCACAAACTTTTTGGAGCGATTACAATGCAGGAAGCTAACCTACAATGCAATTGATGAGGCTCCAAAAAATAGGGTGATACTAGTCTGGCTGGCCCTGAAGGGCACAAGCCAGCAAAAAGGCTCCTCTATCTAATCCTATATAGTGTTTGCAACCAACCAATGACAATGGATGCGGTTGGAAGCACACTAATATAGGAGCAAAAATCTGGCTAAATTAGCTGCAAAAAAAGGACTATGTATGAGGCAGTGACACACGCTGAGCAGACTACAGCTAGCGGTGGCTGTAGAACACACTGCAACGTGAACTGCACTCACACACAGAGAGACCTATCAGACAGCCAAAAACAGTGCAGAGAAATGGGCTATAGCACTGAAAGGCTGCTGAAAGGCTCCGCTGTCCACTCCTTTAGTGTTTGCAACCAACGTATATGGATACGTATGGAAGCACACTATACAGGAGAAAAAAAAAGCAGCAATAAAAGAAAAATGTGTATGAGGCAGAGACACACGCTGGGCGGCCTACAAGCAGACGTGCCTGCAGGACACACTACACAGCGTGGGTCTGCACTCACACAGCCCTTGCAGACAGCTGTGAACACTGCTTCTAGGCAAAAGAAAGCTACAGTGGTGGTTTATGTAGCCTGGATAAAGCACAATATTGTTTTTAGAATCGCTATTTCTAACTGTCCCTCACAGTCTTCAACAGCAGCCTGTCCCTAACTGAATTCACAGCAGAGTGACCAGAAATGGCGGCTGCAGCGGTTTTTATAGTGCATCATGACATCATTTCAGCAGCCAATCACAGCCATGCCAGTAGTTAACATGCCTACATGCCTAACAGGATGTGCCCACACTTCTGAGGATCCCCATTGGCTGAATCAAATCGAGCGGGCTCCTAGCATTATGGGAACTTCCGATTCCGGTATTCGATATGAAAAAAGTATCGGAACTAAGTATCGGAATTCCGATACAGCTAATATCGGCCGATACCCGATACTTGCGGTATCGGAATGCTCAACACTATTCAAGAATTGTCTTTTTTGGGATTGTGTCCTGTGAGGGTTTTCGCATGGACCCCAAGAAAGTGCAGGCCATTGCGGATTGGGTGCAACCCCGAGACCTTAAGGGTCATCAGCGCTTCTTGGGGTTCGCCAATTATTACCGCAAATTTATTCAGGGGTTTTCACAGGTGGTCAAACCACTCACAGATCTTACTTGTAAAGGTGCGGATGTGAGAAACTGGTCCTCGCTTGCAAAAGAGGCCTTTGCGACCCTGAAAAGAAGCTTTATGTCTGCTTCCATGTTAGTACAGCCAGATCCCTCCAAACCATTCGTCGTGGAAGTGGACGCCTCTGAGGTAGGGGTGGGGGCGGTGTTGTCCCAAGGGCCTGCCACTCTAACCAACCTCAGGCCATGTGCTTTCTTTTCCAAGAAGTTCTCTGCTGCGGAAAGAAATTACGATGTAGGCAATAGAGAGCTTCTTGCAGTCAAATTGGCGTTTGAAGAATGGAGGCACTTTTTGGAGGGGGCCTGTCACCCGGTTACGGTGATCACGGATCACAAAAATTTGTCATACATTGAGTCTGCTAAAAGACTAACGCCCTGACAGGCCCGTTGGTCACTTTTTTTTCCCGTTTTCAGTTTACAATTACATTGCGTCCAGGGTCTAAGAATGTCAAGGCTGACGCCTTATCGCGCAGTTTTCAGCCGGTATCGCCCCCTGAGCCACCGTCCTCCATTCATCACCCTGGGGTTGTGATAGCAGAAGTTTCGTCTGAATTGGAATGGGAGATTCAGGGGGCCCAGTCGCGGGCCCCGGCGGCCAAGCCGGAGGGGAAGTTGTTTGTCCCAGAGCAACTTCGCCTGAAACTCTTGCAGGAGTTCCATGAATCCAAGCTGAGTGCTCACCCTGGTATTTCAGCCACGTGTCTGGCAGTGGCTAGGATCTTTTGGTGGCCTACCCTTAGTTCAGACATAAAAAAATTAATTGCTGGTTGTGCGGTCTGCGCTCGTTCTGAAAGCTCTCATAGCCGGTCGGCAGGGGAGCTGATGCCCTTGGCAGTGCCCGAAAGACCATGGACTCACTTATCAATGGATTTTGTTACCAATCTCCCTCCATCTAAGGGTAATACAGTGGTATGCGTAGTGGTGGACAGGTTTTCTAAGCAGGCTCATTTTGCTCCCCTGTCCGCACTACCGTCAGCTGAGACGTTGTCCAGGTTGTTTGTGCAGCATGTGATCCGGTTGCATGGGGTACCCCTGAATGTGGTGTCTGATCGTGGTGTGCAGTTTGTGGCTAAGTTTTGGCGTGCTTTCTGCAAAAAATTAGGGATGCTCTGTCTTTTTCATCTGCATACCATCCTGAGAGCAATGGTCAGACGGAGCGCATTAACCAGTCCCTGGAACAGATCCTCAGGTGTCTAACCTCTGCTAGACAGAATGACTGGTGCGATGCACTGCCGTTGGCTGAATTTGCCTTCAATAGTCGGGTGAGTCAATCCACGGGTATGACTCCTTTTTTGATCAATTATGGGTTCAGTCCTCATTTTGGTAAGTTTTCTCATCTGGACTCGGGGTGTCCCGGGGCTGAGGGCTCTGTTCAGCGATTACAGAATACGTGGACAGAAGTTCAGCGGAGTATATCTAGGTCTCAGGGCAGGTATAAGTTTTTCGCGGACAGGAAACGAACACCAGGGCCCACGTTTCAGGTTGGAGACAAGGTTTGGCTTTCCACGCGAAACATTAAGTTGAAGGTTCCTTCAGCCAAGTTGGGGCCCAAATTCATTGGCCCATGCAAGATTGTGGAAAAAATCAATCCAGTGGCGTATAGGCTGTGCCTTCCACCCTCTTTCAAGATCCCTAACGTCTTCCACAAGTCTCTACTGAAACCTTTTGAAGCAGTCCGGGGAGACTCTGAGTCCACTGCTCCTCTTGTTTTGGTCGAGGGGCAGGTGGAGTACGAGGTTGGTCATATCATAGATTCCAGGTTGGTACGGCGGTCGGTACAGTACCTGGTTCATTGGAAGGGGTATGGACCGGAAGACAGGTCCTGGGTACCGGCCCGGTTAATGCATGCTGATTGCCTGGTGCGGGCTTTCCATGCTAAGTACCCAGGCGAGCCTGGGGGTCCAGAGGCCCCCCATTGAGAAGGGGGTACTGTCATGATCTCAGTGCGGGTTTGACTCACACACGTGGGGTTAATGTCTGGAACCAGTGCTGATGAATGACATTTCTGGGGTTAAAGGTTGTGATCCCAGTGCAGGCTTACCTGAACACCTGGAGCTATGATTGTGGCCTCTCCCTGGTTCTGGGAGAGGCTTCTTATAGCCTCAGGACGCTCCCATCCCCATCAGTTATACTTTCGCCCTTGGCATTGTGTGGTGACCCCTGAGTGTGTTTGTGCTGTGTTCTGGTTGCTTGATTCTCTGTGTATGACTCGGTCTGTTCTCTGGATATTGCTTTGGATTCTGCTTGGCACCTTCTATGTCTGTTTGGTTTTGACTTCTGCTTGGCCCTGACTATCCATTCTGTCTCATCCCTGGTACTTTACTGATATCTCTGTGTATGTCCTCCATTTTGCCTGACTCTGAGTATTTCTGTATAGTGTCCTGCCATCTCTGAAAGCAGGATGCTAAGCCCCACCCCCTTGCAGTCACATGACCGCAGGTTCTGTGACTGCTTGCTAAACTTCAGCGTCCACTGGTCTTGTGTATCTGTGCTTTCCGGCTGTACCTGACCCCGGGCCCCCCTACAGTGCGGGTGAGTCCTTGCTCAGCGGAGGCTGCACGCCGGCACTGACAGGATCCTGACAGGGCATAGGTAAAATAACTATGTGTTGAAGAATAAACTACATGTAGGATAAGTCCACATGGGGCTCAAACTGCAACAGAAAAAAAACTCAGTTGCTGATTTGCGATATATTTCATCCAAAGCATCGCAAATAGCGAAATACGCAATGAAAATCTGCCGCATGAATGGATAGTGCAGGTGTAGAGTCCACACTGCCGGTCAGATTTTGGTTGCAGTGTGTAGATAATAATTGCTAAAATCTCCTTCCTTTTGCTAGCTGTATAATTCCCGGAGACTTTTTCTACCTGCAAAATCTAGATTTAAAATCTGCACCTATCGTGTGAACACAACCATAGAGTTTTATCTGCAAAATAAACATTGTGTTGCGCTTTGCGATGTAAGTAAAATTTCTGCTACATTGTTGCAGCTTGCTTACATATCTGCCTGATCCAATACTATCCATGTGTTGTCCTCACCTCCCCCAATCACCTTATGTCCCTCCTATGCCAATTTGGAGCAGCTCCATAAATCAGCAGCCCTAAGGGACCCGAAGCATGATGCATAACAGTGCAACGCTCAACCACTAGATGTGGGTGAATATACAAGATATATTGCCAGAAACATTTTTAACCTTTTTAAAAAGAACCTGGAAAATGTTTTATTTTTATTTTTTCTTTGCTTTTTTACCTACACTTTGTAGTTATACAGATACTGAAGGTTTTTATGGCAAGTTATCAGTATAGCTTCTATGCAATGATCCAGAATATATGAATATATAAATATATGTATATATGCAGTATATATATATATACTGTATATATATATATATATATATATATATATATATATACACTATATAATTACTGATTGTAATATAGATTCCTTTCTTTATTAACAGTCAGTGGGGCCATCTGCTGGAATATGTGTGTAATCATTTTAAGCATAGAGGGATTGATCATATACAGGGGCTAGCATAAAAAAATGAAGATCTATGACGTTTCAGATGATTTTCTTTCTCTGTGACAAGTCTATCTATTTCCCATCGGCAGTTCTAAAGCAGATAACAGACATCTACAGAACATATTTTTCTACAGTGTGTATCTTTGCTACATTAACCAGTGGGATGCTGTTCCCACTATCTGCTGAAGAATGGCGCTCGCGTGCTATATTTCCAATTTTTATTCAAAACCCATTGATTTAACTGCAAATAAGGCTCAGAGTGTGGACATATATTTTCTAGGTTTCAGATCTCCTTGCTTAAAGGGGTTGTCTGGCCTTATGATTCAAGTCTGCAGTTGCTTTGTAACTGCAGACTTATGAATCCTCATATTATCATCAGAAGTGGGAAGTCACGCGTCCTCAAGTATATGATTTGCATACTTCCAATCACATTCCAACTAGACAAGTTCAAGCTTGTTCAATACACTTGCATTGAGCAAGGCCACTCACTTCTAGTCTGCATGTGACCGCATGTGAGCAACTTGCATATCTGTGGTCACGCAGCCCGTCTTGCCAGCACCGAAGAATCCTCACAGCGTGCAGTTCACATGATGTCAGGATTCACAAGTCTGTCGTCACATAGAATTTCTGTAGACTTGTAACCTAAGGCTGGGGTCACACTTGCGAGTGTGATGCGAGAAACTCGCACGAGTCTCTCGCATCAATACCTGGCACTGTTGCCGGCACTCGAACCGGAGTGTGTGGCTGCACAGAAATACATGCAGCCACACGCTCCGGTCTGAGTGCCGGTGGCAGTGCTGGGTGTTGATGCGATAGACTCGTGCGAGTTTCTCGCATCACACTCATAAGTGTGACACCAGCCTAAGTCCAGACAACCCTTTTAAGATGATATTATTAACAACCCTTGAATCCCTGACAATTTTACACTTACTTTCTTATATAGCACCTTTAAATTCCATCGTCCGACACATTGCACTAATTTTCTGACAAGTCAAGAAATTATTAAAATTGGAAAATAATTTAAATACAACCACAAGTAAGTAAGACTTGATCTTTTTTAAGGATGATCCCGTTGAAACCAAAAAGAAGCAAAATTATTTGGTCTCCGAACCCTCAGATTTGGTAATTGGTATGTAAGGACAAATTAAAATGATACTTGGAATTGGGTCTGGCTACAGAATTGGCCATAAAAGTTGGTAGAATTGATCTGACTTGTTTTCTACTCACATTAAATTAGAGTTCCTCACTTCCTGAAGAATCAACCGAGAGAACAGCCGCGATCAATTACTTTTTGACTTCTTTCTACCACTTGGTTTTACACTATCTATCTGGCCTTATAGTAGAGAGGACAGTGATTACAGCAGCAGTAATGTAATGACATGGCTTTAAATGGAGCCCTTTCTAAATGTCATGAAAACCCTTACTTGAGGATCTATCGTTAATACAATGTGTCAATGTAGGGGAATGATACAATTATTTTTATAAGAGGAATATGCATTTTTTTTGTGATAAGGCAAAATTAGAACTTCAATGTGAAAAAAGCAATAGATGAAGTCACATCTAACATCAGCTCAGCCAATTCATCTGACTGGCTGACTAAGCGCTTCTGAAATTATATTTTCTAATTTAACTTGGCTTTTTCTCAAAAACATTATCGTCTGGAGGATTCGCCGCTATAAATCTTCCATGCCGAGAACATAAAACTGTGTTTGTAGACATGGCTTGTGCAAAATGTAATCCGAATATTAGAAATATTTACATTGTACAATATCACTGTAATCAAGTATTCACTGTGTATAGAAAGGAGAGTGTTGGAAAGCTCTCATTCATGAGCCACATTTGGTTCCGCTTCTCCACCTCCTCCATTACATTTTATGGTATTGATGCTAATGCCGTTCTTCACCTTGTTCCCACATTTGGCTGAACATATACATTACCATCCGGAGTAACACACTGGGACAGAGAGCCAAAAAAACAGAGTTGCGTGTTTTCGAAGACAGCTTTGTAATAATGGAGATCAGAGAAACCTCTGGTCACTGCTTCAGCAAAGCATTTGACAAAGTATCTCACACAATCCTTACTGAAAAAATGACTATGTATGAAATGGACAAGTCAACTGTTAGGTGGATTCATAACTGGCTTAGTGATCGGACCCAAAGAGTGGTCGGAAAAATGTCTCAAGTGGGGTACAACAGGGTTCTGTCCTGGGCCCTGTATTTATCAACATCTTTATCAATGATTTAGATGAAGGAATTGAGGGTAAACTGATTAAATTTGCTGATGACACAAAGCTAGGAGGGATAGCTAATACTAGAGAAGGGCAATAAAAATTAATAAAGCATATACAAAATGGGAGGAATAGGGCTAAGCAACATCACATGTGAAAAAGACTTTGGTATACTAATAGATGACAGACTGAACATAAGTCAACAGTGTGATGCAGCAGCAAAAAAGGCAAATACAATTCTAGGATGTATTAACAGAAGCATACAGTCTAGATCACATGAAGTCATTATTTGGTCAGACCTTATCTGGAATACTGTGTCCAGTTTTGGGCACCACATTTTAAAAAAGGCATCAACAAACTGGAGCAAGTTCAAAAAAGAGCGACCAGAATGGTGACCGGTCTAAAAACCATGTCCTATGAGGAAAGGTTACAGGATTTGGGATTGTTTAGCTTGCAAAAGAGAAGACTGAGAGGAGACTTAATAGCTGTCTACAAATATCTCAAGGGCTGTCACATTGTAGAAGGATCATCTTTATTCTCAATTGCACAAGGAAAGACTAGAAGCAATGGGATGAAATTGAATGTGAGGAGACACAGATTAGATATTAGAAAAAACTTTTTGACAGAGTGATCAATGAGTGGAACAGGCTGCCACAAGAGGTGGTGAGTTCTCCTTCAATAGAAATCTTCAAGCAGAGGCTGGATAGACATCTGTCTGGGACGATTTAGTGAATTCTGCTTTGAGCAGGGGGGTTGGACCAGATGACCAAGGAGGTCCCTTCCAACTCTACCATTCTATGATTGCTGATTAACCCCTTGTTCTCTGCAATCAATACTGGTTGAGGTGTGAAGCAGGAACACAAAGGAGGAGCCTTTGATAGCAAATGCACAATCGGTCCCTGGTCCGTAAGCCCTGGGGCTAGCTGTAAGGTCACAAATAAGGCTGGTTTCACATTAGCGCTTTTTAAGCGCACGCACGGCCGGGGGTAGCTCCGCCCCCGAGCCGGCTCTCTGCCCGGCGTGCCCGCCCCTTGCTTGTAGCGCCGCCTCCAAGCGGACAGCGGCGCCTGCGATCGGCGCACCCTATCTTTAGCATAGGGTGCGCAGATCGTGCGCAGGCCGTGCGCTAGTTGCGCTTTGACCTGCGCTGCGCACTTTTGACGGTGCGCCGTGCGCGCCAAAATCCGAAAAGTTCGATTTTGGCGCGCACGCCAAATTCAATTTGTCAGACTAATTTAATTTCCTTCTATGATGGTATTACTGATTGGGTGGATCAAGGAAATGCTGTAGATATAGTATATCTTGACTTCAGCAAAGCATTTGACAAAGTCTCTCATACAATCCTTTTTGAAAAAATGACTAAGTATGGAATGGACAAGGCAACTGTTAGGTGGATTCACAACTGGCTTAGTGATCGGACCCAAAGAGTGGTCGTAAATGGCTGCACATCCAGTTGGAAGAATGTCTCAAGTGGGGTACCACAGGGCTCTGTCCTGGGCCCTGTATTGTTCAACATCTTTATCAACGATTTAGATGAAGGAATTGAGGGTAAACTGATTAAATTTGCTGATGACACAAAGCTAGGAGGGATAGCTAATACTAGAGAAGAGAGAGAGAGGATTCAAAAAGATTTAAATAAACTGGAGAAGTGGGCAGCAACTAACAGAATGGTTTTTAACAGGGAGAAATGCAAAGTACTACATCTGGGCAATAAAAATGAAAAAAGCATATATAGAATGGGAGGAATAGGGCTAAGTGACAGCACATGTGAAAAAGACTTGGGTATACTAATAGATCACAGACTGAATATGAGTCAACAGTGTGATGCAGCAGCAAAAAAGGCAAATGCAATTCTAGTATGTATTAACAGAAGCATACAGTCTAGATCACGTGAAGTAATTATTTCCCTCTACTCCTCTTTGGTCAGACCTCATCTGGAATATTGTGTCCAATTTTGGGCACCACATTTTAAAAAAGACATCAGCAAACTGGAGCAAGTTCAGAAAAGAGCGACCAGAATGGTGACAGGTCTGCAAACCCTGTCTTATGAGGAAAGGTTGCAGGATTTGGGAATGTTTAGTTTGCAAAAGAGAAGACTGAGAGGAGACTTAATAGCTGTCTACAAATATCTAAAGGGCTGTCACATTGTAGAAGGATCAACTTTATTCTCATTTGCACAAGGAAAGACTAGAAGCAATGGGATGAAGCTGAATGGGAGGAGACACAGATTAGATATTAGAAAAAACTTTTTGACAGTTAGAGTGATCAATGAGTGGAACAGGCTGCCACGAGAAGTGGTGAGTTCTCCTTCAATGGAAGTCTTCAAACAGAGGCTGGACAGACATCTAACTGGGATGATTTAGCGAATCCTGCTTTGAGCAGGGGGTTGGACCAGATGGCCCAGGAGGTCCCTTCCAACTCTACGATTCTATGATTCTATGATTCTATGGTGCACTCTAGGGGTAAAATATATGTCAAACCCAAACCACATCTTGTCTAAAACTATAACTGCTCAAATCCCTCTTTCAGTTCATATGTGTAATTTTACATAATTTTACTATCAGTCATTGTGACTTCACATCACAGCACTGCTGCTGCTCCTAAGTGCTCTCTTCTTGGATGCAATTAGATAAAGGGCTTTTATCATGCTTCTTATGCAAGCGAGCCCCCTGGCTCAGGCTTATCATAGGCTGTATGTGGGTTTGACGTCACCCCTCTACCTTCTGTGCCATATTGCCAATGCCATACCTATGTGTAGTATTAGAGTTGCGAAAAAGCAAAGTAATGTTGTAATTTTTTGTCTCTATGGTGAAACAATAAACAGGAAATGCGAGTGTAGATGTGAATCCAGCCTCACCACCATACTTTCTATTGACCTCAAAATAACCATTCTTACAAGAATGCAATGTATCCAAGTATAATTGTATATATTGCCTAAAAAAAAGAAAACAATAATTTTAATTATGAAGAAATGAAGTTTGCAGAAGTGAACTTACTAATTGTTATTTGGAATTGCACTTGTAGGTCTTCAGCACAGAAGCAGTAAAATATTAAACGGTAGCGGAGCACGCATTCATTGAGATACAATCCTATTGACTTTGAAATATTTATAACATCATTGAAATGTCATGCTTCAGGTTATTCACTCACAGACAAAACAACTTGTTTACCAAAGAAATAATCTATGAGCTTAAAACATAATTTTCTACTGCAGTCATAAAGGCCACATGCTATTGTTGTAATAAAGACTATGATGTACTGACGTGACTTTAGGGCTGCCACCTGGCACATGAACAACCTGCAATGTTCCTTTACTGAGGCCTTGAGATATAATTAGGGGAAATTCAACGTGAAGTGAAATCACTCAAATACCTCTTTAAAGAGAAACCAAGCATTCTTTCTTCAAATCTAATAAAAAAAGTTTCATTTATCGGTTGTGCTGCAGTCATTGTGTCTCTTTTCATACTCTAAAATATATTTCAATGCTCAATATTTCTATGCCAGTATGATAATTAGGTCAATAATAGTCAATGTTTTCATGGAATGTAACATCGGCGCAGATCCCCCTCCTGCACAATAGAGTTGTTAATGCTGTTTACAACAGATTGACCATGATAAGGAAAATATTACTATTATTATTATTTATTATGCCACATTTGGAATTTTCGGTAGGATTGTTGACATTTTTTATTATAGTGATGGCTGTCTTTGTGGCTTTAAAAGGAATGTAGCCTTTGACGAGATATTCCCATCTCAATCATCTGCATCATTTCTCCAGTATGTGCCATGATATCTGTAAGGCCGGGGTCACACTTGCGTGTGTAATGCGAGAAACTCGCATCAATACCGGGCCAGGATGTGCGGCTGCATGTATTTCTAGGCAGCTGCACACTCTGGTCCGAGTGTCGGTGGCAGCGCCGGGTATTGAAGTGAGAGACTCGCGCGAGTTTCTCGAATTGCAATCACAAGTATGACCCCGGCCTTACATGCAGTTACCGCCGCTGGGTCAAGATTTTATTTAGGGAATGGAGTCCACAAAACAAAGCCACTGTTTTTAGGTAGATATAATCTTTAATAATCTTTATTTTTATACTAGCTGAAGAGCCTGGCGCTGCCCGGGCATAGTAACTAACTGTGGTTAGTTATAACAAATTATAATTATCCTCCATCCCATAGTCCCGTGCCCATATACCCATCATACATATCCACGATCCCATAGGCCCGTGCCCATATGCCCATCATACATATCCTCCATCCCATAGTCGAGTGCCCATATACCCATCACACATCCTCCATCCCATAGTCCCATGCCCATATACCCATCATACATATTCTCCATCCCATAGTCCTGTGCCCATATACCCATCATACATATTCGCCATCCCATAGTCGAGTGCCCATATACCCATCACACATCCTTCATCTCATAGTCCCATGCCCATATACCCATCATACATATACTCCATCCCATAGTACCGTGCCCATATGACATCATAATGAGCGGCGAGGATTGCAACCTATGATGACATCAGCGTCGCCATGGCAACCATTATGACATCATAATAAGGGGCGGGGCTTGACAAACATTTTTTCCCCATTATGTAGATAGGGGATAAAATTTCACCTCACAACATAGCTAAGGACGCTCTCGGGATCCAGACGTGTGACTGTGCCAAATTTTGTGGCTGTAGCTGCAACAGTGCGGATGCCAATCCCGGACATACACACTTGCTTGAGCTTTATATATTATTTGGCTCTAACATATTCCACAGCGCTTTACAGTTTGCACACTTTATCGTCACCATCCCCAATGGGGCTCACAATCTAAAGTCTTTGGAATGTTTGAGGAAACCCACGCAAACACGGGGAGAACATACAAACTCTTTGCCGATGTTGTCCTTGGTGGGATTTGAACCCAGGACTCCAACACTGCAAGGCTGCAGTGCTATCCACTGAGCCACCGTGCTGCCCGTAGATATGTGTGTTAGTGATAGTATCCAGTGCATGCAATAAATGTTCAAGATTAGAATACCCTTTTATGAATGAACTGTCTTTATTACAAGAACCGATTCATACGTTTTATCCTTTCTGAGAGATGCTAGGGAATGCAATTCCATTCACCATCTGGTCAACCTAATGTGTTGTGAACCACCTCTAAGAACAGGAAAGATTTAATTTCCTAGTGGTAAAGGGAGAATTCATGGAAGTTAAGGGGACAGTTAAATGACTGCACTTGTCAGCTTTAATATTGCTCCCTAAATACTCCTATACCCACTAGACTAATGTCGTCCAAATCCGTCGCTATTGATGGGTTCGGCTGACAGTCTAATGTGTATGGGGGCTCTCACCAACCAATGGTCGGGGGAGATGTTGATCATGCATGTCCGATTTCAGATTTCTGACCGCATTGTTCTCCCATAGATAAGTCCATCTGTAGAGCCGACATATCAACGGCAGCTTTTTCATAGAGAACACAGGGGCGCTCGGCCCAGTGACTGCTCCTCTCTATGGGAAAGTCAGCTTAGATCGCTGCCGGCCGGGAGCCATCTAATACATCTGGCCAGCTTTAGTTTAGAGGAAATTTCTGTCAATACTATTTACAGCTACTACTGTATAAATAATAACTAAATTGATATTTGTCGATATCTATCATGCAATGATATAATAATTAGTTCTCATAGTTTTTCACATGATCTATTGTTATTATCGATAAATCCAATGTTAAATATTCACTTTTCTTTTCTTAGGGTAATCAGGAAGCTACAGCACCTCCTGATACAATGGCTCAACCTTATGCCTCTGCTCAGTTTGCTCCACCCCAAAATGGTATTCCGGCAGAATACACAACTCCACATCCTCACCCAGCTCCAGACTACACAGGACAGTCCACAGTTCCCGAGCACACGTTAAGTATCTACACCCCAGCGCCGGCACACTCTGAACAGAGTGCTACGGATTCAAATGCACAAACTGTCTCTGGCACAGCAACAGTAAGTCAATATCAAATTATATCAAGTAGTGTCAATACATTATTATGTTTTATATTCTTTCTTACTTGGTCTGGGCCTTTTTATGTTCCTTTATTTGATGGGATGACTACTAAATGATATGATTATGAATCAAAATACTGTTTGATAAAATTGGAAAAAGAAAAACATGTTCCCCTACATTAGTATTTTTATGCAAAATAGAAGGTAGCAAAAAATAGATCATAGGGAGGCCAACAAAGCAGGATGACTCAGTGCTAAGGCGTCACAAAACTGCTACTGCCACAAGTCAAAAGCTGCTGCCGTTCGACTGGACTAAAAAATTTCACTTTAAAGCATTCGAGCAGATCTTGTCTTGGACTTCATGACATGAATCTACAGGAGAAAGCAGTTTTCCTGACAAACTTCTATTTCTATCTATGAAAATGAAAGATCTTGTAAACTTGCCAAGGTCTGTTTTCATTGAAACTGCAACTGACAACACAGGTAAACACATGAGGTTTTTTAATATTTTTTTTGGTTTATATACTGGTTTTTAGATGCTTTCACCTAAATTAAACCACTTCAGGCTATTGTGACCTATTTCGATAACTCTGAAAGTTACTCTATATAAAAACAGCCACTGATATAAGTTTCATTAAAATGTGCTTGTTTAGTTGGATAGTGGATAATTAGTACCTGAAAATTTTGGGTCACTTGAAGGCAGCTTTCATAACATCATAATTCATCCGCATTTTAGTGTCCCTAATACCGCCCCAGTGCTATTTTGCTATCACACTGAACCTGTCCAAGATGATCAGAAGATCCAATTGTGCTCTTGGCCCAATTAATTAGAAATGTAGATGATAAAGAGAGCTGTGGTAGATAAACACTTTATGCCATCTGAAAATTGTTTGAAAAATATGCTGTGAGGAGCAGGGGTGTACAAAGAAATCATGGGAACCTATATCGGAAGACTTAATTGGTCTCCTTCCAAAAAAAAAATATATATATATTTATTTGGAGAGGTCACAAAAGAGCATTCCTCACAGCTTTGCAGTTGTTTTAAAGTACTTTTTCCTGTTGAAGCCCCTTAGAGTTTCTAAGCACAAAAAAATCCTTTCATGGCCCCAATAAGGTATGATGCCAACCAAAGTGCTCCGACAAACATAGTATGATACTCCCACAAGTAATTTCCCCACAATACTCTCCACATGCACAATGTGATGACTCTACACTATCCACAAAGTATGATACCTCACAGTGACCCCAACAAAGTCTGATGGCCCCATACACAGTAGGATGGCCATGACACAGTCCTTCCACAGAGTATGGTCCTCCCACAGACCTCCACACAATAGAATGGCAACCACACAGTCTTCCATACAGTTTGATGGCCTCCACTTCCCTCCACCCAGTATGATGGACCACACACAGCAATCCACACTGTATAATGGCCCTCACACAGTCCTTCAAACAGTATAATGGCCACCTCATTGCCTTCAAACAGTGCAATTACATAGCTCTCCAAACAGTAGAACTCCCCTGACATTGCTCTCCACATAGTATAATGGCCCCCAAATAGCTCTGCAAACAGTATAATGACTCTGACAGACCCCTTCAAAGACTATAATTGGCCCCACATAGACCTTCAAAAAGAATAATGACCCCCACATATCCCAATAAACAGTATAATGTCCTCCACATAGTCACCTCTACCCATTCTTCTGCTGCTCTAGTCATGGCAGTGTTTGGTCTGAAGCTCTCCACAGCTCAGAACAGCAAGCTTGATGTTGTGATGTCATAGTGTCTGCTGCACTGAGAAGTCAGATGAGCAGGTGAGAAAGATGGAGGAGGGAGCTGACCGCTCCCTATTCCATCATTACTTTCAACAGTATCTGCATCCAGGGTGCAGATATAGCTGAAAATGTGATGCTGGGTGGGATGTGTGTGGGGGCGCAGTGCTCGCGATGACATTGGACCCCCTAGTTCACAGATCCCATAGTGATTGCATGGTCTGCCACTATTAGCGATACACCACTGGTGAGGAGTACACCAAGGCAACCAGTTCTTGTCATGTGGCAAAGGCCAATGGGAAGTCGTGAACTAAGTTTGGAAGTTTTATGCATAAAACTCCCATTTTTCTGAAAGGGGCTATAGAATTTGAGAAAAAGAAAATAAAAAACAGAATGTAATGCTGATGTTTCCGCAGTCCTACTAGACTTTACTTACAATATGTCAGCATTTTACAAGCCGAACCGTTGGCATCATGGCTCATGAGTGGTGATGCTTTTTTACTGGATAGCCCCTCTAACTGCTGCTTACTTCTCCTACTTCTATATAACAGAAAATTCTTCCAAGGTTTCATTTTTCTAACCATAGCAGTCAGTTTTTCTACCACTAATATCATCTGTTTAATATGTTAAATATCTTTCCTTATCCAATAATTTATTTTACTGATAAAGACTGAGTCCTAATTCCTTGTGCTTTGGTGACTGCAGGACTGAAATGTCTTTTTTAAGCACCAGGTATTAAGACAGTGGGGGGTAACGCAGCATAAAAGAAGTCACCTTAAATCACAGCAAAGCATCTTTTCTTGTCATTGTCTTTGGTATTTGCTTTCTATGCAACTTACCTTTGTAAAGTCGCGTTTCATATTTTGACTCAGCAGATGCATTTTTCTTGATCTTATGCTGGCGACTTATTTTACCTTATTATTCCCTAATCTTTTATGAATGGAGTTGATAGGCGATGAAAGAAAACACATTGTCTAGTAGAAGTCATAGTTCTGCATTTCTTGTAAAATGTCCAAGCAGAGCAGACAGAAAACAAATGTTCTATGCATTTCCTGACTGTCTGGATCACTACATTCCCAAAATAATGCTGTATAAAACATCTTCTCCTAAAAAGAAACTGTACCCGGACTGGCACTGCAATGTAGAAGAATGCAAAGGACTCCCCTGCAGTATTTAGTCTGTTCAATAAGTGCAGTTTTTTTAATCAGATAATTTTCTATTAAACATGTTCAAAAATACAATATAATTAAACCAAAGACATTATCCCCCTTAACTCCTCATCCAGCACCAATGTCCATATGCTGTTGAGAGAAGAATACAAAGATACCGGCATGGATGGACTGGGAGTGAAATTCAGCTCTGGCATTTGAAAGCAGATAGGCCCATGTTGTTCCTCTCCCTGATGCTCGTCACAATTGCACCTTGAGGACGCTGATACTGTTAAAAGCATATCAGACAATGCTGATCACAACTGGACCAGCCTATCTTGCATTTACCAGAATTGCCAGATGGCCAGTCTCAGCCCTGGATACCGGTATAAACATTGGCAAATACATGAAAGCAACATCTCATCATAATAATAATAATGGCACTTATGATAATATATATTTATGAAGAGAGTCACAGATTAATCACCCATTCCACTCATAGTTCACAACATTCGTAAGAGTACTCTAGACCACATTAAAGTCATGGGGGCTAGGTTTGGTCTATCCAGCCAGGGTACCCATATATTTTCAAATTTCTAATCTGTCACCATTTTTTGGTAACTATATTTCTCAAGGCGTATAGTGTTGTTCAACCCTGTTATTACCTCTCCAACAACCGGAAAGTTAGGATTTTTCCAATATGAAGCTATACTTCTCCGGTCGTGATATAGTATACGTGCAATAGCCAGTTGATGATTCTCAATCTCAGGGATTTCAGCTCTGTAACCAAGAACACAAGTGAAGGGTTTTGAAGGGATCTGACAATAGAACATCGAGTTTATAAGCGCTATCACGTCTCTCCAATACCTCCAAAGAGGTGGGCAGGTCAACATTAGATGTATTAAATCTGCACCCAGAATATGACATTTCCAGCATAATGAGTCCTGATTAATCCAAATTTTATTCAAGGCAAGAGCTGTCCTACTGTATATACCCTATGAACTAAGAATAAATGAGAGCGTCTTTGTGGCTCACTAACAGACACCCTATGAACATCCGACTCTATATTATCCCTTGACTCATCATTTAAGGGGCCAACATCTTTCTCCCATCTCTCTTTTTGGGGACAGGCTCCCACTCTCAGTCTATGTTTCTATAATCATTTATAATATAAAGAAATTGCCCGTTTTGTGTCTCCCCTAGACACCCAAACATCCAGGAAAGGGGCAGAAACCATTGGGGTCAATATAATAGATTTGGCTTGAACTGCACAGACGTGTCATAATTGTAAATATTGGAAAATTCTACTGTTCGGCACATCCAATTCTTGAATGAGCATCTCAAATGTTTTAAAAAATCCCTGACTATGTAATTGGGTTATTTTGCATATTCCTTTTCTTTCGCAAAGATCAAACCCTGCTACTTTATTAAGTTCCAAGTGTCTGAGCTTTTCCAAGTTAATGAGTACTTAGTGACACCTGCAATTTTAAATAGATCTTTGGCTTTTTTCCAAACTTTATCCATGCCAAGCATCGTTACAGAACTAGGTTTTAGTGCCATCAAAAATTTCTCAGAGTCTAACATTTGGACTACATTATATCCCTTTAACACTTGCCTAAACATGGCCATTGAGGAGGTAGGTGCTACATTTTCCCCATTCCAGATGTTATAATTGCTAAGAAATATGGTATAGAAAAGGATATGATGTTGACAAATGACCATTAGTTTTGGGCTGATGCAAAGTTTGTAACTTAATCCTAGGAATCCCCTTCTTCCATATCAAGTCCCCAAAAATACTGCCAATTTTTATAGAAAATACACCTAGCCAGCCAGATTGGAGCATTATGCAGAATATAGAGGGCTTATGACATAAGAACCAGTTTAATTAGGTTGGCTCTCCCTATTACAGTTAAGAGTTTACACTAAGGATTGTTTTTATGTTGGAATCTGAGTAGCATTGGTAAGATATTTAATGTTTAATAGTCTGTTGTTCTTTCACTGATTTGAATTCCCAAATACTTAAATGACGCCACTACTTTTAGTTGACTTGAGAGTTCTTTATATGCAAGTGGTTTCGGGCCTAGGGTCATAAAAGACGGTTTATCCCAACTAGTTGTGAGACCTACAAGGGTTCCAAAATGATTTATTATGGAGATTGCGTCATTTAATGAATTTGGCCAATTATTTAGAAATAATAGTATATCATCCACATAACGGGTGATTTTTTTTTCAGTTAGAGAACCATATTTAAACTCCTTCACCCTTGTTGATATTCTCAGCACTGTTGCCAAAGGCTCGATTGCTGTTGAGAAAAGGGTGGTGAGAGGGGGCAACCCTGTCTTATTCCTCTGTACAAAGAGGAGCTACCGGGCATTAACCCATTTGCTTTTACTTTAGCCTGTGGAGCAGAGTATAGCAACTTAACCCATGCAACGAATCTCTCAAAAAAAACCTATATTTGACATCATCACCCATAAGTACTCTCACACTACACTCTAGACTGTCAAATGCCTTAGCTGCGTTGAGTGACACCACTGCCACAGAACTAATGTCCTCTTGCATATTTAAATATACTGCAGGCATCTGATGTTAATTGCTGTTGACGTATTCAGCATGAATGCCATTTGATCTGATCTGTGATATGCATAATGACTCTAGCAAGGACTATAGCTAGCATTTTAATATCCGTATTTAGTAGCGAAACTGCGCGATATGATTCTGGGGTTGGGGGTCTTTATCTTGCATAGGTATAACTACAATACTGGCTTAATTCATAGAGAGTTTAAGCCTGCCATCTTCCAGCAGATAGTAACTAAGGCAATAATATGCCACTGAATTGCTTAAATATTTCTGCCGGTAATCCATTTGCTCCTGGGGATTTATTGTTGTTTATTGAGTTCGATGCCATTTCAAGCTCATCTACATTAAGAGGCGTATACACTCATCTGTCACATATCAAGTACATGTTGTCTGTCTTACCCAAGTGTCCCAAAGGAATGTCTCATTCTAATTTAACCATTTAACGGCATCTTTCTGCATTTCGAAGAAATAGGTGGAGTTCATTGCTGCCATCCTAAGCCTTGCAGGGTCTAACATTAAGTACATCTATTTGGCAAACTATTTAATGTACAGGAATTTGGCTCTTTTTTCTGGAGTATGACTGAATGATCAGGTAATAAGGAGATCGTGTGCCCATCCACTGATAAGTCAGAAATATTTCTCGCCATATGGCGTATTATATCCCTGTCTCTGTAGTGCAGGATCTTCATGAGCACTCTACGTGGAGGGCTACCTAAAGGAAGTCAACTACTTAGAACACGACGGGTGAGTTCTATAGCAAACAATGGGATTAGGTTATCTTTTCCAAATGTTTCTAGAATCAAGTCTTCAAAGAATTCAGTGGCCCTATTTCCCTCCGCTTTCTTCTGGTGCCCAAATCTGACAAATAATCTTTCAGTGTATCATCCATTTCATATTCTCTCTCCTCTAATTCAGTGGTTCTTTCAGCCCGTTTCCTTAGATCACATCTCACAATGATCACCTCCTCTTTAATGCACCCCACTTGGAATACAATATTATTCAGGGATTTATTACAGATCCCTATTGCTGACATTACATCAGTGACAGTGGGCTCTTGAGTAATAGGGTCGGATTGCTATCCCTGTTCATTCTCTAAGGATCCCTACTCCATTCGTCCTGCAGCTTGGCTTATGTCAGAGTCCTCATTAATAGTATGCACGGTGCTCTTCATAACTTGCTGTGCTGGTTGCACAGATCTTTTTGCTGGCTCAGCCTGGTGTTGTGCTAACTGCATTGACTCTCCTCTGGTACTCCTTCTCTCATCCAGAGAGGTGGACCTGGTGAACCGCTCCAGCCTGGACGCGGCTTCATTTTTATGTATGGCAGCCCGTACCGCTTTCACGGTGGCTGGAAGTGCTGCGTGGCCATCTTGGATCTTCTGCTTAGCTCCTATTGATATCCCTTTCTCCTCCTTTTCAATTCTCTGTGCCAGAAAGAGAGACCAGAATGCACCATTGTCACGAGTGAGTGCATACAGTGCTGGTGTGTGCTGATTAGCATGGCTGCACTGCACGGATCACTTCAATACAGGATATCAGTCCCGGAGAGCTCAGAGATTAGGTCCTCTCACAATTATGGGCAGCACGGTGGCTCAGTGGTTAGCACAGTAGCCTTGCTGCGCTGTGGTCCTGGGTTCAACTCCCACCAAAGACAACATCTGCAAGGAGTTTGTATGTTCTCCCCGTGTTTGCGTGGGTTTCCTCTATGTACTCTGGTTTCCTCCCACACTCCAAAGACATACTGATAGGGAATTTAGATTGTGAGCCCCATTGGGGACAGTGATGATAATGTGTGCAAAAACTGTAAAGTGCTGCATAATATGTTGGTGCTATATAAATAAAGAGATTATTATTGCATGTGTGACATGACCCTAACCAGTGCACTTTCTAATTGTACTTCCTCTGATAGGAAGTTTCTAGCAGTATACATCTTTATATCAGCTTGTATCTATGTGCACAGGGCAGTAATAATTTATTAGTGAAATTATTTTCAAACTCTGAAAATATTGACCAGACTGTGTGCATCAAAATATATTTCAAGCATAGGGAAACAGGTTAGGACAGAAATTACGTTTGTTTTGTTTTTTCAATGATGGCCACTTCTGTCCTTTTGTGTTACTAGACCACAGGACTAATTATCTCACTGGCCAGCTTGTACTTCTACTGCTCCTTTATGTTGACAGTTGTAAAATAAATGTCTAGTTAATTGCAAAATCAGATGTATTAAGCCTCTGTGTGACGATGTCTGTGATGGGACAATCCCTCTACTCGCATTGTTTTTGACTACTCCTTCAGCACTAATTATGCTACATATTTGTTTTTTCAAATCAGAGGATCTCACCCTTTGGCTTTTTTTTTTTAGTCTTTTGTAGCTTGTATTAGAATCATAGAATCATAGAATCATAGAATCGTAGAGTTGGAAGGGACCTCCTGGGCCATCTGGTCCAACCCCCTGCTCAAAGCAGGATTCGCTAAATCATCCCAGTTAGATGTCTGTCCAGCCTCTGTTTGAAGACTTCCATTGAAGGAGAACTCACCACTTCTCGTGGCAGCCTGTTCCACTCATTGATCACTCTAACTGTCAAAAAGTTTTTTCTAATATCTAATCTGTGTCTCCTCCCATTCAGTTTCATCCCATTGCTTCTAGTCTTTCCTTGTGCAAATGAGAATAAAGTTGATCCTTCTACAATGTGACAGCCCTTTAGATATTTGTAGACAGCTATTAAGTCTCCTCTCAGTCTTCTCTTTTGCAAACTAAACATTCCCAAATCCTGCAACCTTTCCTCATAAGACAGGGTTTGCAGACCGGTCACCATTCTGTTCGCTCTTTTCTGAACTTGCTCCAGTTTGTTGATGTCTTTTTTAAAATGTGGTGCCCAAAATTGGACACAATATTCCAGATGAGGTCTGACCAAAGAGGAGTAGAGGGAAATAATTACTTCACGTGATCTAGACTGTATGCTTCTGTTAATACATCCTAGAATTGCATTTGCCTTTTTTGCTGCTGCATCACACTGTTGACTCATATTCAGTCTGTGATCTATTAGTATACCCAAGTCTTTTTCACATGTGCTGTCACTTAGCCCTATTCCTCCCATTCTATATATGCTTTTTTCATTTTTATTGCCCAGATGTAGTACTTTTCATTTCTCCCTGTTAAAAACCATTCTGTTAGTTGCTGCCCACTTCTCCAGTTTATTTAAATCTTTTTGAATCCTCTCTCTCTCTTCTCTAGTATTAGCTATCCCTCCTAGCTTTGTGTCATCAGCAAATTTAATCAGTTTACCCTTAATTCCTTCATCTAAATCGTTGATAAAGATGTTGAACAATACAGGGCCAAGGACAGAGCCCTGTGGTACCCCACTTGAGACATTCTTCCAACTGGATGTGCAGCCATTTACGACCACTCTTTGGGTCCGATCACTAAGCCAGTTATGAATCCACCTAACAGTTGCCTTGTCCATTCCATACTTAGTCATTTTTTCAATAAGGATTGTATGAGAGACTTTGTCAAATGCTTTGCTGAAGTCAAGATATACTATATCTACAGCATTTCCTTGATCCACCCAATCAGTAATACCGTCATAGAAGGAAATTAAATTAGTCTGACATGACTTATTAGTTACAAACCCATGCTGACTCTGTTTAATCACTTCATTCTTATCCAGGTGTTGACATACATGTTGTTTAATAATTTGTTCAAAGATCTTTCCTGGTATAGAAGTCAGACTCACCGGCCTATAGTTGCCTGGGTCCACCTTCTTCCCCTTTTTGAAGATAGGAACAACATTTGCTCTTCTCCAGTCTTCTGGCACTTCTCCTGTTCTCCAAGAATTTTCAAAGATTATGGAGAGGGGTTCAAAAATTTCTTCTGCTATCTCCATCAGTACTCTGGGGTGTAATTCATCTGGACCTGGAGACTTGAATTCATTTAGGTTAGCTAAGTGTTTCCTCACTATCTTTCTGTTTATAGATATCCTGGATTCTTCTATTCCCTTAATAGGACAGTGAATAACAGTTGATGTTACATTTCCTTTCTGAGAGAAAACAGATGCAAAATAGGAATTTAAAAGTTCAGCCTTCTCAACATCCTGTCTTACCATTTCATCTCTATTTCACTGGCAGCATCTACTGTGTTTCCCCAAAAATAAGACTTATATTATTTTTTGCTCAGAACTATGGATTACGGCTTATTATCAGGGGACGTCTTATTTTTTTTTCCAAGAGCTGCAATCCACATTTATTCTTGAACAAAAAAAATTATTCAAATATAATCATGTCATCACCCACTGCACATACATACACATGTATATATACACACACACTGCACATACACATTTATATATAAACACATACTGCACATACAGTACATACACATTTATATGTACACATACACTGCCCATGCATACACATTTATATATATATACACATACTGCAGATACATACTGTACATTATATATACACACACTGCACATACATATGTATATATATATATACACACACACTGCACATACCAGCCTAGTTCCTCTAGACTCCGGTAGTGAAATGATCTTTGGTGATATCATGGTCACATGATCTTGATGTCAAGGTCCTTAAGCAGTTTCACCCTTGGAACAGAAAAGCAGGGGGGCCCTAAAAGAGTGGAAGGACTTGGGCAATTGCCCAGATTTCCATCCCTTAATGTCAGCCTGTAACTAAGGCTTATTTTTGAAGCAGGGCTTAGATTCCAAAAATACTGCAAAATCATGCTAGGTCTTATTTTCGGGGTAGTTCTCATTTTTTGGGGAAAACAGTATTAATGATAGTTACTTTTGCAATATGGCTAAATGGTAGAGTTTGATTAGTTTAATGAGACTCTTCATGCAGTGATTTGGGGAGTATTTGTTCCTATGGGTATTGTTTCCTTTGAAATATAATGCATCCCCTGCTGCAATCTGATTAATAAAAATCATGCTGTATTCGCCTTCCCCAGGTCTTCTAGTGAGTCTCTGCTGTTGCACTCAGTAAGTGGCATTGGCTGCACCGCTTACACAACTGTGACAGCACGGTTTCCAATCAGAGCAAGGCATTCCTGTGTAGAAGAATCGTCCAGCATCAAGTTGCTGATCTGACTGATTGACTGCCATGCTGTTGACATGACGTTAGCGCCCAATGCCAGACTCCATACACAGGCTGTTTCCTTTGGGCCTCATTCAGACATCAGTTTTTTAACAGGTAGCATTCCCACCAATTACAGTCTAGACTTAGACTTAGTGGTTTGTGCCAAAACTCGGAGACATGTCTGATTTTGATCCAAGATCGAATTTACCAATTGTCAGTCTATGGGTCTGTTAAAAAATCGAACAGTACTCAGGTGACATCTGCTTGCCATCCAGATGCTGTTCAATTTCCTTACTTGTTTTATAGAAGAAGCTCGAGAAAACTTCTTGCATGCAAAAAAAAAAAGATGAATATCTGAAGGTGAAAAATGAAACATACGGACCCAACACTGATGAAAACTGGTCATTTTTTGCATACAAGAAAAAAGTACTTAGTCTGACTTAGTCTTTAAGGCTGTTGTTAGACCAGAACTGTAGAGAAAGAGATGGACAGCACATCCAAAAAACCCACATTGATTCAAAGTCATTAGGCAAAAATTTACAATACAGTACTGGTCATAAGATTCTTAGTTTAACATTCCGATCACACTGTATGAAGCCCACTGCCACGTCATGGTGAACCTCACAGTGGGTCCATTGTTTTACTTGAACCAACAATACTCCCATTTGACCCAGGTGTTATTAAACTAGCAGCTGACTGCAAGAGTGGTTCTACCTTTTTTTGCTGTCAGTTTGAGAGCTTGTGGAAGGTGAGTTTTTTTTACATCCATCCACTTGATGCTGGTGCTGTGTGGCTGCCATTGTTGCTTTGGTTTTGTGCCTCTGGAGCAAAGTAGCCTTAAGGTATGGGAACTCAGTCTTGTATCATGTGTGCAGTGAGGCATAAGGTCGCCCACCCTGTGATGGTGGTTAGACGTGCCAGTGGGCTTCATGCAGTCTGATCACAATATGAAACTAAGAACGTGATGTTCATTTTTGTGAATTTTTGCCTAACGGCACTAGATTGACATTTGATTTTTGGATGTGCGGTTCATGTCTTATTTTCTAAAGTTCTGGCATTGCCCAGACTTAGACTGCAAGTCTGCCGTCACTCTATTTGACTACAGACTTGTGAATCTTCACATTATTAATACTGCACGCTGTGAGGATGCTCTGGTGACGGCGCCGGGAAAGGCGCACCTATATGTGGAACGGGCAGGGTGGGAGAATGACTTTGCCGGGACTCAAGGAAAGCATGGAGGGGCATTACTTGGAGCCTCACCCAATCCGACCTCAGATACACAGCAACCTATAATACTGTGATCTGAGTGGCACCAGGAGGTGGACCAGGTGCTACTCCAGGACTGACCTTGGGTAGATGGCAGCTGACCCCCTAGGAATGGGTAGCTGGGGCAGTCCTAAGGAAGATCCAGTAGTGCTGTAGGAACATAGGAACTACCGGTGCAGATTGCAGATGTGACCGGCAAATGTGAAGATGAGCACTGGCAGGTGCAGGCTGGACCAGGTGATGAAAAAGCAGGTGGACATGACTGATAGACTGACAGGCAAGTATGGCTGATAGACAGATTGGTGGGCACGGCTGATAGGCAGGGACAGATGATAGACAGGCAGGCACGGCTGATAGAGCGGGCACAGCTAATTGACAGGCTCGTGGACATGACCAGTAAAGAGGTATACAGGAATATGAGCACTGTGACCTGAGAACTAAAGAAACATTTACTTAGGAAAGAACTTACAATGTTGCTCAGGTGCCTCCCAAATGGTGAAGGTGCCTTAAATAATAAGTATTTCCCAGCCAATGGCTAGGGACACTTTAGGATGGCACACTATCCCTTTAAGACACTGGGACCACGTGCGCACTTGCCTTAAGCACAGTGCCCAGGTATCTGCAAGCAGTGTGCTGACCACAGGCAGAAGGAGAGGGATGTGCAGGGCTGTGGCGGTGAAAGCATCTGCATCTCTGCTTGGGAATAGGATGCAGAGACACCGGCATTACAGTATGATTTGCATACATGCAATCACATGTCAACTAAATGGACACGGCCTTGCTCTTTGCAAGTGTGAGGCCTGATACAGTCTAAGGTGAATGTGGCTGAAATTATGAGTCCTGAGAATCCTGACAGCGTGCAGTGAGCGCAATCTGAGGATTCACAAGTCTGTAGTCACATAAAGTGACTGCATTCTTGAAGACTAAAGCCGGACAACTTCACTAATTAATGATAGTCAGTACTGCCTCAAATGTATCTCTTTCTGTGCAATCTTACATAATATTAAGCTATTATACTGGAGTCAGGAATCAGATTATTAGCTAGATTTGTTCAATCAACGGGTACCAGATGAAAGGAATTTTTTAACTACATGGTAAATATGAAAGTATTAACCTACCCTGAAGTACTAAGGTTTAATAAATTATAGCGATAGATAGATAGATAGATAATAGATAACAGATAGATGATAGATTATAGTTAGATAGATATAGATAGATAAATAGATAGTAGATAGACATATAGATAGATAAATAGATAGATAGATAGATAGATAAAAGATAAGTAGGTAGATAGATAGAAAAATGGATAGCTAATAGATAGATCGATCGATAATAGACATATAGATAGATAAATAGATAGGTACAGTAGGTAGATAGATAGATAGATAGATAACAGATAGATGATAGATTATAGTTAGAAAGATATAGATAGATAATATACTGTATATATATTGTGAGGTGCCAAGGGGAGAGGTACTAGAAAACAGGTATATTTCTCCCCGTTTCATTTCATATGTCTCCCTGTACTGATGATGAAACCAGTTTATTTCACTGTAATCCCAGTCCTGGTTTCCTTAGTGATCAGCATGGAAAGGACTGGTAGTTCCCCCTCCACTTATTCAATCCAGGTTTTGGTTTCCTGACTGGTCCAGCTGATATAATCAGGAGGAGCTGGGATCTCTCAGTCTATCTCTCGTCTGCTGAGCTGGGAGCTGACACAGTAAGTTTACACGGACTTGTTTGCTGTTATATAGGTTTATTTTGTAGTTAGCCTGCTATTGTTAGTTAGTGGCCAGACGGCCTTAGATGTTTTATTTCATGTTTGGCATGTGTAACATTGAATAACAAGTGTGCACAATAAATATGCCGTGTCCATATTCATGTGGAACTTGCTAGTCTGCTGAAGTGACTTCATAGCCACACGCTTGTGCCAAAGCAAAGATCCCAGCTGAGCTATCTATTCCCCACAAATGGTGGAGAATGCGGGCAAAAGAAGGCAATGCGCGGGTGACACGCTGGTTCTTAGCATTACAAGGGTTTAAATTTTCCGTTGAGCACAGGGCGGGCACAGCGCACAGAAATGCAGATGCGTTGTCTAGAACGCACTGCTTGGTGACTCGTCGTGTCCGACCCCACGGGCTTGAACAGAGGAGGGGGGTGTGTGAGGTGCCAAGGGGAGAGGTACTAGAAAACAGGTATATTTCTCCCCGTTTCATTTCATATGTCTCCCTGTACTGATGATGAAGCCAGTTTATTTCACTGTAATCCAGTCCTGGTTTCCTTAGTGATCAGCATGGAAAGGACTGGTAGTTCCCCCTCCACCTATTCAATCCAGGTTTTGGTTTCCTGACTGGTCCAGCTGATATAATCAGGAGGAGCTGGGATCTCTCAGTCTATCTCGTCTGCTGAGCTGGGAGCTGACACAGTAAGATTACATGGATTTGTTTGCTGTTATATAGGTTTATTTTGTAGTTAGCCTGCTATTGTTAGTTAGTGGCCAGACGGCCTTAGATGTTTTATTTCATGTTTGGCATGTGTAACATTGAATAACAAGAGTGCACAATAAATATGCCGTGTCCATATTCATGTGGAACTTGCTAGTCTGCTGAAGTGACTTCATAGCCACACGCTTGTGCCAAAGCAAAGATCCCAGCTGAGCTATCTATTCCCCACAATATATATAATATAGATAGATAATAGATAGATATAGATGGATATTTCAGATTTATTTGCTTCTGTCATCTTAGCTTCTATTTTTTCCTATCCATCTTACAGTTGTTCTGTCACTTTTACACATACTCCCAAGACTATCTAAAGTAAGCTTATGTTGTAAGCCTGACAAATATTTCTAAATATCAGTGCGTGACCCTTGTCTTGCAATGTGTTATCCCTTATGGTGCCATATTAAAGATTGAATATTCATGAAGGATTTATGAATAGATTTAAAAAATCGCTTACTTACTGCACTTCATTTTATAATAGTTCACAAAAATGAAATGATTTTGCTCTGATGAAAATGTTCTTTCTCTCCTTGAATGTAAGAAGGCATCATACCAGTTAGAAATGAGAAGATGGTTTAACGCGACCCCGATATATGGTCTAGGTCAGTAGTCTCTGGCCGTGGACAGAAGCAGTCTGAATTTACAGCAATTCTGTATTTAGGCCTTAGGCTAGGATCACACTACTGTGTGTGATGCGAGAAACTCGCACAAGTCTCTCGCATCAACACCCGGCACTGCCACCATCACTCAAAACCGGAGTTGCAGCTGCATAGAAATACATGCAGCCACAGCTCTGGTCCTGAGTGCCGGCGGCAGCGCCGGGTGTTGATGCAAGAGACTAGTGCGAGTTTCTCGCATCACACACGGCAGAGTGATCCCGGCCTTATTCAGATGTCCATTTTTCCATGTTTTTCACAAATAGGACACTTACCCATTATAGTCTATGTGCTATTCATATGCTTATGGGTATTTTTCTATTCTTTGAAGATTGTTATAAAAAAAAGAAGGAAAGTGTAGACTGTTTTTGGTCCAAGTAACAGTTTAAACTTGCCCATTCAAACAATAGGGTCAATGTAAATTCTAATTGGACAGAAAAAAACTCAAAAACACACTACGAAAATTAAGGCATGTTCACAAAACAAAGAAATTCATTCATTTTTAATCCAAGTCAAAGTGGCTTAAACTCCCCACTCAAATGTGTCGATGATAACAAGCAGATAGCTCATGGGTGCCATTCATCTGGCATCTGAATGCTTGCCGTTAATTGGTAGAAGGTACGTGGATTATTTTTATGGCGCATGAGCAAAATTAGTTGAAAATCAAGTCTAGCATTCTAATGACAAAAAATTCACAAAAAACAATCAAGACAAAAGCAATAACATGTTGATCTTAGGGTGTACTCAGATTTTCGAATTTAAAGCATCCCTGACTTGCTACGGTCACGGAATACTACATGTAATAGATGTTATCTGGGCAAAGCATAGACATGGCCTAGATATGGCGCCCAGTGCCTTGTGAAACGAATATGTACTCCAGACGTCTACCCATCTCAAGACTAGCTAATCTAAGGGCCAGATTCGTCATTACATAGGAGCCCTTGTTGTGCACTTTTCGGTATTTTTCACTTGTTTTTCATAATATTCTTCTTTCACTTGGCACATTTTTTGGGTGGGTTCTGATTTATCAATTGTGACTTTTGAAAAATTTGGCGCAAGTGTACTCCTTTCCAACTATAAGGGGATTTTATACACACTTGAAGCTTTGTCACACATTTTGTAAAATTTTAGTCGAGCGCGCGACTTTTTGTGCCAAAAAGTCAGAGTGCTGTTTAAAGTAAAAAAATAAAAATCATTTTTTTATTTTTCTCAAAATTCATGTACCATTTTGATGAATGTTGCACAAAAAAAGTCAAATAAAAAAAAGAATAGTGTTACAAAAATCATTAAAAAAACCTGCAAATGGTAAATCAAGCCCTAAGCTCTAAAACCAAACGAGCGCCAACTTAGAATAGTGTTTTTTTCCTGTATACTAGGCACATGTATGAATAGCCTCATCATACAATACAATCAATATTACCCATACCCAGGAAGCTTTTTGCATTCTCCATGCTATCCACATTACACCTAAATGTCTTCATTTGCATTAAAGCCACAATAATACATGGGAGGAAGCGGTAATGAGAAACGAGCGCATTATAAGGCATCTGTTTACCTCTGCTACGTGACTAACAGAAAGGCAGCACACATCTTTGCGAAATCTGCACTTTGATATCTATATGCCTCCATCCCGCTAAAAAAGAAATCACATTCTTAATATGTTCTAAAGAGAATAAAATGTCCTAACAGCTGCAGACCACCATCAGTGAAAACTAATGGTGTGCTCAGATACCGCCATTACATTCCACTATATTTGAAATTGCTCAAGGTGACTGCTTGAGATGTACTTGCAGAGCCGGAATGATGTGCAGAAAGATTAACAAAGGTTAGCAGAGGTTGTCAGAATAACAAGAATACTTCCATTTGATTGCAGGGCTATGTTTGCCTGAAAGGCTGATGGCACCATGTATCTATTCCAGCACGCGTTATGGAGGATGGCGGCAAACTTATTTTTATTTTATACTTTTTTGAAAACTTTTTCTTATGGCTGTAAATCTTTTTCTAATTCTCGTTTTTACATATGTAGAGAATTGGATCTATACACAGTATCAATTTGAGGTTTGTAAAATTAAATGACAAAATAATAAATATAGGACAAGTAATAATTCAATCTAACATATCAATTAAAACATTTAAAACTCAAGACACTAATAATGATATATATATATATATATATATATATACCAGACGCAACAATGAAGACGAGCTGAAGGCTGCTATCAAAGTAACCTGGGCTTCCATAACCCCTCAGCAGTGCCACATGCTGATCGCCTCCATGCCACGCCACATTGATGCAAAAGGAGCCCCAGCCAAGTATTCAGTGCATTTACTGAATATACATTTCAGTAGGCCAACATTTCGGATTTTAAAATTATTTTTCAAGCTGGTGTTATAAAGTATTCTAATTTACTGAGATAATGACTTTTGGGTTTTCATTGGCTGTAAGCCATGATCACCAACATTAACAGAAATAAACACGTGAAATAGATCACTCTGTGTGTAATGACTCTATATAATAGATGAGTTTCACTTTTTGTATTGAAGAACTGAAATAAATTAACTTTTTGATGATATTCTAATTTTGTGAGAAGCCACTGTGTATATATATATATATATATATAGACACCCACTGGGCTACATGATTATTTGGTAACAATAAAGGGGTATTTCTGGTGGTGGTGACTATAGAAGAGGCAGAAATGCCAGCCTCGCTCAAAGACGCAGACATTGTTTCAAAAAGATCTAACTTTAGTTGTCTTACTGGGATTTTTGGTGCCGTAATAAACTGCTTCTATGTGCGTTTCTGCTGTCCGGCACCACACCCTATTTAAACTCCCAACTGTCTGCTGGTCATTGGCAGTTATTGTATGGTTTTTCCCTATGTGCTTGCTGGACACTCCTTGTTGTTTAACCTGATCTAGACAATAAATCAGTTTTACTTTCTGATTCCCCTTGATTTTGATTTTACTTCTACTTAATTCCTTACACCTGTCCCTGGCTATTGGTCTGACTTCAGAAAAGTCTCCTGATTTTGTCCCTATCTTGTTACCCCAGTTATTGACACAAACAGTTTGACTATTTTTGCCTAGAGATTTCTACTTCAGAGAGCATCTAATCTGTGGTGAGAACTGAGGAGACCATGGTGTAAAGGCCCCGTTACACGCATCAATGTCCCAGCGATCCCACCAAAGATCCAACGTGGATGGGATCGCTGGTTTCCAACTTAAACAGCTGGTAACTAAGAGCTGCGCTGCTCTTAGATACCCGCTGTTTACATTGGAAACCATCTCCCAGCATCGCTGATCGTTTGTCTCTTGCTGTCACACGCAGCGATGCGTGCTGGCCAGCGGGAGACCAACGATCAAAAAATGGCCCAGGACGCTCGAGCGCGATTAGCGATACCAGGCAGGGGGGCCGGTTGCTGATACATGTCACACACAGTCATATCGCTGGTGAGATCGCTGTGGCGTCACAAAATCAGCGATCTCGCTGTGTGTGATGGGGCCTTAAGTTCAGATATCCATACAGGAGGTTAAAGGCTAAGAACAGAGACCTTTGAGACCTTCTAAGCAGGGTGGCTTTCTCCAAATACTTCCAAAATACCTATGTCACCATTAACATCTCTGATCTTTTGGACTGAATGGATCGTCATTAGAGTTGAGCGATACCAGCCGATACTTGAAAATATCGGATCGGAATGGATCGGCCGATCTTAAAAAAAAGTATCGGTATCGCCGATTCCGATACCGGGAACCAATGCAAGTCAATGGGGCCAAAATATCGGAATTAAAAAAAACCCTTTCTTTCCTTGTAGGTTAATTCTACATGAAGAAAAACAACTAAGAATAATGTAGAATGTATTGTGGGAGGTGGAGGAGACATTAAAGCCATAGAGGTTTAGCCCAATCAAATGGAATAGCAGGAATTAAACTTTTTTTTTAAAGATGTTAGGAGTTACAAAGATATTGACTATGTTAGCCTCATTTATATTTTGCCAGACATGTATGTCTTCTTCTTCTTTCTTCTTTCTTCTTCTTTCTTATTCTTCTTCCTTTTTTTACCTTCTTCTTCTTCTTCTTATTCCTTTTTTTACATTCTTCTTCTTCTTCTTCCTTTTTTTACATTCTTCTACTTCCTTTTTTTACATTCTTCTTCTTCTTCCTTTTTTTACATTCTTCTTCTTATTCCTTTTTTTACATTCTTCTTCTTCTTCCTTTTTTAAATTCTTCTACTTCCTTTTTTTACATTCTTCTTCTTCTTCTTCTTCTTCTTCTTCCTTTTCTTACATTCTTCATATTCTTCTTATTCAACAATTATTATTCTACATATTCAGCTTCTTTTCCTATTCTTCTTCATCATATTCTTGTTTGTGTCAGGCATTCCTGTAGTTGTTATCTAGAAAAGTTAGAAGTTTACACCTTCCGTTCTGCCTGTCACAAAAGATTTACAACAGGATTTGTCCGCGTTCAGTTTGGCCTGCAGCAGCAGGCCTTTTCCAGGGGCACCACGAGGAGGAACGGACTCACCCCCATACACTGCTTAGTCTTCTTCTGCTTATAAATAAGATAATATCATTTGCTCAGAGTATTAGTCTTATGCTTAATGTTCTTCTGCTTTGTTTTTTTTATGCTTCTTTGTCTTCTCTCTCTTGTTGTTCTGCATCTTGGTGGTTGTCTTCCTGTTCTTTGTCCTCTTGAACCAGCTGACGGTACTGGCACCCGGAGGGGCAGCAGAAGGAACAAGAGCCAATGGCACTACCGAGGACCAGCTGACGGTGCTGGAACCCGGTTACTAAGCAGGAGGTACCTGTGCTACAAAGCACTACCAAGGACCAGCAGACGTTGCCGGAACTCGGATACCGAGATGGAGGCACCTAGGCCAAAGGCTCTGACGAGAACCAGCTGACGGTGCTGGAACCCGGAGGGGTAGCATAAGCTGCAAGAGCAAATGGAAATAGCGAGGACCAGCTGACAGTGCTGGCACCCGGAGGGGCAGCAGAAGGAATAAGAGCCAATGGCACAACCGAGGACCAGCTGACGGTGCTGGAACCCGGTTACTAAGCAGGAGGTACCTGTGCTACAAAGTACTACCAAGGACCAGCAGACGTTGCCGGAACTCGGATACCGAGATGGAGGCACCTAGGCCAAAGGCTCTGACGAGAACCAGCTGACGGTGCTGGAACCCGGAGGGGTAGCATAAGCTGCAAGAGCAAATGGAAATAGCGAGGACCAGCTGACAGTGCTGGCACCCGGAGGGGCAGCAGAAGGAATAAGAGCCAATGGCACAACCGAGGACCAGCTGACGGTGCTGGAACCCGGTTACTAAGCAGGAGGTACCTGTGCTACAAAGCACTACCAAGGACCAGCAGACGTTGCCGGAACTCGGATACCGAGATGGAGGCACCTAGGCCAAAGGCTCTGACGAGAACCAGCTGACGGTGCTGGAACCCGGAGGGGTAGCATAAGCTGCAAGAGTAAATGGAAATAGCGAGGACCAGCTGACAGTGCTGGCACCCGGAGGGGCAGCAGAAGGAATAAGAGCCAATGGCACAACCGAGGACCAGCTGACGGTGCTGGAACCCGGTTACTAAGCAGGAGGTACCTGTGCTACAAAGCACTACCAAGGACCAGCAGACGTTGCCGGAACTCGGATACCGAGATGGAGGCACCTAGGCCAAAGGCTCTGACGAGAACCAGCTGACGGTGCTGGAACCCGGAGGGGTAGCATAAGCTGCAAGAGCAAATGGAAATAGCGAGGACCAGCTGACAGTGCTGGCACCCGGAGGGGCAGCAGAAGGAATAAGAGCCAATGGCACAACCGAGGACCAGCTGACGGTGCTGGAACCCGGTTACTAAGCAGGAGGTACCTGTGCTACAAAGCACTACCAAGGACCAGCAGACGTTGCCGGAACTCGGATACCGAGATGGAGGCACCTAGGCCAAAGGCTCTGACGAGAACCAGCTGACGGTGCTGGAACCCGGAGGGGTATCAGAAGTTACCCCTGAAAAGCAAAGTTGGCATGCCGCAAGCTGGCCGCAGTTACCGAATCACACAGTCCTACAGGGGGTGCTTGTCCTACTGGCACTATGGAACAAGCCTTTCTTACCAGAACCCGCAGTCCACATAGGAAGCACCTAAACTGCTGGCACCCTAGCCTCGGCTAACCCAACCGCAACACGACATGGCAACTTGGGGTGGCAAACTGACATTGACACTTCCCGGAAACAGCAGGCAGGGCTGGAACTAAGCTGGGCAGGAGGGAGTACCCGTGCCAAAGTCAGTTATGAGCAGCAACTGGCGATGTTGGAGCCCAGGACAAGCACTTAGCAGGCTGAGGCCTGATGTGCTGTCAATTGGGAGGCAGCAGGACAGATTGCCATCAAAACAGCAGGGGAACAGCTGACGTTACTGAACCCCACAAACACAGGAGCTAGTGTTTTACTCTGTGAAGACGGCACTTCCGAGCAACAACTGGCTGTGTTGAAGCCCAGGGACAAGCACGGAGCAGGCTGAGGCTGCATTGAAGAAATTTTAAGATCGGTTGTAGACTACTAATTTGAACCAAGCTCCACTTAGGCCTGTGGCTTCACTGATTTTCGTATTTCCCCTGTCCTCCAACCCCGCCAGTTACAGCTCCGAAGTGGCGTCTGCACAATCCACACTTGTTCCTGTGTTACAGGTGTTCAGTCCGGTCAGTTAATCCCCTGATGTGTGTCCGGCAATGTCGCCTGCTCTGTCCACATTCCCATAATGGGAATGTGGACAGAGCAGGCGACATTGCCGGACACACATCAGGGGATTAACTGACCGGACTGAACACCTGTAACACAGGAACAAGTGTGGATTGTGCAGACGCCACTTCGGAGCTGTAACTGGCAGGGTTGGAGGACAGGGGAAATACGAGAGACAGTGGAGCCACAGGCCTAATTGGAGCACGGTTAAAAATCAGTAGTGGTACGACTGTGTAGGCAGCAGGAGACTTTGCCATCCACACAGCAGGGGATCAGCTGACATTACTGAACCCCACTGAGACACGGGAGCAAGTATCTCTTTCCGTGTGGACGGCACTTCCGAACTACAACTGGCTGTGTTGAAGCCCAGGAAATAGGAGGGTGTAGGCAGAGGCCTACTGTATTTTGAATGAGGTGACAGCAGGAGAGACTGCCATCCACACAGCAGGGGATCAGCTGACGTTACTGAACCCCACTGAGACACGGGAGCAAGTATCTCTTTCCGTGTGGACGGCACTTCCGAACTACAACTGGCCGTGTTGAAGCCCAGGAAATAGGAGGGTGTAGGCAGAGGCCTACTGTATTTTGAATGAGGTGACAGCAGGAGAGACTGCCATCCACACAGCAGGGGATCAGCTGACATTACTGAACCCCACTGAGACACGGGAGCAAGTATCTCTTTCCGTGTGGACGGCACTTCCGAACTACAACTGGCTGTGTTGAAGCCCAGGAAATAGGAGGGTGTAGGCAGAGGCCTACTGTATTTTGAATGAGGTTACAGCAGGAGAGACTGCCATCCACACAGCAGGGGATCAGCTGACATTACTGAACCCCACTGAGACACGGGAGCAAGTATCTCTTTCCGTGTGGACGGCACTTCCAAACTACAACTGGCTGTGTTGAAGCCCAGGAAATAGGAGGGTGTAGGCAGAGGCCTACTGTATTTTGAATGAGGTGACAGCAGGAGAGACTGCCATCCACACAGCAGGGGATCAGCTGACGTTACTGAACCCCACTGAGACACGGGAGCAAGTATCTCTTTCCGTGTGGACGGCACTTCCGAACTACAACTGGCTGTGTTGAAGCCCAGGAAATAGGAGGGTGTAGGCAGAGGCCTACTGTATTTTGAATGAGGTGACAGCAGGAGAGACTGCCATCCACACAGCAGGGGATCAGCTGACATTACTGAACCCCACTGAGACACGGGAGCAAGTATCTCTTTCCGTGTGGACGGCACTTCCGAACTACAACTGGCTGTGTTGAAGCCCAGGAAATAGGAGGGTGTAGGCAGAGGCCTACTGTATTTTGAATGAGGTTACAGCAGGAGAGACTGCCATCCACACAGCAGGGGATCAGCTGACATTACTGAACCCCACTGAGACACGGGAGCAAGTATCTCTTTCCGTGTGGACGGCACTTCCGAACTACAACTGGCTGTGTTGAAGCCCAGGAAATAGGACGGTGTAGGCAGAGGCCTACTGTATTTTGAATGAGGTGACAGCAGGAGAGACTGCCATCCACACAGCAGGGGATCAGCTGACATTACTGAACCCCACTGAGACACGGGAGCAAGTATCTCTTTCCGTGTGGATGGCACTTCCGAACTACAACTGGCTGTGTTGAAGCCCAGGAAATAGGAGGGTGTAGGCAGAGGCCTACTGTATTTTGAATGAGTTTACAGCAGGAGAGACTGCCATCCACACAGCAGGGGATCAGCTGACGTTACTGAACCCCACTGAGACACGGGAGCAAGTATCTCTTTCCGTGTGGACGGCACTTCCGAACTACAACTGGCTGTGTTGAAGCCCAGGAAATAGGAGGGTGTAGGCAGAGGCCTACTGTATTTTGAATGAGTTTACAGCAGGAGAGACTGCCATCCACACAGCAGGGGATCAGCTGACGTTACTGAACCCCACTGAGACACGGGAGCAAGTATCTCTTTACGTGTGGACGGCACTTCCGAACTACAACTGGCTGTGTTGAAGCCCAGGAAATAGGACGGTGTAGGCAGAGGCCTACTGTATTTTGAATGAGGTGACAGCAGGAGAGACTGCCATCCACACAGCAGGGGATCAGCTGACATTACTGAACCCCACTGAGACACGGGAGCAAGTATCTCTTTCCGTGTGGACGGCACTTCCGAACTACAACTGGCTGTGTTGAAGCCCAGGAAATAGGAGGGTGTAGGCAGAGGCCTACTGTCTTTGTAATGCGGAGACAGCAGGAGAGACTGCCATCTCCACAGCAGGGGAACAGCTGGCAGTGCTGAACCCCACTAACACTCTAACGAAGGTGTTTGGCTCTGTGGAGACGACACTTCTGAACACCAACTGACGCTGTTGGAGCCCAGGATTAGGCGAGGAGCAGGCTGGGGCCTACTGGATTTTGGCAGGTGAAGGCAGCAGGAGACTTGCCATCTCCACAGCAGGGGAACAGCTGGCAGTGCTGAACCCCACTAACACTCGAACGAATGTGTTTGGCTCTGTGGAGACGACACTTCTGAACACCAACTGACGCTGTTGGAGCCCAGGATTAGGCGAGGAGCAGGCTGGGGCCTACTGGATTTTGGCAGGTGAAGGCAGCAGGAGACTTGCCATCTCCACAGCAGGGGAACAGCTCTCAGTGCTGAACCCCACTAACACTCGAACGAATGTGTTTGGCTCTGTGGAGACGACACTTCTGAACACCAACTGACGCTGTTGGAGCCCAGGATTAGGCGAGGAGCAGGCTGGGGCCTACTGGATTTTGGCAGGTGAAGGCAGCAGGAGACTTGCCATCTCCACAGCAGGGGAACAGCTGGCAGTGCTGAACCCCACTAACACTCAAACGAATGTGTTTGGCTCTGTGGAGACGACACTTCTGAACACCAACTGACGCTGTTGGAGCCCAGGATTAGGCGAGGAGCAGGCTGGGGCCTACTGGATTTTGGCAGGTGAAGGCAGCAGGAGACTTGCCATCTCCACAGCAGGGGAACAGCTGGCAGTGCTGAACCCCACTAACACTCTAACGAAGGTGTTTGGCTCTGTGGAGACGACACTTCTGAACACCAACTGACGCTGTTGGAGCCCAGGATTAGGCGAGGAGCAGGCTGTGGCCTACTGGATTTTGGCAGGTGAAGGCAGCAGGAGACTTGCCATCTCCACAGCAGGGGAACAGCTGGCAGTGCTGAACCCCACTAACACTCTAACGAATGTGTTTGGCTCTGTGGAGACGACACTTCTGAACACCAACTGACGCTGTTGGAGCCCAGGATTACGCATGCCGCATGCAGAGGCCAATGGGCAGCGGTTTTTATGGAGGTTGTGGACTACTACTGATTCTAACCATGCTCCACTTAGGCCTCTGGCTCCACTGTCTCTACTATTTACCCTGGCCTCCAACCCCGCCAGCTACATCTCTGAAGTGGCGTCAGCACAATCTACACTTGTTCCTGTGTTACTGGTGCTCAGTCCCGTCAGTTGATCCCCTGATGTTTGTCCGGCAAGTTCGCCAGCTCTGTCCTCATTCCCACTACTGGTTATGGGAATGTGGACAGAGCAGGAGACCTTGCCGGACACACATCAGGGGATAAACTGATGGGACTGAGCCACAGGAACACAGGAACAAGTGTAGATTGTGCTGACGCCACTTCAGAGATGTAGATGGCGGGGTTGGAGGTCAGGGGAAATAGTAGAGACAGTGGAGCCAGAGACCTAAGTTGGGCACGGTTAAAAATCAGTAGTGGTTTGAATGTTGATGGAGCTGGTGACTTTGCCGTCCACACAGCAGGGGATCAGCTGGCATTACTGAACCCCACTAACACAGGAGCTAGTGTGTTTCTCTGTGCAGACGACACATCTGAGCGACAACTGGCTGTGTTGAAGCAAAGGGATTATAGTTCAGGTGGTAGAAAAATGAACACACCAGCAGACCTGGATACAGTTGCCAACCACTAATTTAGTCTGTAAGAGGAATGGCAAAGTCTTTGGAGATCCAGGCCTTGTTCATTTTCAGAAAAGTCAGCCGGTCAACATTATCGGAAGATAGTCGCGTGTGACGGTCTGTTAGTACACCACCTGCGGCACTAAAGACACGTTCCGATAATACACTGGCAGCAGGGCAAGCCAGCACCTCCAATGCATACTGGCTAAGCTCTGGCCATGTATCCAGCTTAGAGACCCAAAACTTGAAGGGGGAAGAGCCATCTGGGAGTACAGCGACAGGGCAAGACATGTAGTCTGACACCATCTGACGGAAGCGTTGCCTCCTGCTGACTCGAGGCGTCGCTGATGGTGTAGACAATTGTGGTGGACACACAAAACTTTGCCACATTTGGGCCATAGTGGTCTTGCCTTGTGCTGCGGCGCTGCCTCTGCTCCCTCTTTGTGCAGAGTTTCCTCCACTGCCTCGACGCACAGAGCTGCTTTGTAAAGCACTAGCAACAATGCTGTCGGGTGGAATGGAAAACATTATGGACTGCACCAGTGACTCTTCGTACTCCCGCATTTTACGCTCCCGGTTCAACGTTGGTATGAGCCTTTGTACGCTGTCCCGGTAGCGAGGATCTAGGAGGGTGTACACCCAATAATCAGCCGAGACGAGAATGTGGGCGATGCGGCGGTCGTTTCTCAGGCACTGCAGCATGAAATCAACCATGTGCTGCAGACTCCCAACTGCCAAAGAACCGCTGTCCCCTGTTTGAGGCGTGACCTCGGCCTGCTCTGCATCACCCCACCCTCGCTGTACATACTGAGTAGAGGTTTGTGTACCTCCCTCCTCTGGAGAGATGTCTTCCTCCTCCATCGACTCCTCCTCATCCTCCTCACAAAGTGTCCCCTGCCTAGGCCTTTGTGAGGAAACACGTAGCGCAGACTGTCCAGAAGCAGATGGCATTTGGGACTCCTCATCCTCCACCTCTTCTGAAACCTCATCCCTTAGTGCTTGCAGTGTTTGTTGAAGCAGGCAGATAAGGGGGACAGTCATGCTGACTAGTGCATCATCTGCACTCGCCATCCGCGTGGATTCATCGAAGGCACGCAAAATGAGGCAGATGTCCTTCATAGAGGCCCACTCAATGGTGCTGAAGTGTGAACGGCGCACAGTGCGACTTGTTTGCGCCTGATGCAGCTGGTACTCCATGACTGCTGCCTGCTGCTCACACAACCGCTCCAACATATGTAACGTTGAATTCCACCGGGTGGGTAGGTCACATATGATGCGATGTTCCGGAAGGCCAAATCGTCGCTGCAGAGCAGCGAGGCGCGATCTTGCCGTGCTGGAACGTCGCAAGTGAGCGCACTCTATGCGGACCTTGTGCAACAGTGCATCAAGATCCAGATAGTCCCTCAGAAAGCTCTGCACGACCAAGTTAAGAACATGTGCCAGACATGGGATGTGTGTGAGGTTGCCTAGGCCAAGAGCTGCCACCAGATTTCGGCCATTGTCACACACTACCAAGCCCGGCTGGAGATTCGCTGGCCCAAACCACACATCGCTCTCCAGCTTGATAGCATTCCAGAGCTCTTGCGCTGTGTGGCTTCGATTCCCCAAAGAAATTAATTTGAGTACAGCCTGTTGACGTTTGGCCACGGCTGTGCTCATATCGGTCGTAACAGGCTCCTGCTCTGCTGTTTCTGAGGAACTTGAGTAGGAGGAGGAGTCTATGTGTACAGACTGGAGTCCTGCAATCCGTGGCGTTGGAAGAACACGTACAGCGCCACTCTCCAGATCCGTACCCGGCTCCACAACATTGACCCAGTGGGCAGTGAGGGAAAGGTATCGTCCCTGTCCATGGTTACTGGTCCACGCATCGGTGGTCAGGTGGACCTTGCTACTAACGGCGTTTAGTAGCGCATGTTTTATTTTGCCCTCAACATGTTTCTGCAGGGCAGGGACGGCTCGCCTGCTGAAATAAAAGCGGCTGGGCACGTTGTATTGGGGGACTGCCAATGCCATTAAGTCCCGGAAGGTGTCAGTGTCCACCAGCCTGAATGACAGCATTTCAACTGCCAGAAGTTTGGCAATGCCAGCATTCAGAGACTGTGCTCGGGGATGGTTTGCCGAGTAAGGGCGCCTTTTATCCCATGCCTGTGCTACCGATGGCTGTGATGGATGGGAACGTGCTGCTATGGGTGTAATCTGACAGGGTCTCCGGACAACAGTGGCAGAGGTTCTTCCTTGGCGATCCTGTGAGGAAGCCGAACCAGCAGTGTGTGAGCTGGAGGAAGAGGGCCCAACACGAACTGAAGAGGTGGTAGGTGGTGCTGTACGTTGGCCTACGTCTTCAGGGTGTCTCTGCAACTCCAACTCGTGCTTGGTGCGCACATGTTTCCACATATTTGTGGTATTGAGGTTGCTGACATTTCTCCCTCTTTTGACTCTCTGATGACACAGCTTGCATTTGACAAAGCAAATGTCATCTGCAACTGTGTCAAAAAAGGACCACGCACTGCAACTCTTGTGAGCGCCCGGTTTGCCTTTGGAAGGAGGAATGCTCCTAACGGGTGCCGAAGTGGAGGGTACAGGCAACCAAGTCTTCCCCCTCCCTCTGCCTCCTGTTTTGGCCGGTAGGGGAATCTCTTCCTCCGAGCTGCTCCCACCACCTTCCTGTTGCTCACGCCATGATGGGTCAAGGACCTCATCATCTTCCCTCCCCTCTTCAAACAGCTGCTTCTCCGGGGTTGTCTCGCCAGCACCGTACGCACCAGAAAGTGGCAACTGAGTCTCGTCATCATCTGATGCGTACTGAGGTGTGCTGACCATAGGCACTGGCCCACTCGCCTCTTCAGATTCAGAGGGACAAAGAAGTTGCGCATCACTGCATACTCCCTCTTCTTCACATTCAGGAATGCTGCTTGGCTGGCCCCCTCTTTCCAAGCCAACAGATTCCGAGAACAGAAGTAGAGACTGTGATGGCTCCTGTCCATGTCTCTCTGACTGCCTGGGCACTTTGGCAGGTGGTGAAGAGACAGATGGTTGCTCTTCGGTGCTCTGACCCTGAGAGGATGCGGAAGTAATTGAAGTCGATGCGTTAGCTGCCATCCATCCGACAACGGCTTCAATTTGTTCCTCCCGCAGCAGTGGGGTACGTTGAGGTCCTACAAAGCTGCGCATAAAGGACTGTTGCTTGCTAAAACTGGGGGATGCTGATCCACTGGTGCCCGCAGCAGGCCCAGAATCCCCACGTCCTCTACCTGTAGAATCCCCACGTCCTCTCCCTGCAGAATCCCCACGTCCTCTCCCTGCTGAAACTCCACGCCCACGCCCACGCCCACGCGCCTTACTCCCTGCCTTCTTCATCTTGCAAGACTGCTTAAGATAGGCAAAAAAGTACAAAGGGGGGCCTTAGTGTGCTTATTCCTGAACAGCTGGTTACAGGTACAAGAAACACTAATTTTATGAAGTGTGTGTGTGTGGACTAGACTTTAATAGGAGCTGATGTGGCCTACACAAGTTCAAAATGTAGTGTTTGGTGAACTTTTTTTGTGGTTTCTTTGTTGGAAACAAACTCAAAGTATGTGAACAAAAAATTGAAACTGATAGTATCACCAACTTTTTGGAGCTATTACAATGCAGGCAGGTAACCTACAATGCAAAAGATGAGACTCCAAAAAAATTGGGTAATACTAATCTGGCTGCGCCGGCAGGGCACAAGCCAGAAAAAAAGGCTCCTCTATCTACTCCTATATAGTGTTTGCAACCAACCAATGTTGATGGATACGGATGGATGCACACTAATAGGAGAAGAAAAAATGAGCTGCACTCAAAGACAAATATGTGTGAGGCAGTGACGCACGTTGAGCGTCCTACAACCAGACGTAGCTGCAGGACACTCTACTCAGCGTGAGCTGCACTCACACACAGTCAGAGGCCTCTCAGACAGCCGTCAACAGTGCAGCTAAGTGGGCACTGGCACTGACAGGCTGCAGAAAGGCTCCGCTGTGTACTCCTTTATAGTGTTTGCAACCACCGTAGATGGAGACGGATGGATGCACACTAATAGAAGAAAAAATGAGCTGCACTCAAATAAAAATATGTGTGAGGCACTGACGCACGCTGAGCGTCCTACAGCCAGACGTAGCTGCAGGACACACTACTCAGCGTGAGCTGCACTCACACACAGTCAGAGACCTCTCAGACAGCCGTGAACAGTGCAGCAAAGTGGACACTAGCACTGAAAGGCTGCAGAAAGGCTCCGCTGTCTACTACTAGTGTTTGCAACCAACGTATATGGATACGGATGGAAGCACACTAGATTGAAATTATGTAAAAAATGCAGCTCAAAAAATAAAAGATGTATGAGGCAGCAGTGATCACACTGGGTGGCCTACAGCCTGACGTGGCTGCAGGACCCACTCCACAGCGTGAGCTGCACTCACACAGCCCTTGCAGACAGCTGTGAACACTGCTGCTAGGGCAAAGAAGGCTACAGTGGTGGTTTATGTAGCCTGGGTAAAGCACTAGATGTTTGGTGGAATCGCTATTTCTAACTGTCCCTCACAGTCTTCTACAGCAGCCTGTCCCTAACTGAATTCACAGCAGAGTGACCAGAAATGGCGGCTGCGGTGGCTTTTATAGTGCATCATGACATCATTTCGGCAGCCAATCACAGCCATGCCAATAGTTAACATGCCTACATGCCTAACAGGATGTGCCCACACTTCGGAGGATTCCCCTTGGCTTAATCAAAGCAAGCAGGCTCATAGCATGATGGGAACTTCCTATTCCGATTCCGATTCCGGAATCCGATATGACAAAAGTATCGGAATTAAGTATTGGAATTCCGATACCGCTAATATCGGCCGATACCCGATACTTGCGGTATCGGAATGCTCAACACTAATCGTCATTCATCCCAATATTTGATAAAAAAAAAAAGTTTAAATGAAAGTTAAGCTCTGATTAGTTGCTATGAGCAACCAGACCATTTTGAAAAATAAGGTCACAAATGACTGTACGTCCCTACAAATAAATCTATATTTACGTCTTGAAGCCCATCCGCTATAGTTTTTGTCAGATGGAATGGATCATGCCAGATATTTCTAGAACGATCTCCCTATCTCCCAAATCTCACTCAAGATCTAAAGTTCCGATTCTTTTCAGAACTCTTTGTGTTTTGTTCTTTGTGCAAATTTTATTAAATACGGTGTGCAAGCGAAACCTTTTAAAAGCTTAATAACCAACATTTTACAGTTGTATTGTGCTCTGTAGAGGTCATGCAGACATTAATAAAACATTGAATTCATGTGAGAATTCCATTAAAATAATGTTTTATTTATAAATTCTGTGTAAAGTTTTATTTTACATTCCTGGTAATATTTCTATGCTTTGTAAGAAATTACACAAATTGAGGTGGTCTGGGACACACTAAACTGCATTTAGTTGCCTTTGGTAGAAATTTGAATGATTATATGCAGTATGCTCGGTTAGGGTTTACAATTCTGTGCATACATAATATAAAAGTTAATATATGAATTCTGAGAGCCCTTGTATACGTATTTGTAAACTTGCCCTTATGCCCCGTCCTACAATAGTTGGAGTTCGCATCTGATTAAATGTATTTGAAATTTATATTTGGGGAAGATAGAAGGGATAATGGGAAGCAACCGGCATACAGGAGTTTTCTTACGAGAATAAGTAAAATGTATACAATTACGAAGAGAGGTTTAATTAAGGTGATAAATGAAAATGCGCTGGAATTCCGTCTGTGTAGTCCTATGGGACTTAGGCATGGTACAAGCTGCCAGGGTTTATATTGTTGTAAATAAATATATATACTCTAGAGTGATCAATGAGTGGAACAGACTGCCACGAGAAGTGGTGAGTTCTCCTTCAATGGAAGTCTTCAAACAGAGGCTGGACAGACATCTGACTGGGATGATTTAGCGAATCCTGCTTTGAGCAGGGGGTTGGACCAGATGGCCCAGGAGGTCCCTTCCAACTCTACCATTCTATGATTCTATATAGAAATTGTTCATATATTTGCTAAATATCAGTAAAGATCTCACACTGATGCCCCTCATGCATGTTCTTTAAAGGGAGCCTGTCACCAGTTTTGTCCTGTGTCAACTAAAACTAGGACCTTAATCAGCGCCTGTGTTGAAGTCCATCAATGGTTATATAACCCCCTGACTCCCCTTGCATACCACCTAAAAAGCCTTTTGAAGTTCCCCCATTCTGTATGTTAATCCTGTAGATCTGGCTGGATGGGAATGGTTTCTGGTGTCTCCATTCCTCCTTCCGGCTGCCGATAGCCGTCTTCCTGCCGTAATTGACGTGAATGGCACCTTCTGCGTCATCCACATAGCTGGACAAAATCAGAAAAATCGCCGGCTCGCGCATGCACATTATGTTCTGCCCTAATGCGGGCAGAGCCTAAAACATAAGTGCACATGCGCCGTTATGATTTAGGCTCTGCCTACAATAAGGCAGAGCACAGTGCGCAGGTGCGAGCTGGTGATTTCTCTGATTTCGCCCAGCTATGTGGATGACGCAGAAGGTGTCATTCACGTCAATTACGGCCAAAGGATGGCTATCAGCAGCCGGGAGGAGGGATAGAGAAGCCAGGAAGAGCGATGAAGACTGCAGAAGCCATGCCTATTGGACCTGATCGACAGGATTAAAAAACAGTGTGGGAGAACTTCAAAAGGTTTCTTAGGTGGTATACAGGGGGAGTCAGGAGGTTATATAACCATTGATGGACTTCAGAACAGGTACTGAATAAGGTCATAGTTTTAGTTGACACAGGTTCCCGTTAAATGTTTTGGTTTTGGCTCTAAATTGTAGCAAGAGACTCTCATTCCAGTGTTGGATTTGGATTCTGATCTGAAATGAAGAGTTTAGGAAAAGGTAAAGTTTTTTTGTCATTATTTTCCCTGATTTTCAGCATCATGTTTGAGGCAAAGATATTAGTTCATAATAGAAATGTTAGAAATGCTGATAGATTAAATAGATCTGATGACTCATTATTAGGCCTCATTCACACGTCAGTTTTTCACATACAAGTGTTATATATTTTCTTTCACTGATACAACTCGTACCTATAAAAGTCTATTGGGCTGTTCAAATTTCAGATTTTTTCTTTGGACTGAATGGTCCGCCCAAAATCGCGGAGACATGTGCGATATTGATCCGAGAGTCTGTATCAAAATTGTCACTGCAAGAATATGGGTCAGTGGAGAAATGTATTCAGATGTCCTCCATGTGCTGTCCATTTTTCACTGACTGATAGGAGGAGCAGAAACTCGTTTTTTCTCATTATTGAAAAAAATTGATGAAAATTTGACTAAATCTGATTAAAATTCTGATGATGCTCAAATGAAACTTTGATGAAAATCACTGATGAAACTAGGTCCATTTTTCTCATACGTAAAAAAATAATGCCTGAATGAGGCCCGAAGCGTCCATGCTGCTGCACTTATATCCATGTTATTGATGGATACAACACGTACACATTATAATCTATGGTGCGATTTGCATGTCCATGTTTTACGGACAGTGTGTCCATGCAAGAATCTTAGACACATGTCCGCTTTTTCAGGCATCATGGATGAGAATGGCAAATGCAAATCTATGGGTCTATGAAAAACACGGACAGCACACGGATGCCATCCATGTGTTGTCCGTGTTTAACATTTTAATGGATAGGAGAAGCTTTGTAATTTATTTATCCATTCGTGAAAAACACTGATGGTACACTGACCAAGCACTGATGACACGCTGATCAAGCACTGATGACACTCTGACCAAACACTGATGAAACATTGACCAAACACTGATGACACACTGACCAAACACTGATGACACACTGACCAAACACTGATGGTACACTGACGAAGCACTGATGGTACACTGACCAAACACTGATGACACACTGACCAAACACTGGTGACACACTGACCAAACACTGATGGTACACTGACCAAGCACTGATGGTACACTGACCAAACGCTGATGACACACTGACCAAACACTGATGACACATTGACAAAACACTGAAGACACACTGACCAAGCACTGAAGACTCACTGACTGAACACTGATGACACACTGACCAAACACTGATGACACACTGACCAAACACTGATGACACACTGACCAAGCACTGGTGACACATTGACCAAACACTGATGACACACTGACCAAACACTGATGACACACTGACCAAGCACTGATGACACACTAACCAAACACTGATGACACACTGACCAAACACTGATAACACACTGACCAAACACTGATGACACACTGACCAAACACTGATGACACACTGACAAAACACTAATGAAACACTGACCAAACACTGATGACATGCTGACCAAACACTGATGAAACACTGATCAAACACTGATGACACATTTACCAAACACTGATGACACATTGACCAAACACTGATGATACACTGAACAAACGCTGATGAAACACTGACCAAACACTGATGACACACTGACCAAACACTGATAACACTCTGACCAAACACTGATGAAACACTGATCAAACACTGATAACACACTGACCAAACACTGATGACACACTGACCAAACACTGATGAAACACAGACCAAACATTGACCAAACACTGATGATACGCTGAACAAACACTGATGATACACTGAACAAACACTGATGAAACACTGACCAAACACTGATGACACACTGACCGAATACTGATGAAACACTGACCAAACACTGATGACACACTGACCAAACACTGATGACACTGACCAAACACTGATGACACTGACCAAACACTGACACTGACCAAACACTGATGACACACTAACCAAACACTGACACTGACCAAACACTGATGACACTGACCAAATACTGATGACAATTATACCATTTTTTTACGTATGTGTTTAATTTGGGAATTCTGAATGAGGCCTTAACATCATCTTTGATTGCAGTCATTATGGTTTCTTCCTCTCCTAATGGTCAATGTCCCCCGAGTGCACTACACATGCATCTTTGCACTCATTTTAGAGGCCAAATCACAGCCAGACTACAGGTTTGATCGCCTGAGCTAGCATAGCTTTATATGGAACAACGATGTGTTCATTCAGATGTTCATAGTGATATTTACGCTTTCAATTCCTGCTATAATACAGGATCAAAAATGCATCCATCCTACACTAATGACAAATGGACCAAGCAGCATCTACTCCTGTTACATCCTCTCTATTCAGCCCGTGACATTGACCTTTCATGTTTAAAGGGAGCCAGTCAGCAGAAAGTGTCCAAACTAAATACAGGCGCTCAGTTCCCCCTTGATGAAGCCAAACAGATGAGTGCACCTTTCTTCCTACTTGTATTTCATCAATTGCCGCCCTCCTCTTCCTTGATTGACCGCTTTGGCTTTAAAGGAGTAAGAAAAGGGCGGAGATTGATGGAAAACAAGTCGACAGGACGTTTCACTGGAGTGCATGTGCTTGGTTTGAACAGTCATTTTGCTCTGACAGACTCCTGTAAACAGCAGCCTCCTGACAACAATTTTTATCCTCTTAATACATTGCGATCATCATATTATACAGCACTGTGTACTTACAATTGCTAATTTTGCCTTTCTACCTAGCTAATTTTACTCTTCTCCATTAGGTTTATGACATCACTTGAGTAATAACTGAGGAGCTGAATCCTTCTAAGCTCAATGTAGAAGCAGGAGGTCAGTTTTCCCTGCATGAGTCATGAGTCACCGCAAAAGTCACTTGCCATGTGGAGGAGCGGAGCTGCTGGGTCAGAAGTTGAAAACAGGGACGACTCGTACAAAAGAGACTTTGGGGTTCTACATAGAGCAGAGAAAAGAGAAAAATAAATTGGCATTAGGACAAAATGAGCAATTGTAAGTACACAGTGCTAGGTAATATGATAATTGCAATATATTAGGAGGATAAAAGCTTTGATAGGAGGAGGAGGAGGTGGAGGGCTTCTTTAGCAAAGTTCACTATTTCCTTTACTGGCAGCAGATTTTCTCCACTTTAGTTTGCTTCTCTCCATTTCCATCCCCCTTTCCTGCCCTTTTGGCAGCAGCCTTCCCCTCTTTTCCTTTTCTGTCAATATTCTATCTCTTTAAGATTTACTTGCCTAAAACATCCCTCCTCTATCCTTATTAGGGTGGTATAATAATGTCCTAACCCGACTTATTTTTTTTATACTGCGTCCACCCAAAATAATCTGATTGAGGGATGACCCCAGACAATCAGGTGTAAACTGCTGCTCCATACTCGGCCACACACGATATAGATTATTCTCTTTCATCAACTGATCCCCTACTTTGCAGGAAAAATATGCAAAATTCTTCCCTGCCTCCACGCCTTCCACTCAAATCCTGATCTCTGTCAAACTGGGACGTACACATCAGATTTAATAGCTTTCTCTGCCATGCACATGCACACCCATCTTCACTGAGCATGCAGGAGAGAAGAGTAAGTTTCTGCAAGTCTATTCTGGCAGTGGCTTTTACCCCCCCCTCAAAGAATTAAAGTTAAAATCCAACTGCCTGATCATTTGAATGATCTAGACCTAACTGCCCCGGTAATACTCCGGTACCTATCTGGAGTAGGACACAGTGAGAAGGCACTGCTACAATGCACATCCTTGTAATGAGCCTGCATAGCCCTGTGAGGCAATAAGCCAGTCTCCCGTGATCATTCATGGGAACAGAAGCGGCAGTCAGGCAGAAAATGATTATAGTAATATGGAAAGACACGTAGATACTAAACATAAAAGTCACTTTTAGGAGCGCCACTTGTCATCAGCGTCATCGGTTATCACATATTAAATAGCTATAGCGATTAACTCCATACTATCATATATCAGGAAATATCGCAAGGATTTAACAGATCCCTTGTCATTCATGGAAGGAACTAGAATACTGTTTGATCTATGCTGGTACATTCTGCAGGAACATATTGGTACAGAAATTGCAAATTAAAGAAAAAAAAAACAATACAAAAATACAATTTTTTTTACATTTTTCTATCACATACATGCATTATCCTCAATGACTAGGTGGTAGCGCGTACTCGTTGTATTTTCTGTATTATCCCAATGTAGACGTTGCCTTTCCACACTCTGCCCCACAAGTACAGCGGAGATTCAAGCAAATTGATCTGGCAGCTTTGATGTAGTCTCGGTGGATGAGAGTTGATCCATGTTGCCTTGCCAACATGGATGCCATTTTCTTCTGACTCGTCTCGGATCCAGAGGAATTTGTGTACTTTTATCTGTTTGCAAATAAGGTTTAGAGCAAATCTCTTCCAAATCCCCTAGAGAGATTTTGCCAGCACACAAAAAGCTAAAATTCTCTTCCTGCTTTCTGTGAACATGTGATTTCCCTTCAGTATATAAAAGCAATCGTTAACTTTGACATTTTAATAGTTAATGTTAATTACAGGCTAGAACAGGTCAGGATCCAAGATCTGGCTTCTTTCTTTAGGATAATGGTGCAGTCAGATGTCCATTGCTTCGTATGCCAGTAATCTCTGAGCTGCCAAATACCTACTAAATGTCAAATACAGAAATGCTGGAATGAGTTACTAACCTATCATATCGTGAACCTACACTTGGCATCTATACATAAGCAAAGAAAAGAGATTGTAGCTAAAAATGTATATATTTTATTACAATTGTATATGTAAAAAGTTAAGTAATCAAAAAACAAGAGTCAACAGGCATCTCACTGTGTGTGGACATTGTATATGCAGAGTCTGGTGTGGGTGGGGTTACCTGTTGTGTGGGCGGGGGCAGCTTCCTCAGCTCTGCTGTATTGCTAGATCTAAACACAATGATTGTGTCAGGACGGCTGCACCAAGTAAACTAAATGATACATCATTGGATTCAGCTTCTCTTTGCCTAGATAAGGCTGATCTCAGATGAGGTAGCAAACACCTACTGACAGATTCCCTTTAATGGTTATATGCAGATTCTATGTGTCATGATACAGGCTGGGGTTGGTTTCTGGTTATTCTCTCCCCGGTCTGGTCGTGCGGGAGTTAACCTTCTTTGCCTTGTTTGGGTTCTGTGTGGCTATTTCAGCCTGCTGTGGCCTGCAGACCAATGTAAGTGATAGTTCATGCTCCCATGCTAGAGCAGCTGACCCCTTGATACCGTGTTTTGTCCTCTGCCCGTGTATGCTGATCCCATGACTCCCCTTTCCTCCCACCCCGCTTGCCTTAGTGTTCGCTCAATGTGCTTGGACCTATGGGTTTATGACATGGCTTGTATTCTGAGCTGTTTTACTGTCTCATGTCTCTGTCGTCTCTGCTCCCATCTGGTTCTGACTTCTGGCTTGTATTTGACTATGTGTATTGCTGTGACCTCTGGTACTTCGCTCCCTCTCTGTTTCTGACTCGGCTCGTCTGACCTCTCTTTCGCCACCAGGTGTCACCTGTGTTTCTGCTCAGTGTTGCAGCGCTGTGTGTGCAGTCTCTCTTCCCTCACCAGCTCCCCCTGGCGGAGGTTGCGCTGTACTACTCTGCAGCACTATTACATTGTTCTCCCTCATCTATCCCTACTACTGCTAAGTGGAACCCTAGCAGAATAAAGAATAAAAAAACGGCAAGTTCTTCAAACCCAACAACAAACAGATAGAATAAAGAGGTGTCTGTACAAATGGATTTGTATCCTATGATGTCTTGGATCAAACAAGCAGAAAACGTCTAGATAATGAGAAAAACCATAGTGAAAATCCCGCAGATTGCTTATCGCAGAGACAAATATTGATTTAGCTATTCGATATGGAATCTGGTGGTTTTGCATTATGATTTTGGATTTAGTGGATTTTCACTATGGCAGTGGTTTTCTTTTAATTTTGTCTATAATTTGCTAAAGAGTATCAGCAACATTTCTGGGAAATATACGGTAATCAAAGCAGTTCCCATAGATTTACCATTTATAAAATTCCCTAATATTTTTCTTTTGCTACTAATAACAAACATTGGTCCCATTTACTTCTGGTTACCGCAATCCTACTCTTAGTGAACATGAAAAAAACATTCTAGTAGTTTCTTTTGTCAGCAGGCGGAGCAAGCAGTAACTTTAGTGAATAAAAGGGCAGCTTCATTCTAAAGGACCTTGAATATGGTCATATTACTAATTCGGATCGTACAGATCCATAATATAGCACCTTAGTTCCAATCCATGAAGCCTTATGAAGCAATATTTCACATTTCCTTTTGCTCCTTAATAGACTCACCTATGTATCATTATATTGGCACCATACCTACAGGATTGTTGTGTGCATTGCTCCCTAACAACCTATTTGGTGTAGTTTTTTCTAAATTGAAATTTCCAGTTTTTCTCCAAAATAATATCTTTACATATTTGCAACACTTATTCAGGCAATGTTATGCTACGAAATATCAACAGAGCATTGTCAGGCCAGTGCTTTATCCTACCAACCAAAGTATGAAAACGAGGGCACGCAAAGGTCTCATAAAAACTAACAATTCATTAAAGATACTAAAAAAGGATTTAAATACAAAAGACATACATATACCAAAACAGAATGTTCCTAGAAGTGGCACCAGTAACATCTACAAAGTAGGAGATGTAAAGTAACACAACAGATTCCAAATAGGACAAAGAACCCCATCTACGTAATAATTCAAGTCAGCTAACTAGTGCTAAATAGTTTAGTGAAAAAAATGCATATGGTAAGTACTTACACAAAAGATGGAATGTCAGTGAAAAGGGGGGTCTGGTACATGCGTCCTGGTCCACCTGCCCCAACGCACGTTTCACCCAGAGGCTTCATCAGGGGGCGTGTTTTATCCTGTAGATTTAGTGTCCCTATTGAAACTAAAGCGTAAAATCTGCACCAAGAAATGCATTTCAGCACTAGAAAAAAAATAGCCGAAAAATCAATTTTCCTCATAAATTCTACACAAAAAAAAACAAAGCTTTTAGACGAGATTAAGTCAAAAGGAATTCATTTTGCTGATGCTGTAAGATGCACTGGATTTTACGTGTATAAAATCTGCAGCTAAAATCCGCACCAAATACACGTTTTTACCCAGCCCTAGACCTGCTCCCGTTAAGGAATTAGCACTTTTGTCTTCTTTTGGACATTAGTTGGTCATCAAATCTAAGTCAAGCCTGTTATGAATTTCCAATAAAGTTTCTGACTGATGAAATGAATATCCATCTGTCAGAAGCAATAATTTTGTCATCATAAAGTAAAATTAGGAGCACAAATCATCGTTTCTATTTGCCAAATTGACTGTGTGGGTTTGAATAGAATTGGAAAATGAAATTCTTACTTATGTCACATGGCCCAATACCACATTTTCTAAAATTACTCAGACTAAAAGCAAATGAGCCAATATGGAATGTTATCAAAATTTTACTCTGTGTTTTCTAAGGGTTTGTGAAACAAAGATGTGCAAATTTAGGTAGAGACAATTGTGAAAATTACAACATATCAAAAAATTGTAATGATGGCTACTTTACTTAAGGCCCCGTCTCACATAGCAAGATCGCTAGCGAGATCTCTGATGCGTCACCGATTTTGTGATGCAACAGCGATCTCGCCAGCGATCTCACTACATGTGACACATAGTGGCAAAAGCCCGCCCCCCCGCTGGATATCGCTGATCGTGCGCAAATGTCCTGGGTGATTTTTTCATCATCGGCGTCCCGCTGGCCAGCATGCATCACTGTGTTTGATGCCGATGAGTGACCTCGTTGGTGACGCAGAACTCAGGGACGCAGGCTGGAATCGTTCAGAATAGCTGCTGTGTGACAACGCACCAGCGATCCTTACCAGGTCGTATCGTTGTCGGGATCGCTGGTGCGTCGGTGAAGAGATCTGCCTGTTTGGCAGCTTACTAACGACCACGTAGCGACGCACCAGTGATCTCTACCAGGTCGTATTATTGTCAGGATCGCTGGTGCGTCGCTATGTGAAACGGGACCCTAACATTCTTTATATACTATTATACAAATCGGTGCTCATTACTTATCGGAGAGCTTGGGCCTAGAAGATAATCCGAGCAGTCAGAGCTTTAAGGCACCCATACACATTAGACTTTTCCTCATCTGGACTTGCTGATATCAGTATTGTTGGGATCGGCTGACAGGTTAATACTTATGGTGGCTTCTGAAATCTCATCATCTGTCTAGCACGAGAAAAATGTGGCATGTGTGAATTTGGACTACCGATACATTTATTCTCCATTGGAAAAAGGCTGATTCCAGGGGAGTCTCGAAAAGTCTTTCTCAATACATAGCACATGAGCACTTGGCCGAGCCAGTGTTACACTATATGGAGGAGATGGACGAGAAAGCAAACGTCCGAAAAATACACCAGACTATTGTTTGAGGAACACCAGACATACTCATAGGTATTGAATATGGGGGCTTTAGTGTAAAATATGGAGGATAAATAGATCAATAGCTTGAGTCTCTGATAAGACCGAAGGTGTTTTTAGACTACTTTGGGATTCCATTAGTCAATTCAGATAAGTTGCAATTAGGGCTTGTGTATTTTCACTCCCAGTGCGATCCAACAAAACATCAGACTAGTGTTATTCTATGGTACAATGTACAGTATATCACAAAAGTGAGTACACCCATCACATTTTTGTAGTTATTTTATTATAGCTTTTCATGGGACAACACTGAGGATATGACACTTTGATGCAATGTAAAGTAGTCAGTGTACAGCTTATATTTGGTGTCCTCTAAATAACTCAACACACAGCCAATAATGGCAATAAAGTGAGTATATCACTAAGTGAAAATGGCTAAATTGTAGGTATTAGCCATTTTTCCTACCTGATGTCATGTCACTCATTAGTGTTACAAGGTCTCGGGCGTAAATGAAAAAAAAAAACACATTTGAAAGGTTAACTCACTAAAACCCTGACTAATGCACTAGCAGGATGCAGCAGCACAGGTGCAAACCACTGATGAGAACAGCCAGTAACCCAATATGGTCTGGCTGCCTAGTGGAAAAAATGCACACAAATAGGGCTTGCATAGGACATCAGTCACACAGATAAGTGTGGTGCAAAGTGTCTGAACAGCCTATTAATGACACCCATAGTATTAGCAGGCGGGCTGCTCAGCACTGTATATATGCATCACACAGAAAAAAACAAGCCAACATAAAGAGGTCTAGCTGCATCCTGCAAAAATGATAAAAAGTGCAAAAAGATAAAAAATTATGTGCGCTGTTCAGATTTAGTGTTAGGGACTCACAAAATCTGGGGACCCTTGACGTTGGGTTGTGAGCTAATCTACTTTGGCCAAAATAGTAACTAATACCCCATATTATTATTATTATTATTATTTATTGTTATAGCGCCATTTATTCCATGGCGCTTTACATGTGAGGGGGGTATACATAAAAACAAGTACAATAATCTTAAACAATACAAGTCATAACTGGTACAGGAGGAGAGAGGACCCTGCCCGCGAGGGCTCACAATCTTCAAGGGATGGGTGATAATACAGTAGGCGAGGGTAGAGCTGGTCGTGCAGCGGTTTGGTCGATCGGTGGTTACTGCAGGTTATAGGCTTGTCGGAAGAGGTGGGTCTTCAGGCTCTTTTTGAAGGTTTCGATGGTAGGTGAGAGTCTGATATGTTGTGGTAGAGAGTTCCAGAGTAGGGGTGATGCGCGAGAGAAATCTTGTATGCGATTGTGGGAAGAGGAGATAAGAGGGGAGTAGAGAAGGAGATCTTGTGAGGATCGGAGGTTGCGTGCAGGAAAGTACCGGGAGACGAGGTCACAGATGTATGGAGGAGACAAGTTGTGGATGGCTTTGTATGTCATGGTTAGGGTTTTGTAATGGAGTCTCTGGGCAATTGGGAGCCAGTGAAGGGATTGACAGAGGGGAGAAGCTGGGGAATAGCGGGGGGACAGGTGGATTAGTCGGGCAGCAGAGTTTAGAATAGATTGGAGGGGTGCGAGAGTGTTTGAGGGGAGGCCGCAGAGCATGAGGTTGCAGTAGTCAAGGCGAGAGATGATGAGGGCATGGACTAGGGTTTTGCAGATTCTTGGGTGAGGAATGAACGGATGCGTGAAATATTTTTGAGTTGAAGTCGGCAGGAAGTGGAAAGGGTTTGGATATGTGGTTTGAAGGAGAGATCAGCATCAAGGATTACTCCGAGGCAGCGAGCTTGTGGGACTGGGGAGAGTGGGCAGTCATTTACTGTAATTGATAGGTTCGTAGGGGGGGTCACGTGAGATGGGGGAAAGATGATGAATTCTGTTTTGTCCATGTTGAGTTTCAGATATCTAGTGGAGAAGAAGGATGAAATAGTGGACAGACATTGAGGGATTCTGGTTAGTAGGGAGGTGATATCTGGTCCAGAGATGTAGATCTGTGTGTCATCAGCATAAAGATGATACTGAAAGCCATGAGATTCTATGAGCTGTCCCAGGCCAAAGGTGTAAATAGAGAACAGCAGGGGCCCTAGGACTGAACCTTGTGGGACTCCGACAGATAGGGGGCGAGGTGAGGAGGTGGTGTGTGAGTGGGAGACGCTGAATGTCCGGTCTGTTAGGTATGATGAGATCCAGGAGAGGGCCAAGTCTGTGATGCCGAGGGATGAGAGGGTCTGTAATAATAGGGAATGGTCCACTGTGTCAAAGGCAGCCGACAGGTCCAGGAGGAGGAGGACAGAGTAGTGTCGCTTGCTCTTGGCAGTTAAGAGGTCATTGGTGACCTTAGTAAGGGCAGTTTCAGTGGAGTGGTGTGACCGGAAGCCAGATTGTAAGCGGTCGAAGAGGGAGCAAGAAGAGAGATGGGAGGACAGTTCAAGGTAGACGTGTTGTTCCAGTAGCTTGGAGGCGTATGGGAGAAGTGATATAGGGCGATAGCTAGATACAGAGGATGGGTCAAGAGAGGGCTTTTTGAGGATAGGTGTGATGGAGGCATGTTTAAAGCTTGAGGGGAAAACACCAGTTGTTAGTGATAGGTTGAAGAGATGGGTTAGGGTTGGGATGAAGACTGTGGTGAGGTTTGGGATGAAGTGGGATGGGATCGGGTCGAGTGCACAGGTGGTGAGATGTGATCTTGAGAGTAGAGTGGAGAGTCGATCTTCTGTAATGGTGGAGAAGTTGGTTTTGAAGGTGGAGGGCTGGGAAGTCGGGAGGAAGGGCTCTGGGGGTTGTTGACCAAAACTGTCCCTGATGTTATCAATTTTCTGCTTGAAAAATGAGGCAAAGTCTTCAGCTGAGATGAGTGGGGAGGGAGGAGGTGCTGGGGGGCGGAGGAGAGAATTGAAGGTGTTGAATAACTGTTTAGGGTTGTGAGACAGGGAGGATATGAGAGATGAGAAGTAGGTTTGTTTAGCTGTGGCGAGTGTGGTCTTGAAAGTAGTGAGGGACTGTTTGAATGCGATGAAATGCTCGTTGGAGTGGGATCTTTTCCATCTGCGCTCAGCAGCCCTGGAAGCTCGCCTCAGCTCTTTGGTCAGGCTGGTGTGCCAGGGCTGTCTGTTGATTTTGCGAGTTTTGGTATGTGTAAGTGGGGCAGCGGATTCCAAAGCTACAGCTATTGTGGTGTTATATAGAGCGGCAGCGTCATCCGCATTGTGTAATATCTTTGTGTAATATCATTGTGTAATATCATCGCATTGTGTAATATCCCATATCTTTTTATCTTTTTGCACTTTTTATCATTTTTGCAGGATGCAGCTAGACCTCTTCATGTTGGCTTGGTTTTTTCTGTGTGATGCATATATATAGTGCTGAGCAACCCGACTGCTAATACTATGGGTGTCATTAATAGGCTGTTCAGACACTTTGCACCACACTTATCCGTGTGACTGATGTCCTATGCAAGCCCTATTTGTGTGCATTTTTTTCCACTAGGCAGCCAGACCATATTGTGTTACTGGCTGTTCTCATCAGTGGTTTGCACCTGTGCTGCCCCAGCCTTTATCAATGGAGGTCTGCTGCATCCTGTTAGTGCATTAGTCAGGGTTTTGGTGAGTTAACCTTTCAATGTGATTTTTTTTAATTTTTGGGAATTTTTTCCTAATGTGCGCTGCTCGGTTGTAAATGGGCAGCAGGTTTGTTAAAATTCATGTTAGCACTCTCACACTCTCTCATACTGGTCATTGGAAGTTCAATTTGGCAAAGAACTCTAGGAGGATTTGAAAAAAATAACTTGTTCTGTACATAAAGATAGCCTAGGCTATAAGAAGATTGTCAAAACACTGAAAATGAGCTGCAGTGTGGTGGCCAGGACCATACAGCGGTTTAGCAAGAGAGGTTCCACATAAAACAGGCCTCGCCATGGTCGAACAAGGAAGTTGAGTACACATACTCAGTGTCATATTCAGGGGATGTCTTTTTAAAATAGTCATATGAGTGCTACCAGCAATGATGCAGAGGTTAAAGCTGTAGGGGATGGTCAGCCTGTCACTGCTCACACCATATGCAGTACACTGCATCAAATTGGTCTCCATGGCTGTCCTTCTAGAAGGAAGCCTCTTCCAAAGATGTTGCAAAAAAAGTCCACAAGCAGTTTGCTGAAGACAAGCAGACTAAGGACATGGATTACTGGAACCATGTCCTGTGGTCTGATGAGACCAAGATAAACTTATTTGGTTCAGATGGTGTTAAGTGTGTGTGGTGGCAACCAGGTGAGGAGTTCAAAGAGAAGTTTGTGTTGCTTACAGTCAAGCTTGGTGGTAGGAGGGTCACAAAATTAGACCTGCATGAGTGCTGTCAGATATGGGGAGTTACAGTTCATTGAGAGAACTGTTATGAATGAGTCACCGTAGGAGGCAAAAACAGAAATACTTGCTAAGTCCAGAAAACCAGAGAAGTTGGCAGCTATCGGATTGCAGACCCCTGAACCTATCAACAACAACTAGCAGTTGCCGTGGGGGGTTCCTACGGAGCCCTAGACCCCTCGATCACAGCCGGAGAACTACATAGCCTAAAGACAGAAAGGGAAATCTAAACTGCCCCAGAGCAGACCCCAAAGCAATAGGCAGCCCCCAACATATAATGACGGTGAAGCAAGATGAAAAAACACTCACACAGATAGAAAGATAGGCTGAGCAAATGATGGGGCCCAAGCTAACTAAATAAGACAGGATAGAAAAGCTGCTGTCTGCAATCCGCCAAAACCCTATCAAAACAAGAGCCAACAGGCTGATAGGGAAAAAAGCCCTGAAGACGCTAGGCTTCAAAAAGACTATATCAGTACTCAGGTATTTTCTGAAGACAGAGCAGAAAGGAATTCAGCTCACCCCAGCAAGGAATGGCAGAAAGACAAGGCAAAACAAAATAAAAAAAACAAATGCAAAAAGCAGAGCAGAAAACTTAGCTTTTGAGGAGCAGGAATCAGACTGGTCTCCTAGAATCCCTCAGAGAGATCACCAGCAAGGCAGAAGGGCGTCGGCTGCCTTATATCCAGTCAGCTATTCCCATCACCCAGTCATCATCATCCTGCCCAGGTGCTTGGTAATCAGCCTCACTACCTTCCTTCACCAGAAGAGGGAGTTCATCAGACCTCAATGGTGAAGGGGAAAATGAACTCACAACAGAGAACCATGAATGCCAGAATGCACTGTGAGATACTGAAGCAGAGCATGATCCCCTCCTTTTGGAAACCGTGCCGCAGGGTACAATTCCAACATGATAACAAATCCAAACACACATTCAAGATAACCACTGACTTGCTAAAGAAACTAAGGGTAAATGTGCTGGCCTGGCCAAGTATATTTCCAGGCCTAAACCCTATTGAGCTTCTGTGGGGCATCTTCAAACGGAAGTTGGAGGAGCGCAAGGTCTCTACATCCACCAGCTACATGATGTCATCATGGAGAAGTGGAAGAAAATTCCAGTGGCAACCTGTAAAGCTCTAGTGACCTCCATGCCCACGAGAGTTAAGGCAGTGCTTGAAAATAATGGTGACCACACAAACTATTGAAACTTTGGGCACAATTTCGCTATTTTCACTTAGGGATGTACTCACCTTTGTTGCCAGCGATTTAGACATTAATGACTGAATGTTGAGTTATTTAGAGAGCACAAAAATTTACACTGTTACACAAGCCGTACACTAACTACTTTAAATTGCATCAAAGTGTCATATCTTCAGTGTTGGTCCATGAAAAGATATAATAAAATATTTACCAAAATGTGAGGGGTGTACTCACTTTTGTGATATACAGAACATGTCCGATTATTTTTCTTGGACAGAATCATGCGGCATGCTTTATTTCCATTCAGTATTTGAATCGCACTCGGTCATGCAAGTCTTTGAGTCCGTGAAAAAAATTGGACCGCACTCAGATGACATCTAAGAACAGTCCAATTTTCACAGGCTGACAGAATTTAGAAGATGAAAAAATTTTTTTCCATCTTCTCATCCAATAAAATCTCTGGTTGGAGTGTGATCAGAGTGTGATTAGCATAATCGGCCTGATTCTCTTGATTGTGAGAATGTACATTGGTGGGACCTTAGCCTCATTGATATATGTTTTTAAGTATTGATACAAACAAGCAAATAGCCAAAGCTGATAATAAATAATGACCTGAAGACCTACCTCTTCCGACAAGTCTACAACCTGTAGTAACCATCAAACCGCTGCAAGACCAGCTCTCCCCTCATCTACTGTAGATTGTGAGCCCTCGCGGGCAGGGTCCTCTCTCGTCCTTTACCAGTCGTGACTTGTATTGTTTAAGATTACTGTACTTGTATTTAATAAGTACACCCCCCTCACATGTAAAGTGCCATGGAATAAATGGCGCTATTATGATATTAATAATACCAGTAATAATAATAGATACCCATTTCCAAAAGACAATGATATATACTTTTAAGTCCACAGTTCACCATCAGCTCATCTTTAGATACAAGTTTTACCAGTTTTAATTAATACTTTTTTAACCTAGATCATAAACAATATTTCCACATTCTTCATGGGAAGTGGAAATTTTTTCGAAATCTTAACAACAATGCCAATAATTAAATATGTGTGCATAATAAAATGGCGGGAGCGTTGCGGTATGGATGTATACTGTGTCTTTGCATTTTTAATGGAATGTTAAGCAGACCGCTGTAGCTGATTACATATTATAAAGTTTTAAAAAGCTTTTTCTCCCCATAACAAGCCAGAACAGCCTTTGTCTAGACTGCCTGACAAGCTTCATGTTTGTCCTTTATCTTAGGCAATCTGAAATTAAATGCGCAGACTATCTGCAATGAAAAAATCTGCATATATCCTGCTGAGAATGCATTTTTATGTGTAGGGTCATTAATTTCCCATTAAAAATGCATTTTGAATATAACTCTGGAAAAGTCTCTTCTTGTGGCAGCTTCTTATGTAATCAATTTTACTTCGGCACTGCAGCGAGGGCGTTTTTGTTTAATAAGATGTTGATATGGGCCAAGGATTTAACCGTCTCTTCGAAGCGAAAAATAGTAATATGGAGCTGTATGTAATATGTGAATGAGAGGTAAAAAGTAACATTCCTGGTGAGTCTTGACTATTTCTATCATTTATTTCCTTCTTTTAATTTAGCTTTTATTTACTGTAATCCTACTCCAGGCTAAAAAAAGATTTTATGCACAGCCACCCGTATACCCCTGCACAGTCTCCCGCACAGCCCTGCTTACCCTTGCACAGCCCCGCACAGACCGCCGCACACTCCTGCACAGCTTCGCAGACCCCCCACACACACCATACACACACACAGTGTCGAAGCATGCGCAGTTAAAAAAAACAGAATCCGTCGCTGGATTCTGTCATTTGTCAGACAGTGACGGTTCCATAGCCCATAGGCTTCCATTCTAGCAAAAATCGGACACCGACGGATCCGTACCTGTCTGATTTTTCAACATAGACAAAAAACGTTCCTATGTCCATCGTCTCTGGCCGATGGACAAAGAATTTCCGATGGATCCGTCGAACGACGCATGAAACATGCGGCCATCCATTGCAATCCGTTGCTAATACAAGTCTATGAGAAACGGATCCAGCGGCATCAGTCGCCGGATCCGTTTTTTTTTTTCAAAATTCGACGGATTGTGATTAATGGCAAAAAACTGATGTGTGAAAGGGGCCATACCAGGACTTTGGCTCCGCTTTTACCTGGGAAATAAATTCAGTTTGCTGCTGTTACCCTCTATCTAATTTCCCATGCCAAGAGATAGTGGTGTTAGCGCCAACCATGGCACCTGAAATTCACACCTAGGTTCTTCCCCCTCTAACTATGACCACATGCACACAATCACATTGGTGTACGCACACACATTTACGCTCTTATACACTCGCCTACATGTGCACACATTCATGTTAGCAGACAGACAATTGCCAAAATTGGCAAGCACTATTTTAGCTATGAGCACTGCATGCTCGGTGAGTTCTTCTGGCTATAGTCAAAGAGCTACAACTGGATTCTCCAGCTGATGCTGCAGAAACATATTATCAGCTCCATCACTTCTTGCTTCAGTGCTTCAATCCATTTTGTACAGCAATGTAAGCACCAGTTAACCTAAGGGGGAGTCTAAAAATGTTTCTTTTATGCAAAAAAACAAAATCAATAGTAAGGATCCATCGAAAAACTTGAACAATGGCCTCCTTTCAATTATTTACAAGCCAGTTTTTAAAATCATCATGATCTGCACCTGAGTGAAGATGGACATAGTGACTTTTTAATTTTTAATTATCGGACCCTATTCATGCTGCCTGAAAAACAATGGATCTGTGGGTGCTAATTGATACCATTCCATCCTAGGACCACCAAAGCCATGTTGTCATGGAAGTCAAGCTTCCATCACCTACCAACTAAATTTATAATTGAGGTTTCTCAGATTTTTTTTTTCTATAGCGCACATCTGACAATTTGTGTTGGGAATCTGGACTTTGAGTATTTCCAAAAGTTTCATAGTTTTTAAGGTTGGAAAAAGACCCAAGTTTTTCAAGTCCAACTTATAACCCATCATGTTAATCCAGAGGAAGGCAAGGAACCTTAGATGGGGCAGATGCTAACTGCCCCATATTAGTGACCATTTTCCTTCCTGACTCTGATCCATGGAACTAGTCTGATTGCCGTATGCAAAGTCCCATCACAGAATGTAGAAACTTTAACCTGTAATAATGTCACGATCACGTGTGTCTGGACGCAGGGAGTACCGCAAGGCGAACCCATATGACACACGTGACCCTGGATACACTGCCTCCAGTTGGGCGAATTTAAATAATACGACGTGCAGCTGGATGCACCACCTCCAACTGGTGAATTTAGGTATTACACGTATACATACAGTAGTCTGGAAACCCCGCCTCCAGTAAGGCGAATTTAAATAATAAAGGGGGATCCTGGGTAACATTAACAATGGTGGGCCCTGCAATAGGGAATAGGGAAGTGGAGACCTCCTGAGCTCCCCTGAGCCAGTGTCCCTGCACTCCTAAGGGAACCTATGCCAGTTCCGCACCGGGCGACGCACAGGAACCTAAAAACCCTAGCTCGCCCTGAACCTAAACCCTCACTAGGGAATTGGTCGGTGCGGAAACTAATCCCACCACTGCACTAAACACACATGAGGGAAAATGACAATGCAGGGGAAACACCACTTATCTTTGCTCTGTTGCGTATGCTCCTAGCAACAGAGCCCACCACCTGTGTGCATCTTCTCCTCCACCCAGATCCATCACCATAACTGGATCCTTCACCATAGTGCAGCCTTGGAGCAGAGTCCACCACCAATTGCAGAAGTCCAGTAACAGAGTCCCAAAGATGAGTTCAGCTCCTGCCCAAAAAGTCAAACATGCTTGAGTCCAGCTCTCAGCAACCAAGTCCCACATGCTGAGTGCAACTCTCTCCATAGTCGTCACTCCACCAAGCCATGCAATCACTTCCTGCCGACACCATAAACTGTGACTCCACCATGCCATGCCAGCCCTTCTTGCAGAACACATAGCTGCTACTCGTCCCCTCTGGCTTGGCTGCGCAGGACTCATGTTCAGCTCCTTCCTCACCCAGGCTTGCTTCCCAAATGACGAACACAATATCACCAACAGTGATTGAACACACCTGGCTCTCTTTTATAGAGCCTCACACCTGATTTATAATTACGTGCACTAACCCAAAGAAACTAAAGTGCACTACCACTCACCATCACCGGGGCAACTTAGAATCAACGACACCACGTGTAATAATTCTAATGGCCACCGGGGGAAATCACAACACTTTGGCACCTAGCCAAAGGAAAAAAAGTTCACTTATCCATTTAAACTGTCAGTTCCACGCTGGGTCATGACAAATATTATATTTAGCAAACAAGGTATCCAGCCCTCCTTGTACTTTAGCAGGGAATCAAACATTGCAACTTGTAGTGTAGAGCTCCATAGTCTCACTGCTCTTACAGTAAAGAATCTGCATCTGTGATTATGATTAATCCTTATTTCCTTTAAACTTAGAGGATGCCCACTTGTCCCTATTGTAGGCCTAAGTGTAAAACGATCATTAGAAAGATTTCTGTCCTGTCCCCTCATATATTTGTACATTGTAGTAAGATCACCTCTAAACCTTGTTTTTCAAAGCCGAATAACTCCAAGTTGTTAACCACAACTTTTGCCAGATATTTATGACATACGAGACAATTATTTAACCCCTTCCTGACATCCGACGTACTATCCCGTCCATGGGACCCGGGCCCCTATGCCCATGGACGGGATAGTACGTCTACCGCGATCAGCGGCGCCCACGTGGTGAGTGCCGCTGATCGCGGCCGGGTGTCAGCTGATTATCACAGCTGACACCCGGCACAATGTGTCAGGGGCGGTCACGGACCGCCCCCGACACGTTAACCCCTTGCACACTGCGATCAAACATGATCGCGGTGTACTGGGAGTTAAAGGGAAGCATCGGCAGGGAGGGGGCTCCTTCCGTGCTTCCCTGAGCCCCCCACGGCAGCGCAATGTGCAGCGCTGCTGCGGGGGGCTCCTTTCCTCCAGGCCCCCGAATCCAAGATGGCGACGGGGGCCTTCGGGGGCCTGGAGGAAGCTGGCTTCCTCAGTGCCTGCAAAGCACAGGCAAGAGGAAGTCTTCTCCAATGCCTGTGACAGATTGCTGATCTGTCACAGTGATCTGTGATGTGACAGATCAGCGATCTGTCACAGGACAGTGATGTCCCACCTGGGACTATGTAATAAAGTAAAAAAAAATAAAAAAAAAGTGTAAAAATAATTTAAAAAAAATCGCCAAATAAATTAGTAAAAAAAAAAAAAAATATTCCCCAATAAATTCATTTTTTGAAAATAAAAAAAAATCAAAACAATAAAAGTACACATATTAGGTATCGCCGCGTCCATAACGACCCGCCCTATAAAACTGTCCCATTAGTTAACCCCTTTAGCGAACCCCTTAATAAATAAAAATAAAAAACGAAGCAAAAAATAATGATTTATTATCATACCGCCAAACAAAGTGTAGTAACGCGCGAACAAAAAGACGCATATAAATATCCATGGTACCGCTGAAAACGTCATCTTGTCCCGCAAAAAACGAGCTGCCACACAGCATCATCAGCGAAAAAATAAAAAATGTTATAGCTCGTAGAATAAAGTGATGCAAAAATAATTATTTTTTATATAAAATAGTTTTCATTGCAAAAAACCGACAAAACATAAAAAAAGACCTAAATGAGGTATCGCTGTAACCGTACTGACCTGAAGAATAAAACCGCTTTATCAATTTTACCATACGCGGAACGGTGTAAACGCATTCCCCCAAAAGAAATTCATGAAACGCTGGTTTTTGTTCATTCTGCGTCCCAAAAATCAGAATAAAAAGCGATCAAAAAATGTCACATGCCCGAAAATGGTACCAATAAAAATGTCAACTCGTCCCGCAAAAATAAGACCTCACATGACTCGGTGGGTCAAAATACGGAAAAATTATAGCTCTCAATATGTGGTGATGCAAAAACTATTTTTACAATAAAAAGCGTCTTTTAGCGTGCGACAGCTGCCAAAAATAAAAACCGCCATAAATAGTAAATCAAACCCCCCCGTTATCACCCCCTTAGTTAGGGAAAAATAATAAAATTTAAAAAATGTATTTATTTCCATTTTTCCATTAGGGTTAGCGTTAGTGCTAGGGTTAGGGTTAGGGCTGAGATTAGGGTTAGGGCTAGGGTTAGGGTTAGGGCTAGGGTTAGGGCTAGGGTTAGGGCTAGGGTTAGGGCTTGGGTTAGGGCTAGGGTTAGGGCTGAGATTAGGGTTAGGGGTGTGTTGGGGTTCGGGTTGGAGTTAGAATTGGGGGTTTCCCTGTTTGGGCACATCAGGGGCTCTCCAAATGCAACATTGCGTCTGATCTCAATTCCAGCCAATTCTGAGTTGAAAAAGTCATATGGTGCTCCTTCCCTTCCAAGCTCTGCCATGCGCCCAAACAGTGTTTTACCCCCACATGTAGGGTATCAGCCTACTCAGGACAAATTGCAAAACAATTTTTTGGGTCCAATTTCTCTTGTTACCCTTAGGAAAATAAAAAATTGGGGGCAAAAATATCATTTTTGTGGAAAAAAATGATTTTTTTATTTTCACGTCCGAGCGTTATAAACTTCTGTGAAGCACTTGGGGGTTCAAAGTGCTCACCACACATCTAGATAAGTTCCGTGGGGGGTCTAGTGTCCAAAATGGGGTCACTTGTGGGGAGTTTCAATAGTTTAGGTACATCGGGGCTCTCCAAACGCACATGACACCCGCAGACCATTCCATCAAAGTCTGCATTCCAAAATGGCACTGCTTCCCTTCCGAGCCCCGACGTGTGTCCATACAGTAGTTTTCTCCCACATATGGGGTATCAGCATACTCAGGACAAATTGGACAACAACTTTTGTGGTCCAATTTCTCCTGTTACCCTTGGGAAAATGAAAAAATTGGGGACTAATTGATCATGTTTGTGGAAAAAATACGATTTTTTTAGTTTCATGCCCTGGCATTATAAACTTCTGTGAAGCCCTTGGGGGTTCAAAGTGCTCACCTCACATCTAGATAAGTTCCTTATGGGGTCTAGTTTTCAAAATGGGGTCATTTGTGGGGGGTTTCCACTGTTTAGGTACATTAGGGGCTCTCCAAAGGCAACATGACACCCGCAGACCATTCCATCAATGTCTGCATTCCAAAACGTCACTACTTCCCTTCCGATCCCCGACGTGTGCCCATACAGTAGTTTTCTCCCACATATGGGGTATCAGCATACTCAGGACAAATTGGACAACAACTTTTGGGGTCCAATTTCTCCTGTTACCCTTGGGAAAATAAAAAATGGTGACTAAAAGATCATGTTTGTGGAAAAAATATGAATTTTTTATTTTCACGCCCGGGCGTTATAAACTTCTGTGAAGCACTGGGGGGTTCAAAGTGCTCACCACACATCTAGATAAGTTCCTTGGGGGGTCTAGTTTCCAAAATGGTGTCATTTGTGGGGGGTTTCCACTGTTTAGGTACATCAGGGGTTTTCCAATCGCGACATGGTGTCCGATCTCAATTCCAGCCAAAAACGTCAAATGGCGCTGCTTCCCTTCCGAGCTCTGCCATGCGCCCAAATAGTGGTTTACCCCCACATGTGGGGTATCAGCGTACTCAGGACAAATTGCACAATAACTTTTATGGTGCTGTTACCCTTGGAAAAATAAGAATTGAGGGTGAGAAGATCATGTTTGTGGAAAAAATATGATTTTTTAATTGTACGGCTTTATGTTATAAACTTCTGTGAAGCCCTTGGGGGTTCAAAGTTCTCACCACACATCTAGACAAGTTCCTTAGGGGGTCTAGTTTCCAAAATGGTGTCATTTGTGGGGGGTTTCCACTGTTTAGGTACATCAGGGGTTTTCCAATCGCGACATGGTGTCCGATCTCAATTCCAGCCAAAAACGTCAAATGGCGTTGCTTCCCTTCCGAGCTCTGCCATGCGCCCAAATAGTGGTTTACCCCCACATGTGGGGTATCAGCGTACTCAGGACAAATTGCACAATAACTTTTAGGGTGCTGATACCCTTGGAAAAATAAGAATTGAGGGTGAAAAGATCATTTTTGTGGAAAAAATATGATTTTTTAATTGTACGGCTTTATGTTATAAATTATTGTGAAGCCCTTGGGGGTTCAAAGTTCTCACCACACATCTAGACAAGTTCCTTAGGGGGTCTAGTTTGCAAAATGGTGTCATTTGTGGGGGGTTTCCACTGTTTAGGTACATCAGGGGTTTTCCAATCGCGACATGGTGTCCGATCTCAATTCCAGCCAAAAACGTCAAATGGCGCTGCTTCCCTTCCGAGCTCTGCCATGCGCCCAAATAGTGGTTTACCCCCACATGTGGGGTATCAGCGTACTCAGGACAAATTGCACAATAAGTTTTATGGTGCTGTTACCCTTGGAAAAATAAGAATTGAGGGTGAAAAGATCATTTTTGTGGAAAAAATATGATTTTTTTAATTGTACGGCTTTATGTTATAAACTTCTGTGAAGCCCTTGGGGGTTCAAAGTTCTCACCACACATCTAGACAAGTTACATAACGGGTCTAGTTTCCAAAATGGTGTCATTTGTGGGGGGTTTCCACTGTTTTGGTACATCAGGGGTTTTCCAATCGCGACATGATGTCCGATCTCAATTCCAGCCAAAAACGTCAAATGGCACTGCTTCCCTTCTGAGCTCTGCCATGCGCCCAAATAGTGGTTTACCCCCACATGTGGGGTATCAGCATACTCAGGACAAATTGCACAATAACTTTTAGGGTCCTGTTACCCTTGGGAAAATAAAAATTGGGGTGAAAAGATCATTTTTGTGGAAAAAATATGATTTTTTAATTGTACCGCTGTACGTTATAAACTTCTGTAAAGCCCTTGGGGGTTCAAAGTTCTCACCACATATCTAGATAAGTTCCTTGGGGGGGTCTAGTTTCCAAAATGGGGTCACTTGTAGGGGGTTTCCACTGTTTAGGTACATCAGGGACTCTCCAAACGTGACATGGCGTCCGATCTGAATTCCAGCCAATTTTGCATTGAAAAAGTCAAACGGCGCTCCTTCCATTCTGAGCTCTGCCATGCGCCGAAACAGTCGTTCGCCCCCACAAATCAGGTATCAGTGTACTCAGGACAAATTGCACAATAACTTTTGCAGTCCAATTTCTCCTGTTACCCTTGGTAAAATAAAAAAAAAATGAACCTGAAGTATTTTTTTGTGAAAAAAAGTTAGATGTTCATTTTTTTTAAATATTCAAAAAAATTCCTGTGACGCACCTAAAGGGTTAATAAACTTCTTGAATGTGGTTTTGAGCACCTTAAGGGGTGCAGTTTTTAGAATGGTATCACTTTTGGGTATTTTCTATCATATAGACCCCTCAAAGTGGCTTCAAATGTGATGTGGTCCTAAAAATAAAATGGTGTTGTAAAAATGAGAAATCGCTGGTCAACTTTTAACCCTTATAACTTCCTAACAAAAAAAAATTTTGGTTCCAAAATTGTGCTGATGTAAAGTAAACATGTGGGAAATGTTAGTTATCAAGTTTTTTGTGTGCTGTATCTCTGTGATTTAAGGGCATAAAAATTCAAAGTTGGAAAATTGCAAAATTTTCAAAATTTTTGCCAAATTTCCATTTTTTTCACAAATAAACACAAGTTATTTGAATGAAATTTTACCACTAACATGAAGTACAATATGTCACGAGAAAACAATGTCAGAATCATCGGGATCCATAGAAGCGTTCCAGAGTTATGACCTCATAAAGGTACAGTGGTCAGAATTGTAAAAATTGGCCCGGTCATGAACGTGCAAACCACCCTTGGGGGTGAAGGGGTTAAATTATAGTTAGAAGTTTGGCCACTTCACAATGACATGGTCCATTGAGGACGCATTCAAGATTTGTTTATTTGTATCTCAGCCGATATTTTGTGCTCTTTTTTATTACATTTTATTATATTAGTCTTTGAAAGGTCATGGAACAGTCTGGAATTTAACAGAACATAACAATAAAACACCAGAGACCTTGATGTTTAGCACCCCAAAAGAAAGAGAATTGACTTTTAGCGTAGCAACCCTCCTTAAATAATGTAAAATATCAAAGCAGATGGCACAGTAGGTGATGAGCAAATGTAACTGGAGGCCATTTTTATGCGGTACGCAGTGTCCTTGGAATAAGGATTTTGTTAACACCGAGACTACAACGGCTCTTTTCATGTCTTTGTTTTTACTATTGAAACAAACACCCTAATATATCGAAGTGACAGAAATATGGAAACTATTGTACCAGTACTAAAATATTTCTATGAAATTATGGACATTTCAGGAGAACCTTTACCATAAGGCACTTTGTGTAATTTATCAGTGGGTGAGAAGTGGACAAAATAGATCACTAAGACTACAAGATAACCTAAGCATGAAATTAATCAGTACAAGCATATTTTAGGAAGATGACCGTTCTTGGTGAGGTTAGGGATGCCATAGGAAGAGCTTAGTTCTTGGCTGAAGTCAACCATCGAAGCACCACGAATGATGCAGAAAGTTTTATTACAGTAGATAGAAAAGTTTAGCGTGGCGCAATGTCGTTATAAGACATCTGTCGGTCACGCTTTACACGTTCTTTGTAGACTACTTTGTCGCAACCCAGTCTTCCAGTCTTGAATTGGTCGGCCCATTTGCACAAATATGCCACAATACAAACAAATATATTTACTGTGTTTTTTTCTTTAAGTAAGAAACAATAGGATTTTATCATCTTTCTGGAGGATATTTTTCTTATTTCGTGGGATCCAAATGCCGTGATCTCCACAATACAGAGATGTTCCCGCATGCAAGTTTCTACTTAGGTTAATGTCTATGGGACTGATAACGAGAGCCAAGTGCAATAATCCGCTATCGATATCAGTATAATAGACAATGAATGAAGTAATGTTACACAACTGGGACATCAGTCTATTCAAATGGGGGTCTCCAAAGCCCTTTTCTCAAGCTTGATTTCATCCCAAAGGATCAGAAAATTATTATGATGATCAGTTGGTATGTTGGGCCAATTATTCTAATTTCTGTAATATTTCCAAATATTTCCCAATATGTAAATGCTGTATAGCTCATCTGGGCACTGATTTGGTATTACATTCCTGTAACGCTATTTTTTTAAAACTTTTTTTAGTGTGAATATCATTTTTTTAGGCTTCCTGAAACTTATGTACTTTCAATTTCATATGGAAGGATACGACACTTTTTTCAACATAGCTCCATTATACTGCTCCGAAAACAGAAGTGGGTGCACTTTCTTTTAAAAGGAATCTGTCAGCAGGTTTCTACTACCTAATTTGAGGGAAACCTGATATAGGAAAAGAGAGCCTGATTCCAGCGATGTATCACTTAGCTTACTGGGGGCAGCAGTTGTGACACAATCAGAGTTTTTTGATGTATCATGTGGCAGAGTTCAGGCAACTTACCCCGCCCACATCAGGTTCTGGATGTACATAGTCTATAGACAGTGAGATGCTTATTAGAGGAGGGGGTGTGGTCAGACCAAAGATCAGGCACACTGTTAGTCCAGGCAGTGTTAATCTCCTTGTGATAAAACATTCACTGTATGAAAACAACAGCACACAGCCTAATAAGTGACACATCCCTGAATTCAGTGCCTAAGGCTTATGCTGCCCTCAGATTACATAGCAAAAACCTACTGACAGATTCATTTAAGTGTATGATATGGCACCATACACGGCACCATGAAGAGGTATCAAACTGGAGAGCTCATGTTGAATATGCCCTAATGCAGTGTGCACAAAGCGAATCAGATAATATATATATATATATATATATATATATATATATATATATATATATATATATATATATATAATCCACATTATAAACTTGCACTTCACATGAGGAAAGTACTTGCTGCACGTTTTGTCTTCCATCTTCCCAGCACAGTGCATTATATATGATACCGAGCATTGAAAATGACAGTTCACCCTTTTTAAGTCCAATAACTATGATTTAAGAAATAACTATATATTTAGTTATATGAGCCTGCACTTTTAAAACCACAATTTTGCGCTCTGGGAAATTAGAGTTTTGGAGAAAACATACATTTATGGAGAACTCAACCAGACAAACAAACTACCAGCACTCCTCTGACATTTGCTTAGCACGTAGTGCAAAAGCAAGCAGTAAAATCAAAGTAAAGGTAAATGTTTCATTGGCTTCACAAAAGAACAACTAAAACGTGTTCCGCATGATAATGCTGGTGTTTGTTTATTTTACGGCAGTGTTCAAGAGAGGGAAAAAAAAGTGGCTGAAACCCTTTCTAAAGTCCTTGTTACTGTAGGTTTGGAGGCAAATCTGAAATCTATGTTTGCACAAGCAAAATGAATGGATCAAAACTGGAGTAATTGTCGTAAAGCCCCTACTAAACAAATGGTTATAACATATTGATTTTTTTTCCCTTTGTAATTTGTCGCAATAGATATCATTTATAATATTAGCCATGATATTTGCTTTAAAGATGAAGTAGAGTAGATCAACAGAAATGGTAATGTGGTCATTAGTGACTTCAGAAGTGGAAAGAGTCATATCTATGACAAATTAGAAAATTGCTTATTGATCTGCTCTCCGAAATCCAAAGGGTGGATATTATTCATTTACAGATAGATTATAAAAATATCCGCTAATTGTTCTGTAAGTATGAATCAATGATACCATTAGACATCTTATGAAATATTGAGATGGTGAAGTGTGAAAAATTTGGAAGCACAGCCACTTGCCTAGTGCTCGATTTAAGAAATAGTGTTTGCTCTACCTAAAAATTATCCCTTTATGTAATATTATATAATAATCACTAGTGATGAGCGAGCAATAAAATGCTCGAATGCTCACTACTCAAATGGAGCAGTTCCTAATGCTTGCATGCTCGTTTCAAGTAAAGAGTATAATGGGAGTCAATTGAGAGCTCTCTTTTAACAATTCCCAGACTGGGAAGCACCTATAGCTTTGATGGAGAAATTCAAGCGTGTCGATGCTCTGTGCAACAGTTTTCCTCCTTCTTCCTCTGGACACCCCACTGCCTCTTCCTGCCTGTTTCAGTGCTGCCGATTCCTCCCTTTAGTGCTGCTGGTCTCACTCTGCATGCCTGCTTCCCAGATTGGATTGGTGTCTTCGTTATCCACCACCTCATCTTCTACCGCTGCACCCTAGTCCTTATGACTTGTTGACTTAACAACAACCTGACTTATCGGCAACTGTGTCTCAACATTATCTACCTCCTTAGACAAAATTTGCCATTTCCACAGTCATCTTCCTGTGGCTGCTCTAAGTTTTCTGCATCACTAAAAAGCATGTCCTCCTTTGCCTCTTGGAACATTCAGGGTGAGAGGCCACAATCAAGAAATGATAATAGTTTACAAGAGAAAAAGGTCGCACTCTGCGGGATAATGATGAATGTTTATTGACACTGAATTACATGTCACGTCGGAGATGTGAAGGAGAGTGTGTCAAATGGCTGACTACGGCCGTTTCACGCTACTAGAGCGCTTCCACGAGTGCGACCTTTTTCTCTTGTATACTACATTCGTCTTGCTACGAGGTCAAGCACCCGGGAGTCCTGGATGTGAGCTCTCCGCCTGCTGCCAGCCACGGACCTTAGCACGGTAACAGCGGTGCCGTCCGCTTTCTTGCATTGACTTCAAGAAATGATAATGTAAAGAGCTCCTCAGAATGTCCTAGTGGGAGACCACTGGTCACCTGCAACATAGCATGGGGGAAGAAAGGAGGATCAGGGTGAGGATTAAGTGATCCAGATTCTTGGCTGGCAAGACTGGATCGTGTGAAAGTATGGGTGGTGCTGGCAAGCATGGTGGAAGCATTATCTGCCATCCAACTGACCTCTTGATTGCACTGGTGTCAATTCAGAAGTGGTCTACCATGCCTCCCTGTAAAGTTGGACAGGAAGCTGTTTGTCGTGGATGGGCATGTTGCTTGTGTTCCAGCAACAGGTGCAGTCACACTTGCTCCATGTTCTCGCCATCTGTCTGCACCATCATCAGTGCTTTCACTTCCCCGTCTCTTACCGCACATCTTACGCATTTTCTAATTGCTAGATCTCTGGAAACCAAGTTTCCTTGATTAATGGAAACAAAAAAATTTTATAAAAAAAGTGGTCACCTGTAGTGGCCTAAGCATTTTTTTTTAATTTCAAACCATTGTAATTTCTCACAAAACAGATAAAACTGTAAGGATGATGATAATCAATTTTTGGAGCAAAATAATTTGGTCAACTGTGGCAGGCCAAGCATTTTTTTTTAATTTCCAACCACCATTATGTCGCAAAAAGCAGGTTAAACATTATGGATGAAAATAGTAAATTTTGGGGAAAAAAATGTGGTCACCTGTAGCAGGCTAACTTTTTTTTTAAGTTTCAAAACATCGGAATTTTATGCAAAACCAGTTAAACAGTATGGATGACAACAATCAATTTTTGGACAAAAATTGTTTGGTCACCTGTAGCAGGCCAAGCGTTTTTTTTATTTCAAATCACCATAATTTCATACAAAGCAGGTTAAACGTTATGGATTACAATAGTCAAATTTTAGAACAAAGCAATTTGGTCAGCTGTAGCAGGCCAAGCAATTTTTTTTTACATTTTTGGAACAAAATATAGGGTGGGCCATTTTTATGGATACACCTAAATAAAATGGGAATGGTTGGTGATATCAACTTCCTGCTTGTGGCACAATAGTATATGGGAGGAGGAAAACTTTTCAAGATGGTTGGTGACCATGGTGGCCATTTCGAAGTTGGGCATTTTGGATTCAACTTTATTTTTTTCTAATGGGAAGAGGGTCATGTGACACATCAAACTCATTGAGAATTTCGCAAGAAAAACAATGGTGTGCTTGGTTTTAATGCAGCTTTATTCTTTCATGAGTTAGTTACAAGTCTATGACCACTTAAAAATGCGTTAACGTGCTGTCCATTGAGTTGGATTGTCAATGCAACCCTCTTCTCCCACTCTTGACACACTGATAGCAACACCACAGAAGAAATACTAGCACAGGCTTCCAGTATCCATTGTTTCAGATGCTGAAAATGTTTCCCCCTTCCAATATACTAATGTGCCACAAACAGGAAGTTGATATCACCAACCATTCCCATTTTATTTAGGTGTATCCATATAAATGGCCAACCCTGTAAATTTGGTCACTTGTAGCAGGCCGAGCAGTTCAGCCACTCTCCCTTCCCCAGCAGATGTCCCTAGGCTAAATGCAGAATATATCTCATACAAACAGAAAAGCACAAGATTAGCCCTGAGAATGACTTTTAGTATGACGGTTCAGCAATCTAGAGCACGATGATTCCTAAAACTGTAGACACAGACCTGCACAACTACTCTCTCCTTCCAATCAGAACTGTCCGTGAGCTGTGCAATGACGTCAGTATGCCGAGTGTGGTGGTTCCAGTTACTTTTCTAACTTTATGAGATAAAGCAGACAATTACATTAATGCCACCATCAAGATGGCTGCGGCATTGCATTAATTGTCAGAAAATCCCTGCATATTTATTGGTTGTGTAACAGGCGTCAAACATGCGGAGCGGAGATTTGAGCTTTTGAGCTTGGAGATTTGAGATTTAAGTCCAAACACCAGCCAATCCTCGATGAGTGCTAAGCATTTCCGAATACTAAAATGCTGGAGGGATATCCGAGTATCATCATCTTCACTCATCACTAATAAACTCCTCTCTCTTTGCTTGCTAGATGGATTTAAAGGGGTTGGCCGGGACTTTAACATTGATGGCCGTTTCCTAGGATGGGTCATTAACGTTTGATCGGTTGGGATGCAAAATCCAGCACCTCAGCAGATTAGCTCCTGTGGTCAATACTATATAGTACAGAGCTGCACAGCTGTTGTAAATTCTCTTTCTTGGCTCCCTCTGGTGGTTACTGAAGGTAGTGGAGCTGTTCAGATTTACAGAGGTGTTGCGAGTTCTCTTTCTGGGCTCCCTATGGTAGTTACTGGAGGTAGTGGAGCTGGTCAGACTGACAGAGGTTTGCCATCTGATAATGATAATGACGATTGGAGAGCTGGGGATTCTGACTGGAATATTTAAGACAGCTTACTTCCTTCAATCCCTGCTGGTGATTTTCTTCCTGGCCTTCTGAGGTCAGATGTCTCCTGCTCTGTTCCTGCATGGTTCAGCTAAGTGGTTCATTTGCTAATCTTTTTGCATTTGATCTGGTTTTGCCTATCTCTGCTTTGTGTGGGTCAGCTTGCTCCTGCTGGGGCTGTGCTGGATCACCGCTCATAAGTTACTGCTTGTGTCAGTTTGTTCTGTCCCCTGTTATATTGGTCTCTTTTTGCTTTGCTTTCAGTATATACCAGGGTGCTGATATAGTGGGGGCGAAGTTGTGTGACTTCAGTGTTTTTTTGTGCATCAGACGTGTTGGATTTTTCAGGGTTTTTTGCATGATTGCAGACAGTGTCTTTCCTTTCCTGTCCTGTCTAGTCAGTCTGGGCCCCATCATATGCTCAGTCTATTTTTCTGCCTGCGTTTGTGTTTTCATCTTGTCTCATCGACAATATACGTTCAGAAGCTTAAGCAGAGATTCACTTCTGCTCTGATTCTATGGCAGCCTGATGTCTCACTCCCATTTCAGGTGGAGGTAGATGCTTCTGAGATTGGTGCAGGAGCCGTTATATCCCAAAGAGATCCGGTGACTTCTAAGATGAATCCCTGTGCCTTCTTTTTTCGAAAATTTTCCCCATCTGAACGTAACTATGACGTGGGGAATTGGGAATTGTTGGCCATGAAATGGGCATTTGAAGAGTGGAGACATTGGTTGGAGGGAGCTAGACATCAAGTTGTGGTCCTCACCGACCACAAGAAATTGATTTATCTTGAATCAGCCAAACGCTTGAATCCTAGACAGGCTAGGTGGGCCTTGTTTTTCACTCATTTTAATTTTGTGGTCTCTTTTCTTCCGGGCACTAAGAATGTTAAGGCAGACGCCCTTTCTAGGAGTTTCTTTGCAGATTCTTTTGAAGTGACTGAGCCTACTATCATTCTAAATGAGGGTGTAGTTCTTTCCGCCATCTCACCTGATTTGAGATGTGCCCTGGTGGAATTTCAGGAGGACAACCTGAATGTTGCCCTATGGGAAAATTGTATGTCCCTGACCAGTGGAGGAAAAGAGTAATGTCTGAAATTCATTGCTCCGCATTGGCTGGTCATCCAGGTATTTTTAGTACCAGAGATTTGGTGAGTCGGTCTTTTTAGTGGCCTGCCTTATCTCGTGATGTCAGGATTTTTGTGCAGTCGTGTGGGACTTGTTCTCGGTCCAAGCCCTGTTCTCATTCTAGTTGTTTTCTTGATGCCCCTGCCGGTGCCCAGGAGGCCATGGACCCATATCTCAATGGATTTTATTTCTGATCTTCCTGTCTCTCAGAGAATGACTGTTATCTGGGTGATCTGTGATAGATTTTCTAAGATGGTCCATCTTGTACCATTCCCAATGTTGCCATCTTCTTCTGAGTTGGTGCCCTTGTTTTTACAACAGGTGGTTCATTTGCACGGGATTCCTGAGAACATTGTGTCAGACAGAGGAGTCCAGTTTGATTCCAGATTTTGGAGAGCTTTTTGTTCCAAACTGGGAATTCAGTTACCTTTCTCCTCTGCATTTCATCCTCAGACCAATGGGCATACTGAGAGAACAAATAAAACTTTGGAATCCTATTTGAGATGTTTCATATCTGCTGATCAGGATGACTGGGTCTCATTTTTGCCCTTGGCCGAATTCGCGCTAAACAATAGGGCTAGTTCTGCCACTTTGATGTCGCCTTTTTTCTGTAACTTTAGGTTTCATCCTCGATTTTCTTCAGGGCAGGTGGAATCTTCGGCCTGCCCAAGTGTGGATTCTGTGGTAGAGAGAATGCAACAGATTTGGGACCAAGTAGTGGACAAGTTGTCCCACTCTCAGGAAAAGGCCCAATGGTTTTCCAACCGGCATAGGACCATTGGTCCCTGGTTTAAAGTTGGTGATATGGTTTGGTTGTCTTCAAAAAATATTCCTAAGAAGGTTGCATCTCCAAAAGCCAAGATTCATTATAAGATTATAAGACCTTATAAGATTTTGGAAATCCTTAACCCCGTTTCTTTCCGTTTGGCTCTTCCAGTTACATTTAAGATTCATAACGTTTTTCATAAATCTTTGTCGAAGAGGTTTGTGGAGCCAGTTTTTCCATGGCGGCGCCTCCTGAGCCTGTTTTGGTTAAAGGTAATTTGGAGTATGAGGTAGAGAAAATATTGGATTCTCGTTTGGCTAGACGGAGACTCCAGTACTTGGTTAAGTGGAAGGGTTATGGCCAGGAGGATAATTCTTGGGTCTCTGCTTCTGACATTCAAACCAAGAGATTGGTTCGTGCTTTTCACCGGGCCCATCCTGACCCCCTGACCCTGATCGGTGACCCCTCCTCAAGGGGGGTACTGTTGTGAATTCTCTTTCTGGGCTCCATCTGGTGGTTACTGAAGGTGGTGGAGCTGGTCAGATTGACAGAGGTGTTGCGAGTTCTTTTTCTGGGCTCCCTCTGGTGGTTACTGGAGGTAGTGGAGCTGGTCAGACTGACAGAGGCTTGCTACCTGATAATGATAATGACGATTGAAGGTCTGGTGTTTCTGACTGGAACATTTAAGACAGCTTACTTCCTTCAATCCCTGCTGGTGATTTTCTTCCTGGCCTTCTGAGGTCTGATGTCTCCTGCTCTGTTCCTGCATGGTTCAGCTAAGTGGTTCATTTGCTAATCTTTTTGCATTTGATCTGGTTTTGGCTATCTCTGCTTTGTGCGGGTCAGCTTGCTCCTGCTGGGGCTGTGCTGGATCACCGCCCATATGTTACTGCTTGTGTCAGTTTGTTCTGTCCCCTGTTATATTGGTCTCTTTTTGCTTTGCTTTCAGTATATACCAGAGTGCTGATATAGTGGGGGCAAAGTCGTGTGACTTCCGTGTTTTTTTGTGCATCAGACGTGTTGGATTTTTCAGGGTTTTTTGCGTGATTGCAGACAGTGTCTTTCCTTTCCTGTCCTGGCTATTTTTCTGCCTGCATTTGTGTTTTCATCTTGTCTCACCCACAATATATGTTTGGGGGCTATCTATTCCTTTGGGGTCTGCTCCAGGGCAGTTTAGATTTCACCTTTCTTGCTTTAGGCTGAGTTAGCTCTCCGGCTGTGCTGAGGCGTCTAGGGCACCGTAGGTACGCTCCACGGCTACTGCTAGTTGTGTGGATAGGGTCAGGGGTCTGCAATCTGCTTAGTTACCAACCTCTCTGGTTTTCTGGTGGCTTAGCCTGGTCCTGCTATCCTCCTCGGTGACCCATTCATAACAGACAGCACAGTTCTGTAGACAGAATAGTGGCCATTGCTGGGTGCTGCACATCTGCTCCCTATTCAAATCTTTAGGTGGTGGATGTGTAGTACCCTGCCACTGCCACTATTCTGTAAACAGAGCAGTACAGCTTCATAACTGAACATCTTCGTCTGACACAGACATTGGAAGCAACTGATCGGCGGAGGTCTCAGGCATTGCACCTCCACCAATCAGACATTGAGGACCTATCCAAAGGATAGACCATCAATGTTAAGTCCTGAACAAACCCTTTAAAAACAGGAGTGGACCTTTTCTTCACAGTATATGGATGGCTTTTCATGTCCTTGTGATGGCGCCATATAAGAATGTAGAACTTGTTTTTTCTTGTTTCTACTCACAGCACCTGTTTTTTTACAGAATGTAAAGAGAAGTTGACAACTATTGATGGCTGTCATGACAGCTCCTCACTTATGGCCAAAACACAGGAGCCATAAACAGTACAAGAAGTGTGATTTTCCAAGGGCTGTTCAACACTATTGTCTGAATTGCTAGAGCTGAGACTGGCAGTAATTTGTGTCATAAGATCGTATTGTAGAAATTTTGTAGTTGCAGTTAACTAACAAAAGAGCAAATATTTGCTATATCTGAACCTGAAATAACAGTATTTTGGGTTTTTTATGGGTACCAAGTACAAAAAAATTGTTGATCAATCACTTCTCTGAAACTTTACCACCTGGGGTCACTAAATAAATATTTTTTTTCGTTTATAAGGGAATAAGAGTGTTGGTTTCATATTTTGAAGAAAACATAGCTATTTTGAGCGTGGGTAGGGAACCACCAAGATCTGAAACTAAATGAGAAACATATAATGGGGTTGATCCATCATGGAACCGTCTTCTGTTAGTCAAAAAGGATTTGAGTCAGCAATAAGTTCCTATTCTGGAGGACTGAGCATTACCATTATTTGAGAACCATCATGGGATAAATACCATGATTGCATGTGCTGCACCTACAATAGTTCCTACCACTCCTTAGACAAGAAGTGCAGTTAATTATGAATACATAAGGGGCATATACCTTTTAGTGCAACTCTATGCATTATGCCTTGTTGGTAGCATTACTTTTTACATTATTTATGTGTTGTCATTTTGGTTTATCACTGTACTGTGATATGGTATATACATTATACAATATATTTATTTTATTCCACGCTGTGAGGTAACAGGTGCATGATGCTCATTTTTTCTGCACCACTTTGCATATTTTTTGTGCTGTAATATCACTGGTTAGATGGAATCCATGTACTTTGACATCACTGTACTCACTTCCTTGACCTGTGAAATCTCTTTGTGCATTAGCACACTGTTTTGTACATAATCCATGTACTTGACGAACTTCAAACTGCACATTGTCCAGCATTATCCCTGTGCTGTATGGCCAATGATATTACTGTGATCATTTTTTCTGTACTATGCCACCAAAGAGCAATTTGTCCCACTTTTGTGTTATTATCCCTCTACTCTTCTAATAATGAGAACATTGTCCCAATATTGTGATATTACTGTGAGCAATATCACTGTACTTTACCATCAAAGGGCACATATCCCAATATTGTGATATTACTGCGAGTATTATCTCTGTACTGTACTGCCATTGAGCGCATTGTCCCAATATTGTGATATTACTGTTAGCATTATGGTTGTACTGTGATTATAGTATGAGCATTATCCCTGTACCAATGTATTAAAAAGACTAATTAGTAATTAAATTGACAGTTTTCCATCTCAAGTTGTGCTATTTTGTTCCATGGTGATTTATTAGGCTCCTGAAAGCCAGGTAATCCCATATTTTCTTGGGCAAGGCAACGGAGTTTGGCAAAATCTGTTAAAAACGTATTTCTATTTTTAATCATTAGCTTAAGGGCTCATACTCACTTGCGAGAGACTCGCACGATTCCTGTGCGAGTCTCTCGCATGAAAACCTGGCATTGCCACCGGCACTGGGACCAGAGCATGCGGCTGCATAGAGATACATGTAGCCGCATGCTCCGGTCCGAGTGCCTGTGGCTGTGCCAGGTTTTCATGCGAGAGAATCGTGCGAGTCTCTCGCAAGTGAGTATGAGCCCTTACTCTAAAGAAACCCTCCTATGAAGTTTTATTTTTGCTAAATCTTTGTATATGTGTGTGGAATGTAGTGCTTGTGTTAATATATTGACCTACTGCCACTTCCATTCTATGCTCCATATGTGAACTGGAAGTCTGTTTTACAGTGTAAGCCTATGTAGCCTCATTGTGACTCTCCATAGACTTACATTGTAACAGTCACTTCATGGGCATACAGTGTGACCTGGAGAATCTGCAGAGCATTGAAGTAAATGAGAAGAGGAGCAAAATGGCACTGGATACCGGAGAAAGCGGCGGTATATGACTATATTAGCACATACACACTACATTACAAACACATATAGAAAGAACACCGTGAGCACAACTCAAGATGGTGCTAAGGTTAGGTTCCCAAACCGTTAAAGCAACAAATATGAACCTAGCACTCAACTTAAAGGTATTTGTAAGGCAGTTTATTGTAGTACACGAAAAAAGACGTTTCGGTTGATGGTGCTTTAGGCATTGAGGAGAATGATCTCTCTAAGGTAATGAGCTTGTCAGTTTTTTGAGAGGGGCAAATGTGCCTCAAGACGGCCGGTGGACACCGCATCTTGAGGCACGTTTGCCCCTCTCCTATATACTGACAAGCTCATTACCTTAGAGAGATCATTCTCCTCAATGCCTAAAGCACCATCGTCCTTTCTGATAGATGCCTGTAAGCTCTACACAATCTATATACCACACGTAACTGAAGAAGGTCACATTGACCGAAACGTCTTTTTTCGTGTACTACAATAAACCGCCTTACAAATACCTTTAAGTTGAGTGCTAGGTTCATATTTGTTACATTACAAACACAGTCTTTAATGTGCTCAAATCATGGTCGTATAAATAATGGCTTAACAAAATCATCCTATTTCTTTTAGAGGAAAGGTTCTGAGAAAATAGGAATAAGTGATTTGCTTTTTTTGACTCTGATAAGAATATTTTTATCATTTCTTGGACTGGTCTGCCATGTGTTCGCAGAATTCCTAGGCATTCATGAGCGTATATTTGTTTATCACCGGCCTCGTACACCTAGAATATATTTCAAGCTCTACGTGGTTGCTTTTCTGATTGTGTAAACTAGCTGTCAAGTCAAATATTTCTGCAATTTTTTTTTCTATGGAATTATTTTTAGGCAATGGCATTGTAGAACATAAATCCAGAAGGTGACCAGCCCTGTAATGCAGGCCCCGTATCCAGGCGTAGGAAGGAGCTTTCCATCCTTTGAGAGCACACATTTTCTATTTATGATGTAATTATCTGACTTAACAGCAGGGCTTTCAATTATACATATCTATATGGAAAGAACAGTGGAACCTATATAATATACCCTACTAGTCAACAGAAGGTTCAATTTTCAATATCCAATCGTAAATGGAATGCAGTACTTCCAGTCAATTTCACTGAACAGTATGACAGGAAAAGCCACAAGTATCAAAAATGACAAGTAGAAATGTCAAGAATTCTTGATTCATGACACATAAATGGTATTGCAAAAAAAAAGGGGCCGCCAAATTCATATTATATGTATTTTTTCAGTTGAAACAGATGCCTTAGGTAAGAGAATATTCTTAATGCGTTTCCATCAATCATTTGAAAAGTTTATCACCAGAAATATAATTTTGAAGTCTCGAGTTTGTTTTGAAAAGTTCCCAGACAAATTCACTTTTGCCTTATGAACGGAAGCTGTTTAAATATTCATTAAAAGATACGTCATGATATGTACTTTGTGGGTTTTTTTTTTTTTAACCACGTTTATATTGTGAGTCCTGAGCTGCAATGCAGCTTTTTCTTTCAAGTGTGGATGGAATTCAAGTAACAAGTCTCAGCAGTTTTCTCTTGTACAGGGAAAATCCTTCCAACCAATCTAATGAATAGAAATTGTTGTTTTTAGAACTATATATTTGACTGTTTATTCTTCATTATTATTATTTTTTATAAATCCGCTGAACTTGTGCATTTTTTTTCTCGCTATTTATCGTACTTTTCCGCAGTTGGAGACGGAATACATTATTTTTGTTTGTCTGCTCTATAAGAGGCAATATACATGTCCATTATGTTTCGAAGTGTATTACGAACCTTACCAATAAAAAACAGAAAGTCCTTTCAAGAGACTGTAGCTGCTGAAATATTTAAGATATTTGTTAATGTTTAGGAAGATGGATTCAGCAAGGAAAGCGATTTTTTATGCCTTTTGTTTACATAGAAGGTCAAGTACAAAAAATAAAATATTCCTGCGCTTGTTCGTCTTTGCTAAAGGCATGCCAATTTTGTTATTGTACGCTGCTCTGTAAATCTTTTTTTATACAATTTCTTCTGCAAATTATAAATATACCAAAACTGCAGATCTGCATATTATCTAAAGGAGAGGTAACAGTGAAACTACAGCCAGGTGACAAGCTTCCATAGTTGACATTTCATTAAGCAGCAAATCATAGACAAAAGTAAACCCCTCATCTTCAAAGCTATCCTGTCACCTGTTACTCCTGGCACACCTGCTTTGATCTTCTGTTATATGTCTAAAGCAATACTTTTTTACATCCCTGCCGGATCAGCTACCGTCTTTCATATTAAACTTTGTACGCCTAAAGCTTATTCACTTGGTGCAACTGATTTGTTTTAAGAAGAAAAAAGATACCATATTGTTACTGGATTTGTAAAATCATTTTTGAAGCAGTTGGACATCAGATGCCCCGAAAGGCCTGGATTACAGCATGGGCATGCTTCAGGGTTTCCAACTATAATTCTGTGTTCAAGCTTTAAAAAATTGCCTTTGAATCCACTTAAATTATTAAGTTATGCAACATTCTAAAGTCTTGAAGTTATTGAAATCACATAGTCGATAAACATGGTAATTATATGCAAAGAGTTAAAAATGTGGAAAAAAATGTAATGCATCTGATTGTTTATTCAGTATCGAGTATTAGCCATACACATGGAATTACATACATACTTACATATCTTGGCTGCTATCAATGATGGATCCAGCCTCCATTGCCATCTTACTCTTCATCAGTATAGCCTATGAGTGACATGAAGTCAACGGAGCACCTGTAACTGACCATCTGGATCGAAGCCCACAGTCATGCAAACACCTTCTAAAGGTTTGAGTAGATAATCGTTTACACCTTAGACTTGATATTTGGTGTGCAATTTAACTTGCTATTTAGAAGGAATTAATAATTTCTCTAAAATATCTTAAGAGCTGTTGTTCAACATGATGTCAGGTCACATATTGCTCGTGCTACTGTGAGTGGGGTCAGAGGCCCACATGTGCTATCATGACCTCCAGCAAATCTGGACTAGTCTCCATTGAGCACGTCTGGGACGTCATACGTTGGATCTTGCAATGAAGCTGCCAGCAAAGGATCTTGAATACTTGTGGCCCAAGTGAATTCAGGATGTCAGAATATTATTCAGACAACAATTAATAACCTCAGTGATAGTAGCCAGAGTGTGGAAGTGCTTATACTTCTGCAAGTGATGGCTCATACTCGATATTGAATAAATCAAGATGTTTTAAAAATTTGGCTTCCATTGCTTCATAATTTTCATAACATTCACATATGCATTGGTCCTGTGATTTCCATAAAGCCAATGCTTTGTTTTCTTGGTTTTGTAATTTTAAGGTTCAGGAGTATAGTGAAAGGGGTTGTCCACTACTAGGACAACCTCTTCTCATACCCCATGCTTGTCCCCGATAAAAAAATAAAGTTTATGTTCACCTCCTGTGTCTGCGCTGTACCCACAGTGTTGACACTCTGGAGCTCTGGTGCAGCTGCTGTGACACATGACTCTGGCGCCCAATAAGTGCTGGACTCACTGTCCCTGCCTTCAGACATATTAAACATGAAGAGGAAGTCAGAGATCATCTGTAAGCTGGAGCCCTGGGGAGAGCGAGTGCCAACACCACGGGAACAGCATCGACACAGAAGGTGATTATAAGCTTTTTTAATCAGGGCCAAGCCTGGTTTATAAGAAGAAGTTGTCAAAATAGTAAATAACTTCCTTAAGCCTGAAAGATGTGTCAGAACATGACTGGAGTTATGTGTAAAGGGGATTAAAGGAATTTTCCACTACATGGACAACCCATTTCTAAATTAAGTAGTCCCCTAATGGATATGCCGGGGTTTGTGTGGCTGACTCGGCGCTGACAATGCTGGAACAGTACTGGTGCTAGAGGTATTTGGTATTTTTATTTTATAAGAGTAACTACTTCAATTAAAAAAGGGGTTGCCCATTAATTATTTGAAATGTTTGCTTCTCTCCAGTGTGTGTTAGGAAGCTTTCACATTACATTTAGGCACCCGTTCAGTGGCCCCATTGGGGTTTACGTCCAAGCCCATATGAGTCAACGAGGCCATAGACTATAATTTGTGCCAACAGAGCGAATGTGCACTCTGGCATACATCATTTGGAGGTGGACACAAATATTTAGTAGACTGTGTCTAAGTGTCCTCCTCCAGAAGGCATATACTGCCGAAAATGATGCATGGCAGAATGCATGTTTGCTTTGTCGGCACCATTATACTTTATGTCCCTGTCGTCACATACATCCCTATCTCATTTTGTGATGGGTTTGGACATAAGCCCCAACAAGGCCACTGAATGAGTGCCAGAACACAATCTGAAAGCACCTTTTCTGTATGATCACCATAATCAACAATGTATTTGTTGGAATCCACTCCTCGACAACCCTGCAGTTGGCCATTTTGTATATAGTAGACTGTGATTTATTGGTGATGCTAGCTGCCTAGTGCTTTTTCAGACAACATATCCATTTTTCTGAAATAATCATTACAGTTACTAATATGCTTCTGGGGTCACATCATTCAGAGGAGAAAGTACCAATATCGGCAAGGGATCTTGAAGGTTGTGGAACACTGAAGCACTTGATCTTGAATATCATTAATAATTTTTAAATTATTCTATTATGACTGATTTTAACTAATTTTGAGCGCACAGATAGCTCCTTTAAAGTCATCAGTGCTTTAATTTTCATTGATTATGAATGTCGTATGAATGGTCTATGTGTTCTGTTTGCATGATCTACAATTAACATCTCAACAATAGATTGCTTGTAAGAAATATTCTGCATCAATTTGTGGTCAGAGGGAATTTTATCCCAAGGACCCTTCCATAGTGGGAAATCGGAAGAGGCTAAACTTCAGGACTAGCTACTGAATCCACATAAACATTGAAGGGACAGAAATGCTTAGTATTTCCCCCAATAATTACACATTAAGGCCTCGATTCAGGAAGACCAGCAACATTCACACCAGTCTTGATGAGGGGTCTTGTAAGAGTCAAATTCTCTTGATTCATTATGAGGCACCTCTTACAGAATCAGGAGTGTCTGACGTGTGCCACACAAGAAATCTCACTCAATCTGTAACTGGAGTGAGACTTCAGGCACTGAAAATGCCACAGATCATCATGTATTAGATAATCTGAGGCATCACTCCTTCACTTCGCTCATGTCTCATCCCAGCTCTCCTCATTTTGGCAAAGCTGGGAGAAATTGACATGACAATGTCTCAAGTCACAAAATTTTTGCCCAATTAAAAGTTGAACAAACTTGTTAAGACTAGAGATGAGCGACTTTGGCTTTTTAAGGGTCGAGTCAGGTTTCATGAAACCCGACTTTCTCTAAAGTCGAGCCAAATGAAATCGGGCGACTATCGTGAAAAGTCAAAGTTCCGACTGAAACACGAAACCCAATGCAAGTCAATGGGGAAGCAAAGTCGGCAGGGAGTGGAGGACAGTGAACACACCTAAATGCCGGACCGCTTTTTTTTAAAGTGCGCAAAATCTCTCTCTCCCCGGATGCTGCACATGTCATCTGTTGCCCACCGTGTACGTCCTTGCTCATTGGCTGAAAAAAAGTCACTTGCAGGCATTTTGGGAAAACCAACTTTGGCGCTCGGGTCGACGACCGCATGGCCGACTTCACTCTGTGGTTGGGTTTCGGTCGGCGAAACCCGACTTTGCCATAAGTCAGTCACCTATGAATTTGGCCGACCTGTTTCGCTCAACTCTAGTTAAGACTATTCAAAGCTTTTATGACAGAATTCTGGTCAAGTAGCTTTGACAAATCTGGCCCTAATAATCTATGCTAATACTCCATTAGAGTGTATTTCCAGAAAGCCGCTTGATCATTCTGAGAGAATGCAGAAATTGTGATTTGTGTAGGTTTTTAAATTTTTTTGTCATTATCATAATTGTTAGGAAAAAATAAAAAACAGAAACATCTTATATAGAAGATTTATTTAATGGAATAGATAGACTGTAATAATAAAGAATATTTGGCCATTCTGCTACATAAGAACATACTAGTAGAATTAGGACCAAATGGTAGGCGGGTAGGAGGTGCGGCTATTGCAAATTTAGGGAAATAGGGCTCACTAAGCTTAAAGGGTTTCTCCAGGCATCTAATAACGATGACCTATCTTTAAAATAATAGGATCTGATGCACAATTCTTGATAGCAGTCGCTATATATTGAGCAGAGTTGTGCTTTACAGCTCTCGACTTTAAATGGCTGCAACTGGTACTAGTAAAAACAGATGATCAGTGGATTGCTGAGGATTTTAGGTGTCAAAATCCCCTATAGATGTGATATAGATGATTTATCCTAATGGTAAAATTAAATGAAAAAGGAAGGGACAGACATCGTCAAATAATGTAATTTAATGTTACACCCCTACAGAGCATACATAGGCTTCTAGAAAAATCTGAGTAATCAAAATTTCATTTTCCCCTTTAAATCTCACCTACAGTGGGTACAGAAAGTATTCCAACCCCTTTAAATTTTTCACTCTTTGTTTCATTGCAGCCATTTGGTAAATTAGAAAAGTTCATTTTTTTCTCATTAATGTACACTCTGCACCCCATCTTGACTGAAAAAATAGAAATGTAGAAATTTTTGCAAATGAAGTAAAAAAGGAAATTTGAAATATCACATGGTCGTAAGTATTCAGACCCTTTGCTCAGACACTCATATTTAAAGGGGGTTTTACACTAAGCAATATCGCTAGCAATATCGCTAAAACGTCACTGGTTTTGTGACGTTATAGCGATATTGCTAGTGATATCGCTACGTGTGATACTTACCAGCGACCGGCTCCCCCGCTGTCCATCGCTGATCGCGCGAGAATGTCCGGCTCCATTTCTCGTCGTCTGCTTCCTGCTGAGACTTCCTGCTGTGACATCCAGCGACGCGTGGAGGCGGGCGGGAGGACGCAGGATCGCTGTGTGTGAATGGTAAGTATCGTGCGCTGCGTCGCTGCTGCATCGCTGTGAGATCTTTCTGTATGAAAGCTCACTAGCGATCATTTAGCGATGCACCAGCGATCCTGACCGGGTCGGATCGCTGGTTGGATCGCTGGTGCATCGCTAAATGTAAAAGGGCCATAAGTCACATGCAGTTCCTTTCCTTTTGAGACTCCTTGAGATGTTTCTACCCCTTCATTAGTGTCCAGCTGTGTTTAACTAAACTGATAGGACTTGATTTGTAAAGGCACACACCTGTTGTCGAAGAGCCTTGGTGAGAGAGGTAAAGAAGAACTCCAAGATCACTGTGGCTGAGATCCACAGATGCAATAGGGAAATGGGAGAAAGTTCCACAAAGTCAACTATCACTGCAGCCCTCCACCAGTCGGGCCTTTATGTCAGAGTGGCCTAGCAGAAGCCTCTCCTCAGTGTCAGACATATGAAAACCTGCATAGAGTTTGCTAAAAAGACACATGAAGGACTCCCAGGCTATGAGAAATAAGATTCTCGGGTGATAGAACTTTTTGGTGTTAACTCTAAGCGTTATGTGTGGAGAAAACCAGGGACTGCCAATCACCTGCCCAATACAATCCCAACAGTGAAACATGGTGGTGGCAGCATCATGCTATGGGGGTGTTTTTCAGCTGCAGGGACCGGACAACTGGTTAAAATTGAAGGAAACATGAATGCGGCCAAGTACATATACTGGATGAAAACTTCATCCAGAGGGCTCTGGACCTCAGACTTAGCCAAAGGTTCACCTTCCAAGAAAACAATCACCCTAAGCACATAGCTAAAAACACAAAGGTGGCTTCAGAACAACTCTGTGACCATTCTTGACTGACCCAGCCAGAGCCCTGTCCTAAACTCAATAGAGTAGCTCTGGAAAGACCTGAAAATAACTGTCCACCAACATTCACCATCCAACCTGAGGGAACTGGAGAGGATCTGCAAGGAAGAATGGCAGAAGATCCCCAAATCCAGGTGTGAAAAACTTGTTGCATCATTCCCAAGAAGACTCATGGCTGTACTAGCTCAAAAGGGTGCTACCCAATACTGAGCAAAGGGTCTGAATACTTATGACCATGTGACATTTCAGTTTTTCTTATTTAATAAATTTGCAAAAAATTTCTACATTTCTGTTTTTTTCAGTCAAGATGGGGTGCAGAGTGTAAATTAATGAGAAAAAAAATGAACTTTTTTGAATTTACCAAATGGCTGTAATGAAACAAAGAGTGAAAAATTTAAAGGGGTTTGAATACTTTCCGTACCCACTGTAGTGTCATCAAATGTTTAGAATTTCTCTCCATATAATATTTCCAATATGTTCATGAATATGCATGTCATTATGTTTTAAGAAATACAATTGTTTGATATCTTAGTTATATGTAAAAAAAAAAGAAAGTTGATTTATAAAGATGATTGGAGTAAAAAGGCTAGGAAAGTTAAGTATATTCCTAAACAATAGTGGCTTACCCATGGCACTAAAAATTAGCTTTCAGTTTGATTAATACTGTTATATGAGGTCATAAATACTTGCAGTACAAAAGGTTAATGTAGTGTGAAGGGTTGTAAAACATGGAGAGCAGCCCGCTAGATCATGACGAGACATTTGCTCCAGCTTTTATATGAGTGGCAATGTTTATAGTCTGTGCAAAGGGTCTGTCAACGATTAAACTATATTTGTTCATTTATTGTACTATTATTTAGTGCTTTTTAACGGCATAAGTTTGGATTTCCAAGAACAGTCGTAGAACTAATCTAAGCAAAGACTCGTAATTCAATTTAATTTCTGCTTTGTGTGGTAAACTAAATAATTGAACATTTTTCCATATTAATCCTCCGGAATAAATATTTATGAATTTCTGAAATGGGCAATGAAGAGAATGTCTACTCTTTCTTGCATCAATTGTAATTTTAAATTAAAGCGGAATTGACATTATTATAAAAAGGTTTTGAATTTGAACTGACTAGAGAATTAGCTGGCACAATCCAGCACGAATGTCTACCCAGCTTGATTTTGGATAATCTGTTGATCCACTGTCATAGGTCAGATAATGAAAGCCTGGCATGGAACAGTGACCTTTTATTTCCATGTTAAGAGCAGCTTTCTACAATGATGAGACTTTTTTCACAGCATGAAATTGATCTGGCAAGTCCACTCAGCAGTAGGTTGTGTCAACACAACTCTTACAACAAAAGAGGCTTTACATACATGACATGAGCCAACTTCACAGGGAAAAATGATGGAGAGAGTGGTACTTGTTCGCCTTGAGCTGAAGACAGATATTGGAAGATTAAAAGAACTCCAGACAGGATTGATTTGCAAAGAAGGTGCTATTCACTTTGTTCTTGACATTTATTTTGTATGGGGAAGTAACTTTTTCCACATTTCCGCTATATAAATCTCTCATTCTGAAATATACTGTAGTTCTCAATGTTCAGGGCCGATGGTGTAAAGTAAATGATAGAACCAGCATATTTAACCAGGGCTGAATTCTGCTTCTATGACATAATACTCAACGAACATTTATTACTATTTCTGCTATTTGTAATGCAGCAGTGTCCACGCTGTGCAGGTATGAGGCAGTGACCCATCAAGTTCAAAACAGAAAGGTTTTTAATGTGCAACAAAACTCACTCAGTGCACTGCACGCTGTATCTTCCGGATCGCAGCCGGGTAAACAAAACGCCAGTCCAGGGCAGTTGTCGTGAGTGACGTACTGCCGGGTATGCAGGGAGGGTTGTCAGTACCTTTGGCTCCGCTGGTCCTGTGTTACTCACACAGGGCGTGCTCTGCAGATCACCTGCTCTGTTTCCTCACCAGAGCAACAATGACCAAATCAACCCTCCCTGTAGGGTTTTTTTTTCCTTTTCCAACATGTGGCCATAGGCCACTCATAAGACCTGGGCTGGAGGAAACAGACCGGACCCCACTACCTTCCTGCAGTCCGTTTCAAAAATAAAAGCCCATACCAGATTTTCCTAAACAAACTCCTTGGTCCAAATAGCTTGACCAGGTTCAAACTTACTTTTATTCTGCCCTGCAAGTCACAGGCACATTGCTGTGTTCACAAGGCACTCCAGCGGATCTAATACATTTCAGAGCATATCCTGGGGGACACATAGCGACTGTCACATATGACACCGTTCACTGCCTCACATATTGTAGAATTGATTTTCTTTTTTCATTTTAAATATTTTCTTGCATTGAAAAAAAAAGAATTGACAATATTTGGGAAGGACAGCATGTATGAAGAATTAAACATGCATAGAATATAAGGTGATCATGATTACTGAGGATTGCATGCAGAACTTATATGCCAGTACAGTATCTCATTGTTAGTAGACTATAAGAAAGATGGACAAGTGACTGCCAGACTTCCAGAGCATTTATACTGGATTGGTAGAGGATAGAAGGATCAAACTCTTAAGGTTCCTTTTTTAATTTAGTTCATGAATCTCTGAAAATGACTGCTACTGTTTTACTCAAAGACAAAAAAGTTACAGCTGTTTTGGTATGGCTAAGTGGACTTCCACATAATGCCTTGCAACTATCACAGAGGCACGAAAGTGGGCTTTCCCATAATATCTTACAGTTCTAATGCAGAATAATTTTAAAGTGAATCTGGATAGTGAGAGGACGTCACAACTCACAGATTTGTAATAATGAAACAGAGAGAAAGCCATAAAACAGTTGACAAATTCAATAAATAGTGTGTCACAGCTCTGCATTGAATAACAGTTACCATCCGCTTAACTATAATTACTGTATTTTGTGGATTTTAAGACACTCCGGGTTATAAGACGCACCCCAAATTTTGAGGAGAAAAATAGGAAAAAAAACTTTTTTTTAATAAAATGGTGGTGCTTCTTATAATCCATGCGTCTTATTGCTTACCGGGAGTGGTATCTGTGGTGAAGCGGAGTCCCTGGGTCGCTCCTGGAGGAGGCAAGAGTGGAGAGTTGCTGCAAGCTGCAGGCTGGGATGAGGGGTAGTTCTGATATGTGGCACACTGTTGCGGGTGTCCAGTGCTGCGGGGGCTCTGCCGACATTTTGTGAAAGGCCAGAGCCCCCGAAGTTCCATGGTTTCCTATGCAGTGGACTCCGGAAAAATGGCTGCAGGGGCGGCACATGTGCAAATGGAGATCTTGGCACCAAGATCTCGGGAGATGAGATATCAGCACTGTTCAGCTGCGTGCCGCACATCCGAACACCCCCTCATCCCAGCCTGCGGCTTGTAGCAGCACTTCACTCTTTCCGGCTCCAGCAGTGACCCTGGGACCCTGCTCCCCCATGGCCAGTAAGGTATATCCAGATTATAAGATGCACCCCCATTCCCCCCCCCCAATATTTTGGGGAAAAGTGCGTCTCATAATCCGAAAAATACGGTATATATGCTGAGGACACTGTGGTACCACTAAGGCTAAGTTTACATTAAAGATCATGAAAGAGATGGATAGAGTCCTATGATACCTCAAAGTGTTCTACACATCTTTTCAACCCAACTGAAGTACTTTCAATTTAAGGCAAATCAATTCACTATGAAACGAAAACGTGAATTTTAAAAGATTTGCTCATCTTCATAATATTCTCTTCTTTAGCTTATGTGGCATAAAGCGAATAAGTAGAAACCAATCTTTATATACATATAGCTGTTCCATCATGTAAAAACAACAGATATAATATATGAATGGAAAGCACAACATAAATGGAAATAGTCACAAGATATCTAGTTCAACAGGAAAACGGGATACTGAGTATATTTGTCTGCTTGTGTGCATGAGTTAGGCAAACAGTATCCGAGATTAATTAAAAAAGTCTCCATCAGAATATAATAAGAGTGGTACTAGGATATATACACCTGATAAATGTGGGACTATGTGGTCACCTTCTGGTTTAACAGCTGATAGGGGGTTGAGGTTTTCAGTTGCCAGAGTTATTAAAAAAGACATGTGCGTCAAGTACAATTGAGGAATGGGTGTAAATATACTATGTGCACAATTATTCGGCAAGCATGTATTTTGTATTTGTGTAATGAGGGAGGATGTGGCTGAAAGATATCAACAACACCCTTTATTGAGGTTTAGAATTATTAGGCAGCTTGTTTCCCTAGTGCAAAATGGGCCAAAAAGAGATTTAATTGACTCTGAAAAATCAAAAATTCTTCCAAGTTTTACAAAGGGATGCAGCGCTCTTGAAATTGATAAGTGAAAAGAAAGATGCACATTAACTGCAAAAGATTTGAGAAGAATTAAACATGAAGCTACCAGGAACCCATTATCCTTCAGAATTATGATATTGTCAGCATTATGGAGAACTGCAACCTCCAAAGTATAAGAAGTTCAGTGCTTAGAGACCTGGCCAAAATAAAATAGGCAAAAACCTGACCGCCGCTGAGCAAAACACATAAGCTGAAATGTCATGATTGTGCCAAGACTGAAGACAAATTTTTCAAAGGTTTTATGGAGTCATGATATGAGAGTGACTCTAGACCAGGGGTCTCAAACTCAGCAGAGTAAATGGGCCTCACATAAAAACAAATTTGAGCTGGCGGGCCGCATTCCTTTCAAACTTAATACACCTCATACACACGTGGCTCGGCTCTGTACACCTCGTACACACACGACTTCGCTCCGTACACCTCATACACACACGGCTCCGCTCCGTACACCTCGTGCACACATGTCTCCACTCCGTACACCTCGTACACAGATGAATGCGCTTCGCACACCTCGTACACACACGGCTGCGCTTCGAACTCCTCGTACACACGGCTGCGCTCCGTACACCTCGTACACACACAGCTGCGCTCCGTACACCTCGTATACACACGGCTCTTCTCTGTACACCTCGTACACACGGCTCCTCTCCGTACACCTCGTACACATGCAGCTTCTCTCCGTACACATGGCTCCTCTCCTACACCCTGCTCCATACACATGTGGCTCCACTACATACACTTCATACACACATGGCTGTGCTCCGCACACCTCGCACACATGCGGCTCCGCTCCGTATACCTCGTACACACATAGCTCCGCTCCATACACATTGTACACACATGGCTCCTCTCCGTACACTTTGCACACACACGGCTCTGCTCCATACACCTCATACACACATGGCTCCATACACCTCGTACACACACGGCTCCGCTCCATACACCTCGTACACACACGGCTCCGTGCCATACACTTTGTACACACACGGCTCTGCTCCGTACACCTCGTACATGCGCGACTCCGCTCCATACACCTCGTACACAAACACAGTTTCGCACACCCATGGCTCTGCTACATCCACCCTGTAAACCCCTCCTGACCCCACACATAAACTTACCTTCATCCAGCACCATGACAACCAGCACAGACAGCAGCATCCTGCATACACTGAGGCCCCTGATTATGTGATCCCTGACTCCTCCCCCTCCTGTGTCCTCATCCCAGATCCTGTGCAGTGTGTGCACACAGAACAGCCATATTGCACTCCTGAATGCGTGCCCTTTCCCCTGCCTCAGGCAGTGAGACATGTGGTGCACCACGGGCCGCAGATGCCTGCCTCAGGGGCTGCGTGTTTGAGACCTCTGCTCTAGATGGGCAAGATGGCTGAGCCCATGACTGCATCAGTATTGGGCACAAACCTCCACTTTTACTCTAGCAAGGTGTAGGCTGGCTACTGCTTTGGGCTGGAATGATTAAAGATGAGCTAGTTGGGCCATTTTAGGTTGAAGGTAGATTGAAATTCAACTTCCAAACCAACACCAGTTTTTAGGGGACACTTTCTTTAAGCAGAGATTGATAGAAAAGGCTGCATCTTTCAAGAAAATCATGAGCTCCATGCAGAACAATGCTCCATCTCATGCATCAAAGTACTCCACTGTTTGGCTACCAGTAAAGGCGATAACGATAAAAGAATAATGACGTGTCCTCTTCTTCAGCTGATGAAAAGCCTATTGAGAACTTCTGGGCCCTTTTAAATGGAAGATTTATGATGACAAAAAACAGTGACTTCTCTGAATAGTGTCTGGGAGGCTGTGGTTGGTGCTGCCCAAAAAATTGATCGCCAACAGAAACTGACTCCATGGATGGAAGGTTTATGACTGAAAAGAACGGCAGCCATATTGATCACTGAATTTTTTTTTTTTTAAAGTGTCAGAAAAAAATTTTTGGGACATTTTTAGTTGTTTGGTTATTATTCTCACTTTACTTTAAGAGATGGAAATAAGCAACTGAGATGTGAAAATTTGCATTTTTCATTTAGTTGCATAATAATTCTGCACAGTAATAGCTGCTCAAAAATTCTGCACACATCGACAGTCTTTTAAGAAAGACAAACCCTCACTTTTACTTTCTTAAATTTTTAGGTTTCAGGTTTATTAACCTATTGGATTGATAAACAGCATTGGAGTTGTTTAATAAAATTAATCATCAAAAATACAAATTGTGTCCACAGTGTATGAGGGAAGAGTAGAGGACAACTTAATTTTGAATAGGGCTTTTTGCTTTCATTAAAAATTAAAAATATATTTTACAGAGTGAAAGTTAGAAATTTTGACATGATAATTTGATGATCAAATTTTATTATTAGGTGTGAGAGGGGAATGTGCTTTCTTTGACCAGGTACCATTTACTGCCTAGATTCTATGAATACATTTTTTGTTAGATTTTTTTCTTATCACATATTGCAGTCACTTAAATTTATGACATATCATAAACCCATTTTATTGCATCGCACACTGTCAGATATACCGTATCATCTGCGCACAGTAAGTTTATTGTTTAAAACAGACTAGGCTGAGACAAATATATAATGTAAGCAACTCAAAAGTGAAATCTGCATTGCTTTGATTCAAAGCTGAACAGCAGGTTACTTGTTAATTTATTGTCCTTCACATGATAGTTTTCATGTTTTTGAATGAGAACATTATGTAAAAGTGGCATAAAATAATTTGTAAGGATGGCAAATATTTCACTGTGTGACAATTGGAAATATGTTGCTAATTTCGAAACAGATGTTAAGTGCATACTTCATCAGCAGCTCTGAAACATTTCTTCTTAGTTTCTTGTTTATGTGGTAAGAATAGTAAAAACTTTTTAAAAGCAGGTGACTCTGCATTGCTGCATGGACTTTTCATTGTTGTAGCATAATAGTATAATAGAATCTAACATTTTCATTACATAATTCTTTTGCATATAAAATGTACGCTCAGAAATACATCTAGTAGCCATTAGTTTCAAATTCTTCATTGATATTGTGTAACTACTGGGGCGCACATCTTTCTGTCCACGCTATAAAGTACCAGCAACGAGTCACATAGGTAAATGGATGGCACAACTATATGTAACAAAAATATCAAAACATTTAATTTGACTTCTGCGTAATGCCAATAAAAAGATGAAATACATTTAAAACTAATTAAAAATGCAAAAGTTCAAGCCTCAAAAATGCACAAACTGCCATGTTAGAACAAAATATGCATAAAATAAGTCTCAGTGAAACACAAAGGAAGAAATATATGAAAAATGAATACAGTACTTAAAAATAAACAAATCGCAACACAAAATCATGGTTTCCATGCTCTCTCAGTGGTCGCCTGGTACCTTTAAAGACGAATACAACTCTCAGGCTTAACTCAAGTTTCTCCTTTTACCGGATACCTGGGATTCCCCTGGTCTTTACTTTTTAAGTGCTGTTAAGGAATCTGGACTTACACATTGCCCCAGGAGTTGGACCACAGACACAGCTGAAGCAAATGGGGCAGACTGGTAGGAATGATCAAAACCATGAAGGCAGTAAATGTAGAATATCAGAAGGCAAAATAATGGTCAGGAAACAAGCGGAGGTCATTCATCAGGAATTCAAATAAACAATGCAATAGCTGAACTAAAGAACTTTTAGCTGGTAGTGAAAGTCAGAGGTTCAAGGGTTTAATAAAAGAGAACCCAACCCAAGGCTCACAGAAGTCTAAGTAGCCAGGAAAATACCTCCTTTCTCCATGGCTGAGCTTCACCTAATGTCTCAAGCATTAAACATGATTGGCGTGCTGTTTCCCCACATCACCCCCAACAAAAGTAGGGTGCCACCCAGCAACCAAATTTGAAACAGAGGGGATACATACCAGTCTAGATGTTACAGTCACATTATGAAATGGTTACTCACCTGCCACCAGTGCCGGGCCCTGCTCACTTTTATTTTACAGCAGTTAATGCTAAGTTTTCCAATCAACTTGGAGATCTCCTTTAACATCATCACCAAGGCCTATTAAGGTCAACTTTGAAAGCTGTGTACTTTTCTGGGTATTCAGTAAGTTTTACATTCAGTCATCATGTGCATTTTTGGAGTTTGCCTCGCCATACATTTCTCTTAGCTTGCTAATCATCTCTTTAACAAACTCCTTGTTTGTCATTTATCTGCATTTACGGTCTGTCTATGACTTGTACATAACTATTTGTTTGCTGTAAGCATAATGAATTCTGGTGCTCTTTACACTACAATGCTTCAGCAACAATCTGTATAATTCTTTAGGTATTCCGTTTGCCTGTTTATTACTACTGCTTGCAGTTATCCCTGTACTTGCTAATTGTTTAAGTCTCTGCCATTGACCATTTGTCTCCTGATATCATAGCTGTGCAATTAACTATTTGTTTGCTACAAGTCCCTGGTTTACTATGCTTCCTCAGCTCCTGTGTACATTCATGCTCTTGGACTCGAGTCCTGTTCTGCTTGTCTGCCTGCCAAGCAGGATGCCCTGCTGACTTGGTCCTTTATGGTCTAAGTTCTGCCTAATGTGCTATCGCCTTTAGTCCTTGTTGCTCACCCAAATTCATGACTTTGAGAATACACTTGCGTAGGTGAGCCAATATCAAGAATATACAATAATATGGAAAAGTTTCACGCAGATGTTGAAAAATTTCTGCAAAGTAAAAATGCATTAAAATAACAGTGTTTAATAGCTTATTTTTATCAATTAACAAAAGGCAAAGTGAATGAACAAAATAGAAATCAAAATCAAATCATTATTTGGTGGGACTACCCTTTACCTTCAAAATATCATCAAAGCAATTCTTCTGGTACACTTGCACACAGTCTTTGATGAAACTCAGCAGAGAGGTTTCTTCAAACATATTGGAGAACTACCCATATGTCTTTGTGGATGTAGGATTGTACAGATCCTTTCATGTAATCCCCGAAAGATTTGATGATGTTGAGATCAGGGCTATATGGGGCTATATCATCACTACTAAGACTTCTTGAGTCAATCAGACACCTCTCTGCCAATATTGCATAATGGATGTCTGCCAGTATTGTTCAGCATTAAACACATGATCATCAATCTGGACCATATCCCTTACTTCTTTTGCTGAGATGCAGTCCCAAACTTTCGATTAGCCTCTACCAAGCTTCAGTGTTGCCTGCAGATGCTCAATATTGTCCTTTGTCAAGCAAACTGTCAGTCCAATCCACTTGCTACCATTTTTTTTGCACCCCAACCCCAATGTTTTTTTGCATAGTTGATTTGCTTGTCCTTATTTCAATGTAGAAGGTATAGCTTTATGAACACATCTGACCAGACTCCTCCAAATAATATTTGGCTATAGCTGGGTCCCAGTGGTTGTGTTTGCTGCCAGCTCTGTCAGAACCTTGAGCTTTGCACCTTGTGCATTTTTAGATGGTTTTAAGTATAATATACTTTGCAGTTCTGGGCACCACATTTTAAAAAAAGACATTAAAAAAATAAAAAGGAGCAAGTTCAGAGAAGAGCTACCAGAATGGTGAGCAGACTGCAAAGTATGTCATACTAGGAGTGATTAAAGATTTGGGAATGTTTAGCTGGCAAAAATGAAGGCTAAGAGGAGACTTAATAGCTGCCTACAAATATCTGAAGGGATATCACACTGTAGAAGGATCATAATTATTCTCATTTTCACATGGTAACACGAGAAGCAATGTAATGAAACTGAAAGGGAGAAGATATAGATTAGAGATTAGAGAAACTTCTTGACAGTGATGGTGATCAATGAGTAGAACAGGCTGCCACAAGAGGTGGTGAGTTCTCCCTCATTGAAAGTCTTGAAATGGAGGCTGGACTGACATCTGTATGAGATGTTTAGGGAATCCTGCGCTGCATTGAGCAGGGGGATGAACATGATGACCCATGAGGTCCCTTCCAACTCTAACATTCTATGAAGTCTACATAAGGTCACATCATCATTACAACACAACATGTGCATTGGCCTTCAGCGCCAATGATTGGAACCATCCTGAGCCTCATTGGAACTAGAAGTCGCAATGTAGCTTGAAGAGATTTAGTACTTGCTGCAGTGATCAGAAGATGCCACGGGGACCAGATGAGTGATGGTAAGGAGCATTGGGGCTAGAGAGTTGAGTAGTAGAATGAGTATAAACATAGTTTTTTCTTTTGCTGTAACTTTTTTATGGCTCTTTATATTTCAGTAAAACGGTTGCCAGTGAATTCCATTTTGCTGCATCAGTGAGGAAGAGAATTACAAAAAAAGCATATTTTTATTAATTTTGTATTGAGTTTAGTTCCACTTGAATATATTTACTCATCTCTAGATAGAGGAAAGCCAATCACACACTGACTACTTATGCTAAGAGTAAAACCATCACTGGAAAACCCTTTCAAAAGTTCATCATTGTATCACTCTACCTAGCTATCTATCTATCTATCTATCTATCTGACTGACTGTCTGTCTGTCTGTCTATCTACTACTATGCCACTTTCTTGTACCCACATATTTGTACAACTGTAGTCTTAAAGAGCCACAGGCATTATTACAGCTACTAGTGAATATAGGGATTTTTATATGCTATGTAATATACAGGAGACATGACACATTGTGCAGCAATGGAAACTTTCTGAACTCCATCAGATACAGTACACGATCCACAGCTACATTCTAAACAGAAAGGTATCTGGCATCTGTGCTTCAGAGAATAGGAATAGGAAGCTGGTAATACTGGTCCTGAATGTAAGAATCTGAATTAATATGCATGATATTCCTCAGCTTTATACACATTCAATGTACTCATATTTTTCTCAGGACTCATATATATATTTGCGCCCTGAACTTTTCTCGATTGCTTTTTTATCAGGTTTACAAATCAAATCAAATAGGTATATTGCAGAGCTCTGTGATATTATTTTCTCTGCTTATAGCAGAATGTATTGAATTATGCTTTGCTCCTGTAAGGCTGCTGCTATTCTCTTCACATTGAGTGAGAATGACTGTGGGGGCTGTAAATTCACTTGGCTTCCAGCATTACTGGTTAAATCAAGAGCCCTATTCAAGCTTAGAAAAGAGACAGAGCAAGTGTTCATTACACAAATCAATTTGGTCAAAAGTACAGCACAGTGGGTACTCAAGCGTTGCTCACATAATATTGTCAACTTAATCATATAATGCCTAGAAGAAATTCACAGGCTTTTCTCCTTGTGAAATAGCTTGATTGGTGCATCCGGCATCTAAAAAAATAGACTTTTTGTTTCTTAATCCAAGTTTTCCTAAATTGATCTAAAATAGATTAATTTGGAATGTTCTTTATGGGTCTAGCTTTTACATTTCTTTAACTGTTAAATTGCATTTCTCAGAATATTTAGAGAAAGCTTCTTGAATACTAAAATCCATAATATAATGTTATGAGATGCGCCCTCTAGCTGGGGGGATATTTTGAGGTTACCATGAAGGGAACCTGTCACATGAAAAAACACAAATAACCTACAGATTTTGGGTTAATCTGCAGATTATTAGTTTTCTGAACCTGTATGGCATAAGCACTTTGACTTCCGCTGCCGGAAAAATTAACTTTATTCCACCAGGTAACATGCAGAATTTAGTTATGGTGGTGGCACGGATGCAAATTCAATCACCACTCTGCGCATAGAGAGTGGTGGCTGTAACTGCGCTTCCTGGTACTGATTGTCAGTATTAGGGCTGGCTTTCAGTCAGTGCCGGAGACAAGGTTACAGTTGACGCTAATGTAAGGAGATAGACCAGATTGTGGGTACCTGCCTGCCAGGTTTGGAACTGAAAAGGCTGTGTCCTCTGTTCCCAGGGGAAGCCTGAGTATGGTGGACCTTCTCCTGGTGTCTGGGGGACACCTGAGTGATACAGAGATTCCTGCTGTCCCAGGAGGGCGGGCTGTACTAGAAAAGAATGCACATCATCAGGGAGATAAGAAGAGAAAGCGCATGAAAAAGGGGAGTCTGGTGCCAGTGCAGAGCAGTGTGGAGGGCAGCACAGAGAGCAGCATGCAGAGCAGTGAGTGTCACGCTCTGCCTCCCCCACCAGAGAATACCGGCCATATAGAAGGAGCCCCCATGTCCTGCAGAGCAGAGCTGCACAGTACAGAATCATTCGGAACAGAGCCACACAGTACAGAGCCGTGCAAAGTGGAGCCATGTGGAGCAAAGCAGAACCAAGTTGGGTATTGCAGCGTGCCCAGTAGCTGACAAAGATTGAGGTGCTGTGCGCTTAGTGACTGAGTAATACAGCGCACATGTCGCAAGTAGAGTACTTAGTGCTGCATAGTCGTTGGTGACCTTTCACCTGTTTACACTGCAGAGCAGAGGTATTTTCCAGCGGTTACACACGTTGGACTTACATGAGCATGGGAAAGTTATCCTCTCCTCAAAGACTTTGTCGAGACATCAAGTGCTGCTGTTGTCGGTGCCACCATTGGATTCCCACCTGTCACAGACTTCATCGCGATGTCACGTGCCGCTGTTGTCGGTGCCACTGTTGGAACCCTGAGACGCTGTACAGAAGAAGACTACAGTCGGATACGTTTCTCCCCTTTATTTACTGAACTATCGTTCATCCCTGTCCTACCCTGCCAGTCTCCCAGTTCTGCCCCATTCCCTATTTCCACCCTGGAATCTAGTACTCCCTGTGTGGAGTGCGCTTATAGCTAAATGAAACACTTTTAACTCTTGATCTGCCTCCTGTCCATGATGACATCCCGTGTTCCTGTGATTTTGATACTCTCTATACACAGAACAGTGACTGGACCAGAGCCGGTGCCACCCCCACAAATGAATGCCGTATGCTGCAGGGAGGAATAACGTTCAATTCCTCCATGCAGTGGGCAGTGGGGTTCAAAGCGTGGGCATCGGACAGGTTCAGAATGTTAATAACCTGCAGATTTTTTTTGGGGGGCAGCATGGTGGCTCAGTGGTTAGTATTGCAGCATTGCAGCACTGGGATCCTGTGTTTAAATACCAACAAGGACAACATCTGAAATGCAAGGAGTTTGTATGTTCTCCCCGCGTTTGCGTCGGTTTCCTCCGGGTACTCCGGTTTCCTCCCACATTCCAAATACATGCTGATAGGAAATTTAGATTGTGAGCCCCTTCGGGGACAGTGATGATAATGTCTGTAAAGTGCTGTGGAATTAATGGCGCTATATAAATGAGTAAAATAAATAAATTAACTCCATATCTGCAGTTTAATAGCGTTTATTCTTTTAACAGGTTCCTTCTAAGGTGCCTTCTAATACTGTATGTATGCTATGTTTTTGTGGACAAGTACATGTAAAATATTGTTGTGTGAATGTGGCTTTACTGTACTTTAATGCACTAGTATTTCTACTGATCTGGGATTTTGTAATTGTGAAATTCAGTAGAAACAATGCTGCTAATAATCAACTGAGGCTCTTGCAAGGGGATCAGTGATGGTTTAAAAATACTTCTGATAATTTGGTTTGAAGATTTTTTTTCAGAGCACTCTGCAATATCCACCAAGCATGCTGCTTCCGTAACCAATTCTCATTGATTGCATTTGATTGCATTAACCAGATCACTTTTTGTCTAAATGTACTACAATATGATCCAAGGGCCTTTCAAATGTTCCTTGATGTGAAGAATTCTACTAAAATAGCAGCACAAACATGTATGTTTATACTGTTTTACACTTTCAAGCTTAATGGTCAGCTTTCTCTTTAAAAAAATAAGTGAAATGTGTCACACAAAAATAGCATACAATACCTCGGAAACAGTTTTTGGCTGTTGTAGAAAATGCTACAAAGTAAGAATGATTTTAAAAATAGAAGCGTTATTAAGCGATTTTTTAAATTAAACAAAATACAAAGTAAATTCACAGAAGAAAAATCTAGATGAAATCAATAGTTGATGTGACCGCCCTTTGCCTTCAAAACAACATCAAAGTATACATTTTTCTAGAAACTTGCACAGTTTTTGACGGAACTTGACAGGGAGGTTGTTGCAAACATCTTGGAGGACTAACCAGAGATCTTCTGTGGATAGAGGTTTAAGTAAATCATGCTGTCTCTTTATCTAATACCACACAGAATTGATTATGTCTTTTTTTTGTAAATTCTTTTTTTAGAATGTTAGCATAGACAAAATAACATCAAAAATACACAAAAAAAATCAACATTTGTTTTCTTTAAGGGATACAAAGTTTAAGGGAGCGGGAAAAGGAAAGAAATGGAGAAAAGGAGGGGGAGGAGGTGTCTTTTTTTGCAAAAGATAGTTCCTAAAGAAATAAGCTGCATGTTTGGGGTTGTTGTCCTACTCAAAAACACAAATATGAGTAACGTTGATATTAGATGAAAGTAGATGCAGTGATCGACTAAGGAACCTTAGTGTAAGAAATGGATTACGCATCATGCTTGCTTCCCTTCGGTCAGATTCCCTTCAAAGATTTATTGCAGTGCCATAACTTAAAAACTGGTAGAAATCAGTGGCATTCAGCTATACCTCTCTATTGTTCAGAGGAGTCTGTCCAGAAATGGTAATCATGGAAGAATTGCGGCCAAAATGCCACATCTTCAACACGTAAATAAGGTCAAGAGATTCAACTATGAATAACAATGTAGGATGTGAGAAAAATGCTCTTGACCAATAAGAAAAAGTGTGAAATATTGGCTGTAGCAAAAGAAACTTTGCCACCAAACAGCTGGAGAGTGATATAAAAATGTGATGGCAGGAAGCAATGAAGCATGGTGGAGGTTCCATAAAAGTTTGTCCTGCATTTCAGCAATTGGAGTTGGGAGTTTGGTCAAAATTAATGGTCTCCTGGATGCGGAGATATTCAGGAAGATAATTATCCGTCACGAAATACCATCAAGGAAGTGTCTAATTGGCTCCATCACCATCAAGTCTGACTGTCTGGGAATAAATGAAGAGATGGAAAGATTCGGGCAAACCTACATCCACAGAAAATTTGTGTTATGTTCTCCAAGATGTTTGAAACAACCTCCCTGTCAAGTTACATCAAAAACTGTGCGCAAGTGTGCCAGAAAAATTCATGATTTAATGTTTTGAAGGCAAAGGGTGATCAGACCAAACATCGATTGGGTGTAGATTTCTCTTTTGTTCATTCACTTTGAAATTTGTTAATTGATAAAAATAAACTATTAACACTTTTATTTTTGAAACTATTCTTATTTTGCAACATTTTTTTCCACACCTGCCTAAAACTTTTGCACAGCACTGTAATTAATGGAAACAAGCAGATAGATAGATAGATAGATAGACAAACTGGTTGTCACTAGGATCTTATTTCACAATAAGTACAACAAATAAACCAAAAATGCTAACCGAAATAAAAGTGGAAATAAAATAAAGTTTCTTAAAATTTGAAAATCTTTGTAAAATCACTCCCCACCTACTTCTGTACTGAAGCCTCTTCAAACGCTTCATTATTTATTGATTGATTATAGAATCAGAGATGAAAGTATGAAGGAGCACCAAGGTAAACATTTAATTATGTAGAAGGTCTGGAATATAAACTCTAAACCAGGTCACTGTGTTTTTCTGAGCCGATACACAGAGCCTAAATGTGTTGTTAATTGCAAAGAGTCATGGTGTGCATGTAGACCAGTAATTTACAGAGGATCTAAAGGCCAGCTAATCATAACGAATGGAAAAACTAATAATTAATATATGACAGCAAAAGGATTACACCATATTTAACAAACATAATTCACTTGAAGACATTTAAAGAAACATAGGTTATGCTCATCTGAATAACACTGCTTTTATAAGTGCATCAATTACTTATTTAATATAAGTAGCAAATGTTAATGGCATAGACATCCCTGCACCAAAATTCCTTTATAAATAATATTCTACATTTTGCACAAAATAAGAGAGTCTGCACCATATTTGGGAAATGCCCTTAAAACTGCTGCTAAGCAATCATGTATAAGTGTCGCAACAGTTAATAGTAGAGATGCTCAAAATAAGTAAAAGAAAATGTACTGTAAAGTATGACATGATCTAAAATTCTTAGGTACAGAATGTCCAATTCTCAGACCACTTCTGGAGTTGGTCAGATCATTTGTAATTCAAATTAGCCAGCTTCGCTAAATTTTCCCCCAAAATTTAATTTGCATCATGTTTTTAAGCACTAACTGCAGTACTGAAAAGGCTCTAGTTAATTGGGGAAAAAAATCATGTATAACACTCTGAGCTTCCTAAAAGCATTATTTGGGTGGTGTGCACATCTAAAGTTGGACTATTACAAGGAAGTTTGCAAAATAACAATAATATTTTTACAACACTTTGGGAGGTAGACAGCTGTGTTTAAATTTCTGCATTATGGATATTTTTCTTTTGGCTTTACAAAAAAAAATGTTTGCCCGTCTCACAATGCAGGAAGCATGCTTTCTGTGACACGCAAGCCTAGGTTTCAGGATTTTGGTTTAGTAGCAAAATTAGCACTGAGTGGTTTAATATTTCCCTCCTTGGTTGCAGTGTGTGAAGAATTAAAAAAGGCCGTTATTAATGACCTGTGACTGCATGATATCTGAGATCAATCAATCCACAGTAACATGGAGTGATTATACAGCTACAGCACTTTTTTGTGTCACTTGAATCTTTTATACAAATTGTCTCTTTAGAGAGGAAGAGGAGTAAAACTCTATTGCCACCTATTGGAAGTAAACCAAACAAACACATCCAGCCCATGAACGGTAGTGCTTCCCAGGACTCAAATCCAAAGATGATATTTTGATTTTTTTCTTTTTTATTATTTGATAGGAGAAGATACAACACATTTCGGATACAGTATATATCATTCTTCAGGTATCATGCAAACTCAATACAATTCCAGACAAATCAAACAATCAACCCACTGGCGCTCCACCTTAGAATAAAAGACTACTAAAATAGCTGCAAGTGAAAACAGGCACTGTGCAGGTCCTGTTACATAAATTACAGACAGAAATCCAAAAATAAAATTCACTGCGCTTATACTCAAAAACCTTAAAATGGATATAAACCAAAAATATTTGTACCATAGAAAGACTCTATATATTGACCCCTCACTGTTACTGCCAAATGGCAGTGGGTTGTATGACAGACAATAATAAACCACAAAGGTGCTGTGTGAATTGACCCCTCACTGCTGTCGACAGATAGCGGTAAACTTAGGCACTTACTTGTGAAGTTGCTAGTTAAAGTAGCTATGTTCTGCTGTTAACCTGCCGTATAGCATCAAGGAGTGTGCTCCCAATATGCCGCTGACTGCTGGTGTTAACCTGGCATGCAGGGGATGAGGGCAGGGAGCGTGAAAAAGCAGAAGCTCCGCCGCCAACACACTGCAAAGCGCAGGAAGCTGGGGGCGTGATGTCACATAGCTGGCTGCTAGGCTGGATGGGTAGTGCTGTGGGTCAATACTAAATGACGCGTTTCGAGGGACGCGGTCCCTCTTCATCAAGGTTACAGGCATTTGCCCCAATTTGTCCGAATAACCCCCTGCCTCCCGATTTAGCTCCGCCCACACTATTAGAGTAATACGCCCCCTCTGTAAGTGTAATTGCATGGACTAATGGCTGCAGAGTAAGTGGCATAAATGAGAGATTGGATATACTAAATGAAGAATTAAATATGATGTGCAATATATTAGCATAGTTGAACCAGTATGAAAATAAAAATAAAATATCTATATTAAAACTGGGTCTGTACTTTATTAAGTTATTTATATTAAAATAAAAATAAAATATATATGCAAACCACCAAAAAAAAATATGTATAGTGAATATGTTAATTTGCACTGTTTAAAAAGGAAAAAAGGGGAAAAAAGGGGGACAGAAAAGAAGTAGGAGGGTATTAATGGATAGAATAAAAGAACCCTCGAACATTAAAAATGGATAAGGTGGATGAAGACTCCCATAATTCCCTATATTAATTTTGCAAAGAAGGGGGATATTTTGATTTTTATTTTTACTAAAATACACCATAATCAAAAAATGAATAGGAAAATGAAATTCAGATTTAAAAATGTACATATATATATATATATATATATATATATATGATAGGAGGTGTATCTCCTCCTGTTAAATAATAAATGCAAGTCCTGGGAAGCGATGCTATTCATGGACTGGATGTGTTCATTTTGATTTACTTGTCCTGCATGAGCCTGTGTTTGGCTCTTTCACTTGGATCCACCCAATGCATGCTGCAAGCCCTGTCTATTGAAAAGTATCCCAGAGAAAAATTTTTTGAGGATACTTGATTAAAAGCCATATCAGTCTACCATCAGGTGAGTGCATGAAGTTGTGCACCCAAAAAAGACGATTATATATTGTGCTTACGCACTTAGGGTGCCTTGTTTTGTCTGTTCACTCCCAAACAGGGTTTTTTTTGTTTTTCGCCTTATGGGAGTAGCAATCCTAGAAATCAAACAGAACCCTTTAATGAGAATTACCACAGCCACATGACTTAGGATAAAAGCCAAACCAGAATCTCAGTTTCAGACATTGTGTTTCAGGGTATTGCCCCTCATCAGTGCAAAGTGTGACATCTGATTTTCCTGGGTGAGAGGAGTTGGACCAGAATCCTAATCAGACACCTCTCACCTAGCCAAAACAGATCTCACACTTTGCACTGACTAGGGGCACCCCAAACCACAGTGTCTGAAATTGAGATTCTGGTTTGGTTTTTATCCTAAGTCATGTGGCAATGCTCGTTAAAGGGTTGATATTGACTTTTAGGATTGCTACTTCCAATAGGTGGAACTAGAGTGCTAGTCCTCTTCCTCTTTGAAATGACATTTTGCATATTTAATTTCCCAGAGAAGCATTGCAAGATTTAAAAGTTTCCTCACCTTGGCATGTCAGGTTTCACATGTCACTCCACAAGGAGAAACATTATCCACTTGAATCTTTGGATTATTATTCAGTCTTAGACTGCCACCCTCATTTCCAGTGTTATTCAGTACTGCATTAGTATGTCTCAATCACATTAGACCTTTTTCATCCCTATGTGTAGTTAATTGTGCGCTTTGACCTCCTAACTCTACTCTGGAAAAGCCTAAAATGGCCATGCTTGGCAGGACCTCATCTTTTAAGGTACTGTCACACTTAGCGATGTACCAGCGATCCCGACCAGTGATATGACGCGGTCAGGATCGCTGGTACATTGCTAAGTGGTCGCTAGTGAGCTGCCACACAGGCAGATCTCACCAGCGACATCGCTGGGGACGGGGGTCGCTACTTACCTGTCACACCAGGCGATCCTGCGTCCTCCCGCCCGGCTCCACTAGTCGCTCGTCGTCACAGCAGGAAGCGCCGCAGGAAGCTGACGATGAGAAACAGTCCAGCCTGTTCTCGCGTGATCAGCGATAACCAGCGGGGGAGCGGGTCGTAGGTAAGTATCACACATAGCGATATCGCTAGCAATATCGCTATAGTTATAGCGATATTGCAAGTGATATCTCTTAGTGTGACAGGCCCTTTATACTGGTTGTAATAGTCTCCTCTTGGATAGATTATCTGATGTAACAGCTGCAGGCAATTATGGGAAAGCCCAGCCTAATATTATTAGCCCACTCGCTGAGTCTTCAGTAGAGTGTGAAATGGTGTGACTTTTTTGTGGGGATGTTGACCTTCGTGAATTCTATTACAGAGTGTTCGAATTTGCTAGAACCTGTGAATTTCAGGAAATTCTACTCAAAGTTTAAACATCCACAAATTGATCTGCTCCTGTGTAATTCCAACACCAAAGGGTAGACCCATGGGATAAATTGACCATATTCAGTTCATCACAAAATAGGTCCTAATTTTTTCTGGCTTAGCAAGCAATTTTATTAATAAGGAGGCCACTGACAGCACCCTACTTGACAGACATTTGCTCAGTCAACAGCTTTGTTATAGGCATGGCAAACTTTAGGTTGGGCTTCATTGACTCATTTGGAGGGTAGTTCCTTTATTGAGAATTTGTAGTTTACTGCTTCCCATTGGTTTCAGAAGTCTAAGAAAAGACGAGAGAGAAATCAAAGACTGGAAAATGGTCCTAAAGCCTATCTGATGCATTTTACAAGAAAGAAAAACTTGTTGACCCGTTAATAAATTCTCCACACAATTTTTCTTAGCTTCAAAAAGAAGCATTAAAAGATGACATAAGGGCTATAGACACAAGAATGTAGGTTTTATTTAACCTGTCTATATATTTTTGTTCCATATTCTATTTTAAATGTTGTACATCAATATGAAATGTTGCAAAGTTGCACATGATTATAGTAACCTAAAACCAATTGACAACAAAAAAAATGTGTTTTAATGATTCTGCAATTTTGCATCTAAGAGTTTCAATCTGTGATATTAAAACATGTCAGGTTATGAACATACATCATATCTGCATTTTATTTCTTCAAAAAAGACAATTTCATGAGCCAAGCAATTTCGTGAACACTTTATATGCTTGTGTGCAAGTGATTTTCTTGTCACAGTGGCTGCACGATGACTGGCTGATACTGTAGCCATAGCTCCCCAGACATTGCTCATCAATAATGTTCTAATATAAATACTTGTTTGTCTGGGTTTTTAAATTAGAAAGTTAATCTCAACAGCACACTAGTAGATCTGTAGAGAGTCATGCAGAAAATGAGTGGACATGACCTTTTTGATGAAATGACAAATGATATGTTCCACTTCAAGTACTACAAAATGCATTGACAGCATAATCACCAAGACACACGTAAGAAAAACGATTAATCTGTACAAAATGGTGTATTAGTCAAATACATTATTATGGCCTCATGGTAAAATGGAATGCAGTTCTAGACATATATATTGGTAAATATATACATTGCTATATACTGTATATATATTTATACAGTGGGGGAAACATTTGTTACACTGCCGGTTTTGCAAGTTTTCCCACCAACAATGAATGCAGAGGTGTGTAATTTTTATCGTAGGTACAATTCAACTGTGAGAGACAGAATCTAAAAATAAAAAAACAGTAAATCACATTGTATCATTTTTAAATAATCAAATTGCATTTTATTGCATGAAATAAGTATTTGATCACCTTCCGACCAGCAAGAATTCTGGCTCTCACAGACCTGTTAGACCCCTTCCTTACCGATGACGTAATAGTACATCATTGGTAAGGTCCCCCGCTTTGAGGTGGGCTCCGGCGGTGAGCCCACCTCAAAGTCGCAACATGTCAGCTGTTATGAACAGCTGACATGTGCCCGCAATAGGCGCGAGCGAAATCGCCGTCCGCCCGCGCCTATTAACTAGTTAAATTCCGCTGTCAAAGCTGACAGTGGGCATTTAAATAGCATTTCCGGCCGACGGGCCGAAAATGACCTCATCGCCGATCCCCGCCATGTCCCTCTATGGTTGTTCCAGGCATATGGCTTTCAGCGCCACCCGGTGGTCAGCGCTGAAAGCACAGTAGTAAATTTGCTACATATGGGCGATCTGCTCATCGCCCCTATGTAGCAGAGCCGATCGGGTTGCGCATGCTTCTAGCCTCCTATGGAGGCTATTGAAGCATGCCAAAAATAAAAAAAATGTTTAAAAATAAAAAAATAAAAAAAACCTAAAAGTTCAAATCACCCCCCTTCACCCCAATCAAAATAAAACAGTAAAAAAAATCCCACATACACATATTTGGTATTGCCGCATTCAGAATCGCCTGATCTATCAATAATAAAAAGCATTAACCCGATCGCTAAACGTTGTAGCGAGAAAAAAATTCAAAACGCCAGAATTATGTTTTTTCTGTCGCCACAACATTGCATTAAAATGCAATAACAGGCGATCAAAAGAATGTATCTGCACAAAAGTGGTATCATTAAAAACGTCAGCCCAGTACGGTAAAAATAAGCCCTCACTCGACCCTTGATCACGAAAAATGGAGATGCTACGGGTCTCGGAAAATTGCGCAATTTTTTTTTTTTTTTAGCAAACTTTGGAATTTTTTTTCACCACTTAGATAAAAGAGGACATAGACATGTTTGGTGTCTATTAGCTCGAAATGACCTGGAGAATCATAATGGCAGGTAAGATTTAGCATCTAGTGAACCTAGCAAAAAAGCCAAGCAAAAAACAAGTGTGGGATTGCACTTTTTTTGCAATTTCTCCGCACTTGGAATTTTTTTCCTGTTTTCGAGTACACGACATAGTAAAACCAATAGTGTCATTTAAAAGTAGAACTAGTCCCGCAAAAAATAAGCCCTCATATGGCCATATAGACAGAAAAATAAAAAAGTTACGGCTCTGGAAAGAAGAAGAGCGAAAAACGAAAACGAAAAATCGAAAAAAGCTCCGGTAGTGAAGGGGTTAAGAAGCTCTTCTACTCTGCACTCATTAGCTATATTAATTTCACTTGTTTGAACTTGTTTCTTGTATAAAAGACACCTGCTACCAAGGAGCCTTACAACAACATTATCTCAGATATGAATTAACCTTTATTGAAAACTTATCCAAAAACAAGACAAACCACACAGAAAAAACAACCAACCGTGCCACCTACCATCACCCTGCAAATATCAAACTACCTAACAGTGGAGGTTGGCACCCTATACACAATCGAGATTGGTGCCCCTGCTCAACGGTGGCTGAACCCTAAAGCTCCTATACAACCCTGGACTGGTATAACATGCAGGCACTGAATTGACCAGGAAAGGAGTATATAGAGGTTGCCAATGAAGGTAGTTGGGTAGGCAACAATGAAAAAGTGTGCAAAAAAGTGCTATTGAAACAAACAATAAAGTGACATGTGCAAAACAAATGAGTACCTGACTATACTGTTCCCTGTAGCTGTAAGCCTTCCTATCAGCGGAGGCTAGCACCCTACTGGTCAGTGGAATGGCGCCCCCGCTCCATGATGGCTATCCCTCAAAATCCCAGATATATCTATTGATCATTAACAAGGGTAGCAAAGCAATATGTTTGTGGAAGGCATAATTCACACCAATGGTCCAATCATGACATACAATACAGACAAAAGTTTGGACACACCTTCTCATTCAAAGAGTTTTCTTTATTTTCATGACTATGAAAATTGTAGATACACTCTAAAGGCATCAAAACTATGAATTAACACATGTGGAATTATATAATTAACATAAAAGAGTGAAACAACTGAAAATATGTCTTATATTCTAGGTTCTTCAAAGAAGCCACCTTTTGCTTTGATTACTGCTTTGCACACTCTTGGCATTCTTTTGATGAGCTTCAAGAGGTAGTCACCGGAAATGGTTGTCCAACAGTCTTGAAGGAGTTCCCAGAGATGCTTAGCACTTGTTGGCCCTTTTGCCTTCACTCTGCGGTCCAGCTCACCCCAAACCATCTCGATTGGGTTCAGGTCTGGTGACTGTGGAGGCCAGGTCATCTGGCATAGAACCCCATCACTCTCCTTCTTGGTCAAATAGCCCTTATACAGCCTGGAGGTGTGTTTGGGGTCATTGTCCTGTTGAAAAATAAATGATGATCCAACTAAACAAAAACCAGATGGAATAGCATGTAGCTGCAAGATGCTGTGGTAGCCATGCTGGTTCAGCATGCCTTCAATTTTGACTAAATCCCAAACAGTGTCACCAGCAAAGCACCCCCACACCATCACACCTCCTCCTCCATGCTTCACGGTGGGAACCATTCATGTAGAGTCCATTTGTTCACCTTTTCTGCGTTGCACAAAGGCACAGTGGTTGGAACCAAAGATCTCAAATTTGGACTCATGAGACCAAAGCACATATTTCCACTGGTCTAATGTCCATTCCTTTTGTTCTTTAGCCCAAACAAGCCTCTTCTGCTTGTTTCCTGTCCTTAGCAGTGGTTTCCTAGCAGCTATTTTACCATGAAGGCCTGCTGCACAAAGTCTCCTCTTAATAGTTGTTGTAGAGATGTGTCTGCTGCTAGAACTCTGTGTGGCATTGACCTGGTCTCTAATCTGAGCTGCTGTTAACCTGCGATTTCTGAGGCTGGTGACTCAGATGAACTTATCCTCAACATCAGAGGTGACTCTTGGTATTCCTTTCCTGGGGCGGTCCTCATGTGAGCCAGTTTCTTTGTAGCGCTTGATGGTTTTTGCCATTGCACTTGGGGACACTTTCAAAGTTTTCCCAATTTTTCGGACTGACTGACCTTCATTTCTTAAAGTAATGATGGCCACTCATTTTTCTTAACTTAGCTGCTTTTTTCTTGCCATAATACAAATTCTAACAGTCTATTCAGTAGGACTATCAGCTGTATATCCACCAGACTTCTGCACAACACAACTGACCCCATTTATAAGGCAAGAAATCCCACTTATTAAACCTGACAGGACACACCTGTGAAGTGAAAACCATTTCCCGTGACTACCTCTTGAAGCTCATCAAGAGAATGCCAAGAGTGTGAAAAGCAGTAATCAAAGCAAAAGGTTGCTACTTAGAACCTAGAATGAAAATTGAAAAAATTCAAAGATGGGTTGAAATAAAAACCAAGATGAAAAAGATGATAAAAAATAATAATAACAATAATAATGAATGATACAATATAATATAAAAATACCTTTATTGAAATATTGGCACAACAATTAAATACATAAAATTGTGTATATATATAAAATAAAATAAGATAATATAATGACATATACAACCACAAAAGCAATATATTTATGGACAATGGAAAAACCAGTCCATAACAAAAGGCTTAATTAATGATCCAGATAAAAAAAGTGCATAAATAAAGTAACATAAAATATCTAATAAATGTGTCCAAAAGTGCAAAAAAGTGCAAAAAGGTGCTGATGTGCAAAAGAATTATACATATAAATCGCCGTGAGGCGAGTGCAAGACACAAAATAATACCTGTAAGCCAATTGGTGCTATATGGGTTGTATAAGAACGCGCCCCGACGCGCGTTTCGGAAATAGAATCTCCTTCGTCAGGACATTTATCCCCCTGACGAAGGAGATTCTATTTCCGAAACGCGCGTCGGGGCGCGTTCTTATACAACCCATATAGCACCAATTGGCTTACAGGTATTATTTTGTGTCTTGCACTCGCCTCACGGCGATTTATATGTATAATTCTTTTGCACATCAGCACCTTTTTGCACTTTTTTGCACTTTTGGACACATTTATTAGATATTTTATGTTACTTTATTTATGCACTTTTTTTATCTGGATCATTAATTAAGCCTTTTGTTATGGACTGGTTTTTCCATTGTCCATAAATATATTGCTTTTGTGGTTGTATATGTCATTATATTATCTTATTTTATTTTATATATATACACAATTTTATGTATTTAATTGTTGTGCCAATATTTCAATAAAGGTATTTTTATATTATATTGTATCATTCATTATTATTGTTATTATTATTTTTTATCATCTTTTTCATCTTGGTTTTTATTTCAACCCATCTTTGAATTTTTTCAATTTTCATTTATACCCGGATGGTCTGCCATCCCCTTTTTTTGGGGGATTGATTCCAGCACACATTTGATATTGATAATTTTATTATTATATTCTTCTGAAATTATTGCATCTTATATAGGCACTGTGTGATTGGTTCTTTTCCCCTGTTTATTCTTAGAACCTAGAATATAAGACATTCAGTATTTTCAGTTGTTTCACACTTTTTTGTTAATTATATAATTCCACATGTGTTAATTCATAGTTTTGATGCCTTCAGAGTGAATCTACAATTTTCATAGTCATGAAAATAAAGAAAACTCTTTGAATGAGAAGGTGTGTCCAAACTTTTGGTCTGTACTTTATGTGGTGGAAAAATGACAATTCATATTGATAACAGTAAGAAAAGGGGTACTCAAGGTTGGTGGTTGTTCTTATCAACCACCAACCTTGAGTACCCCTTTTCTTACTGTTATCAATATGAGAAATGTTATAGACAATCAGATGGAGGAACTGTGATAGGAGGAAGTGTTCATGGTGGAGTCATTCTTAACAACTTCACCTCAAGGCGTTTTTTCTTTTTTCCTCTCCTTCTTCAAAGAACCATAATTTTTTTATATTTCCGTCAATATAGCATTAGCCATATGAGGGCTTGTTTTTTATGAAATGAGTTGCATTTTTGACTGACACTACTGATTTTACTATATAGTATACTGGAAAACGGTAAAAAAAATTCCAAGTGTGATGAAATTGCAAAAAAAGTGCAATTCCACAATTTTTTTCATTTACCACGTCACTATATGATAAAACTGCCCTGGCAATATGATTCTTCAGGTCAGTATGAGTACGCAGATACCAAATATGTATATTTTTTTATATTTAAATGGTGAAAAAAATCAGAAATTTGCATGAAAATTTTTTTTTGCTTTTGGCGCCATTTTCTGAGACCCGTAGTGTTTTCATTTTTTGGGATATGGGGCTGTGCGTGAGCTCATTTTTTTGTGCTCTGAGCTAACTTTTTTTATACTATTTCAGGATAGATACAATGTTTTAATCACCTCTCATTGCATTTTATTGCAGTGGCAAAAAAACGTAATTCTGGTGTTTTCATTCTTTTTCTCGCCATGCCGTTTACCAATCTGATTATTTTTTTATATTTTGATAGATCAGACATTTCTGAATGCAGTGATTTGAAATATGTGTATTTTGTATTTATGCTTTTATTTTTTATTTCAATGGGGCAAAAGATGAATTGAACTTGTTTTTTTTTTCTTTTTTTTCCATATTTTTTAAAACTTTTTTTACTTTTTTACTGTATTCAATAGTCCCCTTAGGAGACTTGAAGCTACAATTGTTTCCCATTAAGATCAGGGAGTGACATATCACATATAGGATCTTTCTCCAGTTTGAGTATGTTAAACTGGGCAATCTATGGAACAGTGGTTGCACAAATCATAGTTTTTATCTTGTAGCTATTTTTCCACTGAAAGATATTGCTTTACAAAGTTTTGATTATAATTTATTTTGAGTCCAGGGGGTGCTACAAGATGTTTTTCTCAGGGGTTGTGTACTTCTTCCCCTGCATGATATAGACTAATCATAAGCTGGCAGAAACATGCTGTGGGAAAAAATATGCTACAGTAGCTTAGAGTCGGGTTTCTCAGTGTGAGACATGCAATGACAGACAGTCTGCTCTCTTCACTGGTTTCACTGCATAGTGTCCAGAGCAGAGCAGAGATGAGTGTGAGTACACACTCCTTTCAGCTTTTCATTTTACTACAGTCCGTTTAGTCGACTGGCAGTACAGCAGAGCTTAGATTTGTAGCATTGCAAACACCTTCACAGCTTTTTTATCCCTTTTCTCAGTTCTTTCAACTGAGCTATGCTCCCCTCCTATTATGCACCTATTATGTTAGCTTCAGTTAGATCCAAGTGGGTATTTTCACCGGGGTTTTGTACATCTTCTGTGCATATGAGCTGCTATCTGATAACGCCTACTTGGACATGGACAAAAGTTAACTCATTAGATGTCAAATACTTTGATTGCAAATATCTGAACAACAGAGACTTGAAGAAAACGCAATTTTTTAATCCGCTTTACAGCCACTATTACATAGTGTGTCCAGAGCAACATGAAAATTTTGGCAAAAGGTTCTTTTTAACTTCACAAACTAGGGCTGATAATATAATGAAGCAACATGAATAGTCTACAACTTTAACATAACACGCACGTTTTTTTTGTTTTTTTTAATAGTACCTCTGTTTAATTTTCAATGATGATGATTTACAGAAGGACATAGTCTTAAAAATCCAAACTTATTCTCGAGAGCAACTATACTATTCTAAAATCGCAATTTGTATGTATGTTGCTTACGTGTGACGCAAAATATTAACATAAAATGTCTTGGATTGATGTGTGAAAACAAAGCACATTGCATAGTAACATTACACATCATTTTATAAGCAGGAAACCTTATTAAATTATTCTTTTATACGATATTACAGCTCGAAAACATCATTTTGAGTGTAAAGCCAGCTGGCAAATGTTGGCAAAGACTGATGCAAGTAAACCTGGGGAAAGTAAAATATGAGTTTGCTGTGTAATTACATCAGAGCAGAGTTATATTTACATTAAATATAGATGCAAATGATACAACAACATAGTCATTGTCTGGCGCTGGCAGGGTCTCAATAGAAAAACTTCTTACTGTATGTCATTTTATAATTGTGTAATTTAGCACTTATTTACATGCTTCAAATCTCTTAGAAAGATAGATCAGGCCTCTTATGAAACTGCACGTAATCACACAAGTGGATTGCTGCCAAATTAAACGATGCCGGAAAAATTAGGATTGAACATTATTGAAATAAATGTGAAATATTGCATGCTCTATACTTACAGTAGACATACTAATGTCTGTTTATTTGGTTTATATTTTGCTATATCAAAACCTTCTTCATAATTCATGAAGAACATGTAACCTTAATTATAGAAATTTTTTTTAAAAAAAAGCAAGAGCGTTTTATGTGAAAGATGTCAAACAATGGTAACGTTGTGATTGGGCAAAGTCTAGATCATGGTGGAGATATGATTGTCTTTGAATGACTTAGAATCCACAACGCAGTTCTTAAGGGCCTGTCACACTAGGCAATATCGCTAGCAATATCGCTCTAACGTCACTGGTTTTTGTGACGCAGCAGCGATATGGCTAGCGATATCGCTATGTCTGATACTTACCTCTGACCAGCTCCCCCACTGGTTATCGCTGATCGCGCGAGAACGTCCTGGGCCGTTTCTCGTCGTCAGCTTCCTGCTGGGCTTCCTGTGGCGCCGACAAGCGACACGTAGACACAGATGGGAGGATGTCAGGATCGCCTCGTCTGACAGGTGAGTAGCGACCCTCGACCGCTACTATGTCGCTGGTGAGATCTGCCTGTGTGGCAGCTCACTAGCGACCACTTAGCGATGCACCAGCGATCCATATCGTTGTCGGGATCGCTGGTGCATCGCTAAGTGTGACAGTGCCTTTAGCCTGATGTACACTATCTATCGGCATGCATCGCTAGAGACCAAGCATCGATTTAAGAACTATATATTACTGGTTGCCCAATATCTGATCTTCAACCAAATCAGACAAATTATCCATTAGTGAAGAAATCATCATTAAGTGTGCTTTGTTGAACCCGAAATGAATGAAAATATTTTAGCCAAGATTCATCGAATAGTTTTTGCTAGAAAAAGTGAAATGTCACAATATAGTTGCTCCATGTAGTTAAGCAAAATTTTGTGCCCTTTCGATTTTTTGTGCCAGCACCTTTTTGAAAAATGAGCGCATCTTACTCTAGTGCACCCTTCATTAAAACTAGCATGCCGTATGCCGGTCATGATGGCGCAGGGCCTAAATTCTCTGGTAAAGACAGCTCGCACCATCTCATCATCTCTTGCCACTTTATAGCTATAGCTTCCAATACAATAGCTTCTTGCTCAGCCAGCCACACCCTGCTCTACAGTGATCATGGAGAAGCACATAAAAACACTTTTCTGTAGATGAGTCTAGTTTGGATAATATCTCTAATAATTGCTGTAAGACTCTAATGGCTAGAAATGTGCATAATTTTACTTGTTATGGAGAATTGCCAAGACTATATATAGAGCTAGTCTCCTTAAAGGCATTATCTGATCTTCTGATGAAAGTCTGCAGTTACTCTATGTGATTCCATACTTCTAAATCTTTACAGTGTATGTACCACATGCCGTCAGAATTCTCCAATGTTGTCGATGAGAGTTGGTGGTCATGTCACTGCAAGCTTGAGATTTGTATACTCCCAGCCACATCCTGACTAGACGTCCTCAGTCTCAGTCAATTCAGTTGTATTGACTGATGCCCAACATGTCTAGTCGGCATGTGATTTTAATACATACTTAAGATCAATTGATTGCCCGCTCCCATTAGCAACATCGGAGAATCCTGACAGCATGCAGTGAGTACGCTTTAAGAATTCAGTAGTCTGTAGTCACATACAGTGAGTTCAGACATTCATCAGAAGACCAGACAAGTTCGTTAATAATAATTCCTGTCCTCTTCTTTTCCCCCAAATATTATGAATCCAGAATCAAACTGGTCATAAAATATCAGATTGTCACCTATTAGAAAAAAGTTGCTACTCAATATCACAAAGTAACCCACTTTTCAATAGCTGCTAGTACTTATATAACTGCTATTTATTCTAAAAAAATGCTTTTTCTTTGGACATTATTTATATTCAATAAAACGTATCCTTTGTCTGAAATAATAAGGCTAGAATCGACATTTTATTTTTAATTTTAATATTATTTCCCAATAATTTAATTTGATATGTTTTTATATTACAGCAAACAGATGAGTCAGCACAGACTGATGGACAACAACAGACACAGTCTTCTGAAAACACAGAAAACAAAACACAACCGAAGAGACTCCATGTTTCGAATATTCCTTTCAGATTTAGAGATCCAGACCTTAGACAAATGTTTGGGGTAAGTAAAATTGAGGATTTTTGCTTGATGGTTTGAATGTTTGTATTTAGCATAAAAATGCTTTCCTGGTAAGCAATCCAATATTATTTATGCCATGAATCATCAACCTGATACTCTAGGGGGTAAAAAATAAAAAGCAACGACTGTAGTACGAAGACACACTCCTCTGAATAGACTCTGTCAGTAAGCTAGACTCTCCTTAGCTTCGTATATAGCCATATAGGTCATAGGAAGCTGAATGCAATAGTATCTTAATATCTATGATCTAATGTCTTATTCATGTTTTTCTTATATGTAAATGAGCTGTTCAGGACTATGGGCCGGACACTGCTCTGTTTGAGAATCTGCTTCCAGAGATTATTATGGAATGAAAGGGGGAGTTACCAGTGTCAGGCATGTAGCCAACACACAACAGCAGAACTGAACCGGGTCTTCTCACAAACACATTTGCTGCAGCTCTCACAGCTCTGCTATTTTGTAACAATATTTCAACCCTCGCTGCCTGTGAGATGGAAGCTCAAGCTGAGAAGAACCTGCAGATGTGTCAGATACAATCACACACAGATCTGCAGTGAGATCAGGAGAGCAAAGGGCAGCCATTACACATCACACTGATAACGCCTCCTTTCTTTTATCATAATCTCAGGAGGCAGAGTCTCATGCAGATCAGTGCTGGCACATAGCTCTGAACAGATCATTTACATATCAGAAAAACATGGATTTCGTTGGAATAAGATATTGTAGCACAGATATCAAGGTATCACTTTGTTCAGCTTTCTATGACCTGTGTGCCTATATAGACAGATTAGGAGGGTTGATTCTACTGACAGATGCCCTTTAAGGCATGCTTCACCACTCTAGACAATCTTGGCCTATTATGTTATTTTGTTGTTACTTTAATCAGCATTTAAAGAAAGAAAAGTAAATCAATGTGTCCTCCATGATCATACTGCCTCAGGATTCATCAAGAAGCAGTCCCATACACAGCCTTTAACTTGTTAGTGTAGAGGTGATGTATTATAGAGGTTGACTGATGGAATTTTACACGTGCACGTAGGGTTGACAACTACTTCTAAATCAATTCTTGAAGATTTCATTAGCTACAAGATTAAATCTCCTGGATGTCCTAGAAAATCCAGCTATGTGCTATCTAGATTTAATTCCAAGAGACTCCAAGTCAGTTCAGCAAAGCTTAGGATAATTGTAAAGGCTTGACAATCCCTTAACATTTTAAGCTTATAAGGTTACGTCTCAATTGCCAATTTTCCAGTTTATTTGAGATAATTAAAACAGGGTGTTGATTTTGTTTGAAAGCAGTAAGTGGAGAGTCTCAAACATATATTTCTAAATGACCAAGTCTATGCCTTACCTTTAGTCTTCTCCATACATGCAGTATATTGACTTGTATGATCACTGAAAGCCACAAATGACATCATAATGAGTTCTGTAAATGTAGCCTTTCTCTATTGATATATCCAGCATTGCTATGTAGTTATCGATCTAGTTCATGTCCTTTATTTTTCCAATACAACTGTTCTTCATGGTCATTAAGAAATAGTTTCTTCAGTTTCATGTTTGTTCTGTAGAAAAGTACTAAGAAACCAGTAAATAGGTTGTCAAAAATCAATAATACAAAAATAGTAATCTACTCCAAATTTAGAAAGCACATGAACACATTATTTACGGCTGTAAGGTGGATTGTTATTTCAAAATAAAAACTAATACAAGGGTGACATCTCAAAGGAAGAGACAGATTATGAGATGACAATATTTCCATGATCAAAACTGAATAACATTCTGCACATCCTTGGAAGGGCTTATGTCTATTGCAAGAGTTCACCAAAGCAAACGCTACCATGGCATCATGAGATCATCAGAAATGCAGGAAAATCTCCTTGCATTATCTTAACACTGAATAGGGAATAGGGATGAGCAGAGCAGGCAAAATCTGAATTTGATTGTTTGTGAATTTTTTCCTGGGAAATTCAATTTCAGAAGTTATTCTCCAAGAATTTAATGTCTCTTATTATGCTAAACATTTTCTTCAGACCCCATAGCATGACAAACAATATATAAAACATAAAAAATATATTTGTACTCACTTTCCGTTCACCTCAGTGCTCACCACCATCTGTCCGATCCTTGCCACATCTTCTGATCCTATGCCGCTTGCATTGGAATCTTCTGTTCGCTCGCACTGTGCTTGACTTCCAAGTTTATTGATTTCTAGGAGAGTTCTGTATTAGCACATGAGAGGTCATCAGTGTCATGATGTCACAACATATACCATGACCTTTCAATGGCATGCACAAATTCCATCCAGGGCACCATGACACCAAGAGATTGGACAAAGTGTGAGAGGCCTAAAGAGCGACCAGCACTGGATCAGAAGATGTGCTAAAGAACTGACTTGTGGTGCTAACAGAAATGCCTAAGAGGCAACCGGTGAGCTTAATATAAGGATTTTTTAACCTTTTGATGGCCTATTATGGCAAGAAAATTGGAATACTCAAAACTGTTAAAAATACAACCTTGCAGTACCCAATAGAATATTTAATAATTATTTTATTTCTATAGCTGCAACATATTCAACAGTACTTTGAAATTCAATGGGGGCATGTACAAAGAATATAAGGCATAGCATATAATACAATTAATAAGTGGAGTGAGGTCCATGCTGGCAAAATTTCAAGCTATTTTAGCCTATTTGACACCACATTTTTGTTGTGTAGTTGTTGTATCTGATTGTAATGTAAAAAAAAATAGTTAAACAGATACCTTTGTAACTATATATAATTCAGTAGGGTAAAAGTAAATCAAACGTCTGTCCTTTTGACATATCCTTTTCGATAATTTTCTTTTACAGGATGTATAAAGCACAGCCTGCTGCATTTTTTCATACCTTAAAACAAATCAATGAAAAACTCTTTTTTTTTTTAGAATATTGTAGTCTATGGAATAGGAATGCAAATATTGTCATACATATCCATCCATTTTTCATGGTTTTCTTTTTCACACTGCTGTCATGTGATTGCATTGTATAGGGAGGGAGAAGAAGCTGCACCATGATAAGAGATCCAGATAGTTTTGCGATGCTGCCAGAAGGCTACGTTTCCCCTGTAACTAGAGCTAATTTACTATAAACAGTTTTCAAGGGAAATAAGATGAAAATAAGAATATTACAATATCTAAATGCACCATACAAAGTCTTTTATGACTTTATGGGTGGCATAATGTGTAAAGTAAATGAAGAAAAAATGAATAAATAAAATGTAGTAGGTAAAAAATAAATTCATAAATAAAAATAAATAATTATACCTTTGTAAATCCAAATCGCTGTTACTAGCCCTATCCCATAAAAAAGTGTCCAATATCAATATATTTGTTACAGGGTGGGGAACATGTTTCTCACCACTTAATGACCAAGCTTAATTTTCACCTTAATGACGAGGCTAAATTTTAGAAATCAAAGCAGGGGAATGACAAGGGTGATTGGGGGAGGATCAAGGGGGTGATCAGGAGATTGGAGAAGGATTTATTGAAACTGAGCTACAAATTTGAATTTTTTTATCTGACAGGACAGCACTTTGGATGCAGTGTGTCTCTCTTTTCTCTCAGAACCACTACAAGGAAAGAAAAAAGTTACACTAAAGGAGAGAAGTGCTGCCATATTTTAAAAAATATTGTGCTTTTGATTGCTGTTATAGGGTCTATCAACATGATCAAAAGTCAGGAGCCAATAGAAAAAATCCTTGCTGTTTTTGGGTGCCAGCTGACAGATCCCAGCGGGTGCCAGGGCATGCGCCTGACATTTTGCTTCATGAAGAGGAAGAGAGGGCTGGGGGATATCATCACATGTGGCAAGGTACCGTGGGGGACTTGGGGAATCCATTTCTCTCTCATCTAATGTGCTAGATGATGTTATAGGAGAGAGAAATAATTTTTACACCAGATCACTCTTTTTTACGATCATGTGATCAGTAACCAAAAAACTGCTTTGATCGTGTTCTCCAGGGTCTCAGCTACCCCCGGTAGCTGAAATCCGGCAGATTTTCTGACTCTGGGGGAGCACTATTCTCTTATTACCAACTAGATTAAGGCCCGATGCTATCGCATCGAGAGGATAGTGACACACCTCTTGCCATGATAACCCTCAATACACACACACCTCCTCAACATACACTCCTCTCACCTTTCACCATCTCCACTCACATCCACTCACTCTTTCACTCCACATACGACCCTTTCTCTCACTCCGTCTCTCATACTCACACTGTCATCGTCGCTGCTCCATGATCCCCGACATCTTCTTCCGCCGGCGCCATCCTGGATCCCGACGTTGTCCACGCCGGCGACATGTTCTTGCGGCCATGCCATCTTGAGTATTCTGAAATCCTGCGAGTGGACATTAGTGGAGATAGTGAAAGGTGAGAGGAGTGTGTGTTGAGGAGTGGTGTGTTGAGGGTTAACATGGCAAGAGGTGTGCTGTGACGTCACCAGTTACAACTGGACGGAAGTTGTTACAACCTGGAAGCTGCTTAGCGCATTTATTATAGTAGATTAAGGCCCGATGCTATTGCATCGAGAGGATAGTGACACACCTCTTGCCATGTTAACCCTCAATACACACACACCTCCTCAACACACCACACCGCCTCAACACACACTCCTCTCACCTTTCACCATCTCCACTCACGTCCACTCACTCTTTCACTCCACATACGACCCTTTCTCTCACTCCGTCTCTCATACTCACACCGTCATCGTCGCTGCTCCACGATCCCCGACATCTTCTTCCGCCGGCGCCATCCTGGATCCCGACATTGTCCACGCCGGCGACATGTTCTTGCGGCCATGCCATCTTGAGTATTCTGAAATCATGCGAGTGGACATTAGTGGAGATAGTGAAAGGTGAGAGGAGTGTGTGTTGAGGAGTGGTGTGTTGAGGGTTAACATGGCAAGAGGTGTGCTGTGACGTCACCGGTTACAACTGGACGGAAGTTGTTACAACCCGGAAGCTGCTTAGCGCATTTATTATAGTAGATTAAGGCCCGATGCTATCGCATCAGGAGGATAGTGACACACCTCTTGCCATGTGAACCCTCAACACACAGTCCTCCTCAACACACCACACCGCCTCAACACACACTCCTCTAACCTTTCACCATCTCCACTCACGTCCACTCACTCTTTCACTCCACATACGACCCTTTCTCTCACTCTGTCTCTCATACTCACACCGTCATCGTCGCTGCTCCACGATCCCCAACATCTTCTTCCGCCGGCGCCATCCTGGATCCCGACATTGTCCACGCCGGCGACATGTTCTTGCAGCCATGCCATCTTGAGTATTCTGAAATCCTGCGAGTGGACATTAGTGGAGATAGTGAAAGGTGAGAGGAGTGTGTGTTGAGGAGTGGTGTGTTGAGGGTTAACATGGCAAGAGGTGTGCTGTGACGTCACCAGTTACAACTGGACGGAAGTTGTTACAACCTGGAAGCTGATTAGCGCATTTATTATAGTAGATTAAGGCCCGATGCTATCGCATCGGGAGGATAGTGACACACCTCTTGCCATGTGAACCCTCAACACACACTCCTCCTGAACACACCACACCGCCTCAACACACACTCCTCTCACCTTTCACCATCTCCACTCACGTCCACTCACTCTTTCACTCCACATACAACCCTTTCTCTCACTCCGTCTCTCATACTCACACCGTCATCATCGCTGCTCCACGTTCCCTGACATCTTCTTCCACCAGCGCCATCCTTGATCCCGACGTTGTCCACGCCGGCGACATGTTCTTGCGGCCACGCCATCTTGAGTATTCTCAAATCCTGCGAGTGGATATTAGTGGAGATAGTGAAAGGTGAGAGGAGTGTGTGTTGAGGGTTAACATGGCAAGAGGTGTGCTGTGACGTCACCAGTTACAACTGGACGGAAGTTGTTACAACCTGGAAGCTGCTTAGCGCATTTATTATAGTAGATTAAGGCCCGATGCTATCGCATCGGGAGGATAGTGACACATCTCTTGCCATGTGAACCCTCAACACACACTCCTCCTGAACACACCACACCGCCTCAACACACACTCCTCTCACCTTTCACCATCTCCACTCTTTCACTCCACATACGACCCTTTCTCTCACTCCGTCTCTCATACTCACACCGTCATCATCGCTGCTCCACGATCCCCGACATCTTCTTCCACCTGTGACATCACCAGTTACAACTGGACGGATGTTGTTACAACCCGGAAGCTGCTTAGCGCATTTATTATAGTAGATAGATGTATCACACCTATGTTTTTATGTGGATAAGATATTTACATAGTGAGCCTCAAGAAGGACAGTATTACTGATGTATGTAAAGTGCTATTGAAATAATAGTACTCTATTAATAAATAAAAAATTAATTATTATTACCTAAGTTATGTAGGTATGTGTTAGCTATGTAGTTGAAATCTACGTATGTTTGCCTAAATTTTTTTTGTTTTTGCCTTTTTTTTTTTAATCTATATATACCTATACCTATGTATATTTTTATGGATTTAAATATGTCTATGACATATATGTGAAAGAGATAATTAGTGTAAGATATATCTATCTGCTTAAAATATTTATATATATAACATATATCAAGCTATGTATAGAAGTCTTAGAAGTCTATTATCTATATCTATTTAGAATGTAACTATTATTTATATATCTATATATCTATCAATTCCAGGACCAACTTAAATAGTTTAAAGTAAGACATTTTTGTAAACGACATTTCTAGTGAAGATTTTTGGGCTATTAGGTAGCAATTGTCCTTGAAGTGGTGTATCCACCACTTTGACCCTAACGTTGCTGCGTTGCTTTACTCGGGAGAATGCAACATACAATTGTCCATGGGCAAATACAGGTTCGGGCAAAAAAATTCCAACTCGATTGAGGGTCTGTCCTTGGGATTTGTTAATGGTCATAGCAAAAGCAGGTTTTAGAGGAAACTGTCGACGTTTTAATTTAAAAGGTAACCCAGTTTCTGAAGGACACAAATCGATGTGTGGAATAAACACAATGTCTCCTTCAGCTGAGCCAGTAATCACTTTAGCCTGTATGATGTTGCGGAGTAAGGCAATGACAATGAGGCGAGTGCCATTGCAGAGACCTTTCTTGGTGTTTAGGTTTCTTAATAGCATCACAATGGTGCCAATTTTAAGTTTTAAGAGATGTGATGGCATTCCTGATGGTGTCAGAGAGTTTAAAAATTCAACTGGGTAGTTTTCACATTCCTCTGCCTCATCAGCATCGACAGAATCATCACTTGTATATACAGTATAATCACCACTAATGCGATCCATTACTTTACAGTTCAGAAAATCGACGTCATCATTTTTCGGACATAGTATAGCATGTGATGCAGCAGTGTCGAGGCTTTGTTGGTCATTAACATCAATGCAAATATGGTCTCCAAAGATCTCGGTTACTATAGAGCCAGTGCAAAGCATGTCTGGAGGAATTTCAATGACATCCTCTCCAAGGTTATGTTCATTAGACAGCTCACCATTTCCAAGTTTAAGCAACCAAGTGCTGTATTCAGGATCAGTGGAGCGCATGTTGTTAATTAGCGGTAGTCTGGTAAAATGTTGCCAATGTTCTGAATATTTAATGCAGGAATCTACAATGTCTATTCTTGTTCCATGAGCGATGACGGGAAGACATTGTCTGAAGTCTCCTCCAAGAACAATAACTTTACCTCCAAATGGTGTTTTATTTTTTTCAGCAACATTTGTTGTCATGATGTCACGTAGAAGTCTATCTATCACATTCAATGCATGTTTTTGGACCATAGTGCACTCATCAATAATAAAAAGTTTTGTACTCTGTAAATGTTTTCCTGCATTTGTATCGTTTTTAATCCTGGAAACAGATGTTTCGTTGATCGGAATAGGTATGCCATATAGAGAGTGGATTGTTCGGCCTCCTTGTATCAAGTTAGATGCTATTCCTGTAGTTGCTGCAGGTGACACAATTTCTCCTTGTCCTCTTAAATGATGTGTAAGTAGATGGTATAGGTAGGTCTTTCCACTGCCACCAGGTCCATCGAGAAAAAAGCACTTTGGTATTAAACTGCTATTTTGTAAAGCTTCAGTAATGACATCATAGGCAAAAAGTTGCTCCTGATTAAGAGTTTCTTTCATCTTTGCAGCTTTTTCTAACTCATAATCCTTATCATATTGTTTAAGGAGTTGTTTAATATTTTTTGCTGGGCGTGGTAAATTATAATCAGCAAAAGTTTTTCCATGGACTATGAGGACATCTTGGACATCTTTCATAGCATATCCTTCACAATCGATACACTCTTCAGTGTTGCTGTGGTATGTATGACAATAGTCTTGTAAAAAATGGTCCTTAAATTCATTCCACAATTCAAGTGGATTACTGGGGGGGCCAAAAATACAGATATAAGCAAACATGTCTCTAAGTTGGGAAGGCATGTTAAGAATGCAAGCATCTGTTAAAGTATGTCTCCAGATGCTATCATCGAATAATAATCCAAGTGCTAACGCAGCATCCTTAAAGGTTTCATGCATAACTCCATTGACGGTTTTAATGCTGTCAAAACTGGTAGCAGCTTTTACATGCAGTAACAACAAACGTAAATAATAGCGTTCTTGGTCTTTCACACTAACAGTATACATTCTTCCAATAACTGTGAGACCCCCTCGTTTTCTTTGTTCCCATGTGCCTTGTTTCCAAACGTAGTGTTCTGGAATTTCGCGGTAGAAATAGTTATGTGCATTGTGGTCGATCTTATTAAGGTTGAAATACGCCATAAGTGTAGAATTGGAATTGAGCTTTTGATGGATGTTGTCTGCAGAGTCATTCTCATGAAAATAGAGTGGTTGAGAATTAGGCAGATGTACGGCTAGGCGAATGATGGCATGAGATTGTTTATGCATAGGAAAAGCAAATATCCGCCATGCAGCCTCAGGTGCACTAACATATCTGGTATCCGTAAATTGGTGTGTTTCATCATGTTGAATGTTATTTTGGGAAATTTCAAGGTTGGCTTTGTCATGTCCTTTGTAAACGTATTTAAATAAATATTTTACACTTTGAATGGAAGCACATATTTCTACATTAATATGGCACTTGTATTTGGTGAGTAAAAATGGGTTATATGGAACTACCCATGAATTGTCAATCGTCTTAGAATGGTGTTCATATGTTTTGCCAATGGGTCTGCGGTAAGTGGGATAGCCATCCTTTTCTTTGATGGTATATGGTTGGTTTTGTTTTGGGAAACCTTTGCTACACTTTCCAAGATCCATACAGGGAGAATTAGGATTGTGTTCTCCACAGGGACCATGAATCATGTGTTGAAGAACAATGTTATGGAGCTGAGGGTAGATTGTTTCATCAGGTATTTCAGCCCAGACTATATTGTCTATGTCCACCTCAGTCCGTAATTTAGACAGGCTGTCAAGAATAATTAAAATATGAGCGTGTGGGAGACCACGCTTCTGAAATTCAATGACATGGACCATTGCAGTGACGTTTCCAAATAATCCACTGCTAATGTCTTTTAAGAGGGATTCCAGTTTAATTTTAAAGACACGTGCAACCAAGTCTGGTCTGTGTTCAACACGCTGCCACGGTTCTAAATGTGTAGTAATCTCATTCCACTTAGGATTACATGTCATGGTGATAAATAGATCTGGTCGACCATACTTTGTAACAATAGCCATAGCATCCTGGTAGCGCTGCTGCATGTTTCTTGGACTGCCTTCAAAAGAAGATGGTAAAATGACGGTTTTCCCAATAGGGATGCCCTTTTGAACCGATTTTTTGAGTAGATGTTCTTGAAGGAGGCAGTAATCCTCCACTTTTAAATCTTTTTGGTGTTTGCGGATGTAATGTAGGCGATTAGCTTCGATTTTGACATAAGCATCTACTAAATATTGCTGTGTTAGCTTACCACCATTGAGGAGTGGATTAAAGTAATTTCTGACAGATAACATATAGCAATAGTATTGGAGTTGAGTGATCCTCCTCGAACTTTTGCCTTGTTGTTTGAGTCCATCATGCCATCCTTGGTCTCCATAAGGGAAAAATATTGGATAGAGGAGGGCATCCAAATTGCTATGGAGAATACTAATTTGTTGTGTTTTTGGAGCTAAAGGGTTATGGGGATCAGGTTTTAAATGAATTAATATGTCTCTATTGAAAGGTGGCTCACCATTGTCATTTTGAAACACGACTGCTACTTCCCTGACAGTGGGATTATTGTAGCGTCGAGGGTCTTGAGTACGATCTTGTTTAATAGCCATAGTGATGTTTGGCATGACAGTTCCGTTTTGTAGAGATTTAATTTTTTCTTGTTCTTCCACATCACGTAACATTTGATAAGCTTCCACAAAAGGATTAATAGTTTGGATTTGAAGGGCAATAATGTTCATCAATGTAGGATGACATTTTTGATTTTCTTTACATCGTAAGCGTTGTTCGTTTGCGGTAGTGGTATCGAGAATGTAAAGTTGGGCAAATGCGCATTGCTGGTCATCTGAGGGATGTAGTGTTCCAGTTCTATGATAGATCTGGCCATGTATGCGGAAACAGTATGGGCCATATCCAGGAGGTGGTGAAATATTTGCACCCATGGAGGCAAAAGCAAAGGAACTGTTAATACTTCGAATATTATCCATGAAATTTTTGCTAAATTCACTTTGCCCTTTCAGCAAACGTGTAAAGACATCAGGATATTGTAGTATGGGTACATGGACTTTACCCTTCTGACAGCAGAGCGTAAAGTTGTTATCAGAAGGTATCTCTGCTACAAAATGCAAAGCTTCGCAATGCTCACATACATGGGTCATGTCACCACAGCTATGTTCGGTAATACTATTTTCATCATTAGTGAAAATGTGAGGTTGTAGTAGAAGTGCATGTCCAACCGATGGGGTGCGCCTAGTTTTGAGACCAACGTATATTTGTCTTGGTTGCACTTTCTGCGGGCTAACTGCAGCTTGTATGTGAAGAAACTGTGCGTTGGTATTGAATGGTGGTATTGATAGGGCAGAAACAGATTGCTGATTAGTTATGTCAGTGAACGGCATATAGGATGAAGTGTGGTAGTAACTTGTTCCACATGCTGATGCGGAAGCATCCTGTTGTGAGTCTACTAATAATGATGAGGAAGAAGCCATCTGTTGTTGGCGGTGATGGCGTGTAGAGGCTTCTTCAGCCAATGTAATAGATTTAGAGTTAGGGGATTCGTGTGTGAGACGACGGCGTTTATAAGCCTTAATCTTGTCAAGTCGATGCTGTTTTTCCTCAGGAGTCTCATTAGCACGGCGTTGTTTTTGTCGTAGTGCTAAAGCTGCTTTCCTTTCACTGGCATTGGCATACTGTGCATCGGTATTGAATGGTGGTATTGATAGGGCAGAAACAGATTGCTGATTAGTTATGTCAGTGAACGGCATATGGGATGAAGTGTAGCAGTAAATTGTTCCACATGCTGATGTGGAAGCATCCTGTTGTGAGTCTACTAATAATGATGAGGAAGAAGCCGCCTGTTGTTGGCGGTGATGGCGTGTAGAGGCTTCTTCAGCCAATGTAATAGATTTAGAGTTAGGGGATTCGTGTGTGAGACGACGGCGTTTATAAGCCTTAATCTTGTCAAGTCGATGCTGTTTTTCCTCAGGAGTCTCATTAGCACGGTGTTGTTTTTGTCGTAGTGCTAAAGCTGCTTTCCTTTCACTGGCATTGGCATACTGTGCATCGGTATTGAATGGTGGTATTGATAGGGCAGAAACAGATTGCTGATTAGTTATGTCAGTGAACGGCATATGGGATGAAGTGTAGCAGTAAATTGTTCCACATGCTGATGTGGAAGCATCCTGTTGTGAGTCTAATAATAATGATGAGGAAGTGGCCGTCTGTTGTCGGCAGTGACGGCGTGCAGAGGCTTCTTCAGCCAATCTTATGGATTTAGAGTTAGGGGATTCGTGTGTGAGGCGACGGCATTTATAAGCCTTAATCTTCTCAAGGCGATGGTGTTTTTCCTCAGGAGTCTCATTAGCACGGCGTTGTTTTTGTCGTAGTGCTAAAGCTGCTTTCCTTTCACTGGCATTGGCATACTTTTTGTTATGACTCATGTTGGCACAGGTAAAGGAGTCTATTTGGCAGTTATCTGGCAGTGAAGAAGGCGTCCTGGAGTATTGTAGAGTAAACAGATACTAATTGACCCTGTAATTGCCCAGCAGTAGTTATAAAGTGGTAGTGGCAAATTGGCCCTGTAGTTAGACACCGGCAGAGGAGCAAGGCAGCAGTAGTTATGGCGGTAGAGGCAAATTGGCCCTGTAATTAGACACCGGCAGAGGAGCAAGGCAGCAGTAGTTATGGCGGTAGAGGCAAATTGGCCCTGTAATTAGACACCGGCAGAGGAGCAAGGCAGCAGTAGTTATGGCGGTAGAGGCAAATTGGCCCTGTAATTAGACACAGGCAGTGAACAGTCAGAGGAGCAAGGCAGCAGTAGTTATGGCGGTAGAGGCAAATTGGCCCTGTAATTAGACACCGGCAGAGGAGCAAGGCAGCAGTAGTTATGGCGGTATTGGCAAATTGGCCCTGTAATTAGACACCAGCAGAGGAGCAATGCAGCAGTAGTTATGGCGGTAGAGGCAAATTGGCCCTGTAATTAGACACCGGCAGAGGAGCAAGGTAGCAGTAGTTATGGCGGTAGAGGCAAATTAGCCCTGTAATTAGACACCAGCAGAGGAGCAAGGCAGCAGTAGTTATGGTGGTAGAGGCAAATTGGCCCTGTAATTAGACACCGGCAGAGGAGCAAGGTAGCAGTAGTTATGGCGGTAGAGGCAAATTAGCCCTGTAATTAGACACCGGCAGAGGAGCAAGGCAGCAGTAGTTATGGCGGTAGAGGCAAATTAGCCTTGTAATTAGACACCGGCAGAGGAGCAAGGCAGCAGTAGTTATGGCGGTAGAGGCAAATTAGCCCTGTAATTAGACACCGGCAGAGGAGCAAGGCAGCAGTAGTTATGGTGGTAGAGGCAAATTGGCCTTGTAATTAGACACCGGCAGTAAACAGGCAGATGACCAAAGCAGCAGTAGTTATGGCGATAGAGGCAAATTGGCCCTGTAATTAGACACCGGCAGAGGACAAAGGCAGTAGTTATGGCGGTATAGGCAAATTGGTCCTGTAATTAGACACCGGCAGAGGAGCAAGGCAACAGTAGTTATGGCGGTACAGGCAAATTGGTCCAGTAATTAGACACCGGCAGTAAACAGGCATAGAACCAAGGCAGCAGTAGTTATGGTGGTACAGGCAATGCCAAGCGTCCGCACAGCAAGTCGGCGTGAGGTAAATGACGCAATTTCACGAATGCAAGATGGCGTCGTTAACACCTCTTGCCATGTTAACCCTCAACACACCACACCGCCTCAACACACACTCCTCTCACCTTTCACCTCCACTCATGTCCACTCACTCTTTCACTCCACATACGTTCCTTTCTCTCACTCCGTTTCTCATACTCACACCGTCATCGTCGCTGCCCCGACATCTTCCTCCGCCAGCGCGATCCAGGATCCAGACGTTCTCCAGGCCACCGACATGTTCTTGCGGGACGCCATCTTGGATTTCGTGAAATCCCGCGATATTCAAGATAGCGTCGCCGCAACAACATGTCGCTGGCGTGGATGACATCGGGATCCAAAAAGATGGCGTCGGCGAAATCTCGCGAGATTACGCCGACGCCATTTTGGATCCCGATGTCGCCCACGCCAGCGACATATTCTTGCGGGACGCCATCTTGGATGTCGTGAAGTCCCGCGATATTCAAGATGGCGTCGCCGCAACAACATGTCGCTGGCATGGGCGACATCGGGATCCAAAATGGCGTCGGCGTAATCTCACGAGATTTCGCCGACGCCATCTTTTTGGATCCCGATGTAGTCCACGCCAGCGACATATTGTTGCGGCAACGCCATCTTGAATCTCGCGGGACTTCACGACATCCAAGATGGCGTCCCGCAAGAACATGTCGGCGGCCTGGAGAACGTCTGGATCCTGGATCGCGGCGGCGGAGGAAGATGTCGGGGCAGCGACGATGACGGTGTGAGTATGAGAAACGGAGTGAGAGAAAGGAACGTATGTGGAGTGAAAGAGTGAGTGGACATGAGTGGAGGTGAAAGGTGAGAGGAGTGTGTGTTGAGGCGGTGTGGTGTGTTGAGGGTTAACATGTGCGTGTGTGTGTGGTGACGTCACCGGTTACAACTGGACGGAAGTTGTTACAACCGGAAGCTGGTTAGGGCATTTATTATTATAGATAGCTGTGTAAAAACAGCGATGATGTAATAAGGCCATTTAGCGGCCACCTATTTTATGCGTATCGACGGTCCTCAAGGAGTAAAATAAATTTTAGTGATCCTGTGTGGTAATAATGAAAGTAAAAATGGCAAAAAAAGACACTTAAAAAATGAAAAAGAGTATGACAGAAATGTAAAAATGAATCCACAGGTATCATGAAAAAATCCACAAAAAGGACTTGAATGGATCTACTTGATTTAAAATGACATCTGCTGGCAGTTTCACAATAGATTATTATTTACAATATAAAAATATATACAGTAGCTATAAGAAAATACAAATACATAATGAGAAATGTGTCTAAAATAGTCACCACTAGGGCTCTAGAGAAGATTAGATTTTCTCTGAGACCCAAGAAAAAAATTTCCTTTTTGCTGCAGATCCTGCAACTATGGGAAGGCGACTCAACAGTATAGGCCTGAAATGATGTGTATCTATCACGTAATTACTGAGAAACAGAATAGGCAAAAAAGACTTTTGTATTAAACCATAAAAGTTGACATCTGAGATGTAGCGTAAGATTTTATGAACTGGTAAGTTTAAATGTGAGGTCTTTATAGGTAATAGAAGACTTAATGCTTGTAACTGAAGCAGTGAAATATTCTTTCAACCATTTTTACAACTATCAGTCATGTACAGTAGAGGATCATTGCGAGATTGAGGATATATAATACCCGGTATTGATTTTCATACATATGTAATATAACTGGAAAGATTAGACATTGGATAGGATAACTCAAAGGTCAAAGCTTGACATCTATAAAATCTGTTTGGAGTGACCTACAGCGCAGATATCAGAAAAGTATGTAATACTTTAGGGTATTCACATAATACATTTGTGCTGCATTTTTTGTTGTAGGTTTTAGAAAACGTGATAAAAATGTATCAGTTTTTCAATGAAAACAGCCATTTTACAGCAATTTCAGAAAATTGGGGCAAAAAAAGCTGCACGATTGGATCATGTGAACATACACTAAAAATACCCACACACCTTAGTTAAAAATCAGACAATCCATCTTTTAGCCAACAGCTATTTTTCCCAACTTCTTCATACACATGAACACTTGGATAGTCTGGGTCTTTCATGCGATCTCTCTAAGAGAGTGGAGTAACTAAAAAAGAACCTTTGGTGGCACTGGTAACTTTTCTTTGTAGAGAACGAAAGGCATTTGAATTTAAGCCATTCAAATTATGATCCCCCAATTTACATCTGAAGGTCGGCGTAATGTTACCAATGGTTTTCTTAGTGACTGTGGTCCCAGCCGCCTTGAGATCATTAACAAGTTCTCCCATGTAGTTTTAGGCTGATCTCTCACCTTCCTCATGATCAAGGATACCCCATGAGGTGACATTTTGCATGGTGCCCCATATCGATGTTGATTGACAGTCATTTTGTATTTCTTCCATTTTCTTACTATTGCACCAACAGTTGTATCCTTCTCACCCAGCATCTTACTTATGATTTTGCAGCCCATTCCAGCTTTGTGCAGGTCTATGATCTTGTCCCTGATATCCTTATAAAGCTCTTTGATCTTGCCCATGTTGTAGAGGTTAGAGTCTGACTGAGTTGGTGGACAGGAGTCTTTTATAAAGGTGATTATGTAAGACAGCTGTCTTTAATGCAGGTAATGAGTTGATTAGGAGTGTCTAACTGGACTGTAGGAGCCAGAACTCTTAATGGTTCACAAACTCCCCTCTACCGCTCTCTGATCACAACCTTCTTTCATTCTCTATCAAGAACTGCCAGGTCGCTCAAGTAACCCCCCACTGTCCATACTTATAGAAACATACAGGCCATTAACACCCAGAAACTTATGATGAACTTGCAGTCTTCATTGGCCCCTATCTCCTCCCTCTCATGTCCTGATTCTGCACTGAAGCATTACAATGAAACACTTCAAACTGCCATGGATGATTTTGCACCTCCTATACATAGAACAACACAACAAAGACAGCGACAACTGTTGTGAGCTCATTTTTTCATTCACCTTTGATGTCCAATGAACTCCCTCTGCTGGTGAAAGGAGGTGGTGAAACTGATTTGGATGGGAGAAACCTGTCACCTGAACAGGTGGATTGCGATTGGACATCCGGAATCTCTGAGTGGATATAAGGCAGCCGACGCCCTGTAGGGTTGCTGATGATTTCTCTGCTCTGAGCTCTGGCCTCCAGTTCAGTTCCTGTCTTCTAAAGCTAAGTTTTGCTCTGTTATTGTTCCATGAGATTTTGTCTGATTTGCTTAGTTTTGTGTTCTGCCAGCCCCGGCTGGGGCTCTGCTGAATTTCCATTTTTGTCCCTGATCGGTTAAATCTCTTTTGCTCTGTCTTCAGAATATATCGGAGTGCTGATATAGAGATTTTGAAGTCTAGTGACTTCAGGGCCGTTTTTCCTATCAGACGTGTTGGGACATTTTTGGTAGGGTTTTTGCGGATTGCAGCCAGCATCTTTTCTGTCCTTTCCTATCTAGTTAGTTGGGCCCCATCATTTGCTCTGCCTGTCTTTCTGTCTGTGTTTGTGTTTTCATCTGTTTTCACCGACAATACATGTTGGGGGCTGTCTATTGCTTTGGGGGTCTGCTCTGGGGCAGTTTAGATTTCCCCTTTCGTTCTTTAGGCTTATTTAGTTCTTTGGCTGTGAAGAGGCATCTAGGACCACCGTAGGAACGCTCCACGGCTACTGTTAGTTGTTGTGAATAGGATCAGGGGTCTGCAATCCGCTAGCTACCAACCTCTCCGGTTTTCTGGACTTAGCTTGCATTTTTGTTTTTTCCTCCTCCGGTGACTCATTCATAACAGAATCACCAGCCATACAGCAGATTCTAGGGTACTCAATAGCAGGAAAGAATTGTAAAAAAAAAAAAAAAAAAGTGTCAGAATTTTTTTTTTTTAATCTATATTTTTTCCTCTTTTTCTCTGGAGCCGTAGGAGGAATTTTTTCTTAATGGAGATTAAGCAATTGTCTGATCGTGTGGAGCAGCTCGCTGCTGAAGTGCGGGGAATTTCCGCCTATCTTGCTCATTCACATGCTGCTGAACCAAAGATCCCTACTCCTGATGTGTTTTTGGGGATCGGTCTAAATTTTTGAATTTTAAGAATAATTGTAAATTATTTCTTACCTTGAAGCCTAGCTCATCGGGGAGCTCTGCGCAGCAGGTTAAAATTGTCATCTCTTTGCTGCGCGGCGATCCCCAGGATTGGGCGTTTTCTTTGACACCTGATGATCCTATTCTAACTAATGTGGACGCATTTTTTCAAGCCTTGGGGTTGTTGTATGATGAACCTAATGCTATTGATCAAGCTGAAAAAGCCCTGTTGGCTTTGAGCCAGGGTCAGGATTCTGCAGAGTTGTACTGTCAAAAATTCCGAAAGTGGGGGGTCCTTACTACCTGGAATGATGGTGCCTTGGCAGCTCTCTTTCGGAAGGGTTTGTCAGAAACCGTAAAAGATACTATGGTGGGATTTCCTGTTCCCTCTGGTCTTGTCAATTGTATGTCATTAGCCATTCAGGTTGATCGGCGTTTAGGTGAACGTAAAATTACACGAGAAATGTTGCCACCTGTTGAACAAATGTCTGAACCTATGCAATGTGATAGAGTTTTGTCCAGGAGTTCAGAAGGGGTAATAAGCTGTGTTTTTTCTGTCTGAACTAAACGAGAGAAATGTTTTGCACACACATTTGCTGTGGGTGGTGTACAACCTAAGTTTCTTCTGGCAATTACTCTGATCTGCTCCCTGTCCACATTTTCCACTAAGGCTTTTGTGGATTCAGGAGCGGCTCTGAACCTGATGGACTTGGATTTTGCTAAATGTTGTGGGTTTCCTATGACACCTCTGCGGACGCCTATCCCTTTGAGGGGTATTGATGCTACTCCTTTGGCGAAGAATAAACCTCAGTTTTGGACCCAGGTGGTAATGCGGGTCGCCCCAGACCATCAAGAAAATTGCAGATTTTTGGTGTTGCATAATTTGCATGATACCATTGTTCTGGGGTTTCCCTGGTTGCAAATCCATAATCCAGTTTTGGATTGGAAATCTGTGTCTGTGGTGAGGTGGGGTTGTCAGTGTGCTCTTAGTGACACTCCTGATTTCTCCACCTCTTCCCAGTCGCATGATGTTCCTGACTATTTGGCTGATTTTTATGATGTATTTAGTGAGAATAAGTCTGCGTCTTTGCCTCCTCATAGGAGTTATGACTGTGCAATTGAGCTGAGCCCTGGGTGTAAATTTCCAAAGGGTCGACTTTTCAATTTATCTGTACCCGAGCATGAGGCTATGCGATCTTATATTAAGGAGTCTTTGGAGAAGGGTCATATTAGACCATCCTCTTCACCCTTGGGTGCTGGGTTTTTTTTCGTGGCCAAGAGAGATGGTTCATTAAGGCCTTGTATTGACTATCGTTCGCTCAACAAAATTACTGTTAAATATCAGTATCCGTTACCCCTGATTTCTGATCTATTCTCCAGAGTTAAAGGTGCTTGCTGGTTTACCAAGCTTGACCTCAGGGGGGCGTATAATCTTATTCACATTAAGCATGGGGATGAATGGAAGACGGCATTTAATACTCCGGAGGGACATTTTGAGTACCTGGTGATTCCTTTTGGGCTCACTAATGCCCCTTTTGTCTTCCAGTGCTTCATGAATGATATTTTCCGGGACTTTGTGGATAAATTTTTGATCATCTATCTGGATGATATTTTGATCTTTTTCCAGGGATTGGGACTCTCATGTGGAACATGTTTGGACTGTGTTCCGGATTTTGAGGGAGAATTCCCTGTAGGTTAAGGGGTCGAAATGCCTTTTTGGTGTACAGAGGATTTCATTTTTGGGATTTATTTTGTCTCCGTCAACTATTGAAATGGACCCGGCCAAGGTACAGGCCATTTAAGATTGGTTTCAGCCCACTTCTTTGAAGGCCCTCCAGAAGTTTTTGGGTTTTGCTAATTTTTATCGTAAATTTATAGCTAATTTTTCTGTTATTGCCAAACCATTGAATGATTTGACTAAGAAGGGTGCTGATGTGCTGAATTGGTCTCCAGAGGCTGTTTCTTCCTTTCAGGAGCTGAAGCGGAGGTTCACTTCTGCTCCGGTTTTGCGGCAACCTGATGTCTCACTCCCGATTCAGGTAGAGGTGGACGCTTCTGAGTTTGGTGCAGGAGCTGACTTGTCACAAAAAGATCCGGTAACATCTAAAATGAATACCTGTGCTTTCTTTTCTCAAAAGTTCTCCCCATCTGAACACAACTATGATGTGGGGAATCGGGAACTGTTAGCCATGAAATGGGCATTTGAAGAGTGGAGACATTCGTTGGAGGGAGCTAGACATCAAGTCGTGGTCCTCACTGACCACAAGAATTTGATTTACCTTGAGTCGGCCAAACGCTTGATTCCTAGACAGGCTACGTGGGCCTTGTTTTTAACACGTTTTGATTTTGTGGTCTCTTTTCTTCCGGGCACTAAGAATGTCAAGGCAGACGCCCTCTCTAGGAGTTTCTTTGCTGATTCTCCTATTGTGACCAAGCCTGCTACCATCTTAGGTGAGGGGGTAGTTCTTTCTTCCATCTCGCCCGATTTGAGACGTGCTCTGGAAGAGTTTCAGGAGGACAAACCTGAGCGTTGTCCCTTTGGAAAATTGTATGTTCCTGACCAGTGGAGGAAGAGAGTAATGTCTGAAGTTCATTGCTTCGCATTGGCTGGTCATCCAGGTATTTTTGGTACTAGAGTCTAGTAGTCTTTTTGGTGGCCCACCTTATCTCGTGATGTCAGGAATTTTGTGCAGTCCTGTGGGACTTGCTCCCGGTCTAAACCTTGTTCTCGCTCTAGTGTGTTGTTGATGCCTTTGCCAATGCCCATGGACCCATATTTCAATGGATTTTATTTCTGATCTGCCTGTCTCTCAGAGAATGACTGTTATCTGGGTGATTTGTGATAGATTCTCTAAGATGGTCCATCTTGTACCACTCCCTAAGTTGCCATCTTCCTCAGAGTTGGTGCCCTTGTTTTGCAACAGGTAGTTCGCTTGCATGGGATTCCTGAGAATATTGTATCTGACAGAGGAGTTCAGTTTGTCTCTAGATTTTGAAGGACTTTTTGTTCCAAGCTGGGAATTCAGTTGTCCTTCTCCTCTGCGTTTCACCCTCAGACCAATGGGCAGACAGAGAGAACAAACCAGACTTTGTAGTCTTATTTGAGATGTTTTATCTCTGCTGATCAGGATGATTGGGTCTCATTTTTGCCCTTGGCCGAATTTGCTTTAAATAGTAGAGCTAGTTCTGCCACTTTGATGTCACCTTTTTTTTGTAACTTTGGGTTTCATCCTCTATTCTCTTCAGGGCAGGTGGAGTCTTCTGCCTGCCCAGGTGTTGACACTGTGGTGGAGAGAATGCACCAGATTTGGGACCAAGTGGTGGATAAGTTATCTCTCTCCCCGGAAAAGGCCCAGCGGTTTTCCAACCGGCATAGGACCATTGGTCCCCGGTTTAAGGTGGGTGATATGGTTTGGTTGTCATCAAAGAATATCTCTATGATGGTGGCTTCTCTAAAGTTTAAACCTAGATTTATTGGACCTTACAAGATTTTGGAGATTCTTAATCCGGTCTCTTTTCGATTGGCTCTTCCTGTTACATTTAAGATCCATAACGTGTTTCATAAGTCTCTGTTGAAGAGGTTTGTTGAGCCAGTAGTTCCTGTGGTGGCACCTCCTGACCCTGTATTGGTGGAAGGTAACGTGGAATATGAGGTTGAGAAGATACTGGATTCTCGTCTGGCTAGACGGAGACTCCAGTATTTGGTTAAGTGGAAGGGTTATGGCCAGGAGTATAATTCTTGGGTCTCTGCATCTGATATTCATGCCGAAAGATTGGTTCGTGCTTTTCATCGGGCCCATCCTGATCGGCCTGTTGGCGTGGATGAGGGTTCAGTGACCCCTCCTCAAGGCGGAAGTACTGTTGTGAGCTCATTTTCTCGATCACCTTTGATGTCCGATGAACTCCCTCTGCTGGTTAAAGGAGGTGGTGAAACTGATTTGGATGGGAGAAACCTGTCACCTGAACAGGTGGATTGCGATTGGACATCCGGAATCTCTGAGTGGATATAAGGCAGCCGACGCCCTGTAGGGTTGCTGGTGATTTCTCTGCTCTGAGCTCTGGCCTCCAGTTCAGTTCTTGTCTTCTAAAGCTAAGTTTTGCTCTGTTATTGTTCCATGAGATTTTGGGGGCTCTGCTGAATTTCCATTTTTGTCCCTGATCGGTTAAATCTCTTTTGCTCTGTCGTCAGAATATATCGGAGTGCTGATATAGGGATTTTGAAGTCTAGTGACTTCGGGGCCGTTTTTCCTATCAGACGTGTTGGGACATTTTTGGTAGGGTTTTTGCGGATTGCAGCCAGCATCTTTTCTGTCCTTTCCTATCTAGTTAGTTGAGCCCCTTCATTTGCTCTGCCTGTCTTTCTGTCTGTGTTTGTGTTTTCATCTGGTTTCACCGTCAATACATGTTTGGGGCTGTCTATTGCTTTGGGGTCTGCTCTGGGGCAGTTTAGATTTCCCCTTTCTATCTTTAGGCTTATTTAGTTCTCCGGCTGTGAAGAGGCGTCTAGGACCACCGTAGGAACGCTCCACGGCTACTGTTAGTTGTTGTGAATAGGATCAGGGGTCTGCAATCCGCTAGCTACCAACCTCTCCGGTTTTCTGGACTTAGCTTGCATTTTTGTTTTTTCCTCCTCCGGTGACTCATTCATAACAGACAACCCTGGCACACCCTGCAAACACGTTTCCTGCAGCGGTGCTCCAGGTGTGCTGAACGTATATGGAGAAAATCCAATCTACACAAAGATTTTATCCATTATAAGTTCATGCTTAGAACATACAACACTGCCCTTCACCTCTCCAAACAAACCTATTTCAACACCCTCATCACCTCACTGTCCAATAACCCCTCACCTGACTAAAATATTTAACCTCTCTCTTCTGGTATCTTTCCCTCCTTATTTAAGCATGCCATCATACATCCACTACTTAAAAAACCATCCCACGACCAAAACTGTGCCGCTAACTATAGACCTGTCTCTAATCTTCCCTTCATCTCTAAACTCCTGGAACGCCTGGTCCACTCCCGTCTGATCCGCTATCTCTCTGATAACTCTCTTCTCGACCCTCTTCAATCCGGTTTCTGCTCTCTACACTCTACTGAAACTGCCCTCACTAAAGTCTCTAATTATCTACTAACTGCTAAATCTAACGGTCACTACTCCATGCTAATTCTCTTGGATCTCTCTGCAGCATTCGACACAGTGGATCATCAGCTCGTCCTCACTATGCTCTGCTCCATCGGCATCAAGGACACCATTCTCTCCTGGTTTTCCTCCTATGTCTCTGACCACTTCTTTACTGTATCTTTTGCTGGCTCCTCCTCCTCTCATCTTCCCCTTACTGTTTGGGTTCCTCAAGGATCGGTTCTAGGCCCCTTCCTCTACTCCTTGTACACTGCCCCTATTGGTAAAACAATCAGTAGATTTGGTTTCCAGTACCATCTCTATGCTGATGACACTCAATTATACGCTTCTCCTGACATCACGCCAGCCTTTCTAGAAAACACCGGCGATTGTCTAAACACTGTGTCTAACATCATGTCCTCACTATATCTGAAACTGAACCTGTCAAAGACTGAACTCCTTGTGTTTCCTCCCTCAACTAATGCATCTATACCCGATACTGCCATTTCCGTGTGTGGTTCCACTATTACTCCCCAGCAACATGCCCGCTGTCTTAGGGTCATACTTGACTCCGAGCTTTCATTCACCCCCCACATCCAATCACTGGCTCGCTCTTGTTATCTGCATCTCAAAAGCATTTCTAGAATTCGACCTTTTCTTACCTTTGACTCTGCAAAATTTCTTACTGTTTCTCTTATTCATTCTCATCTGGACTACTGTAACTCTCTTCTAATCGGTCTCCCACTTACCATACTTTCCCCCCTCCAATCTGTCTTGAATGCTGCAGCCAGGATCATATTCCTCACCAATCATTACACCGATGCCTCTACCTTGTGCCAGTCCTTACACTGGCTACCCATCCACTCCAGAATCCAGTACAAAGCTTATTGTCCTCACCCACAGAGCACTCCATGGCTCAGCACCACCCTACATCTCCTCCCTTGTTTCAGTCTACCACCCTACCCGTGCCCTCCGTTCTGCTGATGACCTGAGGTTAGCATCCTCGATAATCAGAACCTCCTACTCCCGTCTCCATGACTATACACGTGCTGCGCCAATTCTTTGGAATGCACTTCCCAGGTCAATACGATTAGTCCCCAATCCCTACAATTTTAAGCGTGCCCTGAAACCTCGTTTATTCAGACTGGCCTACCGCCTCAACACATTAACCTAAGTATCCCTGTGTGGCACAGTCAAAAGCTTTACCATAACCAGGTTCCCCGTATCATGTTCCCACATGCTTTGTGCATCTATTAGCCCTCTGTGTCCGTACTGTTACACACTTAACATTATGGCTGGACCATACAATCAGGGCAATTGTTACCACCCACCTTTCGTGTCTCCTTTTTTTTTTTCTCATAGATTGTAAGCTTGCGAGCAGGGCCCTCATTCCTCTTGGTATCTGTTATGATCTATGTGATCTATGTGATTATTGTTATGCTGTAATGTCTATCATCTGTACAAGTCCCCTCTGAAATGTAAAGTGCTGTGGAATATGTCGGCGCTATAGAAATAAAATTTATCATTATTATTATAATGGTTATTAGGGGATCAAATACCGTATTTTTCGTGATATCTAACACAGGGGATCATGTGCGATCAAAGGAGGGCGCAGGCAGCTATAATATGCGCCGCTCCCCCAGCCAGTCACCGTGGTGCGGTTTCAGCACCATGGTGATGGACAGCGGCAGTGCATATTATATGAGCGGGAGCAGGAGATCAAAGGCTCCCCCCGGCAGCTTTTACCAGCTCACAGCACCGCTCCCAAGCTGCCCCCACCTCCCCTGGACCCTGCAGTATATATATATATACACCCCCCTCCCCCGTATATTCGGATTATAAGACGCACCCCCTACTTTCCCCCAAAATTTGGGGGAATAAAAGTGCGTCTTATAAAGCGAAAAATACGGTACTTTTTTATCACTGCAAAATGCAAATACATTTATATAATTTATACAATGTGATTTTCTGGATTCTATTTTTGATATTCTATCTATCTGTGTTAAAAATAATCTACCCTTAAAATTATAGACTGTTCATGTCTTTGTCAGTGGGCAAACTTACAAAATCAGCAAGGGATCAAATACTTACATAGCATACATGTACATAGCATAAATTAGTACAAAAGTACAATAACACAAAATTAGTAAGGAAGGTAATTAGAAAGACAACCTCTTTAATAGTTGCTAAACATATGTATTCTGTATATACGTGCACACATCATTATCTAATTTGAAGTAAAGAAAATAATCATGTCATCCATAGTTTGTTACTTGCTCATGCACCTATCCTTAACTTACCTATTCCTGTGAAAAATAATTTGTAATCACCTCCTGCTGAGAACTCAGGCCCATTTAGACTAATGATAGCACAATAATTAGTTTGTTGAAAAGGAACACATCTAAACTTACTGCACTGATGACTAAATAATGTCTTTTGGTAATAAGGTCATTTACCAAGGGATGTAAAACTGCAAGCTATTTTGTTGCAGTCAGAATAACAATAACGGATTACAGATTTTGCATTCTAATATTTTTATCACTGTCAACATTTTCACTCTTGCTTTTCTTATATGCATACTGCAGAATGTGTTCAGAATTAAGTTAAGAAATCTATTTTTTGGAAATCTGCCCTTTGTGAGAGCAGATATACACTCTCTTAGAGCTTGTATAAGCATCTGTACATCAGTTGTAAGGCAGGTGCAGATGACCGTGTATTTTCGCATACAAGAGAATTAGGTTGATTATGCAAATCACACTCTCATCAAACTCTAATCAGAGTGTGAGCAAAGTGTGATCCAATTCTCTTGGATGAGGAGAAAATGGAGAAAAACAATTCTCTATCTTCTCCACTCTGTCAGTCCGTGGACTAAATGTCATCCAATTTTAGTCCGATGGTCTCCATGGACTCATTGACTTGCATGGCCAAGTATGATCTAAATATTGAATCATACTTTGGCATGCATGAATTTTTTTCCTTGAACCTGTTCGGTCCTTGAAAAAAATCTAACATGTACATGGCCCTAGAGACTAACTTTGGTCCAAGCGTGATGTTTTTTCGGATCCAACTCAGATCCTACTTAGACAGAAAATATGGTCATGAACACAAGCCCTTATAATTAGGCTCAAGCCTTAAATCTACACATGGCTCAGTCTTCACTTCTTACCAAAAATATAATATGAAAGTATTAAACAGTCTCTTCCATGCTAGGGCTGTTTGTTATGGCTTTATGAGATCTATTGGTGTGGTGCCATATGGAATGCCTACAGCTCCAAGGTACAGGGACATCGGGGTTCCTTGTTTTGCAGTACTGGCCCTGTCCATTTGGTTTAACCATGTGCATAGAGCCTAAATTGACTTCATTTCAGAGAGCCATTTAGCTTTGCTTTTTAGAAAAGCCAATAAACAGCTAAAACTGTGACCAAATTTGATTTTTTAGTTTAATGATGAGAAACAGAAGTCTTCTAATAAAAGTTAAAAATTCTTCAGTGTTAAGGAAACAGTACTAAAGAGGTTGTCCACTCCTTTTATAGTGATGAACAATCATTAGGATAGGTTAATATCAGAATGGTGAGTGTGCGTCACCTAACGCCATCACTGGCCAAATACTAAATGTGTAAGACCTTAGTGTTGTTATTTTACTGAAATTAATTTTGCACTTATCTTCCATGTTGGAAGGATATTTGATGCCTAATAAAGGCATGAGTGTAAAGCCCTTTTATTGCTTATTACACTCATATCTTGATTGTAGTTTTTCATTGGGTTATTTTGAGAAATCCATTACTGAATTTTTAACGGTGAGGCAGGCACTGCACTTATAGGTCTGCTCGCTTTTCTCACAGTGACCTGCCTTTCTCTAACCAAGATTCTGCACAGGAGCCATCTTTACCCAGGGTCATCTCATGGGAAGTTGCGAAAATGCACTAAACTCATGATGATGTTGCAGGAGCCAGTCCATTGACCTTGCAATGCCGTTTGGAGCTTACTGCGCATGTCCACTTCTTCTGATAAAATTAATCTGGGTAATGACAGCGCATGGACAGGTGAGAAAGATCACTGAGAGAAGAGAAACCCATCAATCAAACACAGGAGGCTGGTGGTGGGCAGGAAAAAGTAGAAAGCATAGAGAGCAGAGCTGGATATTCAGCGCCCGTCCTGCTGTATTTGCAATCAAAACTTCAAGGATAAATTTCTCAAAAATGCCCCAATTAAATACTTCAAGTGCTGTCTGAATGTAATATTTATTAAAGGAGTTTTACTCTCATGCATTTAGTTAGGAGTTGAATATCTTGCTGTCAGGTCATTTTTAAGTACCTTTTTGCTTTACGTCTACTTTTCCATAGTTCTCACATGTTATACCAAGGTTATTCATTACTCCAAGAAAATCTCTGAAAAGGAAAACTGAATTGGTAAATATCATCAGTGCTGTTGGTAACATTAATAGGCATGCAGTTTTACGATACACTTAAAAAAATTAAAAAAAGAACATTAGCAGTACAAAACAACCATCATATTGTAAGGACTAGGGTGCATCAGCATGGCATAAGGGCAGTAATCTAATAGAAGAAGACAGATGATCCAAAGGTCTAGCAGAAGCCAGCCACATTCAGAGATGACTTTAGAATCAATCTCTTGCTTCTTGTGTCTATTTATTCTGAATTAATTTACTAACAAATTGCCTATTAATGCTTCCTGATAATATGACCTCCGTTTCTAACACAATTTATGAAATGTGGATGTGTAGTGGTTGTATATAGATTAAAAGTTGGCCTCAAAATAATTTTTCACATTAATAGTTGTTGCTCTTGTGAAAACTTTCATCTTTTTGAATTTATCTGTTTATATTATAATTATAATCACTATTTTTTTCTTGCAGCAATTTGGTAAAATCTTAGATGTTGAAATAATTTTTAATGAGCGGGGATCAAAGGTAAGCTTGATCGATCTATCTACCCTATCAATCAATCTATTTCTATCTATCTGTCTATCTATCTCTCTATCTATCTATTTCATATCTGTCTACCTATCAACCTTTATATCTATAATCTTATACTGAACTGTTGTGTTTTTATAACAAAATCTCAGTTAGTTGTCCCTTTATATTGTGCAGTGCTCCCTTACAGAAGGAAGAAATTTGCTTATGCAGTGATACCTATACTGTATAGTATATCTCTGAGTCTATGCTCAACCCCATAGAAGCAAGCTTAAAGGGAACCAGTCATGCAAAAAATTCTATTAACCTGCAAATATGGGGCTAATCTGCAGGGTAATAGTTTTCTGAAGCTGCCCAACACCAACACTAAAAGCCTGCTGCCTGGAAGAAGTTAACTTATTCTTCCCAGCAGCATAGGGCTTTCAGACTTAAGGCCCCGTCACACTAAGCGAGATCGCTAGCGATCTCGCTTAAGCGTCACCGATTTTGTGACGCAACAGCGATATTGCTAGCGATATCGCTAAATGTGATACTTACCTCCAACTGGCTCCCCGCTGGCTATCGCTGATCACGTAAGAACGTCCTGGGCCGTTTCTTGTCGGCCGCTTCCTGCTGGGCCGACAAGAGACGCATGGACATGGGCGGGAGGATGTCTTCATCGCCGCATCTGACAGGTAAGTAATGACCGCCGACCGCTGCTACGTCGCTGGTGAGATCTGCCTGTTTGACAGCTCACTAGTGACCATTTAGCGATGCACCAGCGATCCTGACCGGGTCGTATCGTGGTCGGGATCGCTGGTGCATCGCTAAATGTGACGGGACCCTTAGGTATGCAACCAGCACAATTTCAGTTACCGCTCCAAATAAGTGTGTGTACTTCAAAGTGCATGGATTAAAAAACACATTTATACAAACCCCTGAGTTTGGATCTTCAATCTACTCATCAGCAGTGCGAAAATATCCACTTTTTTTCTCTCCCAAATCCAATACAGTTCATGGGCACTAGATTTTGTAATGGTTACGTTGGTCAAGGGAACTAGTCTGATTGCTATTTGGGGAGTCAGGATGGATTTTTTTCCTCTAATATGGGATAATTAGGATCTGCCCGTTTTTTTTTTCTTCGTCTGGCCCAATATGTTAGGTTATATCTTGAACTCTATGCACTCATGTCTACCTTCAACCTTAAAGCTGTGAAACTTTTGATGTGGAAATGTGGAAATGTTCTTTGGAGTCATATCCCCTTTTAAGGTCACACATCTCCACTCCTCATTCCACCTTAAAATGGCATTTGCATCCTGGAGCTCTTTCTACTGATAGTGTATTCTGCTATCAGGCACAGGAAATCTACTGGAAACTCTTGTTTATGTGAGTTTTCTCATGAGCTTTAATCACACATGGATACCTCACCTTTTGAGAGACTAACCCAAATTTTCCAATAGAGTTGGCAAGTATGATATAAGGACTATAAAAGTTTTGTTTGGTCCATAGAAAGGGAGTAGATCCATGAAAGGAATCTGACTGCAGGATCAACATCTATAAAACTATTTATATGGCTTTTAGTGAATATTTTTCATTCAACCTAATTGTTTGGGCAAAGTTCACAGTATATCACAAGTCTCACCTTTTCATAGTTCTTTATATGCATATTATAATGAATAATACTAATCCAAAGGTGGGCACTAGATGTGGACCATTTCTGCCCAGTCTCCCAATAGAGCATGCCCACTGAGGTGTGACTAAGCTCCCTGAGCTCATGAACTTTCCAATCTCTGACATGCACCACAACTTCTAGCGTGCGCATTGTGATCGCCAGTCTCTGGCATGGAGGTATAAGTCCAATGTACATGACTGAAGTTTCCGTGTTCATGACCATCCGCTGGATTTCGAATTCTTGGAGGAAAGTGTAAGAACAGATCATAGACCTCAGTCTTGTCTCTGTGGCCATGCTATCGGGAGATTGGTCCAGCCATAGCATACACCTTTTGAACTAGTCCTATTCGTTAGAATATACAGATATACAGAGAAAGAACTCCATTAATAGCATATATTGTCATGTAATTTGATAACAGATGTTCATCCTACTGTCAGGTTTCCTTTAAAGTGTACCTTGTTTATGACATGACTGAAAACTTGTTCCTGGAAACATGCTAATCTTTTACTTCCTTTCCAGCCGCAAATAGAGCCTTGAGACATGACACACAATCATATGCCTAGCAAAGCAACAAAGTTGAACATTTCCTGTCTACATATGGACACATCAGGTTTTGCACCATGTGTCAAATAATTCATGTTTTCATATACTGACTTATAGAGTCACCACATGGCCATAGGAGCACAATATGAGCCCATAGCACATAGCAGAGTATGAGACCCAATTGTTTGGCTCAGACAGTATTGACATTCGGTATGGTTGTAAATATTTTTATAATGCAAAAATGGTCTTAGTTTACCACTGTCAATAACAGTACATGTAGTTGACCGTTTGGATTACATAAATCATAAATTAAGCCTCCTTCTATTTAACGCTCTGCAATTATTATGCACTTTTTGAATTTTAGTTAGTGTGTAAAATATGCAGTATTAGTAGATAAGAGGTTATGGACTGTGAGCTTAAAATAGAATTACTGCTTTCTTTATAGAGATAATCAAGGGTTTTACATTTTTTTCCCTTATCCCCTAGTGATAATTACATTTCTCATCACAGAAAATGAGTTCATGTTTGTAAAAAAAAAACTCGTAAAGAAAAAAACATTTGCTGGAATAGGTATTTTCCTGTTATTGAAGTGAAAGTTGGTAATATAATCTAATATGCTCTCAAGCAATTACCCTGTGTATTGCTCCAATTTACTCTGGTGCAGGGTTTTTCGATCAAGGAAAAGAATCTCTTTACTCCAAGCCTTTGAATACATAATGGGATTTGTATATATTTTTGTTACTGATAAATGTTATACTCTAGCTATTTTGAGCAAATTATTTTCCCATAGTTGTCCAGAAGAGACTCGAGGACAGAAATATGCAATGGTCCTTGTATCTAATAAAAATCAGTTGGACTTTTATTTGCATAGGGAGTAATACTCTAAGAAGACAATTTATAACTGCAATTTTGGGTGGTCGTTTCTATGAAAGGCTACTATGCAATAGATAACTAGTGATATTAATAAAAGATAGAAGAGATAAGCAGATGTGCCAAAATTCAAATTTACCAAATCGTATGGATTTTTCCAAGAAATTCGATTCGCTGCAAAGTTACTCTCAGCAAATTAATGTCCTTTATATTGCTCTGGGGTGTCTCTAATTTGCCGAATCCATGCAAAGCAAATTTACGAAAATCTGTATTCCAAAATTTGGAAAAATTTTTATGTATTCAGCTACATTCAAATAAATTTGCTCATCTCTACAAAATATGCAAATTGCCTCTTCAGAGAGCATGTCAAGCATGTCACTCTCCACAAGGAGGGATGTTTACCCCATATACCTCAGTCAGAGGCCTCACAGCCAGCCAAATCAGATCTCTTGCCTTGCACTGAGGAAGGGCAAACACTGCGAAACATGTCTACAAATAGAGTATCTGATTTAGTTTTTATTCTAATTCATGTGAAAAAGCTTGTTAAAGACTTGATATTGACTTTTAGGCTTGCTACTTCCAGTAGGTGGGACTAGAGTTGAAGTCATCTTCCTCTTTGCATATTTAATTTCCCAGAGGAGCATTGCATGGCATATAAGTCTCCTCACACTGGCTTGACATGTCACTATCCAGAATGAAATATGTTACCCCTCATCTCTAATAGACTGCAAAACATGACTGCATAACAGCAAATAGAAAAAAGATGTTAGCTCATCATTTCAGCTTTCTACAAACGCATGAGCCTAGCCAGGCAAGTAATGTTCACAAGAAGTGGCTGGAATATCTAGTTAAGCTGTTACAACTAAGATGTAACATGCATGTTACGAGTAAGACATTGTGGTTTAAATGCATTAATGGATTTATATTGCCAATCTGCCTTTCTAAAGATGAATGAACACTATACTTAGAAACACTGGTTGACAATGGTATGCGCAGAGGTTAGCTCTCTTTTTTTTCCCTCAAAGTAAAGAAGTTGCTAGAGATGGGTGAATTTATTTGAGTAGAATTGAAGTCTACTCGAATGTTATAAAAATCCATATCTTCTAGAATGCAGATCTTTGTCAATGTGCTCAGCCCAATTTCAGCAAAATGGTGGAAGGCTTGCAGTCAATTTTCTGTAGGATAGATGGTCTGAAAACAAGTTCAAAAACAAAATAAAAAATAATACTAACCTCACCTATCACCTCTCTCTGGCTATCTCATTACTGACTCTCCCCCACACCTCTTCTTATCGCTGTCGCATGCTGAAATCCTAAGCTTCTTCATGCTAGGCTGGGACTTCTGACTGTGACTAGGCCCAGAACCCCCGTGACCTAGAGCAACAAACGCCATGACCTTAGGATGCACACTCTCGGGTAGGACTTCTGGTCATGGTTACATCAAGGACTCCTCAACGCATTCACTTTGTAAGTTCATGGCAACAGCATGACGTCATGATGTGCAATGTGATCTCGTGATGCTCATTTTTGGCCTTCTGATTGCAATTATGCCTGGGACATTCCTGCATGAGTCCTGGCCTAACATTAAAATGCCTGGGGTTTCAGTGCACAGTGGTGACAAGAGGTGGTGAGGGAACAGTGAACAGAGGAACATTCAATTTGCAAATAATAAATTATCTGTAAATAGATTTGGCTAATAGAAATTTTGCCAGATCTGCTAATTCTAGTTGTTTCACAAAGCTTCAATCAGCCTCTAGAAGAAGTGGAAATATGCTCTATGCAAGTCACTTATTTTTGCTGATGGCATTTCTTTATCAAATCTGTGTGACTATACAACAAAGAACATCTATCAAACTACCAGATTGAACCTTTATGGAGGCTTTCCATTAATAACATTTATAACCTTTCTATAGGAAATTTGATAAAAGTCTCTGAGAATTCCATTGGTCTAGTAATTTCTAAATCAGCAAGTTGACATGAATAAACATAGCTAAGCACTGTGTGATATTGCTGCTCCATTCATTCCTAACCTCCACTAGTAGGAATATTGACTCAAGGCCCACATTTTAGTGATTGATAGCAAAAATGAGGGACCTGAACACTATTGAAATATTAATACAATCTATAAGTGGATTACATTAAAGAGGAACCGGGGCTCTGCACCATGATCTAGTGATTGATGGTGGATCAGAGGTGGGACACCCAGACATCATAATTTAGGTGATAACCTGCCATCTGAGGAAAAACATCTTTAAGATGGTATTTTTATGGATATGTAAATGAATTGTACCAATTTGCTAAGTATACACTAAATGTCAGCAATAGAGATGATGAAATCTTTTTTCAATTTAAATTTGATGTGTGTGACATTCTGAGGTCTCCTAGGACTGTTTAAATTTTGTACATCTCTATATTTAATGTTTGACAGTCTTTCCAACCTCAATTATTCAACCATTATTAAAAAAGTAATAATAAATAATAGTAAGATACACATACAGAAAGCAAAATAATGTTGCAGCGGACCTCTGTATAGGTGTGGCCTGTATGGTTTTAGACTACGAAAATTTCTGCGTAGAAACTGAAAAGAACAGTTCAATTGTTTGATAATTTTATTTTAAAAATTATTTTATATCAAAATTCAACCTCATTCCCAAAAAATAACATCATAATACCCCACCTGGAACAGTGTAGTGTGTATGAAATCAAAATTTGACTAGTAAAATAAATGCACAAAAATAAAAAACTTGTTCGTGACACAAACACCGCTTAAGGAAGTAGACCAGATAAATGTGTGGATTTTGTGTAATTTACTTTTGTATATAAAAATAAACATTCCACCATTCAAAAAAAAAGGAACAAAAAATCAGTAGTCAAACCTGCTACCCACAGAAAACTGGGTAAGCTTATTGACTCAAGTATAAGCTGAGTATGCATTGTCCCCTCATCCCTGTCCTGCTCTGTGTGGTTCCCCCATGCTATCCTTCTATGTATGGTTCGGCTCCCCCCAGTCCCATCCTTCTATGTATGGTTTAGCTCCCCATCCTCCTTCGTGCTCCCCCATTCTCCTCCATGCTCCTCTGTGCTCCCTCATCCTCCTCCATGCTCCCTGTCCTCTTCCATGCTCCTCGTCCTCCCCGACCTCTTCCATCTTCTTCCATGCTACCCCGTCCTCCTCCATGCTCCCTCATTCTCCTCTGTGCTCCCCCTGCTCCTCTGTGCTCCCCCACGCTCCTCCGTTCTTCATGCTCCTCTGTGATACCCCATGCTCCCCCATGCTCCTCGTCCTCCTCCATGCTCCGCCATCCTCCTCCATGCTCCCTCGTCCTCCTTCGTGCTTCCCATTCCTCCCCTGTAATATTCACCCTCCTCTCGCTGTAGCTGCACATCGCTGCATCTCTGTTGTCCCTGCTCCCTGCAGCTCTCCTGTGCTGAGTGGTCACGTGGTACCGCATATTAAGGTAATGAATATTCCCTCCACACCTATGGGAGTGGAGATGCATGCATATTCATTACCTTAATGAGTGGTACCATGTGACTGCTCAATACAGGAAGAGCTGCCCTGCTGGGACAATGGAGATGCAGGGACGTTCAGCGATGGCGCGAGGAGGGTGAGTATGATGTTACAACTGCCGCCTCCTGTCACTCCCCCTCCCCCAACTGCCTTCTGCACAATGACTTGTGTATAAACCAAGGGGGCATTTTCAGCACAAAAAATTGCTGAAAATCTCAACTTATACACGAGTATATATGGTATCTATCTATCTCATATGTATCTATCTGTCTATATTCCTATGAATGTTTTGCATTAATCAATATAAGTAGTTACACAAAAAGACTGTCTAGTGTCAAATAAAATCAATAATATTAGGTTTTAAGTGTGCAACAATTCTAACATTCTAACAAGGGAAGTAAAATGTTTTATCACAGGAAAAGCCTATTATTTTACAGTTTTTAAAATAGTTACCATAAAGGATTAAATAGCTTTCAATATTAACAAATCAATTTTTAAAATTATATTTCTAATTACCTTTTCAACTGAAAAAAATGTGTCAAAAAATGGACATGTCTGGTTTAGTAAATACTTGCATTCCATGTGAAATAATTATTTAGCGGTTGTTCTCATAACTTTGCCTTGTACCAATCCTTTGTTACTTTTCCTGAATAGTTATAGTTGTAATCAAAGTTATACAACCCCCATTGAACAGTAGGCTTTTTAAGCATGTTTGTAAACTTTCAGCTGTTTGCAACAATCCAATCAGAACAAAATAATAAGTGATTTCTCCAAATTGAATGGAAATACAGCTTTTAATTATTACTGTAAAATCAGAGTTATCCACGCCTTCATAACAAGCATTTTCAGAGGCCTTTGACTATTATGATCTGCTGTAAATTTGATGCATTGGCAGACATGAGCATTCCTGAGATTTAGACTCTTCCTAACGAGCAATGGCCTCCAGTTCACTAACATTCTTGGGTTTGTATGCTGCAAATGCCCTTCTCACATGCCATGAAAGATTTTCTATTGGGTTCAAGTTGGGTGATTTTGACACATATAATTAGTGTAGCTATTGTTCTTTTAACTTTGAACTTGAGATTTATGTTTTCAACTGTGTCTTTAGAAACATTAATTGCCTATGTATCTTTTTGTATTCTTTTACTTGTTTGTGCAATTTCTTGTAAATTCTTCTATTAATATATTGTACCATTCTCTTACTAATCCAAGAATATTAGTGAACTGGAGGCCTTTGCATATAAGCAATGGGCTAAATTTCCACAGGAATACTGTCAGAGGCTGGTGTCTGGCTATACACCATGTTTACAGCAGGTCATAATGGCCAAAGGCGTTTCACCATGTCCTTAAAGACAACTTGTTGCCAGTTTTTGAGTTGCACAACAAATGCCACCACCTTTTTCTGCTCCTGTACTACATTCCACGAACATATATATTGTGTCCCTGTATAGTCCCAAAAATACCATTTTAATGACTTCAATAGTATTTAAATGAAGATGGTCCGATGGGCACTATTTCTATGGCATCTGTCCCTCCTCTGCGCTGCTAATTGCTGTCCTTTGGCTATGTTGAATGTGGATCTCGCAGCCTGCACAGTAGCATTGCCAACCTGTGCAGACATCACTGTTGTTTTTACAACTCCGGCGGTTGCAATAAAAGTGCGCCTGCTCGATACCTGTTAGGCTACTGTTCAGGTTAGAGATTGTAGGGCATGTCATCCACATCAGTCAGAGACAGAGGATGATGATTAGGAGTAGAGCTCCTGTACAGATGCCACAATGATGATGCCCATCTGATCATCCTTATTTACATACAGTATTGTAGCTATTAAAATTGAATTTTTAAGGCATACGGGGAGACACTTGAGACTTGAAGGAGATGAATAATTCTGTGATTTATGTATTCAGCAAATATGGCAAATTGGGTTGAATTTAGAGAAACCATTTGCTATATTAGCTGTGTTGAGGTCTTTAAATTGTTCTTTTTTGATTGGTTTATTACAAACAGCAGAATGTCTGCACATTGTGTTAGAAAACATGACCTTAAAAGAAAAAAAAGGGTTTGGTACTGTGTTAGCCAGTAGAAAAAAATATATAAAGTGCTCTCAGTGAGAGAAACAAAATAGGAATCTTGTTGGTGTGATACCTTTTAATGGCTAACAAAATATAGTGAATGATGTTGCAAAGAAAGCTTTCGAGACTGCTTACGAGACCTTCGATCTCACATGCATGTGGGGTCCATAAAACTTTCACACCACTTATCTAATCTTACCTAATTAAGGATTCTCCCTTTAAGCTCAATGTTCGTTTATTGAAATGTCCATGTATCACACTATGCCTGTGCTCTTTACTGTACAGTATATAATTAGGATTCTTCTAATATTTAGTTATATGAGCCTGATGAAGAGTCATAAGCAGTCTCTAAAGCTTGCGTTGTAACATCATTCACTATATTTTGTTAGTCATTAAAAGGTATCACACCTACAAATCATGACCTGTAATGGGGGTTTATTAACTGGGTGTTATCATTTTTCTTATGAAAGGGGTGTGTTCTTATATAGTCTGACACCATCAGCACTGGTTGGATAGGGTCCGACTGTGTAGAAACTAAAGATGGGAGAATCAATTTGAAGAACCTCTGTCCCCAAGCCAGTACGCCTGTACATCATCATTCACCGGCTGTAGTATTCGACTCACCTTTTGATTAGCTTGGCTGGTGCGACATCGTGTGCGACTCACACTGTAATGATATGTCACACCCAGCCAGCTAATAAAAATAAGTCGAGGATGACTTCAGATAAGTTACCCAGCTGTCACAAATTACTGACTTGGCTGCTGGACTGCGGATCTGCCAGTAGGAACACAACCTCAGTTGTCAATTTACCAAAATTTTGCAGGTAGAATAACAGAGGAATGGTACAAAAGAGAGTTCTTAGAAATGAAGATCAAGACTTTGCTGCTTCATGGCTATTTCTAGGATTTACAAGCACACACTACAGAAGAACTTGTAAAAATATGACATAGTTTATGACATGTACCAAATTAATAGCATGCCTCGACATTTTTTCATTTTTCTTCTTTTCTGCTGTGTGTAGTCTGAAATTGTTTACGTGTCCTAAATCACTAACAATACTTGACAAGAATTGTTCTCCATGTTTAATTGTCTAAATTAGCTGTGGCTATTATATTTCTGCTTGTTTCTCCACTAAGTGATTGTTCTATCAAAGTCTGCATTTTCACAGAGCTTCTAAATGGTTCTGTCAAGTTCATTTATCCACATGGTATTTTGGTAACCTTTTAAAATGCTTGTTTAATTTGTTTTCATAATATATTGATTTAAAACCCAAACTCTTCTCTATAAAGGAATATATACAGGGAAATTTAGCGATAGAAAATGTTATTGTGATCTTTCTTTTGACTTGTAAATAGATTATTTATGTAAATTGTTTGCCACAATTAAAGTAACTAGAGCCCCTAAACACACCTTCTTATGACATGCTTATTACTTATGGGAGAGCAATAAATGTGTGCCATTTGTATTTGTAAATGCTAAAATGTCTCCGTATTAGAGGTAACAGATCAAAAAGGCATCGAAAAAGGGGAAAAAATACATTTTTATTCATTGACAAATGTTACATGAAAAAAAAAAAATTTGGATAAATAAATTTTAGCAACTGCCATGGCAATTTTGCTCTCCGATATTTTTTGAATAATAAGATGCATCTTGTTTTTGCCAGCTCTATACTTTTCTCTGTCCTTGTTTTCATAATTAAGGTCTAGAAAACTTAGACCGCTAGACTGTGATCTATACTATATGATGCTATGTTATACATATACTATATATTGCATGAATGCATATGAATTGTTAATTTATTTGCTAATATATTTTATTAAAATAATGCAACATTTGTTACGGGACTGTATCATTGACTTTCATTAAGATAATGACAAAATTTGTCAATTTGTTTATTTTTACCTGGAAATCTTATAGTGGTTTTCCACTACTTTTATGTTATAAGCTATCTGAAATGGGTTGTCCAAGTCTCAGAGAAACCCTTCCTCACTTACACCATTCCCCCATGTAGAATAAAGCTGAGTTCTGACCCCATTAATATGGTATTAATGACCTATCCTTAAAGGGGCTTGTAAACGACTCAGAAAACAACTTCTCAGTTGCAAAATACCCCCCCACTTAGAATAAAAACACCTTAAACTCACCTTATGTGCCATCCCATAGGACTCAGGGTTCATGTAATGTTGTGAAGTGAGAATTACTGTTGCACTTTGACTTTTCCCAGATGTCAGTTGCATCTAAAGAAAGTGAGAGTGAAACGACCTTTTTAGCATCCTTTGGTTGGCTGCAGGGCTCACGTAGCATAATGTCATGTGAGCCCTGAGACAGCACTGCTATGGAGGTGAGTATAAGGTGTTTTTATTCTAGGTTGGGAATATTGTAATTTAGAAAAGGTTGTTTGAGAAGTTAACAACCCCTTTATGGATAGGTTATCAATAGCAGATTAATGGTGGTCAGCTGCTATCTTATGTAAGCAGAGCAGAGTAACACATCTCTGTACACTGATTGGTGGCAACTTGGAGATTGCAGATGGTCTGCAAAATTCGGCTTCAGCCACCGAACATTGGACTTTTTACTTTATAAACAGTGTATAGATTTGTTGTTTTCTGCTCACCTCTGCCCACCACAAGGGGTGGTACCAGCTGATTGGTGTTGGTGCCACATGACAGACCCCTGAGGCTCTGATATCGCTTTTCCTAAGGATAGGTGATTAATATAGAAGTAGTGGACACTTTAAAGGAAATTTGTCTTGAAGTTTGATTTTGAATGCACTCACTTCTCTTACAGCATGCTGCCTTATGTAATAATGTGTGTGCTGTGTCACTGCTGAACAAGTACATAGATACTATACAGCTCAGAAAGAGCAAAGAAGAGTAGGGACACTAGCCAATCTTATCTTTTATGTTGAAGCCATATCAAATTTGAACTGCGCCTACACACTGGCACGGGCATTTGTTTGTCTGCACAATAGTTTTGTACTTACTCCCTCTTCTGGCAAAAAATGGTAATTTTAATTCCAGAAATATAAAACAAATACCAAAGATTAAAATGTTACGTAAGTAACTTTGAACAAATAAGTAAAAAAATAATAATAATAATAGTACATGACATATTTCCTTTAAAACTATTCTAGAAATGTGTTTAAACAAATTGTATGCAGATGACTAAATATCATTTTTATTACAGATATAGTTATTATCTCTTAACAAAAACTGGGGCCATTATCCAAGTGTATTCACCATTTTTCACACTAAAATAGGACTTCTCACTGTCTTAAATTAAGCTTTAGAATCAGTTTATGTCTCTCACCAGAGCCTCCTTCAATAATTGACACACTTATTAGAAATTGTACCTGTAAAATGGCCTTTTCCGCTGTCTTATAGATTCTTAAAGAAAACCTGACACCATGTTCAAAGAGGCCAATTTTTGCTCTATTTTTATTTCCACGGCTTCTATTTTTTTCTTCTTTAAATCCACCATACTGTTGCAGAGGAATAAGCCTTTAAATTCCATGGTACTTTTTACCTAAGGAGCATGGTTCACAGGGTGAAAATTCAGAATAGCCTATAGACACACCCCCGAGGATCCTGTGAGAACTGCCCCCTTGTAAATATCATAAAAATTATTGTTTAATGAAAAGACTCATATCTCTGCAACTATCTGTTTTTTAAAACAGCAAATAATAAAAACTACAATTCTCAGGGGAGAAGTGGGAACAAAATAAGAGTAAAAAATGGCCACTTATGACCTGGTGACCGGTCCTGTTTAAAGAAGTAATTGTAGCAATTACCGAAAAATTTGTATTAAATTCAGCTACTGGATGATGCTATTTTATTTTTTATTAAATATTAAATTATCTACAGTGACATGAAAAGGTACATCCACTCTATTCTTTACTTGTCTGATACTTGACTTGTTGCTGAAATTAAGATAATATTTCACACATTCGCGAAATAACCATTCAATTCTCTACACTCCTTGAAAGATGCATGCTGCAAATAAGAACATGATGTTATAATTGAAAAAAAAATGAATGAAAAGCAAATAAAACTTTGAAAACTGAAATATTAATCTGCATGTTATTCTTCCCTTCTCCCTCCTGCATGCAGGGATTTGGTTTCGTAACTTTCGAAAATAGTGCTGATGCGGACAGGGCCAGGGAGAAATTACACGGCACGGTGGTAGAGGGCCGTAAAATAGAGGTGCATGTTAAAAATATTTTTATTGTCTCTTCATTATATATCTTGACCGAATTGCTGTTTCACTGTAATTTGATCACTTTTGTGTCTGCATATTCTCTCTTCCATTTTTGTTTTCATTTGCTGCGTCTTTATTATTTGTGTCTTTACGGACTGATTTTTTTTTCGCCCATAAGGTTTGTTCGCGCACATTCACTTTACTTTTACACATCTGTTGTCTCATTTTTATCACTTTCTACAGAGGTGTAAAAACAGAAAAACAGGTCCCTTTGGTTGCAATAAAACTCTGCGTTGCAAAAAAAATAAAAAGTTTGCAGAAGCTTCCCTTGTTGTTTATTATGACAACAGATGTCTTTTGTGATGGGCAGGAAAGCGTTGCATTAAGTGATAGTAATTTATAACTAGTGTTTTCCAACAGTATATAGTCAATTCGCAAAAATATATATATTAAAAGAAATCAGTCAGGAGGTTTTTGCTATGTAATCTGAGAACAGTATGATGTAGGGACAGAAACCCTGATTCCAGCGATGTGTCACTTGCTGACCTGCTTGTTGTCATATTGATACAATCACCGTCAGATCCAACAGTGTTCAGAATGCTGAGCCCTGTGTAACCCCGCCCCTACCACTGATTGGCTGCTTTCTGTGTACATTATATATATATATATATATTAAGATAGCTGCTTATCATTGGTAGGGGTGGAGTTACAAAGAGCAGTTGACTAGGAAGCACAATACACCTAGTCCTGTACTGATAATTTCCTGCTGATAAAAGACTTATTTTATTGAAATAAACAGAAACACACAGTAAGTGACACAACCTTGGAATCCGACTCTCAGCATCAATAGTAGTCTGCATCCGTTGCCTGGAAGCGGGAATGATGCCGATTACATCAGCATCACTAGCTCTTCGTTTGATAAGTTGGCCTGGCATGACACTGCAGAGTTGGCCATCAATCAGTGTACAGGAGCGAGATCACAGTGTACTCATAGTATCATGAGCGGTGATTGTTACAGTGAATTGCACCATTCTTATGACTACAAGTGAGCAGCTGCAGGGAAGATACAGCTTAATTTTTTCTCTGCAGCTTTCCTTCCATTAAACCAGCCTAAGATGATTTAATGATGATGCCGCCATGTCTACAGATAAGTAGCATATTAAAAAGTGATAGGTACATTTCATATTTGAATACGCTGAGTGCTGCATACGGCAGCGTCAAACTAACTGAAAAAACCCAAGGACTTAATTTATTAAAATATTTTTTTTACAATGCAAATAATTATCTTCTAACTTGATATCACATCAAAGTTGCATAATGTTGTTGGTGGGTATTCAATAAAATCAATAGCTAAAAGCCAAAAACCAATTATAAACAATCCAAAATAAAACATAACTTTTAACAATTTAAAGATACAAAAAATAATGCAAATAATAAATTAAAATGCACATTAAAATTGCACTCTGTTCCTTATTGGTTTTACCTATGCTTAAATATATCTATAACAGTCAAATTGCTACGCTAGTTGAATTATTCAATTGTAATATAAACATGGATAGATTTACCTATTTTTTACTCCAGTAGCCTCAAATTGTATAACTAGCTCAGAGTAAAAGAAGACTGCCGTTAATTAAAGAATCAAACATATCAAAGTTTTTATCCTCTTAATATATTGCAATCATCATATTATATCACATTGCATACTTACAATTGCTCATTTTGCATTTCTACCCAGTTTATTCTTCTACTAGAACTATGACATCACATATTAGCCCCTTTCCGACATCGGGCGTACATTTACGCTGATGTTGGACACCCTCTCTTTGATGTGGGCTCCGACGGTGAGCCCACATCTTTCCCGGAACATTTCAGCTGTTTTGAACCTGGAGAAGTCTATGGTTGTCACTGTCGGATTGCTATGAGTGCCACCCGGTGGTCAGCGCTCATAGCAAATCAGCAAATCTGCTACATACAAGTGATCTGATTTTCGCCTGCATGTAACAGAGCTGATCGGGTTATGGCAGCTTCCAGTCTCCCATGGAGACTATTGAAGCATGCCAAAAGTAAAACAAGTTTTTAAAAATATAAAAAAATAAAAGTTTAAATCACACCCCTTTTGCCCCATTCAAAATAAAACAATAAAAAAATCAAACATACATATATTTGGTATTGCCACTTTCAGAATGATCTATCAATAAAAAAGGATTAACCTGATCGCTAAACACCGTAGCGAGAAAAAAAAAGTCAAAATCCAGGATTACGTTTTTTGGTCGCCACGACATTGCATTACAATGCAATAACAGGAGATCAAAAGATTGCACCTGCACCAAAATGGTATCATTAAAAATGACAGCTCGACACACAAAAAATAAGAATTCATCCAACCCCAGATCATGAAAAATGGAGACGCTATGGGTATCGGAAAATGGCGCAATTTGTTTTTAAACAAAGTTTGGAATTTTTTTTATTTTTAAAAAAATAACCTATACATGTTTGGTGTCTATGAACTCGTAATGACCTGGAGAATCGTAATGACAGGTCAGTTTTAGTATTTAGTGAACATTGTGAAAAAAAAAACAAGGGTGGGAATGCACTTTTTTAGCAATTTCACCGCACTTGAAATTTTTTTCCCTTTCTCTGCTACACAACATGGTAAAACCAATGGTGTCATTCAAAAGTGCAACTCGTCCCGCAAAAAACAAGCCCTCAAATGACCATTTTGATCAAAAAATAAAAAGTTATGGCTCAGGGAAGAAGAGGAGCAAAAAAAAAAGAAAATGCAAAACCAAAAATGCCTCTGGTTTGTTAAGGGGATAAAAGCAAATTAGATGAATCCTTCTAAGCTCTATGTAGAAACAAGAAGCCTCTTTGCCTTGCATGAGTTATCATTTGAAATACAATGTAGCATCTCTGCAAAGTCACTGGCAGCCAAGCTCTATCTCCTCTTCATCTCTTGACCCAGCTGCTCCACTCCTCCCTTTTCAGTGATGTAGAATTGTAGTTCTAATGATGATGAATTATGCAAAGAACACAGACTTCAGGTTTCTACAAAGAGCTTAGAAAGATTCAGGTAGTCTGTTTTTAATCACGTGATTTCATAGACCTCAGGCAAAACAGAAGTATTAGCTGGGTAGAAGAGCAAAATAAGCAATTGTAAGTACACTGTTTTATATAATATGATAACTTAAATATATTAAGAGGATAAAAACTTTGATGGGAGTGCTTCTTTAACTAACCATTAGGTATTGTAATGTATTTTGTAATGTATGTGTAATGACAACAGGAACAACGTGCAATTAAAATAAAGAACTTCCTCAACATGTCTCACCCTTATGGGCTTCATCAGGGTAAGGTGGCAAATGTATTATACGCATATTAAAATTGAATGATTCAACTAGAGTAACAAGTTGTCCTCTTTGGATATATTTATGTATAGGTAGGGCCAATAAGGAACAGAGTGTAATTTTAATGCTAAATTGGAATCATATGCTAAAAATAGTTTCTTATTCGGTTAACTAAAAGGGGAACATTAATCACCACGAAATGTGAGAATTTTTGTCAGGCATCTTTGTTTTTGCACCTTGATTTCTTCCTTACATTTGACAGTTTTGGTTTGGGCTCCCCCCCGCTTTCCACTGCATGCCGCTTAATATAACATTCTTCTTTGATTGTTTTAAATATTTATCATTTCAGCGTTCTCATAGAATATGAGCATGCTCTTGAATTCTAAATTATGCAAAACCTTTTAATTTGCTTTTAATGTCTCTTTATTAAATTTTAATTGATATGCTGTTGCTTTATTGAAATGATTTGTATTTTTATGATGATTGAAGTAAATGTAATTAGAAGTAATTTGATTTTTTTTCTACACATTTGTGTATATTTTTTACAATTTCTTAGAATGACATTAAATTGATATTTACTTTATAAAATGTATGCATGGAAATCTCAGGTCTGTGCCAGCAGAACAAATACTAATTTACTTTTATATATGCTTAGGTTAATAACGCCACAGCACGTGTCATGACAAACAAAAAGACGTTGAATCCTTACACAAATGGTAAGTTTTTCACTAAGTTTACTTTAGAGATACAATTTTATTTGTTAAAAAAGTACCAAAAATATTATTTTTTTTGTTTTGTAACTATACCATTATTACATAATTTCTACAAACAGTATGTTCTAAAATTCTGAGATATCAGGTTCGGATTTAGATTACTTAAAAAAATGAGAATTTATTTGATTCTTTTTTATCAGACCCAACGTATTTTAGGCTAAATTGACTCTCTTTTCCTTTCGTAGCTTCACGCTATAACAATCTGCTGCCATGTTGAATTGCATTGTCATATATTACATATTACTGTTAGACATTCTAATACAAATCTCCATTTAGTGTTTTTTATTGAATTTTTTTAAGTGATATTATTCCTGGTATTTATTTTAATTGGTAAATCATCAAAAGCAACAGTATTCACAGTAATAATGCCAAAATAATGTAAAATATCAAGTTAAAGTTAGCACAATTGTTGGAATAGGACATTATTAAAACAGCATACGCATACAAGCAGTAGAAAAGAGCAATGATTTCTCTAATGACCCGCCATTTGCAATGGCAAATGTCAAAGAATAATTGACATTTAATGCATGAAGACAAATACAGCCATTAACACCCACAACAGAGAACTTACCTCTATAAATGACAACATCAGGCTCCATGGCGGTTCTTTTACTAGGACAGTGACATTAGCTCTTCTCACACATGATTAACCCACACATTTATGAGCCAGCACATATCTCTCTGACAAGATAAAGTAAATTTTAATTGGTGTTATTTTCATCATGATGAATTAAGTCTTTTCCTGCGTAGTCTCGGAAAAAAAAAGTTGCCTAATACAGCCATCAGAAAATGGAGTGGGAAGGAAATGAAATATGAAGGAACTTCTCAGTTGTGTGCATCGACCTGGAGCTGAGAAGAAATTTCATGGACAAATTGAAGACCCGTTAGTGAAACTTGAAATGTGATATAGATCCTTAGACTTCTTGACAGAATTGTCTGAAGGATATGAGAGTCATTAGAATCGCTCATCTCTGTGTCAGGATTCAATCACACCGCCACAATGTTCTTAATTATAGAATTTCACGAAAATATGCAATGACTTGATTGAGATGTTGATACAACTCAACGTTCCTATTCTGGTGCAATGGATAGAGCTTAAACTATTTACCACCAATGCTGAGGAAAATTATCACTTTATATAAGGGAGTATATCAAATAATTTTTTAGAATAATAGCGCTGCTGTCCTGATTTGTCAAGCACTGCCCTATTGTTTATTAATGGCGCCTTGTCAGAATGGTCATTTCATGAAGAGATCCTTGTGACCAAACTGGTTCATCAATGAAATATTTTTTTAAAATCACTGCGTGCAGAATTCCACATATTTAACGTTATGTAATAGATGGGTTTAGCCACGTTCATCAATGACCATGGTTAGGACTGTATAACTGTCCATAGAGTCAAAAAGTATCTACTATATAATCATCTAATTCTGTCTGTCTGTAACGGAAATCCTGCGTCGCTGATTGGTCGCGCCTGGCCGGCCGCGACTAATCAGCGACAGACGCTGTCCGGCCGCAAATTGACTCAGCATTCGAGCGATGCACGCCACTACTACCATCAAGAGATCTGCGACGATAGCCGCTGATCTCCCGACGGTTGCCGTGGGTCATCTTCTGCCGCATGGAGGTCAGCGGCAACGCAGCCGGGAGATGACCTACTCAGCGCTCAATGTGCGGATGGTACCCAGGGTTCGGAGGAGAGGAGACTCTCCTCCAGGCCCTTGGTACCATAAACCTGTAAAAAGTAGAATTAAAATAAAAAATAGTGATATACTCACCTTCCGACTGCCCCCGGACTCTTTCCCTCCTCTCACCGCGCACCCGGCATCTTCCGATCCCAGTAATGCTTTGCGTGAAAGCCTGCTGATGACGTCGCGCTCTTGTGAGATTGATGTCATCTCCAGTTTTTCGCGCTAAGCATTACTGGGATTGGAAGATGCCAGGAGCATGAAGAGGAGATCAGGGGCCGTCGTAAGGTGAGAATAACCTTTTTTTAAGTTTTTAAATAATTTTTTTACATTCTATCTTTTACTATTGATGCTGCATAGGCACCATCAATAGTAAAAAGTTGATCACAATTGTCAAACACTATGCTTGACAAGTGTGACCAACCTGTCAATCACATTCCAAGCGATGCTTCAAATCGCTTGGAATGCGCTTGAATTCCACAAGCAAAAATTGTGTGAAGAACGCATTTTTTCCGCAGGGAAACTCATGCGAATTCGCATGCATTTTTCCCACGGCGGGAGTTACAGAAATGCTGCAAAAATTTCCGTAGCATTTCTGCAAAGTGGGTACTTAGTAAGCACAATACCCAAGCCCATTATCCTTCAAAGGAGCGGGCTACACTCTCAATGCATGAATATACCACAAAGGTTATGTCACTGTAAGGTGACCCAATAACCAAGAGTGTCACTCGTTTCATAAAATACATATTTTATTAAACATTAATTGACATACAACCATAAAACCATTGCTTCAAACCAACACTTATAGGAAGGAGAAACAGCAAAAGGATACAAATTCAATTATATAAAGAGTCAAAATTTAAAGAAAATGACTGCAGTATCCTGAATATTATAACATGCCCAACAATATGCTTAGTATTTATTGATTGGATACATTTTTTATAAAACTATAGAAAATTGCATGCAAAAAACCTGCATAGGTGTGAAAAAAATTAACTGCCTTAATGTGAATAGAATCTAACACATAATTCACACCTTTGAATAACTATTCATTAATCAGCTGTTGCTGCTGCTACACCACCATGACATGGCTGTAGGAAATTGCATGCAAAAACCTGCATAGATGTGAATAAAATTTACTACCTTAATATGAATAGAATCTAACACACAATTCACACCATTGAATGACTATTCATTAATCAGCTGTTGCTGCTGCTACACCACCGTAGCCTTACACATATGTAATTACCCACAATATGCAATATATGCAGCCATTGCTGCTACAGCACTACCACAGCCTCTCATGTATGCAGGTTAAAATGACCCAAAGCATGAAAATAAATGTGAGGAATGCATCACCAAATACATATTACCTAAGCAGTGTGCACAGTGGAGTTAGGCATAGAGTAGGATGCTGCTTCCCCGCACCCCCAAAAAATGTATCCAATCAATAAATACTAAGCATATTGTTGGGCATGTTATAATATTCAGGATACTGCAGTCATTTTCTTTAAATTTTGACTCTTTATATAATTGAATTTGTATCCTTTTGCTGTTTCTCCTTCCTATAAGTGTTGGTTTGAGGCAATGGTTTTATGGTTGTATGTCGATTAATGTTTAATAAAATATGTATTTTATGAAACGAGTGACACTCTTGGTTATTGGGTCACCTTACAGTGACATAACCTTTGTGATATAAAGTGGGTACTTAGCCTCAGTGTGACACGCAGCAGCGACCAGACCCCTGCTATGAGATCGCCGATCGTGGTGGATCGTCCTGGACCATCTTTTGAACGTCGGTCTCCCACTGACCATATTCTAGAATACCCAATGCGTTAGAATCGGGCCACCATCTATAATAAATAATAAATAAGTGTGCAAAGTGTTGCAAATAAGGACTGCATATGTAATTCCGCCCTAATGAAAGTTCCCCATTAAATAGAACCTATTAGCATGATTTTGTAATGATAAATAAAGCCATGTTTGTAATGGCACTGTAATACTGATTACATTGATATCTTTAGGCAAGTAGTCCACTTTGTTGTTCTTCTTACATTGCTGTTGGAAATTTTCTGCTAAATCGATTAGAAGACACAAGGGCTGAGCTGTGCACTGGGTCTTCTCCTCCTAGTCCATGATTACCTGGCCCACCTACCTGTCTCCAGTCTCTGAATGACAGGTCACTGCTGAGATTTCAAACAGAGGAGGCAGTTGATTCATAGACTGGAGGCTGAAGGCTGGGAAATCACAAACAGGGAGGAGAAGACCCTGTGAACAGTCCGGACCCTGAGCGCCAAAATCTAATTTGCTGGAAAATTCAAATGGCGATTAAAGAAAAACAACAAAGCGGATTTCTTCACCAAAGGTATCAATGTAATCAGAATTACAGTGCATTACAGCCATTAAAAAGACAAGAAGCTAGCATCTCCGATAAAATCTTGGCAGCCTTATTTCCTTAAAATCAGGTCACAAACAGAACAGTGTTCTGGTGTTGATGCGTTTCAACTTAAACAGTCTTAATCATAATGATTAACGTAATCTAAATCGTAATGTAACGTAATCGTAGAGTAAATTGTTGCGATTAAGACTGTTCAAGTCGAAACGCATCAACACCAGAACACTGTCCAGTTTTACCCGGATTATAATGAAAGTGTAATAAAACTGACAATATTTTATCGGAGATGTCAGCTTTTTGTCTCTTTATTGGATTTTCTTGCCCTTACCGAGAGGCTTCCTGAACCTACAAAACCTATACGATGGAGGATACCTACAATGATGAGCTCATCTAGTTTTCTGAATTTGCAATGACAGCCATAACTTTAATTTGCATTACAAAATGATGCTTACAAGCTCTCTTTAAAATAAATATTAACAGTGTAAATGTTTGACTTCAACTTTTTTTGGGTCATTTTTCGAAATTTAAACTTTTTGCTTATTTAAAAACAAAAAAATCTTCTTGACAAATGTAAGAAATAATATAAAATTAGCTTTATGGATAACACATTATGCAATTAATTTTTTATTCTGTATTTGCTTTATAGGCTGGAAGTTAAACCCTGTTGTCGGTGCAGTTTACAGTCCTGAATTCTATGCAGGTCAGATACAGATCTTTTCTATTTAAGAAAATGATTATTTTAAATTAATTGTTGATTAGACAGAATAAGTAGAGAATAAAAGGAGCAATTGCTACATTGATTGTATTATTATGCATAATAACTAAAAAGTTAAAACTGCCTAGCTGACATGATTGACTCGTTGAGCACAGCAACCAATCACAGCTTAGACTTTATTTTTACACTTACCTTAAACGTGTAAGCTACATCTAGATTGGTAATTATGATTGACAAAGCAAGATTAAAAAGCAGAAAACAACACAACACAAGTATAGTAAGGGAATCAAAAGTAACACATGTCAGTAACTGCAGTGTATAAGCTAAAAAAAATCAGTTCCATGAATCAAAAAGGGATGTTTCTACAGCATGTGCCATGGTGATACAGCTACAGTTTGGACAAATGTCAAGTTCATATTTGGTTTCAACAACATTTATTACAGGTGAGCAGTGGCTAGGGATGAGCGGATCAGACAAAATTTTAATTTGCCTGTTTGCGCGGATTTTGCCAGGAAAATTAGATTCACAGAGAGGAGTTATTCTCAGTGAAATTAATGTCTCTTATTATGCACTGGGGTATCTCCAGACCCAAGATTTAAACAATTAAAAAATCCTTATTCTCACCTTACCCTTACTGCTCACCTGTCCAACCCTTCCACTCCTCACAATCACCCTTCAGGTCTTGATTGCATACTCTAATTACTATCACTTGCCCTGAACCTTGGAGTCTCTTCACGCTGGGCTTTGACTTCCGGCTCATGTAGGCCGGACTGAGACAGTTCTGTGCAGGCTTGCTTAAGACCGTGGTGTCATGACATGTGCTGTTACCTTGCACATGCATGCACAAAGTTGTCCTGGGCGCATCAGAGCTAGATGTTCTGATTCAGAGTGAATAGTCCCGTGACTTCAGCATGTTTGGTGGTGATCAGAAGATGTAACAATAGCCTGATAGTGAGGATGAGGAGTAGTGGGGCTATAGAGGTGAGTATAAACCTTTTTTGAAAGAATTGTAACCTTTTGATAGTGCTTGATTGCTTCACAAAATGACAGCTAGTGGCCGCATTTTTGCAAATGTGGATTTTTCCAATAGTCAAGTAGAAATAAACTGAACTCGAATATATCTGCTCATCTCTACTTTAAATATAATGATGTTAAGTATGTCATGTGCTTAGTCATATACAGCTCACAGAGTATCATATGATTAGTAAAGCCTAAGTAAATCTGTTTTTGTGAACAGGAAAGTTATAGAAATCATTCAAGCACAGGCACTTTTTCTCTTTCCACTTCGTAATGTTGCTTGAAAGTCTTGAGAGTGCCAAATTCTGTATAATTTTTACATCTATGCTCCCAGACTGATTAATGTAGATACAGACACAATATAGAGCAGCTTTGTTCTTGAAGACAGCATATAAAATGAATATTTGATGCATATAAAGTGGTGCTTTTCATTTTGTTCTTTATGACTTGGGGCATATTCCAAGATTTGTGAAATGTTCCTATGAGTCTATATGATGTTGGTGAGATGTAGTGGGACATTTCTCGATGACTATCGTTGTAACTTGATAAAGGCATTAAACCTGAATTGACCCCTTTTGGCAAAATAGAAGATATTTGTAAAATTGAACTGTAGAGATCATATCTTTTCAGATGCAAGTGCTATAATGCTGCATAACATTTGAATAAGGTTACAAGAGGATTATACATTCTCAGACCTTTACAGATCTGCAAGCAGGGAAGATATCAATTTATGAATGCTGAAATTATACAGCTCTCTCATTTTATTCCATACAGGATTATTAAATGCTTAAGAATATAATACCTTCACTATTACCATGTTATCTGTAACCCTTCATGACTTGAGAGCCCACAACCTTGGAGACCAGAGAGAAAGTTCTAGCTTTTTACTGGTTCTAATATGGCAGTGTTCTATTGTTTAGTCTGTCCAAATGTGCTTTTTTTCTTTTGTGCATTAAGTGTTACCTTAAAACTAATTAGGAAATAGATGTTTATATACCGTATTTTGTGGATTATAAGAAGCACCAGATTATAAGACCCACCCAAATTTTGAGGAGAAAATTAGGGAATTTATTTAATGAAATCTTGGTGCCTCTTATAATCCACGCATCTTATTGCTTACTGAGGGTGGTGGCTGCGGTGAAGAGGGGGCCCAGGGTAACTGCTGGAGGAGGCAAGAATGGCATGTTGTTGTAGGCCACAGGCTGGGATGAGAAGGGGTTCTGCTGTGGGTGGAAATGGTTTTAGTTCTCTGTGGTGCGGGGGGGCTCCACCGGTATTTTGAGATCTCAATCTGAGCCTGCGCCACCCCCGGCAGCTATTTTCCCGGACGCCACCGCATTGCAGTAATGGATATGCGGGGGGGATCCGGGCTTTCACAAAATGCCAGTGGAGCCTCCCCGCACCACACAGCACCACAGCCATTTTCACCCTCAGTGGAACACATAGGAACAACCCCTCATCCCAGCCTGCAGCCTGCAGCAGTGCGCCACTCTTGCCTTCTCCAGCAGTGACCCTGAGACTCTGTTCACTGCGGCAAGTAAGGTATATCGACAATACAAGACTCACCCCCATTTTCCCCCAAATTTGGGGGAAAAAATTGTGTCTTATATTCCGAAAAATACAGTATTTTTTTTTTCTTTTTTTATTAATTTATTTTTTTACTTGGGCTGTCCACACCTAGAACAATTGTGTTTCTAAAAGAAATAGTCTGATAAAAGCAAAAGGTGTAACACTCACATTACCAATGAATTACTGCCTATTTTAGCACTGATAAGCACATTACATTGGGCTGTGATTGGCTGCGAAGGTAAAATTTCATGTTGACATATCAATATTGGGGGCTTGTTAACAGAAAAATGAGAGAAGTATTGGATTGGTGATTGGTATGGTGAGTTTTACACCTTTAATATTTTAAATCCATTAGTGTCTATTTGTTTAAATTTTCTTCGGTTGGACAATGAAATATAAACGTTAAAGGCAGTTTGCCAGAATAAAGTTACAATTCAAACCAAGTACACATGTTATGTGCACCTTTGGCATGTCCAAACAGTTTACTGCATCTCTCCACTTACCTTTTCACCATTTATCTCCACATTCCTATTCCTTGGCATCACAGGAGCCAGAGAAGACTAGAGATAGTAGGCGAGAATACATTATGAACTGTGTGATCATGTCAAGGGCGCACCAAGCTTCTGTGCTTGGTTTCAGCAGTAATTTTGTGCTTACAGATTCCTTTAAAGTCTCATTTATTTGACTATTCATTATATATACCACACAAATCACCAGTACTGTGAAAGAAGACTTTATTAGTTCCAAAGATGCTTGGCACTGAGACACTCTGCATGGGCGTCACACACAATTATTGCAAAACTCTGTACGATGCCCCTGCAGAGTGAATTCGATTTAGACATTAATACTATAAAAATAGAAATACTAATTTAAAACTAGTTTCCACAATATATTGAGTACTATATTTAACTACTAAAAGTGACTGGGAAGCATAGATTTCTACCACAAGGTGAGTAGTTTTCAAACTAGAACACGCTGTCAAAATGCAATGAGGTATACACTTCATTAAGATGTACCTAATTCATTAAGATGTGTTCACCTCTTACAGCGCCACTCCAGCAATTATTTTTAATTTTAGCACTGGAGTGGTGCTATTAATCTAAGTTCCCTGAATCTAGTCTTATGCATACCAGTCGCAGTCTTTAGCTCTTTCTGGAGCAGCACCATTCCACTCTGATATCTTGTGACGGGAAGTCAGAGGTTGTTGTCAGAAATTCTCAGTATAAGTCTATGAGTGCCACGTTCTGGCCTCATTCTGGCTCTTATAGACTTACATTGAGTTGTGACTTTCGGATCACCCAGCACACACTGGACTAACCCGGCAGGTCACAAACTGCTGGAGATCGACTGGAACAGCGCCGACAAAAGATGATGATGGCGGCTGGTAAGTATAAGACTAAGGGAATGGAACTTAGATTAGTAGCGCCGCTCCAATGGTACAGTAAAAAACACTCTGGTGTGGTGCTTTAATGAATCTACTGCCTAAATATACTGCTCTGTGCCACGACCAGATATTAAGTTTCTTAAGTCTGGGACTGGAGTACATTACTAGTATAATTAACAGCACTGCAGTGGGATAAATTATAACTAATTAGACATGTTCACCACTAGGTAGGACATTTGTAAAAAAAAAGTCAATAGTCCAAAAATTTTTGTGCATCTTCAACTTACGCACAATTTTGTGCCATTTGAAAGTGTTTTATGGGAGAAAACTAGGAAATACACATTGATGAATTGAGTCCTTTGTTTCTACACTTTATTGTTTGCATGAACCTAGCAAGCACAACATTTGCTTGCTGTTAATCATTTCACGCAAATTAAAACATATACAAGCAAATCTGAGCTAAATTGTAAACAATGAGCAATGGAATAAGTGACATCTACAATGGTACTTAAGACTAACAGCACACCAATATGAGTAACCAAGAAGTGAAGTTTCAGCCTTCCAGGATAGAAATCTTCAGAAATTACTTTGTCTTAATGAAAAATAACTCTGCATGACAATCTCATAATTATTGATTTTATTTTCAAGTTTATGCAGAATTAACAACCTAACTTTTAATTGCCTTCTTACGGAGGGCAAAGGGAGTTCAAATATTTGGTAAATTAAAATCAATATTTTCAATCTTTCCTTAAGTAATTTTCCTAATTTAGTACATTTTCCCTAACATTTATTTTGTCTTTTAATTATAAAATGGCAGGCTATTGATTTTTTTTTGTATAGCCACTTGAATTCCCAAGTGCAGGTTTACAACTAGCACATGGGAGGCATTTGTACCTTCTAATGAGAATCTTTAATTACCATTACAACTGTATTAATTTAGAATTATGAATCGTGTTTTATCACCATCCTCAACACGACTTGAAGAATGCACAGCACTTATGTAAAAATATTCTCCTTCACAAATGTGAAAACATTTTATTAGTACTGTTATTATGAATGAATGCTACTTTCATGGCTTCATTTAAACAGGACATGCAGGAAAAATAAATTGGTCACTTCAGTTTATGATATATCATTTTACATAAACATTGTATATCCAGAATACTTAAAGCAGATTGCCAACCCCTTGACTAAAGGTCTAAATCATACTAAAATTTAAACCAATAAATACATTTCTTGACTTCATGGCTTACTTTTTTTTGGAAATGCTTTCCATGCTGCAATCAATGTTTTGGCTGCTCTATTTTATTGGCATTGTGTTGTTTGTGAATTACGTTTGTCTTAGTCCCAAAATGTACTATTCACAAAACCATAATGGTACAGAATATTCCCATAAAGTTTTCTATTTGGAATTTTCAGAGGATCCAATTAAAAATCCACACTAAAACAAACAAAAAAATACCCTTTACATACTCACTGATGTATATTTGGGCATGGAATTCCTTCCAAAACTGTATAAAAAATTCTGCTTGAGTATACCCTTAGGTCACATGCATATAGCATATTTTGGCCGCGTTGTACGAATAGAATATTATAAAACTTATTGTACCATCATATGCATTTTAGTTCATAAAGAGTCTTAAATCTTTTTTTCCTTCACATATCTATGGAAACCATGAAAGTTTGTGCCATAATATATCATGTTATGCCTGAATCCTTACTTAAAAATAATAAATCATTCGGAGACTGCAATAGAAAATGTTATAACAAAGAAACCTCACATGTAAAAAAAAAACATTTTATTAAAGGAACACTGCAAAAAAAGACATATTATGTTGTGCCTCATGGCAATACCTAAAGGGAAGTGCCTGAATTTTGTTCTGATTCTTGTATCTACCAGTAGACACAAAACAAGGTATAGTGTTACTTTAAAAGAATTCAGTTTAGTAGATCCTCTAAAATACATTTTATTTTTCAGAAAGACTATGTATTTGTACAGTATATATATTAAAAAGACACAAAGAGAAGAGTGTAGACAGTGCAGAATAAGAGTAGGCTTTATTTAGATTGGCATGATGTCACCACCCAAATTACAGACGAACAGATCATAGACTAAGATAGAATCCATTGGAGTTTTTTTTATGCGACTAAGGTCTATAACATTGCTTACAAACATGTTACACTCTGTTACCTTTACTGATCTAAAAACCATACACATCGCCTTCTTTCTTAACCAGAATCTGTCAGTAGGATCAGTCTTCCTAAGCAGTCTACATGGGCATGTAGGTCATGGGAAAATGAATGAAATAATACTTTGATATCTGTAATCTGATGTCTTATTCCAGAGAAATCCAAATTTTCCTCATATGTAAATGACCTCTTTCAGGCTATGGAGATGACATTTGACTGGAAGATAACTCCAGAGATTAATTTAAATGAATGAGGACTTATCATTGAGACAAGTAGCTAAAACAGAACAGGAGAACTGAACTTTATCTTCTTGCAGAAACATTTTTGGTTTCTCTCTGTGCTCTTCTGTATTACAACAACATTACAGCTCTATTTGCCTGTGAGCTGAAAGCTGAGAGGAACCTGTCAGTTATAATCACACACAGCTCATCAGTAAGCTCAGGAAAGCAGAGAGTGGCCATTACATATCACACTGGTAACTCACCCCTTCATGTACAATAAGCTCTGGAGGCAGAGTTATCTTCAAGGCAATATGCTTCCCTGGAGGAGGACATATACATAAAGAATAAAAGATGATTTATCAGCAACAAGACATCTTATATAAGGCACTTTTTTCAGCATTCTATAACCTGTATGCCTATATTAAAAGCTTAGATAGGTCAAATGTGGTTACAGATTCCCTTTAACTCCTTTCCGACATCTGGTGTAATAGTACCCCAATGATGGACTCCCTCCCTTTGATGTGGGCTCCGGTGATGATCCCACATCTTTCCTGGGACATGTCAGCTGTTTTGAACAGCTGACAAGTGCACAGAACAGCCACGGGAGGAATTGCGATCCCACGTGGCTATTAACCCATTAAATACCGCTGTCAATTGCTGACAGCGGCATTTAACATGCGCTTACGGCAATTGCACTGGAAATCCACCCACCGGTGACCTCCATCATGTGATTGCGGGTCACCAGTGGGTTGGCATGACAAGTGGAGGTCTCATGGAGACCTCTATGGTTGTCACTGACAGATTGCTGTGAGCGGCAGTGGTCAGCGCTCATAGCAAGTGAGTAATTCAGCTACATATAGGTGATCTGATCTTTGCTTGTATGTAGCAGTGCCTATGCCACATACAGCTTCTAGTCTCCTATGGAGACTATTGAAGCCTGCCAAAAGTAAAAAAAAGTTTTTATATATATAAAAAAATAAAAAATATGAGTTCAAATCACCCCCCTTTCGCCCTATTCAAAATAAAACAATAAAATAACAAACATACACATATCTGGTATTGCTGCATTTAGAATCGCCCGATCTATCAATAAGAAAAGTATTAACCCGATCACTAAATGGCGTAGCGAGAATAAAAGTCAATATACCAGAATTACGTTTTTTTGGTTGCCACAACATTGCATTAAAATGCAATAATGGGTGATCAAAAGATCGTATCTGCACCAAAATGGTATAACTAAAAACGTCAGCTTGGTGCCCAAAAAATAAGCCCTCACTCAACCTGAGATCATGAAAAATGGACATATGAGTATCGGAAAATGGAGCAATTTTTTTTCACCACTTAGATGAAAAGAACCTAGACATGTTTGGTGTCTATAAACTCATAATGACCTTAAGAATCATAGTGGCAGGTCAGTTTTAGCCTTTAGAGAACCTAGTAAAAAAGCCAAACAAAAAACAACTGTGGATTGCACTTTTTTTTGCAATTTCACCGCACTTGGAATTTTTTTCCCACTTTCTAGTACACGACATGGTAAAACCATTAGTTAAGTTCAAAAGTACAATTCATCCTGAAAAAAAACAAGTCCTCACATGGCCATATTGAAGGAAAAATAAAAAGTTATGGCTCTGGGAAGGAGAGCGAAAAACTAAAACGCAAAAACGAAAATACCGCCGGGGGTTAAGGGGTTAAGGACTGAAATACCTAAATTCAGTGATTAAGAGATGAGTCTTAATACTTTTGTTGATGTATCTTGAAAAAGCACTCTGCAGGTAAAATGGCCCTAGGCTACTGACATGCAATACATTGCTCTTTTTGTATTTCTTTTTGATACGTTACTTTTGCTGATGTTGTTGATCTTATATCTAGCTTTTTGTCCACAGAGGAGCAAACCAAAGCAGCAATGTTTTGATATTGGCTCAAAAAGCCATGTTTTAGATAGTTATATCTTCCAAAATTAGACATTACAACACCAGAAAAAAACAGTAATTATAAAGCCTCTCTCGACATTAATCAGTGTAATATTCTTGGCTTATATTGAGATCTGAGAATGGTAATCAGTGTAAACATGCAAGCCTTTTTTTTTACTAGAAGTCATTTTTTCCAAAGTTGACTTTTGTTTTAATGAGAAGCTCTCTTTTACTAGCTATGCAAATGATGAAAAAATGGCCACTTTGGAAATAAAAATGATATATCTACAGGGAAAGTGTTGATTTAAAGCACCTTTAATCTTCATAAATAAGTAAGAAAACAGAAGGTTACACAAAGCTGTCAAGATAGGACTGATAAATGGCAAATTCACCTGTTCCTCAATTGCCAGTGAAGACACATGCTGCAAGGCTTAACCACATTGTATATCATATCTGCCAACTCATTTCTGTGATTAAATATTCCGTCAGTGAGAGCTGTAAGGCGGTAAAGCTTAACAAGATTCATAAGATGCGCCACTTGAATACACATAACTCACTTCCGTGGATGGAGAGCACCCCGCATGCAAAAGAAAATTAGAATTGTGTTAAATTACTTCAGAAGACAAGATCAGAAAAGATAGGAAGGAAAGATCCCCTAATGCAATGCAAATCTAAGATATGGTTATGTCCTGACAACTTGAAGCAGATAATTAAAGTCAAAACTAAAGAAACACACTGTAAATCAAATCCAAAACCTTTTAGGTTAATAGTTGAGCTGAGGCGCTGGCTATATTATTGTTGCTTTATATTATTTCGCCTTTTCTATCTCATTTTTCAAGTGCTGTTGGCAGAATTAAGCATTCCTAATATAATGCACACATGAGTTTTAAATAAACAGTAGTCATGTCATGCCCTCGAATAATTGCATAAACGTTATAAGAAATGTCGGACCATGTAGAATGTGCCCTAACTGGTATATAAGCTCTGTAGGAATTTCTTGTTGACATGTGTCATCATTATAGATAAGGGAAAGCCACATAGAACATAAAAGCAGTACATAGTTTCAACTTCAAACACAGTTGAAAATTTGGCTTTATTTCCTCTCCATAAAGACATCACAGTGTGATATGACACAATAGGATGCAAAATTAACACATCTTATAAATCCTACAAGGAGATGCAAATATGCATCTTACCTATAGATACATGGAAAAAATACCCCACCCTGAGATCAGTTGGTATGTACCAAATTGTTATGTAGTGTTCATCACATCATCATTACAGCAAGAGCAGTACTGTATCTAGTCCCAAGAGTTAAAGAAGCAGTTCAGCATTATTTTTCTCCGTCTTTGTATCTCTACAGAATTTTTTTATCACTTTACACAATTCTATTATACATATTGTACTTACTTCTATGTAGTTCAGCCTTCTCTGCTCATCTTCAGATTCCATTCTAAGCTCCAGATGTAACCCTACATTATATTGCTCTATACTCAACTATCAACCCCATGATTCATCAGTCCAGTATGATATGGGCACCAAGAGCCAGTACCATCTCTGACTGCTGTAAGAACAGTGAGATTATCTTTTTTATATTCTCCTAAATAAGCTATATAACTGTGTGAAAGGAGCTGACTAATCATCATCAGTAAGTGTAATAGGAGTTTTTGCCCCCCAACCCTATTGCCTACTTCAGTGGTACATACCAAGAAATTTCATCATATAGAATCTTTTGTTGACTAAACAGAAACCATAAATGCATGTATTTCCCATGAAAGGGATTACCATATGAAATATTCCATTAATTTTCAGATACAGATGAAAAAGTTTAAAAAAAAGAAATAGCTCTGTAAATTACAGTGTTTAGAATTAATTTGCATTTGTTAAATAATGTATTTTTAAAACTTAAAAATTAGCAGAATTAATTTAATTCAACTCAGTGCTAAGTGGGTTAGCAAGGATTGGAAGAAAAAATCTTAATTTTTATAAGTTATGAGTGAAGTAAATGGATAGCGCAGTTGTGTGACATCATTTCATAACATAAGCAAAATAACATAATCATGCTACACATATTCTAAGAAAAAAATCACAGATAATATAATATCTACAGCAAAGTGATGTCATTGTAGATGGTTGATGAGAACACCCTAGTATATATCTTACATTGTACATTGGTACTTTACAATAAGTCTGTGCCATAGCCCATGTTTTAGCAGTTATCAGTGTATGCATAGTACATTTTTTCATGAATTAAGTTGTCCTAAAAGCATCCTGCAGTAAGTAGATTTCAGAAAAGGACAGGTCTAATAAACCAGTAACAAGTTCAAGAGCACTCTTAAATTGCATGTATGCCTATTTGCATTTTAATGGAACACTTAAGCAATTCTGGTTCAATATGATATACCTTTCTACGTGTTGGTTTCAGGGGAGAATAGAGCTGATTGTTTCAGGAGTTAGAAGTACTGATCTCTTCTCCCAGGATTTAATTGTGATTTCTAACTCTTTGGGGTTTCGTTGCTAAACAATGAAATATTACCCAAAGTCAAACTTTTTAGAAAACAAAGAGCTTTTATTTCATGAAAAACTAATGCAAATGTTGAAAATGTCTGACAGATCAAACCTTTGGTAGACTGGGATAAATGTGTGCTTGTGTCCTTTATTCTTAATGTGAGATAGAAATTGAGCCATATGTTATATGTGATCTACACACATTAGACAGTACAAGCTTAAACAGCTGTCCACCTATACAGAGTCCCTTTATCTTGCATCTTGGAGATATTACAAGACATATTTAATACATAAGAATCTTTGTTTGCTAGCAGTTTTTATTCTAAAGCCCCTGTCACGCTAAGAGAGATCGCTAGCGAGATCGCTGCTGAGTCACAAGTTTTGTGATGCAACAGCGACCTCAGCAGCGATCTCGTTGTATGTGACACCTATCAGTGACCGGCCCACTCGCTGGGTATCGCTGATCGTGTTGGAATGTCCTGGGCCATTTTTTGATCGTTGGCCTCCCACTGGCCAGCATGCATCACTGTGTGTGGCAGCGGGAGACCATCGATCAGCGAGCTCCCAGCACTGTAAGCACATGCTGGGAGCTGGTATCCAAGGTAAATATCGGGTAACTAAGCACTCGCGTCGCTTAGTTACCCGCTGTGTACCCTGAATACCAGCGCGCTCGCGCTGGGAGCTGGTATCCAAGGTAAACAGTGGGTAACTAAGCGCCACGAGCTTAGTTACCCGCTGTTTACCTTTGATACCAGCTCCCAGCGCGAGCACGCTGGTATCCAGGGTACGCAGCGGGTAACTAAACAACATGCGCACTTAGTTACCCACGTCCTCGCTGGTCCTGATCTCTGGTGAGTCTGCCTGTTTGACAGCTCACCAGCGATCATGTAGCGACACACCAGCGATCCTGACCAGGTCATATCATTGTCGGGATCGCAGTGTTTACCGGAGCCCTAAAACTGAAATGGTTGTTGGACAAGCAGACTACTATGTCTGTTTACTCCACCATACAAATGAGCACAAAGCTGAGAGGTCATAAATTATCTTTAGGGAGAGAGGAGAAAGCCAACACCAATCCCACCTGTCAATGGCTTATCTCGCCTGACAATAAAAGGATTGGTCATTAAAAACTGCCCATTCTACCTTTTCTCTGACATTATCCATCAGAGAATATTCTAGGGAACCCCATACACATTAGATGGCTAGGCGATCCTGCAAAATGCAATTTGGCCAACTTTACTGTAATGTGTGTGAGGGCTTTTAGATATGACAACTCATAATAGCTGGCAAATAAAAGGCTCAGTAGCTCAACCCTGAATTTTCTTATATTTATGTTTGATATAGTGTAAGAACAAGTTCTTTGCGTTAGAGAGTTGCAGAGCTGGAGGTAGATACCGTTTAGTCACAGTCCACAATTTACTTTTTACATCAACATAGATGGAGGAGTCCAGTACATGTCACAATGAAGCAAAAGACTGGAACAGGTTCAGAAAAGGATGACAGCCAGAAATGGCAGCTCTCAAAATGCTACATTTCTATTGACTGAGGTAAAAGGTTAAATTAGGAAATTTCCAAGCCACACAGCTTTGAATAACAGTCTCTACTCCGATCACAACAGCTGTCGACATGACCTTGGCTTATAAGATATGTCTCATTAGTACCCACAAGTACCAACTGCATAACTAGCAGAAAAACTAAACTAAACGTATTTCATGTTAATGTTGCCCTAGGTATTTTAAGTGGCCACACCACCTACTGGTAAGTTAGACTAAAAGTGACCATACCTTTTAGATACTCTTGTGTGATTGGGGGCCTTAACTACTAATGTCAACTTATCCGGCCAATATCACAAATTTGATGGACAGGTAATGTCAGCCCTTTTAAGCAACCTATTAATTGAATGCCTATTGGCTCCATCATTTAATGGCCTTGAATAGCTAGTGTAAGTGCATGCTTAGATCCAGGTACCTTATAGGTGTCAATTCTCTGGTTGTTGTTGTTCTCATCTCATTCTTCTTCATCTGGTCCTAACATTAGGATGAAAATTCACTGTCTTGGCTTGTATCTGCAGACTTCCCTCTCCGCTGGTGAGCTGAAGCACATCCCGACAAGTGTCCTTAAAAATAATGGTTTCATAATATTGTCCTCCCAAAAACATGCTTTGCTTTAAATAAGCCCTATTCTGTACCCCTGGATACATAATTTCCTCTCATTGTGCTCACAGCACAAAACATAACATCAACACTATCTTTCTTATTATTAAATGTGGCATCCACATTATTTTCCCCTATAAAATATTACCTCTTATGATCAACATACCAATTCTCTGTAGTATGAGTGCCACATTGTTCTCTTTTATGTACTATGTCCAACAAACCATCCCATTTATGTTCTATGGAAGTCACATTGTTCACTTTGTCCTCCACTATGAATTGTACTCATCACACTGTGCTCCCTTATGAACTATAACTACCATACTATCCTCCCTTATGGACTATGGCCTCTACACTGTCCCCTCTCAATACAGTCTCCCCTCTTCATACTGTCTCCCAATGCTACCTCCTCTTTATACTGCGTTCTTTCTTCACACTATTCCCCCCATTCTGCCTTCTCTCCATACTGAGGATTATTTTCACATTGCCCCATCCATGCTGACCCTTCTCCATACTGAACCCACTTCATGCTGCTCCCTCTTCTTACTGAGCCCTGATAAGGTGCTCCTTCTCCATACTGAGCTCCAACAAGCTATTCTTTCTCCAAGTTCCATCCATGCTGTTTGTCTCTGTACTGGGTCCACACCTCATATTACCCCCTTTCCATACTAAGTTACTTCCACACAGTCCCATCTCCATACTGTGACTCCTCTCTATACCACTCCCTCTCCATACCAAGTCTTCTCCACACTTCCATCAAACCATACTGAACTACCTCTTGACACTGCTTCCTCCCTACACTGAGTCTCCTCTTCCTTGCACCTTCACATTGAGCCCCCTCCATTCTGACCCCACTCTCCATACCGAGTTCCCTCTGCTGTGCCCACTTTCCATAGTGTGTCCCCTTCATGCTGCTTTCTCTTCATACTGAGCTTCATACACATTGTTGCATCTCCATACTGAGCCTCTTATCCACACTATCCCCTCTCCATACTATGCTGTCATTCTGTATAATGAATTTACGTCCGAGTCTAGAGTGAAAGCCCTATCTTCAGCCCTATCTTCAGCTCTTTCAGCACTTGCCTTCTCCCAACTCTGACGTCGTCTTCTTTCCTGTGGCATTGCAGTAATGTCTGCAACGTGATGAAATAACGTGAACACAAATAAATGCAGGTAACCCCCATTTCTGCAATGATGATGGATTTGTTCATTGATCCGGAGATGGAGGACAAATAAAAAATGATTTCATTTTACATGCTAGTGAGCCCACTCAAACAGCCGACCTGGGCAACGGACATCTGGACTTCTTAGTTTGCTGTTCACTGACCATTTCTAGGCAAAATCTGTCTCTAGCAGGAGAGGTACAGAGATGGACAGAAAAAAGCAAAACCAAGTTTCACATTAGCTAAATCATGTTCCTGTCTTCAATCTGTAGCAAATCATTAAGTAGTGATATGACTATAGCAGCATGTGAACCACACAGCAGTGGGAAACTGCATTCTATCACATCAGTAAGAATTCCTATGCTCTGTGCATTACTAAGCACAGAGGAGGATTGGGCATTACACAACATGAAGTCCTGTGCATGGGGGCCACAATGGATAATGCGAAATGTGGAAAAGGAAGTCAGCTTCCCCATACAGACACACCAATGTGAAGGCTTGCATATTGCTGAGCAGAAGCATTGGATGGTAGAGTGGCGGATAAAGCTATGGCTACAGAGAAAATGGAAGAAACTTGAAAACAATGTGAGAACAAGTTTTAATCTGCAGACTTTTTTCAACTTTTATTGAAAAATAGCAGAAGAGCCTGATTTTGCCCGGGCATAGTAACTAACTGCCGTCCCGCGCTCTCCCTTCACAGCCTCGATCTCAACTTGCCATCCCTCTCTCTCCCTCTGAAGCCCATCTCTCCACCCACAGTCCTGCATTCTCCCTCAGCAGCTCCGCTCTCCATCCACCATCCCGCTCTTTCCCTCCTCAGTGCCTGTCTCCACTGGCTATCCTGCTCTTCCTCAGCAGCCCTGCTTTCGGTCCACAGCCCTGCTGTCTCCCTCTGCAGACCAGCTCTCCATCTACCATCACACTTTCTCCTTCTGCAGCTCCACTCTCCAATCGCCATCCCGCATTCTCCCTTCACAGCCCCACTCTCTCTCTCAGCAGCCCCATGTCTCCACTGGTTGTCCCGCTCTTTTCCTCCACAGCCCCACTCTCCACTCTCCATCTACCATCACACTTTCTCCTTCTGCAGCTCCACTCTCCAATCGCCATCCCGCATTCTCCCTTCACAGCCCCACTCTCTCCCTCAGCAGCCCCATGTCTCCACTGGTTGTCCCGCTCTTTTCCTCCACAGCCCCACTCTCCACTGGCCATCCTGCTCTCACCCTCTGCAGCCCCGCTTTCCACTCACCGTCGGGCTCTCCACTCACCATCCCGCTCTCTCCCTCTACAACCCCTGTCTTCACTGGCCGTCCCACTCTCCCTCAGCAGTGCAGCCCTCAACTCACATCCTGCTCTCTCCCTTAACAGCCCCACTCACCACCCCCATCACACTCTCCACCTCAGCCCTGATCTCTCCCTCCACAGCCCCACTCTCTCTCACCACAGCCCCGCTCTCCATGCGCCATCCCACTCTATCCATTTGCAGCCCTGCTCTCCATCTGAGTCCTGATCTCCCTCCCCAGCCCTGCTCTCTCCCTCCACAGCCCCATACCACTCTATCCCTCCGCAGCCCCACTCTCCATTCGTGTCCCACTCTCTCCCTCGCAGCTCTGCTCTCCACCTGCATTCCTCATTTTCCCTCTGCAACCCCACTCTCCAGCTGCCAGTGGGCGGGGCTATGTAGAATGGGCATGTCTTGATACATACACACACATAAATGCACTCAGCTTTATATAAAGATTCTTTAAAAAGAAGCATTAAATCAGTGCTACATATGTAGCATTTCTTAAATTAAATCACAGTTTTATACAATACCACGATGCTGTAAAATATTTTGGAGCAGAAAACTGTAACTTTAACTGGATGCAATCCATAGAAAGTATTACGCTATATGTGAAGTTTCTCTTTACGGCTAAAGGATATCTTGCTGCATCTTGGTATGTGTGTCAGTTATATCTGTATCGAGGCGGAACTGCTCAACATTTTTTTGCTTACTTATTCATGATGATCAGTCCCTATTGTGGGACTGAGGAAGGCTGGCAGCTGGGAAACTGGAGAGCAGGGTGTTCTTCCAGGTGTTTCACTATTGGCACTGTTCTAGATTTTATAATTAGCAACTCAAATATCTATAGTCTAAAGTGCAGGTCCACTAACTCGGGTGGATTTTATCATCATTTACATTATGCACATCCTATATTGTGCGTATTCATATCTGTGTTTCCCCTCCTTCTCTTTATGCACATACACCATACACAATCTATTTTGGACAGGTACAGTAATTCCAAATGAACATTGATGTAACATGGATTAATTAATTATAGCCCAACAATTAAAATCTTGCAGATGGGTTTATCATCTGTTATACAACTAATTATATTTCACAATCCTTTGCAACAGTCGGTACAGTAATAGATTGTAGTCTGCAGGCTTAATAAAAAAAATATACTGCTCTTGCTGAGATTCATTGCAAGAAAAGCTAAACAGATGAATTTTTATAATTGCTTTTGTTTGCTGCATTTTATACGCTGAAGCGTTATCATTTGTGCGTTGTGTCATTTAGGAGATATATTTTCTTTTACTGTTAATAGATCTGTTATAAAATGGAAAAAATGATTCACCAATAATTCAGATGACTTACTATAACAAGTCTGTGATGATAGCATTCTTGATTGTATGAGGGGTTTTTTATGAAAAACCAAATATTTTTTCTCAGAATAAAAACTGAGAAAAAAACGTTAGATGCCCTGTCTAGTATGCAGGTTAGCGGTGTATTATTATTATTATTATTATTATTATTATTATTTATTGTTATAGCGCCATTTATTCCATGGCGCTTTACATGTGAGGAGGGGTTCTAAATAGTATAAGCAAGTACAACAATGTTAAACAATACAAGTTATAACTGGTACAGGAGGAGGGAGGACCCTGCCCGCAAAGGCTCACAATCTACAAGGGATGGGTGAAAATACAGTAGGCGAGGGTAGAGCTGGTCGTGCAGCGGTTTGGTGGATTGGTGGTTACTGCAGGTTATAGACTTGTCGGAAGAGGTTGGTCTTCAGGCTCTTTTTGAAGGTTTCCATGGTAGGTGAGAGTCGGATATGTTGTGGTAGAGAGTTCCAGAGTAGGGGTGATGCGCGAGAGAAATCTTGTATGCGATTGTGGGAAGAGGAGATAAGAGGGGAGTAGAGAAGGAGATTTTGTGATGATCGGAGGTTGCGTGCAGGAAAGTACCGGGAGACGAGGTCACAGATGTATGGAGGAGACAGGTTGTGGATGGCTTTGTATGTCATGGTTAGGGTTTTGTACTGGAGTCTCTGGGCAATGGGGAGCCAGTGAAGGGATTGACAGAGGGGAGAAGCTGGGGAATAGCGGGGGGACAGGTGGATTAGTCGGGCAGCAGAGTTTGGAACAGATTGGAGGGGTGCGAGAGTGTTCGAGGGGAGGCCACAGAGCAGGAGGTTGCAGAAGTCAAGGCGAGAGATAATGAGGGCATGGACTAGGGTTTTTGCAGATTTTTGGTTGAGGAATGAACAGATTCATGAAATATTTTTGAGTTGAAGTCGGCAGGAAGTGGAAAGGGCTTGGATATGTGGTTTGAAGGAGAGATCAGCGTCAAGGATTACCCCGAGGCAGCGAGCTTAACAGCTGTACTGTGGTTATAAGTGTTGATGCACCAAACAAGATAACTAGATAATGTTTAACCCACCAAATGGTTCATCAGTGTTGTAATCAACTGTATGTATAACCAAGTAAATGTAAAAATATGATTTTCTCTCATATGGTTCTTTCTCCCTCTTTTTGGTCCAATTCACTTGTTTATGTTTTTCATACATATTATTTCCGTATTTTTCCCCCCCTGCTATATTACAAAACTTCACTGGTTGTTACAAGAAAAATGGACCAAATTCATGAAAGCATTTCTACCAGTAATCTGTCGTAAAAAGCTTTGAAAAATGGCATAACTTGCGTGTAATTCTAGGCTGTGCTGAAATTTTGTGAATTTTGTTCTTCTCATAAAATTTTCGCCCATCTCTGGCAAAGTGGGCATAGGTTTCGGGGGAGGGCATTGCGACTGCCGCTCATCACAAATTTTACTCCAGCATGGCCTGGAATAGGATTTTTGGTGAGGCAAACACAAAGGTGTATGCCTCTCGTTTGGTGCTCCTGATTCATTAAGGAGTGTATACCTCTTCATGAATCAGAAGCTCCTGATCCATTACACCTCCTCCGCAAGACCGGCGTGAACAATGCCGCTTAGTATGAATCAGGCCCAATGTTTTTAAAGTCATATTAAAGTACACTAATAAGACTTCAACAGATGGTGGCATATACGATTTTACATCATACTGTGATAAACAGCAAAATGTCTTTATTCCGTATCTGATAAACCAGATATATGATAATCAATCATGAGACCTAACTAACCAATAAACAAACTAAATAAATACATAATTACACAAATAATTTTGTGCTTGGCCTTTTTCTGAAACATGAAGTCTGAACCATTTTACTGTCCAAGTAGAGAGGGTTAATACCGAAACTTTAACCGAAAAGCATTCATCCCCACAGACTAAGGTGGTTCAAAGTGCATAAAGCAGTGAACAGTTCAATTTAAAAGAGAAAGTGTAAAAAAACTTCAACAGACTTTATTCCAAGCAAGTGACAGCGTGGTAGCATGTGAAACACTACAGAGCACAGACAACAACCGTTTCGCACAAAGCAAGCGCTTCTTCCTAGTCCCATTGTCTTCCATTTATATTGAACCATTTTATACTGCATTTTTTCTGAAGTGTTTCTACCATGCATTGAAAGGGATTGTTCAGTGACAATAAGTTATCACATAATCAAAGGATGAGTGATATTAGCTGTGGTTCGGCCTCTGGGATCACCTCCGGCAGAACAGGGCACTTTTATCCAATTGGGATGGATCGGCAGAGTGCACTGCCACTTCACTCCATTAATTCCCTATGAGGACTGGCAGAAAAGAAACAAGCACATCGCTTGACAATCCCATTGAGAATTAATGGAGCATCGGTCGGACAGGTACACTGCCGTTCCATTCTAAGGGACATAAACATGTCTCATGCTGCCTATCGGTGGGCGTCTCAGCTGAAAGACCAACTAATATAAAACTTCTCTCATATTTAAAGAAAGGGTAAGAATTTCTTTTTACAGGACAACCCTTTTTTGATAGACAGAGTACACTAATGTAGGGTAAAATTTAGCAATGAGGAAATTCTATTTATTAAAGCAGTTCAACTGTAGTAACAATTTTGGACTATGTGCATAGTCAAAGTGATCCAAATAACTATAGTGCAGATAAGAAGATTTTACAATGCTGTGTGTAATTGGTTGTTGCCACCATTGTAAGCATTGATGCCGTTCATTAGCATTTGACCACCTGTAGGACAGAATTTAAGAACGTCTGACAATGTCATTTGGATTGCAGCAGTGCACAGTCATGCTGGATACAAGGCTATGAAAACATAAATAATTATTTATGAGGCTTACATTAATTTCTTGCTGTGAACAATTGTTCCCAGCGAGAGATTAATGTAGGTCTCATAAACTGTGCCCACTTTGGTTCCAGTATGAAATAAATGACAGAATATTACGGGAGATTTCACAAAAGCCCTGGTTTACCGCCCACTGTTAATAAGGAGAGGGGTCTAAACCTACACAGTGAATTTGCCATCATTTGCTCTTAGTATATAGAGACAAACATGCTAATTTCTAATGAAAACAAGTTCTTAAAGAAGCATCTTCCATAGTTTTTGCCTAAGGCTGTTTCTAATATGTATTCCTGGTGGTGACGATATGCTTAAAATATTCAGCTATTTATGGCCATATACAAGCTTTCAACAGACTTTGTTTGACATGTCATAAAATTATACATTTGTTGTTCATTGTTGCATTTTTTGTATGGCTACGAGTTGCACAAATATTTTATTATGTTTCCATCAGATTCATGCTGTTTTCTGGCAAAAACTATCTGCTAAATCAGGTCATATAGGTTTTGAGCAAGTATAAGTTTATGCTAACATTCTTGTTTGTTATTTTATACTTATTAAGGCCCTTTTACATTTAGCGATGCACCAGCGATCCGACCGGCGATCCGACCCGGTCAGGATCGCTGGTGCATCGCTAAATGATCGCTAGTGAGCTTTCATACAGAAAGACCTCACAGCGATGCAGCAGCGACGCAGAGAACGATACTTACCATTCACACACAGCGATCCTGACGTCCTCCCGCCCGCCTCCACGCGTCGCTGGACGTCACAGCAGGAAGTCTCAGCAGGAAGCGCCCGACGAGAAATGGAGCCGGACATTCTCGCGCGATCAGCGATGGACAGCGGGGGAGCCGGTCGCTGGTAAGTATCACACATAGCGATATCGCTAGCAATATCGCTATAACGTCACAAAACCAGTGACGTTTTAGCGATATTGCTAGCGATATCGCTTAGTGTAAAACCCCCTTTAGCCTGAAGGGACACTTTCCTCCCCCTGAAGCACACCCATTTTAAAAAGTGGCAATAAAGAGGAAAAGTTTGAAATTCTATGACAAGTATGGCATGCTCAATCAATTGACCCCTTTATGACCTATGCCGTACAGGTAAATAAATAGGCACCTCCCCCTCTTTGATGCGGGCACCGCATGAAGCCAGTGTCTTTTCAGGGACATGACAGCTGATTTGATCAGCTGCCACATGCCCCTAACAGTCGCTAGTGGAATCGTGATCCATCCACAATACTGCGGTCAATCTCTAACAGAAGCATTTAAAAAAGGACCAATTATTCGGATTAGATTCTGATCAGAGTGATGCTAGTGTCATCTGATTTTCTTGCATGTCGAGAAATTAAAGGGAATCTGTCACCCTTTTTTTGACTATCAGCTGCCGACATTGACATCAGGGGCTTATCTACAGCATTCTGTATGCTGTAGATAAAGGCCCCGTTACACATACTAATGTCCCAGCGATCCCACCAACGATCCGACATGGATGGGATCGCTGGGACATCGTTAGGCTGATCGCTGGTGAGCTGTCACATAGACAGCCCCTCCAACGATCAGGACCAGCGAGCAAGCTGGTATCCGACGTAAACATTGGGTTTCTAAGAGCCGCGCGGCTCTTAGAAACCCAATGCTTACCTTGGAAACCAGCGTCACGCTGGTATCCAATGTAAACATTGGATTTCTAAGAGCCGCTGCTCTTAGAAACCCGCTGTTTACGTTGGATACCAGCGTGACACTGGTTTCCAAGGTAAGCATTGGGTTTCTAAGAGCCGCACGGCTCTTAGAAACCTGATGTTTACGTTGGATACCAGCATGCAGCTTCGCTGATCGCTGGCTCCCGCTGCCACACGCAGCAATGCGTGCTGGCCAGCAGGAGACAAGCAATGAAAAAACGGCCCAGGACGATCCAGCACGATCAGCGATACCCGGCGGGGGGAGCGGTCGCTGCTGGTTGTCACACACAGCAATATTGCTGGAGAGATTGCTGATGTGTCACAAAATCAGCGATCTCGCCAGTGATATCACTGTGTGTAACGGGGCCTTAAGCCCCCGATGTAACCTGAAAGATAAGAATAACGCGTTAGATTATACTCACTGGAGGGTGTGGTCCGGTCCGATGGGTGTCGCGGTCCAGTCCAACGCCTCCCATCTTCATACGGAGCTGTCCTCTTCTTCCCTTCCTGTAGTGGCTCCGGCGCAAGCACACTGCTCTGCCCTGTTGAGGGCAAAGCAGAATACTGCAGTGCCCTGGTGCGCCTGCACCTGAGCCACTACAGGAAGGGAAGAAGAGGACTGCATCGTATGAAGATGGGAGGCATCTGACCGGACTGCAACACCCATCGGACCGAATCGCCTCCTCCGGTCAGTATAATCTAATGTGTTTTTCTTATCTTTCAAGTTACATCAGGGGCTTATCTACAGCATTACAGAATGCTGTAGATAAGCCCCTGATGTCAATGCCGGCAGCTGATGGTCAAAATAAAGGGGTGACAGATTCCTTTTAAAAAAGAAAAATTCTCCACCTTCTCCATTCCGACATTTCTTGAAAATCAAACTGCTTACCTATCTGTCATCCATGTGTGGTTCAATTTTTTTCATGGACCCATTGACCTGCTTTGCCATTTTTGATCTGGAACTCGGATCAGAATCTGGCATGTCTCCTCGATTTTCCACGAAACTCTCAGTTCAAGCAAAAAATTGGACATGTGAATGGCCCCATAAACTATCATTGGTACAAGTGCTAACCATGAAAACCATGGATGGCACTCATACTGATGAAAAGCCCTAAATCAGAGGAATATTGATAGAGGTATAGAATACAATTAATATAAGGAGTTAACCAAAGCACTATTGGTGCAATCTGCCCTTCCAAAGCAGATGGAATTGTGCATTATAATGAACTATTTTACTGCAAAGGGCCCATATATTATTTTGCCTGTGTCAGCTCCTGGGTCAAATCATTTCTTACATATGTAGTATTTGTCATATACACAATTCACACTGTTAATTAGTCCAAAAGTTAATTTTCAGTGTATGTAACAAAGATTTAACCGTGGTCGAAAAATAAAATGGTAAAGTGCTTTCAGATGTAATGTGAAGCCACAGTTACATTAACAACACTGATGACGACAGTTAATGCATTTCTGAAACTTCCACACAGCTCTTACAAACCATTACAGTAGAAATATCGTTTTATGAAAAATTAATAAAGTCAGTAGAAAATGGAACTTAGCATCTGCACAAGCTATTTACTCAGAATCACCCAGAATTAATTATTCCTTCTGCTTGGTAGTAATGAGTTTTACATTAAAATGTATATACTATTATAATAACTATGCAAAATGCCCAAGGAATGACGCTAAAGGCTGTGTTCTTAGAGAATAAATTAGTTAATGTGTTATATATTTAAATTGGCTCTAAGGTTAATGGTGACATTCGTCCTGGTATAGAATGATGTGGTCTCTTACGTTAAACGTATGGGATGTAGAGTATTTAGCGAAAAAAAGAAGCCGTTCTATATTCATAGTTTCTTAAGTTGATAAAAGACGCTTGTCCATCAAGCTCAACCTTTCTCGGACCTAGCTGTATGATTTAGAGGAAAGCAGTGCATTGAAAGTATAATGGATGACATGTCATTGCGGTGTCCTCATGATAAAGGTCAGTGTAATGAAATCTTAACTCTTTCCCAGATGTAAAACTGCTGTCAGCAATTTTTGAACAAAAAAGCCTGAATCTTGATGACAGTGCATGTCCATAGGAAATGAAGGAAAAAAAAACCTCAAATCGTCTGTTATTTGTTCATTGGTTCAAAAACATGTTAAGAAAATTGTAAAAATTTAGAAATAAAATATCCTACACTATCTGGTATTACAGCTCATCAAATGAGGCTGAGCTGCAATTCCAAACATAGCCTACAGGCAAGAGTGGCACTGTATCTGGGAAAAAACTAGATTTTCTGATATTTTTCCAATCTCGTAAAAACCCTTTTAAAAATAACTTAAAGTGAATGTTTCAATTTTTTTATTAGTAAGTGTTTGTGATGAAATGTATTTTTATAAATTCATTAAAATAGTTACATTTTGATAAATGTTTAATTTTTCCACTAATCACTGCCCCTTGTTATTGCATCTTTGAAATGAATCAGTGAACATCACTTAAGCAAAGGGCACAGTAGAGTAGGGACGATCTCTGACTATCTTTTAGGCCACGTTCACATATTCAGTATTTGGTCAGTATTTTACATCAGTATTTGTAAGTGGTTGAAAAATCCAGAAGTGGTGACGTGTTTCTATTATACTTTTGCTCTGATTGTTCCACTCCTGGTTTTGGCTCACAAATACTGTTGTAAACTACTGACGGAATACTGACCATGTGAATGTGGCTAACACTGTTACTGCATCACCTTTGAACTGTGCTTTCTTCTCGGCATGCGTAGTTCAGTCTGTAGTTTGCTATTGGTAGAGCTTGGCATCATGTTTGAGTCGCTCATCAAGATGCGCCAGGCTCCACTGCTTGCTCGGCCTGGACTTGCAACCAAAGTTATTTTGACAGTGTCGGCAACTTTGGTCTTGGCCAGCGCAGGCTTACGTCTAATAAAAGGGCTGAGCTGGTGGATAGTGACACAGCTCAGCACAGCTTGTGCTCAAGTACAAGTGGCTGCTATTGGAACTAAAAGGGCCACAGCAGTGTAGAAATACTGTGTTGATCTCAGTAATTGTACTCTTCTATCATGGACACACTTGAGTATTACAGTGTAGTCACCAACAAAATGGCACTGAAGTGTCATTCCAAATGGTATTCTCCATTCTCATTTTCTGTACAGCCAGACAGAGAGGGAAGTCCTGCCCACTTCTGCTGCAATTGAAATGCAACTTTGTATCTCTATCCTTTTTCTATGCAAATGTGAGCAATTGCTCTCTCTAGTGTAAAACAATGGAAAATATTAAATATTATTTTTTAATGTTTTCGAAAATGTGAAAAGTTACGCAAATAGAAGGAATTATGAGAAAATCATACCTTTAACCCCTTAACGAACAGAGGTATTTTTGGTTTTGCGTTTTCATTTTTTGCTCCCCTTCTTCCCAGAGCCGTAGCTTTTTTATTTTTTTTTCATGAATACGGCCATGTGAGGGCTTGTTTTTTGCAGGACGAGTTGTTCTTTTGAGCAACTCCATTGGTTTTACCATGTCATGTACTCGAAAACGGGAAAAAAATTCAAGTCCTGTGAAATTGCAGTTGGTTTTTTTTTTGCTTTTTTTTACTAGATTCACTAACTACTAAAACTGACCTGCCATTATGATTCTCCAGGTCATTACGAGTTCATAGACACTGAACATGTCTAGATTCCTTATTATCTAAGTGGTGAAAAAAATTCCAGACTTTGTTAAAAAAAATTGTGCCATTTTCCGATACCCATAGCGTCTCCATTTTTTGTGATCTTGGGTTGGGTGAGGGTTTATTTTGTGTGCACCAAGCTGAGGTTTTTAATTATGCCATTTTAGTGTGCATACAATCTTTTGATTGCCCATTATTGCTTTTTAATGCAATGTCGCGGCAATAAAAAAGAGCAATTCTGGCATTTTGACTTTTTTCTCGCTATGCCATTAAGCGATCAGGTTAATCTTTCCTTTTGTTGATAGATCAGGTGATTCTGAATGCAGTGATACCAAATATGTGTATGCTTTTTTTTTTTTTTATTGTTTTATTTTGAATGGGGCGAAAGGGGGGTGATTTGAACTTTTATATTTTTTTTAATATTTTTTAAAACTTTTTTTTACTTTTGACATGCTTAATAGTCTCCATGGGAGACTAGAAGCTGCCATAACCCTATTGGCTCTGCTACATACAGGTGATAATCAGATTGCCTGTATGTAGCAGAATTACTCTCACTTGCTATGAGCACCAACCACCGGGCGGTGCTCACAGCAAGCCGGCAGTGACAATCATAGAGGTCTCCAAGAGACCTCTGGTTGTCATGCCAACCCATCGGTGATCCGCGATCACATGACGGGGGTCAACGATGGGTGGATTTCTGGCACGGTTGCCGAAAGTGCATATTAAATGCTGCAGTCAGCGTTTGCCAGAGGCATTTAATGGGTTAATAGCAGCGGGTGGATCACAATTCCACCGGCGGCTATTGCGGGCACATGTCAGATGTTCAAAACAGTTGACATGTGCCGGGAAAGATGTGGGCTCACCGCCGGAGCCCACATCAAAGGGAGGGATTCTGACGCAGACGTACTATTTCGCCTGACGTCAGAAAGGGGTTAACATTTCTTAAAAAAAAATATATATATATAGTAATTATTCTTTAAAACTTTCTTTGAGTCATTTTCTTATCTAAACACAAATCAACTGTATTATATAAATAATAATAATAATATGTTGCTAAAAGTATAGATCATCTGTTTGTGGCTGGTGCCTGCATTGTGTAAATAATATCCAATATACAGTAAATGGCCTTCAGACCATACTCTGGGACCTCTATGTACGTGTATAAAATAATTGTATTGTGGGAATATGAAAACCTATTTCTTGGTCAAGAAACATGACATGACCATAATGAAAAATCTGGACTCAGAAGCCAGGTTAAATAGTTATTTGCTTTAGCTATAAATGCAAGTCCATGTGTCCATACATGTATATTGGAAGATTCAGATTCTGCACCGCAATAACCATTTTCTATGCCATATCTAATTATGATAGAGATAGATGTGAAATAGATAGATAGATAGAAATGAGCTAGATAGATCTGTATCAATGTGTTCTGAGGTTGATCACTCTGTATGATAGAACAGATAATAGGGTAGGTGGCACAACCTTAATGGAGGGTATGAATTTGTGTTGGGTGCTTATTCCTCTGGAGCCAACCACAGAGCTCCTGTAAATCTATAGTAAATTAAAGGAAGGAATGGCACACATAGAGATGCTTAATTACAATTTATTCAGAATATCTCATATCCATAGATTAGCAGTCAATATTAAAAAATGTAACGTTTCGGAAGACACACCAATTATGTTACACAATACTTGGTCCTGATTTGTCTTTTTGCTCTGGGATAGACCCCCCCCATATAATAGACCTTTCTAAATTTGAGAGTATTTTCCACTATAGACACATTCGATGAAGGTCATTTACCAGAAATCAAAAAAGTTTCATACCGTCTTTGATATAATCTATGGATATGAGATATTCTGAATAAATCGTATTTAAGCATTTCATCATGAATTGGAAGGGTATTCCCATCTCTAAGATCCTCTTCCAATATGTAATAGGTGTAATAATAATAATATTAGCAAATATCTTCAATTAGAAGTATAGTATAATTCTTCGATATGTTGCCTACCCCTTGTGCAGGGCATTGCAATAGCTTATGTATTCATGGTTACAACCACTCATATAGTGACACTAAAGGTACTGTCACACTTAGCGATGTACCAGCGATCCCGACCAGCGATATGACGCGGTCAGGATCGCTGGTACATCGCTAAGTGGTCACTAGTGAGCTGCCACACAGGCAGATCTCACCAGCGACATCGATGGGGACGAGGGTTGCTACTTACCTGTCACACCCGCCCGCGTCCACGCTCGTCGCTCGTCTCTCCACAGGAAGCCCAGCAGGAAGCTGACGACGAGAAACAGTCCTGGATGTTCTCGCGTGATCAGCGATAACCAGCGGGGGACCGGTCGGAGGTAAGTATCAGACACAGCGATGTCGCTAGCAATATCGCTATAACATCACAAGTTATAGCGATATTGCTAGCGATATCGCTTAGTGTGACAGTACCTTAAGTTAGCTGCTAGTGGTTATATCCATGGATATTTAAGCTACTGCAATGCCCTGCACATTGGGTAAGCACCAAAGCAAATCAGTAGAACTAAACTACATTTCTAATTGGAGGTATTTTCGAATTTTATTGTTATTATTACACCTAATACATATTGGGATAGGATCTTGGAGATAGGAATACTCACTTCAAGGTGTGCAGTTCCTTCCTTTCATTGACTCTGTATGAGAAAAGTCTTCCATTTCTGTGGAAATGGGATACAGATGTCAAGATTTATCGATAAAATACAACTTGGGATCGGTGGGGTTTCAACCCTAGGACCTCCGCCAGCTAACAGAATGCAGGGCCCCACTGAATATAGCTGAGATGTATTGCTGGGGAATGTGAATACATGGATGAGCCATTCTACTTGGAAAAAGGAATCTTAAAAAAGTCTAAATCTTTACATAATCCATTTTTTCTCTGAAACGTTTTTACATTGGTTGCATTAGGTACTGAAATTTTGAGATTAAAAAAGGCAAATCCTTTTAAGTTCCAGAACAATGATACATCCACAACCTAGGCATCTTAAACCATTAGCAAAACCACAAAAGAAGATGAAAAGCCTTCAAAAATTCAAATTAAACAGCAAGGCAGCGCCGCTTACCTGCCAGATCTTGGAACAAATGCACTACAGGGAGCAGCCAGCCCATATAGCAAGATGTTGGCAACACAGGTGCAAAATTCTAGATCAACAGCCACTCTCTGCCTACCCATTCCTGGAGGGGGTGACTGCGCAGTATACAATTGCACAATAAAGGCCCGCATAGGGCGCTGTTCACATAAGAGTACTGCATAGTGTCTGGTTCACAGCCTATTAGTCATGCCCCTACTTTTAAATTAGGTGGGCTAGCCAGTACACTCTCAATGCTTCTCAGAGTGAACACCCCTCATATGAGGCCAGACATGCTGGGCTTGGCTGCACCCTGAAAAATATACAAAAATAGTGAGGCATTGGTTGATATTTTGGCCAAAATACGCAAGCTCGCAACCCACGTCATGGGTCCTCTCACTTGTGAGTCCTAACACTAAACTATTAGCAAAGCCACAAAAGAAGAATAAAACCTCCAAAATTTCAAATTAAACAGCAGATCAAAAGGCAGCACCACTCACCTACCCAGATCTTGGAACAAATGCACTACAGGGTGCAGCCAGCCCATATAGCAATATGTTACCAATACAGGTGCAAAATACTAGATCTACAGACACTCTCCACCTACCCATTCCTGAACCAGACACTATACAGTACCTTTGTGTGAACAGCGCCCTATGCGGGCCTTTATTGTGCAAGTGTACACTGGGCAGTCACCCCCTCCAGGAATGAGTAGGTGGAGAGTGGCTGTTGATCTGGTATTTTGCACCTGTGTTGCTAGCATCCTACTATATGGGCTGGCTGCACCCTGTAGTACATTTGTTCCAAGATCTGGGCAGGTAAGCGCTGCTCACTTTGTTTCTGCTGTTTAACCTAGGCATCTTCTAGCTTCATTCTTGTGGTTACACCTTTAATAGATGGGTAGAAGTGCTTCTTTAAAGTACGGTAACTGCTGCAGTAAACGTTCTAATTACATATTTGTGAGAAATGTATGTAATGTTAATTACCTTAAATTTTCACACTCAATGTGTAGAAATCTATTAATATAAATCATGAGTTATATCGGGAAGGGTTCATTAATTTTTCCCTTGTATTTAGCAATTATAAAGTAAAAAAAAGAAACCCTGACTTTTTATTATGCTCAATTTGTTAGATTCCACTTGGGAATTTGCAAATTGCTTTCTGTACATTTATTATATCCCCTGAGGAATGTATTGAAAAATAATTAAATCTACAGGATATAGTTTCTGCTGTTTGCATATTTTTAATTCCTGGATCTAGGCATCCCAGAAAGTCCTGTTCTCATTAGTTCTAAACATTTTAAAAGAAAGAAAAAAAACACATACAGCAGCCTACATTGTAAAAAATGTACAAATATGAATAATAACACATAGCAAGTCTCCGTGTAAAGAAATTTTGGATTAAAATAAAGCTGTAAATAAAACTCACTATAAATCTGTTACTGTAATGAAAATGTAGTTGATGCAGAAGGCTTTGAGCTGTTGCCATTTTGTATTTGTATCATCTACTGTATCTATCTATTATCTATCTACAGTATATATCTATCTATCAGCAGGTAACTATTAATTAGAAAAAATGTTTTTTTTCTACTTGTATTAATAATATTATTTTATTTTAAAGATTATTTAATTGCATATAATGTTTGCTAACAATGTTCACATGCTTGTCGCAGAGCATTAGGCCAAGTAATGTCCAATAAATACATGCAAATGTAGCAACGAATCAGCAATACTCTACACAAAGAACTCTTCTATCATGTGCTACTATATTGCCAAACTCCCATGTTGCTGTCATGCTGACTGCTACCTTTGTCCATTGCAATTTGTGTCTGTATTAAAGGGGTTGTCCGGGCTTTTCACATAATCTCAGTGAATATCTGGGCTGCAGAATGCTGACAATAAGTAATTTACCTTCTGTGGCCAGTTTGCAGCGTTTCCAAGATATGATCTCTTGCTTCCATGAAAAACGTCCAGGGTGGTGTGTTCTGGCATTGAAATGAGAACTGGTCGTTTCCTCCTCACTAGTTTCAATTTCCATAGATCACTGTTCAATGTGTGTCTGGGGGAGGAGCAGCTGGGTGGTCCTGCTCTATGCACTGAGGCTGCTAGAGGGGGAGGATTTGTTACTGTGTGAGGAGGGATAGACTTGTTCATGTGGACAGGGAGGGCCTGTTGCTATGGAGGGTGGGGTTGTTGCTATAGAGGGCATGTTTTTAGTAGAGTAGGAGGAAATGACCAGTTCTCATTTCAATGCCAGAACACACCACCCCTGGACATTTTTCATAGAAGCAAGAGATCATATCTTGGAAACGCTGCAAACTGGCCACAGAAGGTAAATTACTTATTGTCAGCATTCTGCAGCCCAGATATGCACTGAGATTATGTGAAAAGCCTGGACAACCCCTTTAACTCCGTATTACATTTGGTTTCGAAATCTCACAACTTTAGAATTTTATTGCATCATTGACTTGTCAATACAATCTGAAATTTTTGTTTCTTAATGTGGATCCTTGCAAATTTACACCATTCATTCACTCAAAATTTAAATATAGTCCAATTAATTTGAGTGTATAGAAGAAGTGTTTCTAGGCCATTAGGTTTCACTTATTTTTTTCTATTCTAACATGGGGTGATAATATTTAACAGATCTAACAAATAGTGCAGTAATCAAGTATTACAGGGAATCTGTCACCAGGTTTGTCCCATGTGAGGTAAGTGAGGTAAGGCCAGTACCTGTAAGCCCTCATATACAGCATTCTAATATGCTGTATATATTGCCCCAGTCTGGCCTTTTAGACATGAACAAGACCTTTTTGTAAATCCACCAGTGGGGCGGTCCGCTTTAATGGGCGTCGCTGGTCTTGATCTGGCACCTCCTCTCTTCTTGCAATCACTGTCCTCCTTCCCTGCTTCATGTGAATGACAAGTGCAACATCATCCACACATCATCACACTCCTGCGCTGGCGCACTTCTTTCTGCGCTGTCGAGGGGAGAGTAAACTAGTAAAGTGCTGCAGTGCGCCGCCACTCTTTAGCCTTTTCCTGCACATGCGCACTGCAGTACTTTTCAATGTCCTCGACAGGTGGCACCAGATCAAGACCAGGGAAGCTCATCGGACCAGACTGATCCCGTAGATAAGTATAATACATCTTTTTCTTTACTTGCAGACCAGATCGGGGCATATACAGGTATACAGCATAATAGAATGCTGTATATGAGTGTTTACAGGTACGGTCCCTCACCGATTTCCTTGCTTCCTATTATGATGGGAGACTTCACGTGTCAGATAATGTCAAACAATGGACAATGATTAACTTCAGCTCTTGTGTAACTTTTGAACTGTAAGAGAGAGAGAGGAGACTGTTTCTGGTTGAGACTGAAAGTGACTTATGCAGACGAACAGTGACCCATGATTGTGTACAGCATTTGCTTGACATTCTGCAAGGAAATGTAAGCAAGTGGACCATTGAGAAACCACCATTAGTCTATTTTTAATATAACAAAAAAAAGTAGTTGACCGCTTAATTAAATGAATATTTTATTTTATTATTGTTAATATAATATCTATGTTATAATGTTATCTATGTTATAACATATATGTTAATACAATATCATATGATATACACTACTGTGCAAAGGTTTTAGGCAGGCGTGGAAAAATTGCTTCAAGGTAAAAATGCTTTTGAAAATAGAAGTGTTAATAGTATAGATTTTTCAATTAACAAAATACAAAGTGAATGAACAAAAGAAAAATCCAGATTTTATTAATATTTGGTGTAACCCCCCCTTTGCCTTTAAAATAGCATCGAAGGACCAATTTTTCTCAGCATGCTTGCACACAGTTTTTGAAAGAACGCAGCATAAAGGTTGTTTCAAACTTCTTGAACAACTAACCACAGATATTCTGATCTCTATGGATGTCGAAATGTGCAAATCCTTCTGTCTCCTTACCCCAGACAAACTTGATGTTGAAATTATAGCTTTGTGGGGGGCATATCATCACTTTTAGGGCCTCTTGCTCTTCTGTATGCTGTTTTTTGTTCATAACAATAAGGCTGTGTGTTTGGGGTTCTTATCTTGCTGCTAAATAAATATGGAGTCAATCAGATGCCCCTTCATAGATTTTCATGATATATATATATATATATATATATATATACATATATATATATATATTTCTCAGCACTGAGGACACCATTAGTTTTGACTAAATCTCCTACTCCATTTGCTTAAATACAGCTTCAAACTTGCAAGGAACCTCCACCACGCTTAATTGTTACCTGCAGGCATCTACTACAGCCATATATATATACAATTTTACCAATCAGTCCAGAGTATCTGCTGCCATTCTTCTGCAAACCAACTGACATGTTTTCATGTCTTCTTTCCGTTCCAAAGGTATGGTTTTGGGCTGCAAATCTTCAATGAAGTCTTACTGTTAACACATTATGAACAAAGAAAAAAGTGTGAAATTGTATTTCAAATTCCGTATGACAGATGCCAGCTACACCTTATTACTGATCAATCACACTGGCACTGCTGCTGGCAGTTCTGCTGTCTCTCTCCGCCTATCAATTGGATCTCTGCATTATTTTCAGACTCATTTTCACTGCTGCAGTTATTTAACATATTACTATCTAGAGTATTCTTCCAATATTTTAAGGACTTATCTTTTTCTCTTTTATTAGGCTGTGAACTCCAACTCTCCCTATATACATGCATACAACATACATCCTGAAATAGCTGCTGCATTCCATGACTAGGCTTTTATATAGGCTAGGATAGTACCTATATCATGTGACATGATGTGATAGCTGTAAGACATTTTAAGAAAGCCCACTCGGTTGTACCCAAGTTAATGTCAGCCTTCTGTCACTAAAGCAATATTTTGTAATGTGCAAAAAGTCAGTATTCAAATTTTTGTGGGAATTTCAATGAATCAAATGTTGTATTTTTTTAATTTGCCAGGACTTGCAAATTGCCTAAAATTCAACTTACCGTATTTTTGGACTATAAGGGTGTGTGCACACGCTGCGGATTCTGCTGCGGTTCCACAGCGGATTTGGCCACTGCGGATCCGCAGCAGTTTTAGCTGCGGTTACAGTACCATAATATCCTATGGATATTAAAAACCGCAGTGCAGACAGTGCAGATTTTTCCGCACGGTTTTCCTGCGGTTTCAAAACCGCAGAAAGAATTGACATTCCGCTGTGGTTTGCCATCTCCTCCATTGTGGAGATGAAAAACCGCAGGGCAAAACCGCAGGCCAATCCAGAGGTAAAACCGCAGGTCTTTTGACCTGCAGATTTATCTGCGGATTTTACAAAATCCGCGCGGCCAAATCCGCACCCCATTCCGCAGCGTGTGCACGTACCCTTAGGCTATGTGCACACGCTGCGGATTGGTCTGCAGATTTTTTATCTGCGGAACCGCAGGTAAAACCGCAGGTAAAATGACCTGCGGATTGGCCTGCGGTGTATCACCTCTACAATGGAGGAGATGGTAAACCTCAGCAGAATCCGCAGAAAAGAATTGACTTGTCATTTCTTTCTGCGGATTCAAAACTGCAGCTTTTCCGCAGTTAAAAATCCGGAGGATGTGCACAGAAAATTGTAAATCCCATAGGATAACATGCTACTGTACATTGTCTGCAGAACTGCTCCAGTTCTGCTGCGGCCAAAACCACAGCGGAACCGCAGCAAAACCGCTGCGTGTGCACATAGCCTAAGATGCACTTATATACTCCAAAAAAGTGCAGGAAAATGGGGGGGTGCATCTTATAGTCCGGATATACCGGCTTTGGCCGTGGTGGGGAGGTGGGGGAGCGGCATCTGCGGAGCAGTGGGTCACAGAGGCAGGAGCCGGCTGCTGCTGCTAACTGCTGTGACTGCTGCTAAAAAGAAATGAATATTCACTGCATTCCATGCTTATGGGCATGGAGGGCAATGAATATTCATTTCTCTTTAATAGTATCTTGTTATGATTGGCCCCTATTCCAGTCCTGGTATGCATGGCCTCATCCTTATGATTGTCCCCCACCCCATCCTCTTATGCATGGCCCCATCAGAAAACATAAAAAAACCATTACACTTACCTTCCTGCACTCCCTTGCAGCATCCTGCTACATTACCAGCAGCTGTTTTATGCTTGTAAGCAGTGCATGGCAGGTACGTCATGTGCTGCACTCAAAGCCAAAGAGCAGCTGCCAGAATGCTCACTGCTCTGTTCGCCAGGACTGTGTGTGCTGAGAGCAGTGAGTATTCATTGCTCTTCAGTAGCGCGCAGTGTCAGCCGCTGGCTTCCTGCAGCTGCCAGGTGGTCACGTGTGCCGCTGCTTAAGAGAAATGAATATTCACCTCTCTGGGTGTAAGCATAAAGCAGCTGCTGGCTCGCATGGAACAAGATGCTGCAAGGGAATGCCAGGAAGGTAAATTTAATGGTTTGGGTTTTTTGTTTTCTAACAGGGCCATGCATACCAGGATGGGGGTGGGGGGCAATCATAAGGATGGGGATAGGGATGGGGCCATGCATACTAGGATGGGATGGATGCCCTGCATTCCAGGATAGGGATGGGACCATGCACACTAGGATGAGATTAGGGCTCTGTGTCGGAGAAGGGATTTCTATGTCTCCTCGGGTGTAGCTCAGGAGGAGCTTTGGCCTAGGTACCTAGGATTGGGAAAAATAAAACGAGAGACACAGGTTGCTTGTCTATCAAGTAAATCTCCTTTATTAAAGGGGCAGGCTTGATCTTTTATAGTAAATCAGAAAAGGAAATGGACAAATATGGACAATTCCGTAACATTGTGTAACCATTGGCAAAATACAGATAAGATTGTACAATAATTGGCAAGAAAGATAAGTTATATAATGATATGTCAACTATATTATAAGTTATGAGATTATTTTAATTGGAGGTGACGGGAATATGTGGGGGTTTTGGCATTTTCCTTAGGTCAATTTCGTGGAGCCATATCCTGTTTGTGCTATTTGGCCAAGAAGATACCAGGATAGGAATGAGGGTGATCATTCCTGCCAGGAAAGGGATGAGGGGGACAATTTTTACCAGGATAGGGATGAAGGGCCATGCACACCAGGATAGGGGTGAGGGGGCCATGCAGACCAGGATAGTGATGAGGAGGCCATGCATACCAGGATAGGGATGAGTGGGCCCATGCATACCAGGATAGGGATGAGAGGGCCATGTGTATCATGATAGGGATGAGGGGACCATATATACCAGGACAGAGGATATTAAGTACAGAATTTACCACATTTTTTTGCTTCAACTTTTTTTTCCTAATTTCCTCCCCTAAAACCTAGATGCGTTTTATGATCCAGTGTGTCTTATAGCCTGAAAAATAAGATATCTCAAAATAATTAATATATATATATACAGTTGTGCTCAAAATTCTACATACCTCTGCAGAAATTTTGATTTCTTGGCCTTTTTTCAGATAATATGAATGATAACACCAAAACTTTTTCTCCACTCATGGATAGTGGTTGGGTGAAGCCATTTATTGTCAAGCTACTGTGTTTTCTCTTTTTAAATCATTATGACAACCCAAAGCTTCCTAATGACCCTGATCAAAAGTTTACATACCTCATTTCTTAATACCCTGTATTGCCCCCTCTAACATGTATGACAGCTTGAATTCTTTTGTGGCAGTTGTGGATGAGGATCTTTATTTTCTCAGATGGTAACCATGCCCACTCTTATTGGCAAAAAGCCTCCAGTTTCTGTAAATTCCTGGGCTGTCTAGCATGAACTGCGTGCTGGAGTTCTCCCCAGAGTGGCTCAATGATATTGAGGTCAGTAGACTGAGATGGCCACTCCAGAACCTCCACTTTGTTCTGCTGTAGCCAATGACAGGGCAACTTGGAATTGTGTTTTGGATGGTTGTTATGTTGGAACGTCCAAGTGCTTCCCATTCTGCAGCAGTATTTGCTGATAACATGCTGAATTCATCTTTCCTTCAACTTTGACCAAGTTTCCTGAGCTTTTGTAGCTCACACATCCTCAAATCATCAGCGATCCACCTCCATGCTTTGTAGTAGGAATGGTGTTCCTTTCATCATAGGCCTTGGTGACCTCTCTCCAAATGTAACATTTATGGTTGTGTCCAAAAAGTTCAATTTTGGTTTCATCACTACAAATTACCTCATTTCAGAAGTTTTGAGACTAGTCTCTGTGCTGTTTTGTGTATTGTAGGCAAGATACTTTGCAGCATTTCCACTGTAATTGCTTTCTCCTGGTGACTCAACCATGCAGCCCATTTTTCTTCAAGTGCCTCCTTATTGTGCATCTTGGAACAGCCACACCATTAGTTTTCAGAGAGTTCAGTATTTCAGCTGATGTTATTTGTGGGTTTTTCTTTTCATCCTGAATAATTTTTCCTGGCAGTTGTGGACAAAATTTTTGCTCATCTACCTGACCATGGTTTTGTTATAACAGAACCCATGATTTTTCATTTGTTAATCACAGTTTGAACGCTGCTGACTGGCATTATCAATTCTTTGGAAATCTTTTTGTATCCCTTTCCTTTTTTATGCAGTTCAACTACTTTTTCCTGTAGATCTGTTGACAATTCTTTTGCTTTCCCCATGACTCACAGTCCAGAAACATCAGTGGCTGCATGAAAGATGAAAGAGTCTGTATGGATCCCAGAAACTCTCTCAGCTTTTATGCACACACACTGATTATAAGCAAACAGGTAAAAGGTGAGGATGCTACCTTTAGTAGCCAGTCAAACCCATTTGTGTCAACTTCTGTGCATGCTATGAGACCAAAATCACCAGGGTATGTATACTTTTGATCAGGGTCATTTGGATGTTTTGAGTTGTCATTATGATTTAAAAAGCGAAAACAGAGTAGTCTGACAATAAATGGCCTCACCCAACGACTAACCATGAGTGGAGAAAAAAATTTTGCTTTATCATTCACATTCTCTGAAAAAAGGCCAAAAAGCAAAAATTCTGTCGGGGTATGTAAGCTTTTGAACACAACTGTATATACAGTGCATACTGTATATATACAGTATATATAAATATATATATATATACATATTAATAATACATAAAATTAACATAATAGTTAAAGTATCACAAAGAAATTAAAGTTTATTAACATGAGCAAAATCATTTTCAGGTGATTTCACCATAGATCAGCATGACATTTATATCCAGAATAATATACTCATTATCCTTCCATCTGTAATGTGGTAGTTTGATACTTTCATGCCTTTGCCTCCAGCTCATGTATTCTTACACTGTAATTAATAGGTATTAATTCTTGCTCCTCTCCAAGGTCACCAGCTCATGCCCTCGCTCCCAGGTAAAGCGGCAGGGATTATTCTCTCTGGTAGAGAAAGTGGCCATTGAAAATGGTATTCCGTTAGGTGAAGAATAGTCTGATATATTTCCACAAAGATGTTCTCATGATAAATAACAAGGGAAAATCCTCAGCAGCTTGAATTCTTCTTTTGATAATTGTTGAGCTACAGTGAACATTGCTCTCGGTGACACAGAACGCTGGCAGCAGATTTCAGAACAGATGTATTGATTGTAGATTGTAATCAGTTCCATTGTCGACTGTAGAAATATGATTTAGGAAGCACAACAGTGTATAAATCAGCCCGTGTTTTTGCTCTTCATGTAATTGTCTGATAAAACTTCAATCAGTTTCTGTAATTAAACTAATGGTCTAAATTAATTTCCAGATCACTAGTTATTCACTCCAATTTAGAAAACGACATTACATTAAGTCCAATTAATAGGAAGCAAGTTAACGGTTGAATACAAAAAAATGGACTATAATGGGCTTTTTTTCTCCTGTCTTAAACACCTGTCACAGCGAAATAATTTTTCAGGAGTTCGTTAGATATATGAATGTGTTGTAGACACAGTAATGTCTGCGTGCATGGACAGATGGAGGATGGTTCCTTAAAATGAATGGTGCATTTATTAATGCAGAATGCCCTAATAGCTTCTATTCTCGGACACGACACTGCGACTTTTGCACCATGTCAATGATAACTGCAGTATGTCCCCTGCAACATACTTTATCTGTAGAATTTTTGTACATCCACAATATGGCAAACCTGACTTTGTAATTTGGCACACCTTAGTGGGACATCACAATTTTGCATGCACTGCACTAAATGTATGTATCTTAAAGGTAGTGACTTTTATTGTGTAGGTTAAAGGGAATCGGTCACTATGTTGGACTGATATGAGATACGGCCACCACCTTTCAGGTCTGATATACAGCATTCTATAATGCTCTTTATTTTCCCTTATCCTGACCTGAAAGATAACAAAAAGAGCTTTTATTATACTCAACTGTGGGTTGGTCCTGTCCTAGGGATGTAGTTCTTCTTGGTCTGAAACCTCTCTTCTTACAATCGCCATCCTCCTTCTTGCTTCGTGTAGATGGCACGTCCATATGCCATCTACACAGTCTCCCTGGCATTGTGCTCCTGCACAGTTGTACTTCTCTGCCCTTTGAGGGCAGAGCAAAGTACTGCTGTGCGCAGGCACCGGGAAAGGTCGAAGAGCCCTGGCACATGCGCACTGCAGTACTTTGCCCTGCACTAGTCAGGGCAGACAAGTACGCCTGAGCAGAATCGCAATGCTGGGGAGACTGTGTGCATGACGTATGGAGGCATCATCCTAATGAAGCAAGAAGGATGGCATCGCAAGAAGTAGAAAGGTGCTGGACCAAGACAAGTGACACCCCTTACACTGGACCACCCTTCAGGTGAGTATAATAAAAGTTTTTGTTGTTATCTTTCATGTCAAGTTGGAGGCAGATATGCTGCATTATAGAATGCTGTATATCAGGCCTGAAAGGTGGTGGCCGTATCTCATATAAGTCTAACCTGGTGACAGGTTTAAATAATTGTATATTATGATAGGTAAGATCTTATGAAGGTAGTGAGATCTAATATTTTTTAGTACTTAATTTTTAAACTAAGAAACAAAGGTGGTACTTTTTTATTTATGTATTTCTAAAAACATTTATATTTTTATTTTGCACGTTAAATTTTTGGTCACCCTAAGGAAATTAGTGGGCAATCTAAAATATGAATTGTTCCCGGCCTTCCAGAAAGACAACCACTCTTTGCAGTAGCTATCCACTTGGGTGAATAAAGTTGGTCCTTAGCAGGTGTCACCCCAACTATCATTCATATGCATATATAATATGTGAATAGAAATTGTCTAAAGCAGACAAACCCTTATGAGTCGATTATCACCGGTGTTATGTCTCAGGAATGAGACATTTTACCGACTGTCCTGTACATTTTACATGCTGTATTGCAGTCTCTCATATTGTTTATTGTTGCTATGTGTTCCTGTGTTTTCCATAGCTGAATTCCTCACTTTCCATCAAGTTTGTCTCTTCTGTCTCCCTGTCTCCCTCTTCTGGGTGTGATGTCATTTACTTCTTCTTCTCCCTGTGTCTAAGTCTCCATCTTGGCATCATTAGAGGCACATGTGCTTTCAGCTTGTCTGAAGAAGTCTTTTTTACCTGCTGCTGTTTGTATGCATTCAACAAGAATTCTTAAAGAAATCAAAGTCTCTTCTGGATTCTTCATAACATGTGTGCCGGCAGCTGAGTTAAGCTATCTGCGACCATCACCAATTGTGAGGTGTGAGGTGAAGAGATCCAGCATCTCACAGAGCCATATTTGCAGCCACAGGCCCCGGAAACAGAATAACTGGTCAGTAATGAAGGCAAAAGAAAGGTGCTAAAATCAAATTTACTACTTTAAGGCTATGTACACACAGAGTTTATTGTGGAGTTAAAAAAACATGAGTTTTTTCTAAACAGAAAGCTCTTCAGGAAATTCTTCTGGTTTGGACATTTTGTTGGCAAGTTTTCCTTTTGCTGTATCATTTCCTGAAAGCAGTTTTTAAGAATTTTGGAAAAGTATTTTTCCTGAAGTGATCTTTGTAGCCTTTTGATTGGATAGGGTTAGTTTGGAAATTCACTTCAAAGTAGTGACATGCACTTTTTTCTTCCCACTAGATGTTTTTCAAAACATTAAAAAAAAATTGTCATATGAACCTCAAAGTGTATTTCCATAAATACGACTTGGAAGCCTTTTCCAAGTGTTTTTGAAGCAGTTATTAAGGATGATCTTGGAGACAATATGCTCCAAACAACTACTCAAAAAATCTCAGTATAAACATAATATTAAAATGTACAAATTATTCTACAATTAAAAAAACCTTTGTTCCAAATAATATTATATTTTATTAAATAAATATTAACTTAGAGCAAGTGGTTTTGGTTTTTCTGTAAAAGATGTTGTAAGCCAAATGATTTAGAACCTGTCTATAGTTTTAGATTCTCTGGAAAAAAAGATTCTGGAAATGCATAACTAGCAATTTAACAATATGTTAATAAAAGGGGGCTAGATCCAGGAAAGTGGGGAAAGGCCGAATGGAGAGTTTCGAATTCCCCACTGTTGCTCTGAGTTTCCCTCGGCTTTATGTGAGCTGCATTTCGAAAATATGTAATTCCTATTAAATGAGTAGCTATCTCTATCATATGTGACAGAGACAGGGGAGACACTTTATTTTGTCACATAGATATAATAGATAACCCCTGTTATCCTGGGAGGCTGTTAAGAACAACCCAGCAGAGACTGATGAGGCATTTGTACATGTCAGTCCTCAAGACACAATTGAATCTCTATAGTATCTGCAAGATACATTTTAATAGACAACATTTCACTCAGTGCTCATATTTTCATATTATTTGGCTGATATTTGATTTCTGTTATATATATTTCTTAACAATCCATTTCTTCGTCTTGCTTCTTCAGTTCTCAGCTTTCTAATAAGATTTTCTCAGTGTGCAGCCAGCCTGCCTTGGAGGTAATTTCATCATTACAAATACAAATAATAGAGGAAGGTTACATAAGGTCTCCAGTCAAGAGACTGCAAAGACACTCCCCTCAATGAGAGAACATATTCTCCATTCAGACAAAGGTGAATAGAAATTCACCATGCGGCAATCTGAAAAGAGTTTAACACCTTCATTACAATAAATCTCAAATTCTTTTATATACTGTGATATTATAAAATAGTACATTGCACAATACTATAAATAAAATAAACATAAGGCATAGAAATATAACGGAAACAGTACACTGAAGCCGTTAAATAGTTATATATAAAAAGCAAACTATTAACACTTGTATTTTCTAAGTCATTCTTACTTTTCAGTATTTGTTCACCTGTCTATAACTTCAGCACATATATTAGTGTGCAAACGTTTTAGGCAGGCGTGGAAAAAAATGCTGAAAAGTAAGAATGACGTAAAAAATAAAACTGTTACAGTTTATTTTCTATCAATTAATACAATTTAAAGTGAACGGACAAAAGAAATCTGGGTCAAATCAATACTTGGTGTGACTACCTTATGTCTTCAAAACAGTATCAGAAGATCAATTCTTCTAGGTAAACTGAAATAATTTTTGGAAGCACCTTGACATGGACGTGGTTCCAAACATGTTGGGAAACTAATCATAGATCTTCTGTATATGTTGCTTGTGCAAATCCTTCTGTCTCGCCATGTATTCCCAGATAGACACAATGATGTTTAGATTAGGGCTCTGTGGGGGCCATAGCATCACTTCCACGACTCCTTGTTCTTTTTGCTGAAGATAGTTTGTAATAACATTAGCTGTATGCTTAAGGTCTTTGTCCTGCTGCAGAATAAATTAAGAATGTTAATAAATAGAGCCAGTCAGATTCCTCCCAGATGGTAATGCATGATGGATAAGCATCTGCCTGTATTTCTCAGTGTTGGAGACACTGAAAATTGGCAACAAAATCTGGCCAGCATTGGTCTACATAGAAGAATTGTGGCCAAAGATAAATCATTAACATGGAAACCAGTCCAAGTGATTCAACTATGCATAAAAACATGGAAAAATCATAGCAGGTGATCTGGGCTGATGAGTGGACATATGACATTTACTTTATGGATGCTGAAAGAGGCAGTTTGTTCATGAAGGTCTAGAGAGTGGTTCAATAATGAAAGCTTGCAGGCAACATTTGATCATGGTGGAAGTTCCTTGCAAGTTTGGGGCTACATGTCAGCCCAAGGAATGGAGGATTTAGTTACGATTAATGGTGTCCTAAATGCTGAGAATTACAGGCACTTTTTTGTCTATCATGCAATACCTTATGAGAGGTGCATGACTGGCACAAAATTTATTTTTCTGCAGGTTACTGACCTCAAAAGGTTTTTAAGAACAAGGTGACTTAGAGGTGATATATATATCTATATATATATATAAACAAAGAAAAAACATACCATGGATAAGAATAGAGGAGCTGCTAGCTGCGGAAAAAGTACCACCTCCAATGGTAACATGAGCAAACAGTAGGCTAGGCATTAATACTGCCAAAGGCAGGTCTTAGTTGTCCTCTGTTACCTCTGGTAAGCATATTAGTGTAAAGGAAATGGAGGACGCTATGGAATATCACTCATTTTAGATTCAGAGTAAAGTTATCTCAAACAGCAAAATCGTCATTTTGAATCAGTGTTTTCCACAAAATGGTCTACCAAATTACAAATCACTGAGATGGATAATTTTTGGCCCGTTTTATATTTTTTAAAAAAGATGAAAAGTCTCTATGTGCAATGTGTTATAAAATTATCCATTGGTTACTACTGGCTTACCATCCATTTATATGGTTTGATCAGTTTGACATTAGAAAGATTGTGTTTAAATTAAAGAGCTTGAAATAGGTCATACACAGTCCTATGTGAATTTTGAATGATACTAACAATTCACAACAAATAGATTCTCTGCAAATCAAGTATTTTTAAAAAAAATGTGTTGAACCCTGAAAATTCAAATTTCAAATGATTTGAGAGTCTTTACAACAGACTGGACAATGCCGTATGTGAACGTGGAAAAACAATTACAGCATCGTCAAGTGAATTCTACCAAATTAAACTCTTATTGTTATCATAATAATTAAATACACAGTGAAACCTTTTCAAGATACCACTTCTTTGAGATAACCATCCCCATATCTGGATAGTATTTTGTGTGATAGATATTCTATGCCACCACATATTACACATATTAGCCACTGCCTACAGATTTCATTATGGACTGTAGATAAAGCAAATACAATTTAGCATAAATCAGACAGGGCTGTTTTACTACAAACAAAACAATGAGTGATAATATTACAATGAAATGGTAGTTTATTTCATTATTGAAATTCAAATATTTGAATAGCCTCTGTTACTGCCTCAATAAGTCTTGACTTACAAGAATTATATTTGAAAAAGTTTTTTTAGAATTAAAAAAAATCACCTGTTACAGATATTTTTTTATAAAGTTTACTATACAGCAAACTTTACACTTTATGTAATATTCTTATCAAATTGACAATAGTGGAGCAAAACCAGTTCTATCTTAGCTAGTAAGACATATAAATCCTGATTCATTAAGGTGTTTTGCCAGTTTTCGAGTAAAAAAAGCATTTTAATAAGTTGCACAATTTTTGGGTAACTTAGAAGTTGTTTAGAAATGTTGCTACTTTTTCCATGCAACTCTCAGCCAACTTTATGTTAATGATTGGGATGAGGCATGGCTATGCCCGCCCATACAATTTCTAAAAAGTTAACCCTAGTATGCGTGACATCAGAAATCTTCATATTAACTTCATAGTAACACTTATATAACTTTTACAAGTTTAGTTTAAAACTGCTAAATAAAATAAGATCAGTAACAAAATTTTAATTATAATTTTTCACAGAAAACACCCCCCAAAATTTTTTTTTACAAATTTCACACAAACATATGAAAAAACGCACAAAAACGCATATAAATCTATACCAAACTAGCTGCAGCTACATTACTATTATGTTTCTTTTCTATTATATTAGTCTCCCAAACAATTTGGACAAGTTATTTTTTCAGAAAATTGTTCTTTGCAGACATTTTCCTTACAAATTGAACGAAATCTCTCAGTTTTCCTTTCTACGTTTCTTGGACACATGAAGCGGCACTTTCTTTTTCTTTCTCCTGGCCCTGGAATCATCTGAAACTGTACGCCACACTGTTTCATTGCTTCTTTAGTTTGCTTTAGCAAGTCTTTCACGTCGCTTCGCTGTATCATGTGAGGCATTACAAATTCATGACAAAGATCCTTCAAAAATAGGCATCTCCTGTCCTTCCACCATGCATGGAATTCTGGATGAGTTTCTGTATAAATGATGAATGAATTTAGGGCTGCTACATCAAGCATATTTGAAAAAAGTACTACAGGCCATCGTTTTGTTTGACTCTTGCATGAATATTCTCCCACCATCTCATCCATTTTATCTACACCTCCTTTTGTTTTATTGTATTGTATTTATTTACTGATTGTGGCCTTTTGGTGGCTGAAGCTAGCAGACATTTCATTTCATATATATTTAGCTCTGGTTGGGATAGCACGCGTGCGGGCTCACGCGTGCAACAGATATTAAGTGCAACGGGATCAAGTGTTTTGCAGTTAGACAATGCAGTTGGACAGGGCAGGAGACAGGTAAGGTGCATAAGTTTTTCATGCACGCATGCTTCTTGGTCAGTCGTACTACATTTGCATTGATCATATCAACCTGCTGCTTTTTTGTCTTCACCTCTGCTTTCTAAAAACTCGCCTGCCCTTTTACACATTCTGTGCACTCTCTGCATATCCACCCCTCCCTTTTCCCCTCTCCCATGTATAACTCTGAGGCTCTATTGACATTTCTTACCCACACCAAACCATCCAAAACCACCATGCAGCACTCAAAACGTTCATACAAATCATCCCACCACCTGCTTTTTCTGTTTTTTCTCCTTTTAATAGTTGCAGGTGACATCTCCCCCAACCCTGGGCCTCCCTCCACCAGCATACGTTACTCTCCTCCATCTGCATATAGAAACCCTGCTAATCTTATTAACATTCAGTGCATGCCTTCTCCTCTCACTTTCCAATGTGCTCTCTGGAATGCACGGTCTGTGTGTAACAAACTGACTTACATTCACGATCTTTTTCTCTCTAATTCCCTTAACCTTCTGGCTATTACAGAAACCTGGATCCAGCATTCAGACACCACCGCTGCTGCCGCTCTCTCGTTTGGTGGGCTAAAATTTTCACATACCCCCAGACCTGAGAACAGACAGGGTGGAGGTGTTGGTTTGCTCCTTTCATCACAATGTGCTTTCCAGGTCATCCCCCCGGTTCCCTCACTTACATTTCCTTCCTTTGAAGTCCACGCCGTCAGACTCTTTAAGCCCTTCCCCTTACGAGTGGCGGTCGTTTATCGCCCTCCAGGCTCCTCCCGCCAGTTTCTAGACCACTTCACCACCTGGCTTACTCACTTTCTATCCTGTGACATCCCCACCCTCATCATGGGAGACTTTAACATCCCCATCAATGATCCGCTCTCCCAGTCTGCCTCTCATCTTCTTTCTCTAACTTCTTCATTCGGCCTCTCACAGTTTACTAATTCTCCTACACATGAGGACGGGAATACTCTGGACCTGGTTTTCTCCCGTCCCGGCTCGCTGCACGACTTTACTAATTCACCCCTCCCGCTCTCGGACCACAACCTTCTTTCCTTCTCTGTCAAGAATTGTCTCCTCACCCGGAACACCCCCACTTACCACACTTATCGGAATACACGTACCATTAATACCCAACAGCTTAGGGACAATCTCCACACATCTTTAGCCCCCATCTCCACCCTCTCCTGTCCAGACATAGCATTGTCACACTTCAATAATACACTGAAGAATGCCCTAGATGAAGCAGCACCTTCTATACGCAGAAAGACCCGACACAGACAACGGCAGCCCTGGCACACAACGCAAACACGCTTTCTTCAGCGCTGCTCGAGGTGTGCAGAGCGGCAGTGGAGAAAATCTCTCTTAGCAGAAGACTTCATCCACTATAAGTTCATGCTCAAAACCTATAACTCTGCCCTTCATCTGGCCAAACAATCCTACTTCACCACCCTCATCACCTCACTATCCAACAACCCAAGATGACTTTTTGAAACCTTAAACTCCCTCCTGAAACCTAAAGTACAGGCCCCCATCACCAACCTCAGCGGTGAGGATCTGGCCACTTATTTCCTAGAAAAAATCAACCACATCCATCAGGATATCTCAGCCCTATCTCCTCAGTGCCTGGATCCCCTTCCCTGCCGCACCTCAAGCTCACTAGACATCTTTGAGCCTGTTTCAGAAGAAGAAGTTTCCAAGCTCCTCGCTTCTGCTCGGCCTACAACCTGCAACAGTGACCCTATTCCTTCACAGCTCCTGCAGTCTCTCTCACCAGTGGTCACCACTCACCTGACTAAAATATTTAACCTCTCTCTTTCTTCAGGTATATTTCCCTCCTCATTTAAACATGCCATCATAACCCCTTTACTTAAAAAGCCATCCCTGGACCAGAACTGCACTGCTAACTACAGACCTGTCTCTAACCTTCCCTTCATCTCTAAACTCCTGGAACGCCTGGTCCACTCCCGTCTAATCCGCTATCTCTTGGATAACTCTCTTCTCGACCCCTTACAATCTGGTTTCCGCTCTTTACACTCTACTGAAACTGCCCTCACTAAAGTCTCTAATGATTTAATAACAGCTAAATCGAAAGGTCATTGCTCCCTGCTGATTCTCCTGGATCTCTCTGCCGCATTTGACACTGTGGATCACCAGCTCCTCCTCACTATGCTCCGCTCTATAGGCCTCAAGGACACAGCCCTCTCCTGGTTCTCCTCCTACCTCTCTGACCGCTCCTTCACTGTATCTTTTTCCGGCTCCTCTTCCTCTTCTCGTCCCCTTACTATCGGGGTCCCGCAGGGCTCAGTCCTAGGCCCCCTCCTCTTCTCTTTATACACTGCCCCTATTGGACAAACAATCAGCAGATTTGGGTTCCAGTATCATCTCTATGCTGATGACACCCAATTATACACTTCTTCCCCTGACATCACCCCTACCCTAATTCAAAATACCAAGGATTGTCTGTCTGCTGTCTCTAGCATCATGTCCTCCCTCTATCTGAAACTAAATCTCTCTAAAACTGAACTTCTTGTGTTTCTCCCCTCTACTAACCTCACTCTACCTAACATCGAAATAACCCTGGAGGGTTCAACCATAACTCCCAAGCAGCATGCCCGCTGTCTTGGGGTCATATTCGACACTGAACTTTCCTTTACTCCGTACATCCGATCACTCAGTCGCTCTTGTCACCTGCATCTTAAAAACATCTCCAGAATCCGACCTTTTCTCACCTTTGAAACTGCTAAGACTCTTACTGTCGCTCTTATTCATTCTCGCCTGGACTACTGCAACTCTCTTCTGATCGGTCTCCCTCTTACCAAACTTTCTCCTCTCCAATCCATCTTGAATGTGGCAGCCAGGGTCATATTTCTGTCCAGCCGCTTCACCGATGCCTCCATCTTGTGCCAGTCATTACACTGGCTACCTATTCGCTACAGGGTCCAGTATAAACTCATCTCTCTCACCCACAAAGCTCTCCACTGTTCTGCACCGCCTTATATCTCCTCTCTCATCTCTGTCTATCTCCCTACACGTGCCCTCCGTTCTACAAATGACCTAAGACTAACATCCCCCGTAATCCGAACCTCGCACCTCCTCCTCCAAGACTTCTCTCGTGCTGCTCCAGCTCTCTGGAATGCACTTCCCCAGGCGATCAGACTGATACCTAGCCCTGACCTATTCAAGCGCGCTTTGAAAACCCATCTCTTCAAACAAGCCTACCACATCAACTACCCAGCAAGCTAACCTTGCCCTGTTCCCTCCTTCCAAATATTACTCTGAATCTGCACCCTACTATTCATCTGTCTCCACACCCTTAATGCACATGATAACTGCACTTGATACTTGTCTATTGCACTTAAACACACGGGCTGATGACCGGATCATGCAGCTTTATATGAAAATCCCTATTATAATTGCCAGACCTGAATTAACAAGCATTTTTCACCTACTGTGTCCCCCCATTTCCTTGTAGATTGTAAGCTTGCGAGCAGGGACCTCACTCCTAATGTCACTGTTTGAATTGTCTTAACTTGTATTGAATTTATTGTCTGTACATGTCCCCGCTTAATTGTAAAGTGCTGCGGAATATGTTGGCGCTATATAAATAAAAATTATTATTATTATTAAATTATTATTATTGTAATGCAGGATGATTTCTGGTTTTAATTTTCTGTCATTGCTGTCAATACTGCAATTGTGATGCATGGTACTGAGTAAAATCACTGATTTCTTCTTCTTCGCTTTGTAAGATACCAAAGTCGCTTTGTTATTGAATCCAAAGACACTCTCATAAAGTGCTCGCTGACGATTGTGTTTCAGTGCTTTTGGAATTTCTCCTCGGTTTGGCTTGATAGTACCAACAAATTGCCTAGTTCAACATTGGTGAAATAATTGTCCATGGTAATGTTTCTACCTGAATTGAATATTGGAGCAGCAAGAGTTTTGACAATTTCTGACCCCAGATCCTTCTGTACTGGTGCACCAACCTCTTTGCCACAGTAGATCGCGCCATTTATGCCATAATAATTTGCAGAATCACACATCCAGAAGATTTTGATTCCATATTTGGCTGGCTTGCTGGGCATGTATTGTATGAACTTGCAGCGTCCTCTGAACGGTGCAAGTTGCTCATCTACTGTAACATTAGCACTAGGATTGTAAAGTTTGGTGCAATTTTTGATAAATATGTTCCAGATATAACTGATAGGGGCTAATTTGTCTGTTTCAAACCTCAATGCACGTGTTCGCTTATCATCAAATCGAATGTGTCTTCTAATTTCCTCATATCTGTCCACTGACATTGTCGTCTTATAGGGTGGATCAGAAAGTGGGTCCAGAAATAATTCTCGCATTGGAACATCATACGATTTTTGACTCCCTGCCAGCAGTAAAAGTCCAATGTATGCATAAAGTTCCTCTTTTGAGATATTTTTCCAGGACTCATTTTTTGCAGAAGCGATACGTCTTCCTTCTAGGTTTGAACATAAAAGGACCTCTTCTGCAATATTGTCAGGAAAAAAAGGACAGAATACGTCTTTAGGGGAAAAGTAACTGGGACTTCCCACAGCTCCTTGAGCCTGTCTCACAATATTATGGATTGCAGTACGTCCGACTAATGTAGGATTAGTGTCCCAAAAAACATTTGTTTTGGATATTCTACTTATCACTTCTTGAGGATCCACTGTATTCACTTCATCATCAGAGGAAGAATCACTTGAAGATGTTTGATTCTCTGGTGGCAGGTACTCGTCATCGGACAAAGATAGTTCACTTTCATCATCACTTTGAAACATAATTTCTTCAATCTCTTGGTCACTCAGATGCTTGGAGGAAGACTGTGCCATTGCTGACTAGATGTTAGCAAACTAAAAGAAAAAACAATGTACACAATCAGGGTTGTTCACTCTTTGCTTGTGTGTGACACACTGTAAGTGTAAAGTGCCCCCTCCCTCCTCTCACCCTCTCTTACCTTTTAAACTTTCTTTTACGTGTTGTACAGTTCTCTGGATTTCTGTAGCTCAATAGCTTTACCCTTTGCAGACTTCTTAGAATCAGAGAAACTGATACTGAATCAGACTTCCTCTCAACATCTTATCTTATCTCAGGTCCTTCACAATTAGCTCAAAGTGTACACTGTCCTCATTACTCTCTACACAGCTCATTACTGTGTTCAAAAGGACCTGAGATGATGTCATGGCCTTATCTCTCCCTCCAAAAATCACATGACATCCTCATATGGAATTATCCACACCCTGGCCCCTCCACCAGCATTACTGAGTACAAATAAAAGTAACTTGAGACACAAACACTACTGAGAACATGACAAAAAAATACAGGCCCCCAATCCATACAGATGTGGTTTTCACCAAAAAGGCATTGTTACACCAAAATGCCTATGAAATAAATTATATGAACAACTAGATATTACCAACAACGACATACTTGAGAATTACCTGGAGTTTCAAAATTCTAACTTAAGTAATTTTGCTGATAATAGCAAAAAAGTAAGCATGGGGGCCTGAAAGGCCCCCAATACGCATGCTAGGGTTAAACAACTTTAGCAGCATGACTGTAGTACATCTCTAGTGGAGGTTCATGGCACTTATAAAATGCAAGTAATTCATTAAGTGATGAGTGCCTCCTAATGAGGTAGACTCATTTTACTTCTGCACATGTCTTCATTAGGACTGACATGAAAAATTCTCGTCTTAATGAATTGGGACTTTAGGGTTTGCACAGTTCTATATGTTATCTGTGGAACAAAAAAAGCAACTCAAAGGGACTATTAATTCCAATTCTCCAGCTAGTACTTCTCAATCTGTGTGGAAAGTAGGTATGGCTGATCATGGAAGAAGGGTCAATGAGGACTGCACTCCAGTACCATTAAAAAAATATTAAAACATAACTTTTATTGTGCAATTAAAAACATGGTGAGAAAAAGCAAAAAAAAATGGATCCATAAGTTTACGCGTTTTTGGTTAGCAACCCCTAGTCACAGATATGTATAACTGTTGCTAACTAGAAACAAATAAGCTTATGAATTCTTTATCTTTTTGGCTTTGTCTCACCATGATATGTTATGCTTTACCATTTTCTATTTTGTGCCGGACCTCAGTCCCCTCACCCTTCATCCACTTCTGACCTGGATACCAGCCTGGTGTGTTCCTCTATTCCTTGCACCTTACCCTGACCAAACAAGGTCTACTAGGGTTTGTTTGCAAATATAAGTAGTTTTCACACTGAATTGTCCTCCCTGGAAAGTGAGCTGATAACTATTTTTCTCTCCTTTCCTACATATTGATGGATGAGGATGCGCCACTGAAAAATATTGCGGCAGCTCATTGCAAAACCTTGCGAAACACAAACTTTCAGCTCAGACAGGAGGAGGTTTGATTTTGAAACATGTGGAGAGCCTACAGTTTGAGAGAATATTAGCAAACAAAAATGTCAAAAATAGTGATGAGCGAGTATATTCGTTGCTCGGGTTTTCCCGAGCATGCTCTGGTTTCCTCCGAGTATTTTGGCGTGCTCGGAGATTTCGCTTTCGTGGTCTTATCTGCATGATTTGCGACTTGTAGACAGGCTGAATACATGTGGGAATTCCCTAGCAAACAGGCATTCCTCACATGTATTCAAGCTGTCTAGCAGCCGCAAATCACGCAGCTGAGTAGACAAAAACTAAATCTCCGAGCACGCCAAAATACTCAGAGACAACCAGAGCATGCTCAGGGAGACCTGAGCAATGAGTATACTCCCTCATCACTAGTCCAAAAGTTTTCAAGCAAAGCATTGCATGTTTTAAGTTGCAGAGATATCAAAGTAGGTCTATAATAGTTCTGCAAAGACCAAATTAATCAAAATCATTAGAAAGTAGAAATTCTAAATTAAAACCACATTCCTTAACAAGACAGTCATGTATAAACATTTATATCATATCTATGATCTCTCAAGTGATTTTTTTCTAAATGAACTAAAGTAAATGCCTTCAACACTTCCATGCCAATACTTTAGAGCCGCATCCTATGTGAACTGTTACAGGCTAATAAACACTTTAAGGTGAATTTATCTTGCACCTCAGTAATGGAATCTGACTGTGAGAGTGTTTGTTAGCACTGTTATAGCAATCAAAGTAAATGAATCACATTGCTGCCTTTTGGCAACAACTGTGATTTGGGTAATTAACGTTTGACAAGTAGTAACAATGAAAAGAAATTAGCCAACATTAACAGTTGGAGTTACAAATGATTCTAAAAAAGGAATCGACCAGTTTACTCCCTTATGTGAATGACATTGAAGCTTTCGTAATATAATGATGTGAAGAACATCATAAAATTAACAGACATCTGCCCCTGGCAGTAAAATATTATTTGATTTACTTACGGAGGGAAAGAGCAAAAAGTAAATTATACTGTGATCAAGAGTCAAAATCAAGATTTTAATTAAACCGCTCCTGCCAGTAGCAGTTAAAAACCTAATTTCATTTCTGCCACACAGGCAAAATCTAGATATGAGTATGGAAAGGTTTCTTATAAATATTCAGTATGAGATTGTGCGGGATGTTGTAAATTCAGAGAGTCAATACTGTGGTAACAAGTGGAACCTATCAAGTAAAATGCATAGTCCATCATACATATATCAGCAAGCAATGCATGGATAACATGACATTGCTTCACATGTGTAATAGAGAAAAACTAACATAATGTGGCCATAGACAGGAGGCCCAAACTTTCTTCCCTTATAATATTTGCACTTAGTAAAGATGTAAGATGGCGCAGTAGGTAACGGTAAGGCAGTAAAGTCGATCCAATCATAAGGAAAATAAAGAGGCCACTGTTTCAGGTGAAACATTGTGGTCCACTTCATTTGTTTGCCAGTTTCTGTTTGTCCTTAGCAATAAAATGTGTTTGGTATTCCAGCCATATTCACTGATAAATAATTTGTATGTTTTCAAGTTTGTTTTTCTGCATCTTTGATATCTGTGACTGTCAGGAATTGGAATATGATCAAGGAATCACTGATCCTTTCGACTTTCTAGTAGACTTTATGTAAATACTTCTATGTCTAAAAAGACAAATGTAGAATATAGATAAACTATTAATATAAAAATTCATAGTATTCTAAATTTGTCAGTTAGTTCCAAAGTATAACTGATATGTTGTAGCTCATGGTAAGTATTGTTAATTGGTGAGGAAGTTGGTCCTTAGACCACCACTGATTGCTTAAACCAATGAATAGAAACTCTTGACTTCTGTTAAAGCGGTCATAGAACATTGTATGGATACAACACAATGTCTATGAAGGACTCTAGAGAGGATAAGGGGTACTTCACACTAAGCGAGATCGCTAGCGGGATCGCTGATACATCACCGATTTGTGACACATCAGTGATCTCGCTGTGTGTGGCACGCTTCAGCGACCCCCCCCGCCGGGTATTGCTGATCATGCAGGAATGTTCTGGGCCATTTTTTTATCATTGGTCTCCCGCTGGCTAGCACGCATTGCTGCGTGTGGCAGCGGGAGACCAACAATCAGCGAGTTCCCAGCGCTGTAAGCCGACGCTGGGAGCTGGTATCCAGTGTACATAGTGGGTAACTAAGCATGTGCGTCGCTTAGTTACCCACTGTGTTTCCTGGATACCAGCGTGCTCGCGCTGGGAGCCTGTATCCAAGGTAAACAGCAGGTAACTAAGAGCCGCACGTACTTAGTGACCCGCTATTTACCCTGGATACCAGCATCCTCACTGGTCCTGATCGCTGGTGAGATCTGCCTGTTTGAAAGCTCACCAGCGATCATGTAGCGATGCACCAGCAATCCTGACTAGGTTGCATCGTTGTCGGGATCGCTGTTGCGTCGTTTAGTGTAACGGGACCCTAAGAAGTGCACACAATAGAGAAGTACCTTTTAAAAAGAACACTACTGAGGCGGTGGTTGTGCATACCTGATGGTGGTGTGTGAAGGCTCAACACCTCTTTAAGCATGAACATCCCGCTGATGCTGCTCTTGGCTGGAGGAGATATCTTACAGATGTGCATTTACCAGAATGAAGAGAACCATGTTAGGCAGGCTGCTCTGTGGGAAATGAGGAGCCATGGAACTTCAGATTTGGTTTCTATTAGTTCCATCGCATTTCGCGGCAGGACCTGCATCTTTTTACAAAGTAAAACAAAAAAAAAATATATTTTTTTTGACCATGAGAAATGTGTTGATCTGTTGCCAAAACATGTTGGTTCTAATGAAAAGCTTATCTGAAGAACCAAGACTCTTCATTTCCCGCAGCACAGCCTGCCTAACATGATTTCTCCATTCTGGTGAACACAAAATCTGTGGGTCTATCCACAGCGTTTTGTGTCCTTGAGCATTTTTTAAAAGCTGCTCTTTCACCCCAATTGAATTAGTTGAATTTACTTAGTAAATACATGTTGTCCATTTTAGGTGTAAACCAGACTAAAAACAATACAAATCATGAGAGATGTTAACAATATCCATACAAAAACCTTTTCCGATCCATACTTTTCATATCTTATCCCATTACGTTACACATGTAGAAACAGAAGGAACCCTTCTCAAAAGTGGATATTAAACATTCCATTATATCCAAAGTAAAGTGGAAATGAAGTGACTGCTTTTGGGCTTTAAGAAAGATCTAATAGGTTAGGTAGCTGTTTTATCTTGAAAGAATAAAGGCTCTCAAGCATTCAACAGCTGCAGTACTTGGCAATGTTTCCATATCTCTAGTGCTCAACAGTACAAGTGCCTCTTGTATCTCTTCAGTCCCTTAGAACTGACAAGGCAATGAGTACTGATCTTTCTGTCTCAGATATGTTGCTCTGCTTTTCACCATCCCCAAGCTTTCAATTCCTCAAGAGTTCCATTTTATAAATATTTCAGACAAGTTTGGTAAAAGTTCATAGTGTCTAAACATAGATTTGCAGTAAAAGCTAGGCTTAAAAAAAACACATTGTAAAGCCAGCTATGAATTTTAGTGTTGAGACTGGCACTGAAATTTTTATAACATTACCTGCATAACATATTCCATAATGTTAATAACAAAAATACAACTTTTCATGCATCTTTTTACCAACTTAAGTTGATCAATTTCTGCACATGTTTTGACACATTAGGAAAACACATCAGATCGTAAGAGCTTTGTATTTGTCCAGGAAAGTAATACTGTGGGGTTGAATTCTTCATTGTGAGATTCACAACTGAAGAAAACCTTTTATATACAAATATTTTGCAATACAATAATTTATTTAGTGGTGGCCTGTCATACAAATACAAACACCAATAGTATACGTGCATAGAGGATATGTTCTCCGGTCTTAGAAAATTTGTGAGACATTTGTTTTTTCTTCCATCAAAGAGGGATGACTAGAAAAATATTGGATCGCGTAGGGGTTATTATTTTTTGTTCATAATTTATATGATGTATTTTTTATTCTGCTCTGTTGCCATCTATTTTGAGGTCTGCTAACATGTAGTGAGATGAACTACAAGAGTAAGGGTCCATCCCAATTGGGTGCACCTTGTCACAGTGGGATGGATTTTTCAATTTTTTGATCAAAGCAGTGACAACTAAGTACCCTGTGTTATTTACTTTTTTACATACTGCTGGGTATTTGCTCAATTTGTTTTCATCCTAAATGGCCACAGCGTGATTGTGTATCTACATATTGCACTTATACCAACCGATATTCCAGCTCATTTCTGTGGTTTTTCATTTTTTTTGTTTGCAAAGAAAAAAGAATACACATCAACATTGTGTGTAAAATGCAAAAAATTGGAAGACAAAGTTTTCACTAGAAATGAGCGAATCTGAATGAGGTGAATTCAACGTGTCTCAAATATAGATGGGCGAACCTGAACAGTAAAGTTTGGCGTCTGTACCGAACACCTACTGTTCAGGCACGGACACTGAACACGGACATCACCAGGAAGTCTGTGTACTGTTCTGGTTCGGCAGCTCGAACACCGTTATGTGTATGACAGCGCTTCAAACCCCGCTTCTGATCGGTGGTGAAATCATCCTCGCTGGTCAGAGAGCCGCTGTTCCCACGCTGTCAGAAGACAGCGTGGGCGCTCAGCTGTGATCAGAGGTATAAAGTTTACCTCCGGGGTAGGAGCACGGAGCAGCCAGGAGTTATGCACATGACACTTAACATTTGTAAGTACCATCTCTAAACTTTGACCAAACTTCATGATTCTCATGTTTATTTTGAAAATCTTTTGTAAGGATTTGCACGGATCACTTTTTTAATTCACCAGTCACTTTCTGAGCATTTGACTCTGCAAAACCCTGTGATGTTTACAATGGCAATTCATTAACCCCTTAGTGAGGAAGCCAACTTGCAGCTTAATGACCAGGCTAATTTTTACAATTCTGGCCACTGTCAATTTATGACGTTATAACTCTGCAACACTTTAACAGATCCTGCTGATTGTTTTTCCTGACATATTGTACTTCATGTTAGTGGTACAATTTCCCGGATATGACTTGCATTTATTTATGAAAAAAATGGAAATATGGTGAAAATTTTTAAAATTTTGCAATTTTCAAATTTTAATTTTTATGTCCTTAGATCAGAGAGATATGTCACACAAAAAACTTAACAAATAACATTTCACACATGTCTACTTTACACCAGCACAATTTTGGAAACTTTCTTTTGTTAGGAACTTGTAAGGGTTAAAAGTTGACCAGCAATTTCTCATTTTTACAATAAAATTTGCAAAACCATTTTTGTAGGGACCACATCACATTTGAAGTCACTTTGAGGGGTCAATATTTCAGAAAATGCCCAAAAATGACCCCATTCTAAAAACTGCCTGCTCCCCTCTAGGTGCTCAAAACCTCATTCAAGAAGTTTATTAACCCTTTACATGCTTCACAGGAACTGAAGCAATGTGGAAGGAAAAAATTAACATTTAACTTTTTTTGCAAACATTTTAGTTCAGAGACATTTTTTTATTTTCACGAGTGTAAAAAGAGATAATAAACCATAAAATTTGTTGTGCAATTTCTGCTGAATATGCTGATACCCAATATATAGGGGTGAACCACTGTTTGTGCTCACGGCAGGGCTTGGAACAAAAGGAGCACCGTTTGACTTTTTCAATGCAAAATCAGCTGTAATTGAGATCGGACGCCATGTCGCATTTTGAGAGCCCCTGATGTGCCTAAACAGTGGAAACCCCCCAACAAGTAACACCATTTTGGATACTAGACCCCTTAAGGAACTTATCTATATGTGTGGCGAGCACTTTGAACCTCCAAGTGCTTCACAGAAGTTTATAATGTGAAGCTGTGAAAATAAAAAATCATATTTTTTCCACAAAAATGATCTTTTTGCCCCAGATTTTTTATTTTTACAAGGGTAACAGGAGAAATTATTGGTGTGAAATTTTTCCTGAGTATGCCAATACCCCATATGTGGGCTAAGCACTTTGAACCCCCAAATCCTTCACAGCAGTTTATAATGCAGGGCCGTGAAAATAAAAAATCTTTTTTTCCCTCAAAAATGATTTTTTAGCCCGCTATTTTTTATTTTCACAAGGGTAACAGGAGAAATTGGACCACAAAAGTTGTTGTGCAATTTGAACTGAGTAGGCTGATACCCCATATGGGGGAACCACTGTTTGGGTGCATGGTAGAGCTCAGAAGGGAAGGAGCCCCATTTTGGAATGCAGACTTTGATGAAATGGTCTGCGGGCGTCATGTTGCGTTTGCAGAGCCCCTGATGTGACTAAACAGTAGAAACCCCAAGTGACCCCATCTTGGAAATTATACCCCCCAAGAAGCTTATCTAGATGTGTGGTGAACATTTTGAACCCCCAAGCACTTCACAGACGTTTATAATGTAGAGCCGTGAAAATAAAAAATATTTTTATCCACAAAAATGATTTTTTAGCCCCCGATTTTTTATTTTCCCAAGGGTAACAGGAGAAATTAGACCCCCAAAGTTGGTGTTCAATTTGTCCTGAGTACGCTGTTGCCTCATGTTTAGGTAAACCACTGTTTGGGCACATGTCAGGGCTCGGAAGGGAGGGAGCACCGTTTGACTTTTTGAACGCAAAATTGGCTGGAATCAGTGGTGGCGCCACATCACGTTTGCAGACCCCCTGATGTGCCTAAATAGTGGAAATCCCTCAGTTCTAATTCCAACCCTAACTCAACACACCCCTAACCCTAATCCCAACCCTAACCATAACTCTGATCACAAGCCTAACCACAACATACCCCTAACCCTAATCCCAAATTTAGCCATAACTAGTGTTGAGCATTCCGATACCGCAAGTATCGGGTATCGGCCGATACTTGCTGTATCGGAATTCCGATACCGACTTCCGATATTTTTTCAATATCGGAATTCGGCATCGGAATCGGAAGTTCAAAGTTGATTGACGGCCTGACGTCATCATGATGCGCGGTGTGTGCGCATCATGATGCGCCGTCATTTCGGGCCTTCCGGGGGTCTCTGCCGGCCTGCCGGGGGGCTGTGTGGACTGCCCGGGGTCGGTACCGGCCTGCCGGGGGGCTGTGCCGGCCTGCCGGTGGTCTGTGCACCCTGTGGGGGTCTGTACCGGCCTGCCGGGGGGCTGTGCCGGCCTGCCGGTGGTCTGTGCACCCTGTGGGGGTCTGTACCGGCCTGCCGGGGGGCTGTGCCGGCCTGTCGGGGGGCTGTGCTGATGTCCGAGGGTCTGTGCAAGCATCGTCCGATGGGACTACAAGTCCCATCTGGCGATGCCTGCTACCATGACAGTGATTGACACATTAGCCAATGATGGGACAGTAGTAGTCCCATCATCCGGCTAATGTGTTAAATGTTAAAAAAAAAAAAAAAAAATACTACATACATACTACATACATACTACATGCTACATACATACTACATATATACTACATGCATGCTACATACATACTACATGCTACATACATACTACATATATACTACATGCATGCTACATACATACTACATGCTACATACATACTACATATATACTACATGCATGCTACATACATACTACATGCTACATACATACTACATATATACTACATGCATGCTACATACATACTGCATGCTACATACATACTACATACATACTACATACATACTACATGCATGCTACATACATACTACATGCATACATACTACATGCATGCTACATACATACTACATGCATGCTACATGCATGCTACATACATACTACATGCTACATACATACCACATACATACTACATACATACTACATGCTACATACATACTACATATATACTACATGCATGCTACATACATACTACATGCATGCTACATGCATGCTACATACATACTACATGCTACATACATACCACATACATACTACATACATACTACATACATACTACATGCTACATACATACTACATATATACTACATGCATGCTACATACATACTACATGCTACATACATACCACATACATACTACATACATGCTACATACATACTACATACATACTACATACATACTACATGCATGCTACATACATACTACATACATACTACATGCATGCTACATACATACTACATGCATGCTACATACATACTACATGCATGCTACATGCATGCTACATACATACTACATGCTACATACATACCACATACATACTACATACATACTACATACATACTACATGCTACATACATACTACATATATACTACATGCATGCTACATACATACTACATGCTACATACATACCACATACATACTACATACATGCTACATGCTACATACATACTACATACATACTACATACATACTACATGCATGCTACATACATACTACATACATACTACATACATACTACATGCATGCTACATACATACTACATGCATGCTACATACATACTACATGCATGCTACATGCATGCTACATACATACTACATGCTACATACATACCACATACATACTACATACATACTACATACATGCTACATGCTACATACATACTACATATATACTACATGCATGCTACATACTACATATATACTACATGCATGCTACATACATACTGCATGCTACATGCATGCTACATACATACTACATACATACTACATGCTACATACATACCACATATATACTACATACATACAATACATTCATACAATACATACATAGACATACAGTACATATAACATAGAGTAACATACTTACCAATACTTGTCACATTGTTCCCCGAAGCCATTGTCTTTTCCGGAATAAATATTAACATAACAAACCACAAAAATACTCACCCACGATCCGAAGCAGTCCACGAGTGTGTCCCACGACGATCTTGGGTAGAGAACTGCAGCATCAGATGATGCTGCCATTCTCTACGGGCTGCAGGAATCCAATGACGGAAGGTAGGTATCCTTCCGCACTGTATTCCTCCGCCACTTAAAAAAAAAAAAGTCCCTAGTCTCACTTTATGCCATTGCTGTGTGGGAATTTCCCACGCAGCAATGGCATAAAGTGAGACTAGGGACTTTTTTTTTTTAAGTGGCGGAGGAATACAGTGCGGAAGGATACCTACCTTCCGTCATTGGATTCCTGCAGCCCGTAGAGAATGGCAGCATCATCTGATGCTGCAGTTCTCTACCCAAGATCGTCGTGGGACACACTCGTGGACTGCTTCGGATCGTGGGTGAGTATTTTTGTGGTTTGTTATGTTAATATTTATTCCGGAAAAGACAATGGCTTCGGGGAACAATGTGACAAGTATTGGTAAGTATGTTACTCTATGTTATATGTACTGTATGTCTATGTATGTATTGTATGAATGTATTGTATGTATGTAGTATATATGTGGTATGTATGTAGCATGTAGTATGTATGTAGTATGTATGTAGCATGCATGTAGCATGCAGTATGTATGTAGCATGCATGTAGTATATATGTAGTATGTATGTAGCATGTAGCATGTATGTAGTATGTATGTGGTATGTATGTAGCATGTAGTATGTATGTAGCATGCATGTAGTATATATGTAGTATGTATGTAGCATGTAGTATGTATGTAGTATGTATGTGGTATGTATGTAGCATGTAGTATGTATGTAGCATGCATGTAGCATGCATGTAGTATGTATGTAGCATGCATGTAGTATGTATGTAGTATGTATGTAGTATGTATGTAGTATGTATGTAGCATGCATGTAGTATGTATGTAGTATGTATGTAGTATGTATGTGGTATGTATGTAGCATATAGTATGTATGTAGCATGCATGTAGCATGTATGTAGCATGCATGTAGCATGCATGTAGTATGTATGTAGTATGTATGTAGTATGTATGTAGTATGTATGTAGCATGCAGTATGTATGTAGCATGCATGTAGCATGCATGTAGTATGTATGTAGTATGTATGTAGTATGTATGTAGCATGCAGTATGTATGTAGTATGTATGTAGCATGCAGTATGTATGTAGCATGTATGTAGCATGTATGTAGTATGTATGTAGTATATATGTAGCATGTATGTAGCATGTAGTATGTATGTAGCATGTAGTATGTATGTAGCATGCATGTAGTATATATGTAGTATGTATGTAGCATGTAGTATGTATGTAGCATGTAGTATGTATGTAGCATGTAGTATGTATGTAGCATGTAGTATGTATGTAGCATGCATGTACTATGTATGTAGTTTTTTTTTTTTTTTAACATTTAACACATTAGCCGGATGATGGGACTACTACTGTCCCATCATTAGCTAATGTGTCAATCACTGTCATGGTAGCAGGCATCGCCCGATGGGACTTGTAGTCCCATCGGACGATGCCTGCACAGACCCCCGAAGCCTGCACAGACCACCGGCAGGCCGGCACAGCCCCCCGGAGCCTGCACAGACCACCGGCAGGCCGGCACAGCCCCCCGGCAGGCCGGCACAGCCCACCGGAGCCTGCACAGACCACCGGCAGGCCGGCACAGCCCCCCGGCAGGCCGGCACAGACCACCGGAGCCTGCACAGACCCCCTGGCAGGCCGGCACAGCCCCCCAAAAGGCCCGTACAGACCCCAGAGAGGCTATACAAGGCAAAAACAGGGTTTTTCTTATTCCGATACCGGAAGTCCCATAGACTTGAATGGGACTTCCGGTATCGGAATCGGCGATACCGATACTTTTTTTAAAGATCGGCCGATCCATTCCAATCCGATACTTTGAAGTATCGGACGGTATCGCTCAACTCTAGCCATAACCCTAACCACAACCCTAATCCCAAAATACTCCTAGCCCTAATCCGAACCCTAACCCTAATCCCTACCCTAATCCAAACCCTAAGCCTAATTCCAACCCTAATCCTAATTCCAACCCTAACCATATTTCCAACCCTAACCATAATCCCAATCCTAACCTTATTTCCAACCCTAACAGAAAAATGAAAACAAAAATATTTTCTTTTTTCATTATTTTCCCCTAACTATAGGGGTAATAAAGGGGCTTTATTTACTATTTTTTTATTTTGATCACTGTGATAGGGTCTACCACAGTGACCAAAATGAACCATTAGGAAAAATCTTCCTATTGTTGCCGGGTGCCAGCCGGCAGATCTCGGGCGCACTGCGCATGTGCCAGCCATTCTTTTCCTGGAAGAAGATGGCGGCACCCATGGAGGGGAAAAACGCAGACCAAGGACCACCGGGAGGTACCGGGGGGATCAAGGACCCTATTTCTCTCTTCTCTGATGTGCGATCACATCACAAGAGAGAGAAATTAATTGGCACATCAGACTTTTTTTGCGGTTGCCATTATACGGTTAATAACGGCAATTGCAAAAGTGGGGTCAGTAAAAACTGACCCATATCATGTTCTCTAGGGCCTTGGCTACCCCCGACAGCCGAGACCCTGGAGAAAATCTGAATTTGGGGTGCTATACACTTTTTTCACAGCCCCGTGAATTCACAGCGCTTTGGTTTAAGTACCCTTAACTACCACCGTTAAAAAGCGTTTTGGCGGTCATTAATGAGTTAATCCATATTGAAACACCTGCACTATGCACTTTATATCTCATTGTGGATAAATAGCCCTCTACATGCATATTCAGATAGCATTAACACATCACTTGATTGCTTCATTTTAGTGCTAAAATAAATCTTTAATTTGAGCTTCTAGTGGAATGTTATTTGTGCATACTAGTATAATTACTTTTTATGATCTACTCCCATGCTCATATGTTTCTTCATGTTCCATAAGCTTGATATATTTTTAATCCTTTTCTATTTTTATTTTTATAGTCTAAAAAATTTATATTTTATCTTTACACATTGCAATTTATCGTCTGGCCTCATTACATCATTTGAGGACGTGAATACTTATGCTCTGGTCACAGGTGTCAGCTGATATGACAACTGCTCCCATCATCTGACACCTGCTGCCGCTAATAATAGTGAGAGCAGGAGCAGCGGATGGGAGTATTGATCAGCTGCTCATGCCCTGTAAATAAATAATTAATTTTTTTTTATTTAAATAATTAAAAAATATGATGTGGGGATCCCACTATTATTGATAACTAGCCATGTTGAAGCTGAAAGCTGAGAGTAGCAGCCCCCAGGTGTGAGTTTTGTCTAGCTGCTTAACAAAAATATGGGGGAACCCACACCGTGTTTTTTTTAGTAGTCATTTACAGTGCAGGAGCGGCTGATGAATACTCACAACCAATGCTTCTGCTGTTATTAGCGACAGCAGATGTCAAATGATGGGAGCAGTTGTCCATCAGCTGACACCAGTGACCAGAGGTAAACTTTATACCTCCAATTACAGCTGAGTACTCACACTGTCTTTTGACAGCATGGGAACTGCGGCTTTCTGATCTGAATGATTTCACCGCCGATCAGAAGCTGTGTTTGCCGCAATGTCATGCACATTACAACGCAGTAAACACTGGATGTTTGGGCACCCCATTAAAGTGAATGGGCTCTGGGTTCTGGTTCAGGTACTGTCCTGGTACCAGAACCCAAACTTTTTGTAACTGTTCGACTGAGCTTGCCAGACCTAAACATCCATGTGTCCGCCCATCTCTAATCTAGAATTTCACAAAAAAATTGGAGACATGTGAATCTAACATTTGTGCTATTTGATTTATGCAAATTTATAAAAAATGGCAGCCTGCCAGCTGCCTTTTCATTAAATTGTAGAAGCTTGTAAGAAAAAAGAAAACTTTAACGCTTATCTGCTCTGCTGCAGTTGCCCTTATTCAATAAAGCACACATTCTTTTTGGCTCTTCCATCATCTTCTTTTGAAGCTGGGGTTTCAAAAAAATATTTGGCCTTGGAGATTTTGACACACGTTGTGACATCACATAGCTCGTTGCCCTGCGTAAACCTGGCGAAATCCTTGGGTGATGTGAATAATGCCGTTATCATGTCATGACAAGCTTTGTGACATGTGAGGCCTACTTAGCACTGGATGCCCAGAGACCCTAGAACATAATAAAGAGTAATCAATTTGCATCTAATAGCTCTTATGCAAATTGAATTTTCTGGTTAAATTCAAACAAGCTGTCAAATTTGAAATTCGACATGCTTTCACATTGCTATTAGACTATTATTAGACATAAATCATAGGAATTTATCTAGTCTATCAACAGAAAATGCTAAGTCATGGAAAGTGACTTGAATTGTAGTTAAGTGAATGTTTGGTTTGATCTACAATAGTCATACTTCAAATAAATTTAATTTGGTCTAAGAAAAGTCTTTTATGTTAAATCAGCTTAAGGCCATTTTCACTCATCCTTTTTTCTAATACAAGAAAAATGGTATATTTTTTCAATATGTTGGACCTGTTTTTAGGACTTTTGTCAGTTTTTGCAATACTTGTTGCATCTGTTTTTTCTTACGAAAAAGTAAAATGTAGATAGCACACACAACATTTTTTTTCATGAGACCATTAATTTCAATGTTGAGTTTGATCCACAAATTAGATGAAAGTTCATTTTTTATTGCACATAATTAGCAAAAAAGGATGTGTAATAGGTAATAGGTAATAGTAATAGGTCCTTAATCTATCTGTAAAAATAATGGATAGCTTTCACATCAATAAATAGATTTATGATACTGACCTAAACGAGATCAATAAATAGGTGGAAATTTATATACTACTAATTCTAGATGTTATCACAAAAGATTGCTCAAAATTTAAAACTGTCAGATCTGGCAACCATCAGACACAGAAACTTCTGTACAAATGATTTAACTATTGTCCCACGTTATGTCCTCCATAGAAACTCCTATTGATTAAATTAATTCAATAAGAAAAGTCTGCTGTTTCCCAAGAGAAATAATTATTTTTAAGTTGTTTAAATGGGTTTTCAAAATTTCTTAAATGGGCAAAATTGAAAAAAAATTAAGAATTCTATTAAAAATCCTATCTGTTCACAAGAATGGAGTGTTTTCTAAATTCCAGTTTACATCTCATTACCTAGGATGCTAACCAGCTCAGCAGTGTATCAGTCATGATTGGCCTCCTAGGCAAGGAACGTATGCTTGCAAGTGCAACTCTAATGATCACCAAATTACCAGATCTGGACAGTTGTGGAGCCCTTTCACTCCTCCAATGGTAGAGAGTAAAATATTCCCATACTTGCAGAATGAAAGAGTGCACATTTCAAAACAGTACCATGACCATTCCACTGGTCTGAACTATCAATCTTCAGGTGTACATCATCCCCTGGCATTAAGTATGCTGAGAGACAGAGGAACAATGTATTCCAGAAGACAGAATATTAAATATGGGCAGCAGGGTGGCTCAATGGTTAACAATGTGGCTTTGCAGCGCTGGGGTTCTGGGTTCAAATCCTACCAAGGAAAACATCTGCAAGGAGTTTCTTTGTTCTCCCCGTATTGGGTGAGTTTCCCTCCACACTCCAAAGACATACTAACAGGGAATTTAGATTGTGAGCCCCAAGGAGGACAGTAAAGCCCCCGTTACACACTGCGATATCGCTAGCAATATCGCTGTAAAGTCACCGATTTTGTGACGTTGCAGCGATATTGCTAGCGATATCGCTGCATGTGATACTTACCTCCGACCGGCTCCCCCGCTGGTTATCGCTGATCGCGCGAGAAGCTCCTGGATCATTCCTCGGTCACTTCCTGCGGCGCTTCCTGCTGTGACGATGAGCGACGCGTGGAGCCGGGCGGGAGGACGCAGGATTGCCGCGTCTGACAGGTAAGTAGCGATCCCCGTCTCCAGCGATGTCGCTAGTGAGATCTGCCTATGTGGCAGCTCACTAGCGACCACCTAGCGATGTACCAGCGATCCTGACCGCGTCATATCGCTGGTCGGGATCGCTGGTGAGTCGCTAGGTGTAACGGTACCCTAATGAAGGTAATGAAGTTATCTATAAAGCGCTGCAGAATATGATGGCGCTATATAAGCAGAAGCATAATAATTATTGGGGCCTGTTCCCACATGGCATATTTGTCATGTATTTTTCTGCGCAGATTAGTCACCAAACCTGAAGGGTTTCCTGATGCCAGCAAAGTGAATGAGAACCCTGAAGTGTCATGCACACATTGCCTATTTGTAACCATACCCATTCTTTCTGTGTTTTTGCAGCACATTGCACTGATACTAATGAGTGGGGAAAAATCTGCACCAAAAAGCATGTAAAAAACGCAGCAAAAATGCACTTATTTTGCGCAGTAAAACAGAACTGGTGCAGAAATCTCTGCACCAAATACTTTACACGTGCAGATACCCTTAGACAACCTTTTAGGGTTAAAAGGGCTGATCGTGATTTTCTTTCTGGAAATAAAATTACACCTTTCTTTTGTCCTTTCGTTCTCATTTCTTTCGACATCCGAAAAACATCCATTACGTTATCTTTCCATTTTGAGACACTCTTTATTGGATTAATATCTTTAAGTAATGTAGCAGCTGGGATTGAATGTACAGAACATGACAGTTCTTTATAGGTTAGATATTGTGGTTGACTACTCTGGTTACAAATGACACCGAGGTACAAAGGTGTCTACCTTAGTAGTCTCAAAAGCGCTCGTACAACACATCCATGTAATTCTTCGATGCAGCTCCAATAAAACCTCCTTCAACCTGAGAAGAATCCTTTTACTGGCTTGTAATTATAAGTATTGATATTGTGCGAGCTGGGTCACATCCATGACCTACCACCGAGCAGGGAATAAGAAGTAGAGTATAAATATTGCTCGAATATCACGTTTGTTGCTTATTTAGAGAGAGCGCTTCTTTAGCGGAATAAAAATGTTGATATTTCTTCTTAGCTTAACACCAAAAGGAACAATTGCCAGCCAGATTAACATTGAAATTTGGACTAATCTGTGTTTGACTAAAACCTTTCTACCATGACTTTGTGTAAAAGGATTCAATTACAGTGCGCAATGTTTTGTAAATAACTATCTCACATAAAAAGTTAATTAATCAGGGCCGTGTCAATTTCCTTGTGCCATGTCAATTTGCAGAAGGTAATTAATCACTAATCGCCCAGCGTGAAGCAAGCTGAGGGACAATTCACAAGTCATTTATTGTCTTTTTGTAAAACAAATTGTAACACCGAGTCATGAAGAAACACATCTCGCCTTTCATAATATATTTTTTTTTATTATGTTTTCGCATGTTGTAATAGACCTCAGCAACAAGCAGCTGTATTTCTCTTCAGTAAGAATAATAAAGAAATTAATGGGAGCGGATTGATTGCCCATTGCTTTCCTGTTATGTCAGTTTTGAGATTACACTGAAAAAAAAAACGAACAGTGAAAAATGACTTTTCCATGTGGGGAATGGTGATTAGGTCTGTTCATTAATTAGAAATTTTTTTTTGTTTTCCTTCAATGCATTTTAAATGAGAAGATTCTTTATGAAAAGTAAAAAGAGTTTCATAAAATATAGGCTCGAGCTAAGGTTTTCATCCCATCACTAAGCAACATGATGGAAATAAGGCTGTAATTTTAATGGAACAGTAAAAATTATAGTTTTAATTATATCAATCCTCCTATTCCATTTCTAATAAACTTGAAATAAAGTTTGTTTAAATTATACCGGTTGGTGGAAAATATTTTGTTAGAACCTCTGGTACATGCAGATATTCTATGTAAAACAATAATTATTATAGTAACCTTACGATTGATATTACTCATTTGTCCAAAACATTCCATAGGAAATATACAAAGATAATATTTGTGGAATTTAGTTAGTTGATGTGGCCAATCATTAGCGCGCATACATTGACTTTTCTTAGGAAATGTTCCATTCTATACATATCACTATTGCGATTCTCATGATATGTACATGAAATGTGCAAAATAATAATATAATAATAATACATTTTATTTCTATAGCGCCGACATATTCCGCAGCACTTTAAATTTCAGAGGGGATTTGTACAGACAATAGACATTACAGCATAACAATAATCACATAGATTATAACAAATACCAAGAGGAATGAGGGCCCTGCTCGTAAGCTTACAGTCTATGAGGAAAGAGGTAGACACGAAAAGTGGGTGGTAACAATTGCCCTGATTGTATGGACCAGCCATAATGTTAAGTGTGGGAACATGATGCGGGGAACCTGGCTATGGTAAAACTTTTGGCTGTGCCACACAGGGATAGATTAGGTTAATGTGTTGAGGCGATAGGCCAGTCTGAATAAATGCGTTTTCAGGGCATGCCTAAAATTGTGGGGATTGGGGACTAATCGTATTGACCTGGGAAGTGCATTCCAAAGAATTGGCGCAGCACGTGTAAAGTCTTGGAGACGGGAGTGGGAGGTTCTCATTATTGAGGATGCTAACCTCAGATCATCAGCAGAGCGGAGGGCACGGGTAGGGTGGTATACTGAAACAAGGGAGGAGATGTAGGGTGGTGCTGAGCCATGGAGGGCTTTGTGGGTGAGGATAATAAGTTTATACTGAATTCTGGAGTGGATGGGTAGCCAGTGTAATGACTGACACAAGGTAGAGGCATCGCTGTAACAATTGTTGAGGAATATGATCCTGGCTGCAGCATTCAAGACAGATTGGAGAGGAGAAAGTTTGGTAAGAGGGAGACCGATTAGAAGAGAGTTACAATAGTCGAGACGAGAATGAATAAGAGAAACAGTAAGAGTTTTTGCAGAGTCAAAAGTAAGAAAAGGTTGAATTCTAGAAATGTTTTTGAGGTGCAGATGACAAGAGCGAGCCAGTGATCGAATGTGGGGGGCAAAGGAAAGCTCGGAGTCAAGTATGACCCCAAGACAGCGGGCATGTTGCTGGGGAGTAATTGTGGAACCACACACAGAAATGGCAAAGTCGGGTATAGGTACATTAGTAGAGGGAGGAAACACAAGGAGTTCAGTCTTTGACAGGTTCAGTTTCAGATATAGTGAGGACATGATGTTAGACACAGCGTTTAGACAATCGCCAGTGTTTTCTAGAAAGGCTGGCGTGATGTCAGGAGAAAAAGCGTATAATTGGGTGTCATCAGTATAGAGTTTGTACTGAAAACCAAAATCTACTGATTGTTTGGCCAATAGGGGCAGTGTACAAGGAGAAGAGAAGGGGGCCTAGAACCGATCCTTGAGGAACCCCAACAGTAAGGGGAAGGTGAGAGGAGGAGGAACCGGCAAAAGATACAGTAAAGGAGTGGTCAGAGAGTTATGAGGAGAACCAGGAGAGAACGGTGTCCTTGAGGCCAATGGAACGGAGCATAGTGAGGAGGAGCCGATGATCCACAGTGTTGAATGCTGTAGAGAGATCCAAGAGAATAAAGGTACTGTCACACTTAGCGATGCCCCAGCGATCCCGACCAGCGATATGACGCGGTCAGGATCGCTGGTACATCGCTAAGTGGTCGCTAGTGAGCTGCCCCACAGACAGATCTCACCAGCGACATCACAGGGGTCGGGGGTCGCTACTTACCTGTCAGACGAGGCAATCCTGACCTCCTCCCACCCGCGTCCACGCGTCGCTCGTCGTCACAGCAGGAAGCCCAGCTGGAAGCTGATGACGAGAAACGGCTCAGGACGTTCTCGCGCGATCAGTGATAACCAGCGGGGGAGCGGTCGGAGGTAAGTATCAGACATAGCGATATTGCTAGCGATATCGCTATAACGTCTCAAAAACCAGTGACGTTATAGCGATATTGCTAGCGATATCGCTTAGTGTGACAGGCCCTTTAGCATGGAGTAATCACCATTTGATTTAGCTGTTAGTACTAGATCATTAGAGACTTTAGTGAGGGCAGTTTTAGTAGAGTGTGAAGAGCAGAAACCAGAGTGGAGAGGGTCGAGAAGAGAGTTATCAAAGAGATAGCGGATATCAGAAAAAATAGTGAGTTCTTTAGGCCAGTATGTATTGATATATCTTTGTCTCAACTGTATTAAGAGTCTAAGGCTACATTCCCACTATGAGTTTTTCGATGCTGCAGAATTTATACACCATTTCTGCACGTATTATTTAAATTAGTTTACGTGTGGTTTTTCATTTTGTTTTTGTTTATTTTTGATGTGTCATGATTTAGCCCCTTTATGACCTATAACGTATAGGTATGTCATAGATCATCTCCCCATTTCATGAGGACTCTGGGTAATGAGATAACAACTTTTCTGGCACATGTCAGCTGATTTCATCAGCTGACATGTACCACTAACAGCCACAGATGGAATTGCGATCCACCCGCGACTGTTAACGTATTAAATGCTGCTGTCAATCTCTGACAATGGCATTTAACATGATCACGCCTGAAGCACATCTGTAGCTCTGCCCATCAGCGCCCATGTCACATGATGGTGGGTTGCCAATGGGTTGGCATGACAACCTGGGGTCTGCAGGAGACTCCTGTGATTGTCATTGCCAGATACAGTGGCTTACAAATGTATTTGGCTCCCTGGAACTTTTCAACCTTTTCCCACATATTATGCTTTAAACATAAAGATACCAAATGTACATTTTTGGTGAAGAATCAACAACAAGTGGGACACAATTGTGAAGTTGAACGAAATTTATTGGTTATTTTACATTTTTGTGGAAATTCAAAAACTGAAAAGTGGGGCGTGCAATATTATTTGGCCCCTTTACTTTCAGTGCAGCAAACTCACTCCAGAAGTTGATTGTGGATGTCTGAATGATCCAATGTTGTCCGAAATGACTAATGATGATAAATAGAATCCATCATTTGCTGTGATCATTTGTTGTGATTACAGCTGCAAGCCGCTTGGGGCATGTCTCTATCTGTTTTGTACATCGAGAGACTGAAATTCTTGCCCATTCTTCCATGACAAACAGCTCGAGCTCAGTGAGGTTTGATGGAGATCGTTTGTGAACAGCAGTTTTCAGCTCTTTCCACAGATTTTCGATTGGATTCAGGTCTGGACTTTGACTTGGCCATTCTAATATCTGGATGCATTTATTTGTGAACCATTCCATTGTAGATTTTGCTTTATGTTTGGGATCATTGTCTTGTTGGAAGACAAATCTCCATCCCAGTCTCTGGTCTTTTGCAGACTTCAACAGGTTTTCTTCAAGGATAGTCCTGTATTTGGCTACATCCATCTTCCCATCAATTTTGACCATCTTCCCTGTCCGTGCTGAAGAAAAGCAGGTCAAAGTCATGATGCTGCCACCACCATGTTTTACAGTGGGGATGGTGTCTTCAGGGTGATGAGCTGTGTTGCCTTTACACCAAACATATCGTTTGGCATTGTTGCTAAAAAGTTCGATTTTGGTTTCATCTGACCAGAGCACCTTCTTTAACTTGCTTGGTGTGTCTCCCAGGTGGCTTGTTACAAACATTAAACAACACTTTTTATGGATATCTTTGAGAAATGGCTTTCTTCTTGCCACTCTTCCATAAAGGCCAGATTTGTGCAGTGTATGACTGATTGTTGTCCTATGGACAGACTGTACCTCCTTAGCTGTAGATCTCTGCAGTTCATCCAGAGTGATCATCGGCCTATTGGCTGCCTCTCTGATCAGTCTTCTCCTTGTTTGAGATGAAAGTTTAGAGGGATGGCCGGGTCTTGGTATATTTCCAGTGGTATGATACTCCTTCCATTTCTATATGATCGCTTGCACAGTGCTCCTTGGGATGTTTAAAGTTTTGGAAATCATTTTGTTTCCAAATCCAGCTTTAAACTTCTCCACAACAGTATCACGGACCTGCCTGTTGTGTTCCTTGGTCTTCATCATGCTCTCTGTGCTTCAAACAGAACCCTGAGACTATCACAGAGCAGGTGCATTTATACGGAGACTTGATTACACACAGGTGGATTATATTTATCATCATTAGTAATTTAGGACAACATTGAATCATTCAGAGATCCACAATGAACTTCTGGAGTGAGTTTGCTGCACTGAAAGTAAAGGGGGCGAATAATATTGCAAGTTCCACTTTTCAGTTTTTGAATTTCAACAAAAATTTTAAATAACCAATAAATTTCATTCAACTTCACAATTGTGTCCCACTTGTTGTTGATTCTTTGCCAAAAATTTACATTTGGTATCTTTTATGTTTGAAGCATGATATGTGGGAAAAGGTTGAAAAGTTCCAGGGAGCCAAATACTTTCGCAAGTCACTGTAAGCTAAAGGGGCCGAATAATATTGCACGTCACACTTTTCAGTTTTTGAATTTCCACAAAAATTTAAAATAACCAATAAATTTAGTTCAAGTTCACAATTTTGTCCCACTTGTTAATGATTCTTCGCCAAAAATTTACATTTGGTATCTTTACGTTTGAAGCATGATATGTGGGAAAAGGTTGAAAAGTTCCAAGGAGCCGAATACTTTCGCGAGGCACTGTAGCTTTTAGCGCTGTCCTGTGGCTAGCAGTCATAGCAAATGAGCATTTTACCTACACATAGCAGGGCTGAATCCTGATTTTTGTAGCATGGGTGATCGTATGATCACAGTTTCTAGTCTCCTCAGTAGAGTTGAGCGACTTTGGTTGGATTGGGTTTCGTGAAACCCGACTGAAACAAAATTTGAGTTGGATGAAACTGGTCTGACTAGGGCAAAAAAGTTGGAGTTTCGTCCGAAACCCGACCCCAATGCAAGTCAATGGGGAATAAAAGTCGGCATTGAGCGAATGACATTCATCCACTCAATGCCGACTTTTATTCCCCATTGACTTACACTGGGGTCGGGTTTCGGACGAAACTCCGACTTTTTTTGCCCTAGTCAGACCAGTTTCATCCGACTCAAATTTTGCTTCAGTTGGGTTTCATGAAACCCGATCCGACCAAAGTCGCACAACTCTACTCCTCAGTAAAAAGTAAAAACAAAGTTTTAACCAATATTAAAAAATAAAGAAATATAAAAGTTTAAATCACCCCCTTTTTCCCCATTCAAAATAAAACAATAAAAAAACACATATTTGGTATTGCCGAGTTCAAAAATGCCCAATCTATCAATATATGAAAAGAACTAATTTTATCGGTAAACGGCGTAACGAGAAAATAAAATCAAAATGTCAGCAACATTTTGCTGCAATATTACATTAAAATGCAATAACGGACAATGAAGACATCATATGTACCTCAAAATCGTATCAATAAAACATCAGTGTGAAATACAAAAAATAAGCCCTCACCCAGCCCCCGATCATGAAAATTGGAGATATTACAGGTCTTGGAAAATGACACCATTTATTTATTTTTTTTTATAAACTATGGATTTTTTTTTCACCACCTAAATAAAAAGAATCTAGACATGTTTGGTATGTACGAACTTGAAGTGACCTGAAGAATCACAATAGAAGGTTAGTTTTAGCACTTATTGAACATGGTAAAAAAAACCAAACAAAAAACAATTGTGGAATTGCACTTTTTTTGCAAGGTCACCGCATTTTGATTATTTTTCCTACTTTCTATGCACTATATGATAAAACCAATGGTGTCATTCAAAAGTACAACTCGTCCTGCAAATAACAAGCCCTCACATGGCCATATTGACAGAAAACTAAAAAAGTTATGGCTTTGGGAAATAGGGGAGAAAAAAATGAAAACACAAAAATCGAAAAACACAAGGTGGTAAAGGGATTAAATAAAGCTGCTTTGATTTTGATGCTACTTGTTTTTACTTTGACAAACCTTTTATTGATATATTTAGGTACGGATTACATGCGTTTTTGATGCGTTTTCGCATGTGCGTTTTTTTACCTGCAGAATTTCCGCACCTAATGCAAGTCTATGGGGAAATCCGCACAGAAGACTCAGCGTTCCCGCAAGAGAAATTGACATGCTGCGGATTTGAAACACACACGGCAGGTCAGTTTACACTGAGTAAAATAAAAGCACAGTGGGCATGAGATTTCTATAAATCCCATCCATTTTGCTGAAATTTAAGACGCCATGTTTTTGATGCATCGAAAGTATACAGCATCAAAAACACACCAAAAACTCATCGTGAGAATGTAGCCTAAGGGGTAAAGTTTTTCCTTGTGCACGATACCAAGTCGGCATAGGGAGATTTATAGGCCATGCAATGATCCTCTGGAATTACATCTTGCAAGTTGCCTCTTCAGAGACAGAAAAGACAAGAATGTTAGTGCCACCTATTAGAAGTAGCAATCTCAAAAGTCATCTGTCTGCAGGTTTTTCTAGGAAATTTGAGGGCAGCATGAGGTAGGGGATGAGACACTGATATTAGCGATGTGTTACTTACTAGGCTGTGTGCTGTTGTTTTAATACAATGAGTGTTTTATCAGTAAGAGATTATCACTGCCTGGGCTAGTGCCCACATGAGTTGTGGCCAACCATGCTCCCAGCACTGATTAGCAGCTTACTGTCAATAAATAAAGTAAACAGAAACATGTTAATCAAGAGTGTGGGCAAGTTAGCTTTCTGAGCTCTCCTACATGCTACATCTAAAACTCTGCATCACACCTGCTGTGCCCATTAAAGTAAATGATACATCACTGGGATCAGGATCTCTTTCTCTACATTATGCTGCTCTCAGATGAGGTGAAAAACCTGCTGACAAGGTGCAAGAGTGGAGCGTTGCTGAATGCTGGGATGAGGGAGTGTTCCGATGTGTGGCACGCCACTGCGGGTGTCGGGTGCCATTGCTGCGCTGTGTCCAGTGGCAGTACTGCACTGTGTCCCAGTGGTAGTGCTGCGCTGTATCCCGGCGACGGTGCTGTGCTGTGTACCGGTGGTCGTGCTGTGCTGTGTCCTCGGTGGCAGTGCTGCGCTGTGTTCCTGTTACTGCAGGGGGCTTTGCCGACATTTTGTGAAAGTCCAGTGCCTCCGGCAGTTCTTCCATGGTTTCCTGTGTGGTAGACTCCGGGAAAATGGCCGCTGGTGGGCGGTGCATGGGCAGATGGAGATCTCGGCTCCAAGATCTCAGGAGATGAGATCTCAGCACTGAAATCTCATCTCCCAAGATCATGGTGCCGAGATCTCCATCTGCGCATGTGCCGCCTCTTGGTGGCCATTTTCCTGGAGTCCACCTCACAGGAAACCATGGAAAAACTGCTGGGGGCTCTGGATTTTCAAAAATGTCAACATAGCCCCCCGCAGTACCGCACTGCCACCGGGGACACAGCACACCACTGCCACCGGGGACACAGTGCAGCACCGCCACCGGGACACCCGCAGCGGCGCACCGATAATAAGGTATATCCGCATTATAAGACGCAATCCCATTTTTTGGGGAAAAAAGTGCGTCTTATAATATGAAAAATTCATTATTTAAACACATAAGTAGAATTGACTGAATCTACCTATATTGGATTTGGACAGATTTGCTCAATTCATGGGGAAAAATTTGATTTGTCTTGAATAAGAAGCAAATTCAATTGCCTACAACGGAGGTAAAAATAAGTCTTTGGGTTCAATACAAAAAAAAATGTTAATGTTAATCAGTGAGTCAGGGAGGATCTGCAAGGTTTTCTTCAGCTTTAATTGGGCTGAGAAAAAAATTGCAGCATGCCGTGTATGGCCGCGTATGTTGGACGAGACTCACCAATGCAAGCCTATGGGTGCAAGAAACAAAATACACGGCACATGGACCATCCGTATGCTGTCTGATTTTTATACACACATCTCAAAGGAACCAGGAAATTGAATCAGCTAAGCGCCTGCCTGGCAAGGAAGAAAAAAAAAAATAAAAAATCTTAGATAAAGTTACAGCTCAAAAGAGTGAAATAAGCACTCCATCAAGAATTTAAGAAAAACTGTGATTTAATAGCCTATTGAGCCTTAACAACAGTTTGGTTCTCAAAGGAACCAAAATGTTGCTGAGCCTTAATGGACTATTAAATCACAGTTTTTCCAAAATTCTAGATAGAGTGCTTATTTCATTTTTTAAACTGTCTGCAGGTTTAATTGTCTGAAAGATTTTGCACCCGTATTGACTTTATATTGCCTGCTAGTGCTGCTTCTTTCTTTAAAGTTATAGATAAATAGATGCATGACAGACAAATATTATATCTATAATAGATAGATAATAAATAGATACATATTATATAGATTATAATTTTATAACTCCCCTACATATTCTAAAACTGCACCCTTTAGTGCCTTTCATATGGAGTTTATTGTCAACTGTTTTATGCTTGCTAGCCTAATTTAAAAAAAATAAATAAAAATATAACATGGGGTCCCCCTATTTTATGAAACCAGCAAATGTAAAGTAGAAAGAAGTGAACTTATATTTTCAGTCTAGGAAGGCCCCTTGATCTTGGGACCTTCACAGCCTGAAAATACCAGGCCGCAGCCACCCCAGAGCTGGAGCATCACATTAGATGCTTCATCTTGGCTCTTCCTGATTACCTTGATGCATTGACAATCAGGATAATGGGGATTGGGGTTGATGTCAGCTGTAAATTGTCCAAAAACAAAGCTAACATCAAGCCCTGATGTTAGTAATGGAGAGGTGTCTATCAGACAGCACCTTTACTAACCCAATACTCAAAAGAAAAAATCACAAACACAGAAATAGTACATTGTAAAAAGCATTCCACTACTTTTTCCTTGGTTCACCAATTTAAAAAAAAAACCCAAGCAGGGAATCCGACATAGTCCAGGGAATCCAACGTAGTCCATAAAGGGAAAACTGAAAAACATAAAAAGAAAGAAATGAAAAAAAGTACTGTGTTTTGTTCAACAATTTATTATAAAACAAAAGGTCCCACACAGGTCCGACGTAGTCCAGTGTTTCCCGCGATTTTCCTCCATCCCGTCATTTAAAGCCTATGTTGCCTTGTTCGCCAGAGTTAGCACATTTCATGTGATGCTCTACTTCAGGGGAGACTGTGGGCTGACATTTTTAGGATGGGAATGGCCCAATAAACATGGCTCTTCCCAGCCTGATAATATCAGCTCACAGCTGTCTACTTTACCTTTGCTGGTTTCAAAAAATAGGGGGCACCCAAATTCATTTTTTAATTAATTTATTTAATGTGCTAAAAAGCATGAAAAGCTTGACAATAAACTCCACATGAAAGGAACAAATGGGTGCCATTTTAGAATATGTAGGGGGTGTGTGAAATTGTATATCTGCCGGATATCTATCTATTTTTTCTAATTATTCTATCTATCTGTTATCTATCTATTGCATATCTAATATCTGTGTATCATCTATCTATATCTTTACATAAATTGCTTTATTATTCTTTTCAACTAGCTTTAATTAACATAATGTATGTAGAGTATTATAGTATGTAAAGATGATGTTAAAAATGCACTGCATATGGATTGCATGCACATGTCATATGGATGTCATACAGATGCTAGGCAAGAAAAAAAATTGCACACTCACAAAACATAAGGAATGACATACGCATTACACTCGTGCAACTTTTTGGGATGAACACTGGAGAGATTTTTTTATATGCAGATGTGAACGAACCCATATACTCACCTTTTATCAGTCCTTTTTATGTAAAATTTTAGGAGATTGTGATTAGTCTCAAATTGACTTGCTCATTTCTGCACATAAATTAGTACAATCTATACATCATAGGAGTTGAACGCCTTTGGCCTTGATTCATCAAGACTGTTGATTTTCTTGCTTGTCTTGATGAGTGAGCATGGTGGACTCAGATCCTCCCGATTCATAAAGAGGTAGACGCCATCTGATGAGTGGTGTGCACCTCCATGAAGCACACCAGATATCTTACTCCAGTCAGGAGCTGGTGTGATATTTCTGTCACTGTTTGCTATGAATTTGAAAAACTGTGGCGTCACGTTCCACTGTGCCCCATCCCACCCCAGCTCCGCCCATGCTGATAGAGCTGGGTTTGTGAAAATGTCAAAAGGGGGCAACTCAAGTCTGTGTTGTACCAGAATTTTGCGACTTTTCAATGTTTTTACTCCACTTTTAGGACATAAAATCTTTGATGAAACAGTGCCATTGTAATGCTACAATATTACAATATTATGATAAATTTAAACACAAAAATTAAAAATAAAAGCCACAAAAAGAGGGATAAAAAATCCTTAAAATATTCAAGAATTAACACAGCAAAAAAAAAAAATGAATAGTTTATTATTTATTTTAATAATTTTGGATACAAGGGTGATATGTATATCAAATTAAAATAGATCACATATTAATATATTTTTGAAATCTTTTATTTTTCCACTGTGTTATTGCAGAACTTTGCAGAAAATGATCATATTGTAATATGTAAAGACCCGAACTTTATAACAATCTTTGAACAGCTGCAAAATCTGATCTTTAGCTCCTGATATTGTCAGTCAGTATGATACAAATGATCCTATTTGTCCCACCCCAGCATGCGTCCTATCATACCATTCTGTTTCTAATTTATTGTCCATCGTCTCTGATAGATTGTCCCCATAGGTGTTCTCTTCGCTGCAAACAATAGCAGTGATATCAATTTGATTTTACTTGATATTTGCTTGCTTCAGATGAAATTAACTCTATAATGTGAATCATCTTTGGGATGAAAGAAATGCCGTTAATTTATAACACCTCCATGTGATACAGATGGGTGGATTTTTATATAATGTATACAAAGTATATTATTCTGGCTGATGGCATGCCTTTCTCTAGGAATATGTATTCTCATGCAAATTTCTACTATTGCACAAATATGAATTGACAATTCCTAGCTGGTATAAGGAGTTTGTAGATGTCAATCATTTTACTTTGTAAATATATATGTTTTTGTGCAGTTAAAGTCTGGATAATCAGGGTATAAATATGAGTAGAGAAAATAAATAAAGCCATGCTAATGTCTAAAGATTAATAAATCGACTTTAATCCAAATTCAGTATGCCAATATTCTAAGAGTCATTGTCACCATCCAATTTTGGATCTGTGTCAGTTTGGGCTTCTCAGATATAAACTTTTTTCCTTTCTGGCCATCGGGGGTTAATGTCATTTTTCCGCCCAGTGGCCGCTGGTGTTACTACATGTTTAGTTAGTCTGCTGGTGATGACCACTACCACCTTCCTATATAAGGTCACTGAGGCATCAGCTGGTGTTGGTGATACACTTCCTTTTGGATACCAACCGTGGTCAAGACAGGAGCTGGTTGAGAGCAGTGGTGCTTCTGCTGAATGCTGATCTGGTGCCTTACTCTGCTGCTCAGTGCATTGCAGCATAGAAAGCTATGTGTTGTTTTGTTTAACCCTGTCTGTCATTTCTCCTCTTGGTGTTTTATTAGTGCAGCGGTGGGACCAGTGTCTGCACTTACCAATTCCCTATTGAGGGATAGGTACAGGGCAAGTGAGGTATCCTGCTCGGTGACAGGTTGAAAGAACCTGTATAGGGACATCATTGAGATCAGGGAACATCCTTAGGAGAATGCAGGAGGTGTCCCTTTCCTCGTTCCCTATAGCAGGGCCCACCGTTGTAATTGTTTCCCTGGTGTCCCCTTGTTTATCCAATTGTTTTGGTGACCGACCGATCATTGGGTCACATCACTCAGGGCCAGTCACATATCGTGAAGGTCATTTTTCAGATGCCAGCACAGTCATAGTCACAGAATTAAAACATATTTTTGCTTCCTTCAGACACTAGTAGGAGGAGCTAAAGAGCATACTGCATACCGACTCATTATTATGTACAAATATATACAAAAAGCTCTGTGCTGTGTTAATATAAGGCTGTAGATGTGGCTTTTAACCACTTCAATACCAAGGGTGGTTTGCACGTTAACTTCCGGGCCAATTTTTACAATTCTGACCACTGTCCTTTTATGAGGCCATAACTCTGGAACGCTTCCATGGATCCCGGTGACTCTGACACTGTTTTCTCGTGACATATTGTACTTCATGGTAGTAGTAAAATTTCACTCATATAACTTGCGTTTATTTCTGAAAAAAACGGAAATTTGGTGAAAATTTTGAAAATTTCGCAATTTTCCAAATTTGAATTTTTATGCCCTTAAATTACAGAGATATGTCACACAAAAAACTTAATAAGTAATATTTCCCACATGTTTACTTTACATCAGCACAATTTTGGAACCAAAATTTTCCTTTGTTAGGAAGTTATAAGGGTTAAAAGTTGACCAGCGATTTCTCATTTTTGCAACACCATTTTATTTTTACGGACCACATCACATTTGAAGTCACTTTGAAGGGTCTATATGATAGAAAATACCCCAAAGTGACACCATTCTAAAAACTGCACCCCTTAAGGTGCTCAAAACCACATTCAAGGAGTTTATTAACCCTTCAGGTGCTTAACAGGAATTTTTTGAATATTAAAAAAAATGAACATTTAACTTTTTTTCACAAAAAAATACTTCAGGTTCAATTTTTTATATTTTACCAAGGGTAACAGGAGAAATTGGACTGCAAAAATTATTGTGCAATTTGTCCTGAGTATGCTGATACCTGATA